>NC_083868.1:149916811-150541811 GCF_032452875.1 Bos javanicus | reverse complement strand
GAGGCACTCTGTATGGAATGGCCAATCCTTTGTCGAGCAGTTGCTGGATGTTGGGTGCTCAGGTATAGACCATGTGACTATTCACCAGATACTTAGCAGCAGTCAGTAGGTGGACTACTTAGCTATGTAGATCTTTTTCCAGTTCTTTGCAATCTGCGTTTTGGAAAATGATGAAATGTCATACAGATGTACCTAGAAGATCAGGCAAAAGGATCTGAAATGCACAGATGGCTTGAAAGCCTCACTTTTGATCAGTATCACTCAGTCCCAAGGGTAGGAGCTCATTTTGGGGTTAAATATGTAGACGCTGGAATCCCCCCACATTTGCTTGTCCTGTGTCTTTGATCTCCAGATTGACTTGAGCCCACTTTGCTTGGAGGTTAAAATGCATCGTGTCTGTTCCACACTGCTGGGTTCTGGGGACTGGGAAGAGGCAGCTGGCTGGGGGGAACCACTGAAGGTCCCTCCACATTTTCTCACTTAAGAAGAAAAACACCCCACTGCAACACTCTTCCATAAAGGCATGCATCGTGGAGGTTGTTGGTCACAGCCTGCTCAGCATCAGTCATGGCTCAGCTGAAAGAGTATAGGGAAGCCCCAGTGAGCCTCACCCCTACCCAGCTCCAGACTAAAAGCGTTTCCACCTCCCAGCAGGCATCAGAGGCTGGGAGAAGGGTGGCTTTCCACTTCATATGCTAAGGAGAGATGGGAGCAGAGGTTAAATACGAAAGAAAGGTATGAAGAGATTGAGGGCATGAGGAAAAGGGGGCGGCAGAGGATGAGATGGTTGGATGGCAGCATCGACTCAATGGACGTGAGTTTGAGCAAGCTCCGGGAGATGGTGAAGGACAGGGAAGCCTGGTGTGCTGCAGTCCATGGGGTTACAGAATAAGACTCGACTGAGCGACTGAACAACAACCACAATGTAAGAAAGAGTTTGGGCTAGAAGTTATGAAGCCATTTGGTAAGGTCTCTTGTTTAGAAGGCCAGGATATTCCAACAAGTTGGCAGAAAGTGAGCAGAGAACAAAGCAACCTGCCTTCTTCACAAAAGGTGATACCCAGGGAAAGAACAATCTGAATCATTTTCCAGCAGGATAAGCCCCACCTCTTCTTGTGGGAGAGACTGGAAGGGGTGGGGAGAGAGCAAGACTAACTTTGGGGAAGGCCCTCACAAGGAAACGTGTAGTGGGGAATAACGGTTCCTCCCTAACAATGGGACTTGTCTCAGATTGGTCAATACGACAGTTCTCCTTACAAGAAATCCTTGCTCTCATCATATTTCTTAACCTGAGATTTTGCATCCAACTATGTTTCTTCTATTCGCAATTATATGGCATATTTTGAAGTGGGATTATGCAAAGGTCATTGGCTTTCAAACCCACACTGTCTGGTCCATGCTCAATATAGCAGCCTTATTCCAGTTAAGAAGGAAACGCTAACAGACGTCCTGTATCATTCACTCAGTGAAGACTGGGCACTTGTTAAGGTCATTTTATCCAAGTTCATGTTGCTGTTTAAGTGGCAGGGACACGATTTGAATCAGAGTCGAACTCCAAAGTTTCTGTGTCTAGCCACTATGCTGTTCTACCTCTTGGAGAAAGCTGAATTAAGAGTAAGACCATAGGATGGGTAAGTAAATTATCATTCATATGATGGCAGGAATATGGGTGAGGCAGGAAGAAACCAGTAGGGGGGGAAGACAGTTGGAGAAACGCTGAACTGAATGTTAGCATGCAATGCCCAGTTCTGTGTGTAGGGGGGTGGTCAGCAGGAGACTGGAATACAGTGATTACTGGAGGCAAACATGTATGAGTCATTTGTTTAAAAATCTTCATTTAGAGGCCAATTAGGCAAATCTCAGCACATTTAAAGGATTACAATGACACAGTCCCTTCTCTGACCCAATGCAATGCTAGAACTCAAAAGCAAAGCAAAAAAAATTGTATTCAAGAAACATACTAGCATTTCCAAATAAAGAAATTATGATTGAAGCTGAAACATGTCTGCAAGGAGATCAAACCAGTCAATCCTAAAGGAAATCAGTCCTGAATATTCATTGGAAGGACTGATGCTGAAGCTGAAATTCCAATCCTTTGGCCACCTGATGTGAAGAACTGACTCATTGGAAAAGACCCTGATGCTGAGAAAGATTGAAGGCAGGAGGAGAAGGGGAGGACAGAGGATGAGATGGTTGGATTGTATCACTAACTTGATGGACATGAGTGGTTGAACAAGCTCCAGGAGTTGGTGATGGACAGGGAAGCCTGGCATGCTGCAGTCCATGGGCTTTCAAAAAGTTGGACACAACTGAGCGACTGAACTTAGTCGCTGACAACATATTTATGACTTAGCAAAATAAGGAGCCTGGCAAGCTACAGTCCAAAGGGTTGCAAAGAGTCAGATAAGACTGAGCAACTGATCACACACACAGGAAATAATAATACATACCAAAATTTGTGACATGTAGTTAGAACAGAGAGCAAAGTTTATGGTCTTAAATGTTTATATTGAAATAGAAAAATGAATAGAAGTTAGTGAAGTAAGGCTTATTTTTAAAAAATTGTACAAGAACAGCAAAACAAACAAAAAAGCAAAGTTGAAAGTGGGACATTATAAACATGAAAGCAGAAATTAGTGAGTTGAAAAGCAGATTTAAAATATAAAGCATTAACAATAGAAGTTGGTTCTTTCGAAAAGATTAATAAGATTGACAAATCTCTAGTAAAATTGGTAATAAGGAGAGAGGAGCCACAAAAAATAATATTAAGAATGAAAACAGGGATAAAACTATGGCTGTAGAGAATTTTTTAAAAGTTAGAAGTTATCGCAAACCAATTTATGCTGATTCATTTGAAAATTAGATTAAGTTGACAAATACTTGGGCAATATAAAACTGATCACATATGACTCAAGAAGAAATAGAAAGCTCAAATAGTCTACAATCATTAAAGAAATTGAATAAGTAGTAAAAAAAAAATCTTCCCACAAAGTCAGATGGCTTCCACTACAAGTCAGATGGCTTCGTCAGTGAAAGTGAAAGTCACTCAGTCCTGTCTGACTCTTTGTGACCCCAGGGACTATGCAGTCCATGGGATTTTCCAGACCAGAATCCTGGAGCAGGTAGCCTTTCCTTTCTCCAGGGGCTCTTCCCAACCCAAGGATTGAACCCAGGTCTCTCGCATTGCAGGCGGATTCTTTACCAGGTGAGCCACAAGGGAAGCCCAACCAACTTCGTCGGTGAGGTCAACCAGATATTCAAGGTACGAACAGTTCCACAGTTACCCAAAGTACTGTGGAGAATGGGCTTCCCAGGTGGCGATGGTGGTAAAGAACCCTCCTGCCAATGCAGGAGACATAGAGACATGGGCTGGATTGCTGGGTCGGGAAGATCCCCTGGAGGAGGGAATGACAACCCACTCCAGTATTCTTGCCTGGGGAATCCCACGGTCAGAAGAGCCTGGCAGGCTACAGTCCATGGGTTCGCAAAGAGTTGGAGACAACTGAGGTGACTTAACACTCACACAAGCACTGTGGAGAATATAAAAAGAAGAAACAGTCCCCAATACAATCTGTAATGGTAACATAACAAATTGCACGAAATAGCAAAAGCTAACAGAGGTAGTACAAAAAGGACAATTACGCTTATGAATGTGAGATGCAAATATATTAAACAAAATACTAGCTAATAGAATTTAGCCATGTATAAGAAAGTACTTATAACCAGGTTGGACTTATCAAAATAATGCAAAGTTGGGTTAATATTGGAAAATCAATTAGTGTAACTCCCACATGAGCATACTATAGAAGCAAAACGTGATCATCTGATAGACACAAAATTTATTTAATATAATAAAATAGGTATATATTATTAAGTATTAGCAAATTAAGAACAGAAAGCATATCTATTAAAGTCTATCTATAAAAACATACAGCAAATGTCAGACTGAAAGGTTTAAAGTTGAAAGCCTTTTCTTGATGTCAAAAATAAGATAAAGATGCCTACAATTACCATTTATATTCAACATAATTTTGGGTTCTCACCAGAACACTAAGGCAAGAAAAAAGAAATGACAGTTATAATATTGGAAAGAAAAAAAACAAGTATTTCATTCATCACAAAAAATATGGCTGTTTATGTAGAAAATCCAAATTAATTCTCAAGGTTGTTTGACTTTATGAAAGTCTTAGCAAAAGTGTTGAAATAAAAAGTCCATGGCATTCTACATACTAACAATTACACTTAGAAAAATAAACCTTAAAATATTATTTGAAAGTGAAAGTGAAGTCGCTCAGTCATGTCCAACTCTTTGCAACCCCATGGACTGTAGCCTACCAGGCTCCTCTGTCCATGGGATTTTCCAGGCAAGAGTACTGGAGTGGATTGCCATGTAGTATCTTAAGAATAAATCTACTAAAGATATGTAGAATCTCTATAGGAAAGTAATAATGCTTCATTCAGTTCAGTTCAGTTCAGTCGCTTAGTCATGTCTGACTCTCTGAGACCAATGCTTCATTGAGAGATATCAAAGATCTAAATAAATAAAAAGATGAATCATGTTCATGGAGTTGATTCAGTGTTATAAAGATGTCTGTTAATTTGGAAAATTACTGCACTTTGGAATAATTTGGAAAATCTGGATATTCACTGCACTCTCTATCAAAAACTCCCAAGTTTTTTTTTTTCCTTTTAATTGTACAAGCTGATTTTAGAATTTATGTAGAAGGCCCGATTAACCAAGACACTCTTGAAGAAAAATAGTCTATGTTTTATGGTTTTCATCCTTCCAGATACTGAATCTTATGAAGTATAGTAATTAAAAACCACAGTGTGAGATGGCTCAAAAAGAGACAAATAGATCAATGGAATAGAAGTCCATGAACAAATTCAACATATATGAATATCTGATATAATCATAAATGATACTGAAGATCAGTGCAGAGAGAATAGACTTTTTAATAAGTAAGCTAAAACAATTAGAAATCTATATTTGGAAAAATATGATAGAGTGTTATATAATATCACACAAAAATCAATGAAATGTGGTTAAGGACTAACTAAGATTTAAAATGCAAAAGTATAAACATTTTCAGAGATCCTCCAGAAAAATATCTTCATGATCTTGAGGTACAAAACAATTTTTAAATGCAACAACAACAAAAACTACAAGAGCTAAAGAAATATTGATAAAGTTTTTTTTTGTATTAAGAACTTTTCGTAATAGACATCATTAAAGAAAGTGAAAAGACAAACTACACTCTGGAAGAAGACACCTGTAAGCCACATCACCTGCAAATTATTAGTATCTAGATTGCATAACAATTGTAAATCAGTAAGAAAAAAGCAATAGAATAGGCTTCCCTGGTGGCTCAGACAGTAAAAGCAATAGAATAATATGTAAAAAAGATTGAATAGCTCACTTCTTAAGAGTGGAAATTTGATGAACAATAAATGCATAGACAGTGATGAAGCGCATGGTAATCAAGGACATGCAAATTAAAACCAAAATGATATCCATTTTATACCCACCATATTGGCCAACATTAAAAAGTCCAGTCAAGAACATGATGGTTATAACAAACAAAGGGAGCTCTCATGCACTATTGGTAGGAGCAGAGATTGGTAACAATTTCACTGGAAAACAGTTTGGCATTCTTTGGCATTCACAGTAGAACAGATAAAGTGTATACCCAAAACCCTGCTAGGGAAATTCCAAAGGAAACCGGGAGCCCTCCACAAGTCCCCTGGGATACATGAACCACAGTGTCCCTACAAATATGCTTGTAATAATAACAACTGGAAACAACCCAGGAATCCATCCGTGTTAGAGTAGATAAGCCAATTTTAGTACATCCACATCATGGAAATACAGACGACCATGAATGAAACTCATAAATTTAATATTGAGCCAAAGAAATAAATATCAGGAAAACATATACAATGTGGTTTCATTTATTTAGATTTCAAAAGCAGGCAAGGACAAACAACATATTGTTCAGAGGTCATGCAAAAGTTTTCTAAAGAAGTAGGAACAAAAGCAAGGGGCTGATCATCTCAGAGCCGAGAGTGATTACCTCTCAATGGGGAGAAGAGAGATGGGGTCAAGGAGGGATGCTCAGGTGTTTTAAGGACATGTTCTTTTTTTTTCCATCATGGGAGCTATTTCTTTTCTTGCTCTGTATGTTCATGTCACACACTCTTCTGTACCAATGCAAATGTCTTTTAAGGGCTATGGATAAACACATAGGAAGCCATGGTTCCCCGCCCGCCAGCAGCATGCTGTGGGAGCAGCGTTCAGCAGCATTGCAAAATGCGCTGCCCTCCAACTGCTCCCTGTAGAGGATGCCCTGTTTCCTCTTGCAGGGGCGCTGAAGGTTCACTTTCAGTCCAGCGGGTTTCGGTATTCCCCAGGTTTGACTTCCTCTGCCAAAGGCTCTCTGTTGGTTAGTTATTGTTGAATGTCTCTGCATCCTTCTGCCTGTCACTCACATGAGTCTCCTGTGGGCACTCTCCTTTCAAGAGATAGCATTTAATTCCCCACCCTCTGAGTGTAGGCTGAACTCAGTGAATCAGTAAAAAGTTGTAGAGGTGACAGTGTGTGATTTCTCAGATTAGGTGGTAAACAGCCTGGTGAACTTCTCCTTGCCTTCTCCCTGGAATAACTCAATCCAGGGAAAGCCAACTGTGTGCCGGGAAAACACTCAAATGACCCAGTGGTAGGGCCGTGGGGTGAGGAATTGAGAATTCCCACCCATAACCAATCCTCCAGCCTCAGTCAAGCCATCAGATGAGCCCATTCCTGGTCAACATTTTGCCTCCAATCTCACGACCCTGTCTCAGAACCATCCAGCTAAGCCCCTTCTGAATTCCTGACCCACAGAAACTGTGCAGTAAAAAATGTGTGTTGTTCTAAGCCCGGGAAATTGATTATACTGCAATAGATAATGAATACAACTTGGGGCTCAGATGGTAAAGAGCCTGCCTGCAACACAGGAAACCCAGATTCGACCTCTGTGTCAGGAAGATCCCCTGGAGAAGGGCATGGCAACCCACTCCAGCATTCTGGCCTGGAGAATCCCATGGACAGAGGATCCTGGTGGGCTACAGTCCATGGGGTTGCAAAGAGTCAGACACGACTGAGCAACTAACACTTTGACTTTCTCAACATTGCTGCCTATGGATTCTGTCTGACCTACCATATCGCCTTAGACTGTGAGAATGGCTGAGCTGGTTTAGTTGAAGCTGACCTCAGATCTAGTGACCCCTCTGCTTCTGAAATATCTTTGGCTGGCTCTTCTGTCATTATGTTGACAAATTATGGGTCCCCTCGTAGGCTTTCTGGATTAAATAATATCACTTAAAGAAATACTTTTCCCACAGATATAAAAGGGTTATTTGTTGTTGATCAGTTGCTCAGTCATGTCGGACTCTTTGTGACCCCATGGACGGCAGCACGCCAGGCTCACCTGTCCTTCACCATCTCCCTGAGTTTGCTCAAACTTCTGTCCATTGAGTCGGTGATGCCATCCAACCATCTCATCCTCTGTCGCCCGTTTCTCCTTTATCCTTCTTTTGTATGGCCCAACTCTCCCATCTGTACACGACTACTGGAAAAACCATAGCTTAGCACACAGAAACTTAAGAGTCTGGGTTTTGCAGGTTGTAGTTGAAAGAGTGTGGGTTTCCAGCTCTCTGGGCATACAGAGTCCTACCGTTTCCGGCTGTTTGAACTTGGTTATAGAATTTAGTGTCTCAGAAGTTGTCTTTCCTTCTCTATTGGTTAAATGAAAGTCACTTATAATTGACTATAGGAGAAGAAAAACAATGGTTTAACCAAAGGAGAAGTTTGTGTCTCTTCCATGTCAAACTCCAAAGGTGGGAAGATAGTCTGAGGCTGGTGTGGCATCCATGGTATCAGGATATTCAGCATCCTCGTCTCATATCGTTCCACTATGTGTGTTTATTCTGGTCAAAGGGAGATGCTCTAACTCCAGAGTATTCATTGCAAAGCAACATTGGACTTGGGCTACGAATCAGTCAGGATTCTACCATAAAACAGAATTAGAATGTACCAATGGCCCTTGAGCCAAAGCAAGTCACATGGTCAAGTGCAATGTCAACAGGGTGGGGGAGTTTACTCTGCAAGGGGGAGGCAGGTAAGCCCAGAAAGGAAACTCCTGGGACAGTAAAGGGACAGTAACACAATCTACCATCTCTCCAAACCCATCTCCCTATTTCTAGTCTCCCCAGCCTCTCTGCAATTTCATTCTTAACTCAGTGGCTAGAAAAGTCCTTTTAAAACCTCCATCCAATCACATCGCTCTTCTGTTCAAATCTCCCAATGCTGCCTGGTCCTCTTGGAGTAAGAGTGAAAACCAGCTTCCTCATAGTGACCAGCAAGGCCCTGGAGAACCTGACCACCAGCCTCGACCGCTTCTGAGACTTCCTCACCCACCACCCCTTCATTCACTCCACTCCAGGGAAAACTGACCACCCTGCCGATCCTCAGAACACACCCTCGCCTCAGGGCCTTTGAACATGCTGTTCTTTCTGCCTGAGTATCTTCAAAGCTCCAGTCCCTCGCTTCAGGGCTGTCCTCAAATACCAACTCCTTCAGGTGTACCCTGCTAAAACCTGCACCACCCCCACCCATGACCCCTGACCCCACCACCTGCCTGGTTGCTCCGTCCGTCGCACATGTCACCTTCACTGTGTTTACTTGTTTGCATGTTCACTGTGCCTCCCTCGCCCCAAGGGAAGCGCATCCAGGCAAGAGACTCCCTTGCTTGCAGTTCCCACCTGATGGGAGGCCTGGAGCAAGTTTTAGGCGTTCCCCCCTGCCTTGATTTGTTCTCTTGTTTAATTCATTTTATCTCAACTTTTGCATAAGTAACAGGATCTCCTGTTTGGCATTTGAAAATACCAAATATCACACAGTATTTCTCACTCTGGTCTCCTCCTTCCCAGCCTTCCCTCAACATATAACGACTATTGTTCAATTGTGTATCTTTCTACAGTTTAAAAAATGCATATATAAGACAACATGAATAGAAACACCTACCTTCTTCCCTTTCGATGGGAACGATGGCAGGGTATGTTCCCTGCGCACTGCTGTCTACCTTGCTTTTTTTCACTTAAAAATGCACCCCGGAGACTTTCCACATCCTTTCAGAGAAGACTTCCTGGTTCGTTTCTCATAGCTGCGTGGTGGTTTCTGTTGCTTGGACGTGCCATTTATATTTGACTTGTTCCCTGATGAAGGAATTATGGCTGTTTTCAACCTGTTTTCATGCACATAACAGTGAGTGAGCAATCACAGACACACAGAGGAGAATTGACAGAAGCCAGAGGTGGTCAACGGACTCATGTAAAAGGAATAGCTTTAAAAATACCTAGAAAAGCAAGTTCTACCCTCGATGCAAATGAAATCAACTCAGAGCATCTACAAGTGAGTCATCGTGAGACCTAACTTCCAGAAATTCAGATTTCACTCATCTGATGTGGGGACCAGGGGTTGGTCCTTTAAAAAGGTTTTTCCTTTGTAATTTTATTGAAGTATGGTTACTTTACAATGTCGTGTTAGTTTCTGATGTATAGCAAAAGGACTCAGTTATAAATACATATGTTGGAATATACATGTATGCCTATATTCTATAAGAATATAAAAAGCTTTTTTTAGGCGCATGTAACAGGCAGCCAGGGGTGGGAACCATGAGCGTGAGTGGGGAGTGCTAAGAAAGGGCAGTAATATTTTTGGAGGTGTTTTTCGGGGACAGAAGCGAGGCTGAAGAGAGAGGAGGAGTTTGGGACAGCTGCCCACTGTCCAGGACTTCAGCAAGGTGAGTAAAGCTCGGTCGCTTGGTTTGTTTTAGTAATTTCAGCTGTGTTGTTCTTTCTGTGGCTCTGCCTCGCCACCTCCCTTCTAATGACGATCAGTAAAGACCCACACGTGAATTTTCAAAGAACGTGGATTCAACTCCAGGTCTTTTAGATAGATCACCATGAAGGGCCACTCTAAAAGGAGAAGCCACTCTTCTTCAAGTAAACACCTACTGTTGACTCATTGGGTCTCCATCCCGAGGCTCACACTGTCAGAATCTTCACTTTATGGTTGAGGAAGCTGTGGCTCAGAGAGGTGAAGTGGTTCTGCCCAAGGTCACACAGCTCAGAAGCCCTGAGATTCAGAGCCCGGGCTGGAGAGCCGAGGTTTCCGGCCAGGAGGGAGCCCGGTTTCCTCCCCTGCAGCTGCCAGGACTCGCAGGCTTTTGGCTCTTTCTGCCTGTTTGTTTGTTCCTTTCTTGTCTCTAAATCCTCTTTCCCTGGCAGCTTGGAACTTAACTTTGCATCGGCTCCCGCAGGGCAGCCCGTGTGTCTCCTGGAGCGCAGGTCATCACTGACTTTCTCTTTTTCTCCCCAGGGAAGGTGCTGGGAGCCTCTGAGTTGTGTTATCAGCTCCTGATTCACCAACCCTCCCCAGGAAAGTCTCCACCACCTGGCGGGCCCACAGCCCTGGAGAGAGGGTGGGTGGTGGGTGACCCGAGCCCCGGGCTGTTGGTCACCCTGGTTAGGGCCAGCGATCAGGGCGTGTAGAGAGTAAACCCTCACTGCCTCGCCCCCACCCCAGGATTCCTGGCTTGTTCCATTGTTCCCTGGGAGGCCCAGACCTGCATTCTTATCTGGGCTTGGCAGAAAGTGAGACTTTAAAAAAACACCCACAACAGGGGCAGGCCCTTGATTAGGCAGCTTCAGCCACCAGGGGCCACGGGGTTGGACAGTGCCTCCTCCCACTGGGATGGAGCGGGATCCGTGGAGGTGGTGTGCTGCAGGCGGGCGGCGCTGCAGAGACGCAGGGCCCTGACGCTGTGGGCATGCGCTCCTTTTGAACCTCCATGCCTGTGCGTGTCCCTGTATTTGTGTGACTGTGTGTGTAGGTGTGTGTGTCCCTGTGTGTTTTTCCAGGCGTATGTCTGCGTGTCTCCTTGTGTGTCTGTGTGCATTGTGTGTCCCTGTGTGTGTGTGTCCCCGTGTGTATATGTCTATGTCAGCATGTGTCTCTTTGTGTGTCTGTGTGTGTGTCTGTATGTATTTGTGTGTTTCTTTGTGTATTCCTGTGTGTGTCTCCATGTGTTTCTGTGTGTGTCCCTGTGTGTGTCTGTCTGCCTGTGTGTCCCTGTGTGTATGTCTCTGTGTGTGTCCTCATGTCTGTGTGTTTGTGTTTGCTTGTGTCTCTGTGTGTGTCCCTGTGTGTGTTTTGCATGTGTCTCTGTGTGTGTCTGTGTGTATATCTGTATGTGTTTGTGTATCTATGCGTGTGTCTGTGTGTCTGCATGTGTCTCTTTGCGTGTGCATATGTATGTCTGTGTGTCTCTGTGTGTCCCTGTGTGTGTCCCTGTGTGTGTCCCTGTGAGTGTCCCTGTGTGTGTGTGTCTCTACGTGTGTCCCTGTGTGTGTGTGTATCCCTGTATGTGTGTCCCTGTGTGTCTGTGTGTCCCTGTCTCTGTGTGTGTTTCTGTGTCTGTGTGTCTCTACGTGTGTCCCTGTGTGTGTGTGTATTCCTGTGTGTGTGTCCCTGTGTGTATGTGTGTCCCTGTGTGTGTCCCTGTGTGTGTGTGTCCCTGTCTCTGTGTGTGTCCCTGTGCGTGTCCCGGTGTCTGTGTGTCTCTACGTGTGTCCCTGTGTGTGTGTGTCCCTGTCTCTGTGTGTGTCCCTGTGCGTGTCCCGGTGTCTGTGTGTCTCTACGTGTGTCCCTGTGTGTGTGTGTCCCTGTCTCTGTGTGTGTCCCTGTGCGTGTCCCTGTGTCTGTGTGTCGCCACGTGTGTCCCTGTCTGTGTGTCCCTGTGTGTGTCTCTGTGTATCCTTGCATGGGTGTGCTCTGCACGCTGCCGTCTCAGAGCTCCAATCCCTTTGAGCCCTCTTTTCTGTTCACAGTGATGTGGAGAAGTTTGCAGTCGCTCCCTTCTTGACTGGACGGGGCCCCAAAGGAGACCAGTGTTAGAAGTATTTCTGGAACACGCCGCGCGGTCCCCAGGCCTGGGGAACCCGGGGCCAAGAGGGCCTCTGGCCGGGCAGGCTGGGCGGGTCCGCGAAAGCGCCGGAAGTCTCCGTGCGTCCACGAGGTGGCGCTCGGTGATCGGGAACGTGAGACCCAGGTTCTGCCCCGGGGTTCGCCTTCTGCACTTCCATCCGGGTGCTCCTCAAGCCTCACTCTTCTCTAGAGAAATTAGAGGTCAGCTGTGAGGTCACCTCGATCGTGCTTCAAGCCAGTTTTCCCCTGCGAGCCTGGGAAGGACTCGGGAGAGATCTCAAGATTGAATCAAGTCAGCACATACTTCTTTTAAAAGTCCTTGTGTGTGTGTGTGTGTGTGTGTGTGTGTTCTGTGGGCTGCACACTCAGAGCTCTTCCCACATCCGCTCAGCTTATCACTGCCTCCTGATGGGGAGAATACTGGAGTTGGTCCCCAAGAGAAGAGCCAGCTTTGGAAGGTTCGGGTCAGCAGAGCAGACCCTCGGGTGAGGGAACATCAGAGTCAACCTCCCCTGGGGCCTCCTGCAGACTCTGGCCTGGCTCTGACTTTCAAAACCCGGGCATGGTCCTCTTGGGAGCCTCTGAGCCCCTTCCATCACCCCTGTGTTCCACAGCATCTCAGGGTGAGGGGTCAGCTGCCAAGGGAAGAGCCAGCCAGGCCAGGGGTGCAGGGTGACGGCTGCAGTCCTGTTCTCGAATGAAGACAGAGCAGTCTTCCCTCCTATGAATCTTTGGTAAGAGCACAGACACACTCCCCCTCCCCGCCCCCACTGTAACTGCTTGCAAGACCTTCACAAAAAGCTAGGTGTTTGTAACTCAATGACGGACACGACTGAGCGACTGAACTGACTGTCACAAACCCGGGAAGGGAGGCTTTGATGTTTCCTCCTCTCCGTCTGATGTCCTGAAGTTTAAAGATGTGTTTGGTGGTTCATGCGCCAGGGAAAGAGCATCCCTTTGTAGAAAAGCATCGTTAAATTCCGAGCCAGAAGCCCTGTCATTCTCACCAATAATCTGTTTTTACATATTTGTGTCCTGAGAGACTCATTTATTATTTCACCTACTTTCCAGGTAACGTTCATAAAAACAGCTCAGATCTAAGAGGGAGCATGTGTTCACATGTGTTCTATTTTTTAAAAATTTATTTTAAAATGTATTTTGTTTATGTATTTTGGCCGTGCGGCATGTGGGATCTTAGTTCCCAGACCAGAGATCGAACCCTTGCCCACATGAAGGGTAAGTGGGGGAATCCTAACCACTGAACCGTCAGGAAAGCCCCCTTGTGTGTGTTCTGAACGGAGAACACAAAAGGCGGACTCAGACTCTAAAGGGCTCTGAGATGTCCTGTTGTTTTAACTCAGTATTGAGTCGGTCTGGCATTTGTTCATTCCAAAACCAGTTAGCAGAAGAGATGGAGAAGGAAGCTGCCTTGATCGGAGAGTCCGAGGGGACAGGTGTGCACTCTACACAGGTGTGGGGGTGGTGGGGAGGCCGATGATGGAGCGGTCACTGCCTGGGGCTCAGGTGAGTCCACCTGGCAGACCACCTGCACGGGAATCCCCGTGTCTGTGTGCTAATGATGTCTGGCCCAGACATAATCTGCTTGCACACACGCTCTGCAGAAACACTGGCCTGGAACTCACATCCCAGTGTGGTAAATACTGCACGAATAGCCCTGAAACCAAGATTGGCAAACGCCCAGCTCCTTGCCATCAGCAGTCCTAAAGCAGCGCTTCGCGTGTTAACTCACTTAATGCTAGAACAGGCATTCCAGGTGGGTTCTGCAGCCCGAGTCAGGTTCCACACAAGGCTCGGCGGCACCAAGAGGGTCAGGAAGTGGCCCAACGTCACAGGACAGAGGGCTGAGCTGGGGCGGGGGTCTAACGCTGCCTGACACTGGCAGTCCAGCGGCAGAGCCTGGGGTGGGAACTGCGATGCCTCTGCTAAGACGGAAGCAGGAAGGCTCTCTGTGTTGAGAGGATAAACCTAATCCTTTTAGAGAATTCCTTCTTTGAAGGTTTGGACTGATGTATAAATTTAGGAACTAGGACAGCAGCTTGGAGATTCCCGTCAAATGTCCAGTGAAACGAGAGCAAAAGAAATGTTGGGATGGAAGAGAGGAGAATAAAGATATGCAAGATTCTTCCTAAGAAATAATGAAGAACACATCTCTGGGAAAAAGCCCTGGGTTTCTAATTAGAAACCAAAGCTGAGGGAATGAAAAGGACTCGCCAAACCCAGAAGACTCTTGAGAGTCCCTTGGACTGCAAGGAGATCCAACCAGTCCATCCTAAAGGACTCAGTCCTGAGTGTTCATTGGAAGGACTCACGCTGAAGCTGAAGCTCCAATACTTTGGCTACCTGATATGAAGAACTAACTCTTCTGAAAAGACCCTGATGCTGGGAAAAATTGAAGATAGGAAGAGAGGGGGACGACAGAGGATGAGGTGGTTGGATGGCATCACCGACTCAATGGACATGAGTTTGAGTAAACTCCGGGAGTTAGTGATGGACAGGGAGGCCTGGCGTGCTGCAGTCCATGGGGTCGCAAAGAGTCGAACACGACTGAGCGACGGAACGGAACTGAACTGAAACCCACCAGGGACTCGCGCCAATCCCGCCCTCGGCCAGCAGATGGCGGGGGTGCTTCGTAAAAGAGACCCAGCGCATCTCACCTCTGCTTTCCACGCAAGGCTGCCCCTCCTGTCTGCAGGCTCCTTTTTTGTCTGTCTGGTTGCTTCAAAACACGGGAGACCTTGACTGGGATTCCCCACGGTGGGAAGCACCCGGCTCTGCTGGTGTTAGCCAGACCACAGCCAGCAGGTCCTAATCAAAGCTTTCTCAGCTTCGTGCAGGGCTCTGAGGCCGCGGGGCCAGCCCAGGGCTCCCCTTTGTGTTGGACAAGGGCTACTCTATGCAGGGATGAAGGCAGGGAACCCAGTCCTGGCCCGGAGGGGATGAAGGGTGTGAAAAATAGATATCCACTTTTAAAATATTGACAGTATGTACAGTGCTCTCATAACAGCAAATATTAGTGAGGCGATTTTCATGAAAAAGCCCTGATGCTGGGAAAGATTCAGGGCAGGAGGAGAGGCGGATGATGGAGGATGAGACGGTTGGATGGCATCACCAACTCAACGGGCATGAGTTTGGGTAAACTCTGGGAGTTGGTGATGGACAGGGAGGCCTGGCATGCTGCAGTCCATGGGGTCGCAAAGAGTTGAACACAACTGAGCAACTGAACTGAACTGAACTGAATTTTCACAGTTTGGTTGTTCAGCTTAAATTTGAAACATGGCTTGTTTTACACATGTAGTTGAGGTGCACTGTTTCTAATTTTTTGTATATATTTATATATATATATATATATATACATACACATATATATGGGTATATATTTGTGCCTGCTAAGTCGCTTTAGTCGTGTCTGACTCTTTGTGACCCTACGGGCTGTAGTGTGCCAGGCTCCTCTGTCCATGGGATTCTCCAGACCAGAATACTAGAGTGGGTTGCCATGCCCTCCTCTAGGGGATCTTCCTGACCCAGGGATCGAACATCTTGCATCTCCTGCATTGGCAGACGAGTTCTTTACCACTAGCACCACCTGGGAAGCATGTATATATGGCTCAGCAATAAAGAATCTGCCTGCAATGAGGGAGACTCGGGTTCAATGATCCCTGTGTCAGGAAGATCCCATGGAAGAGGAAATTCTTTTTTGTTTTAAATTTTTTATTGGAGGATAATTGCTTTACAGTATTGTGCTGGTTTCTGCCATACAGCAACATGAAATCAGCCATAGGTGTACATATGTCCCCTCCCTCTTGAAACTCCCTCCCACCTCCCACCCCATCTCACCCCTCTAGGTTGTCACAGAGCCCCAGTTTGAGCTCCCTGAGTCACACAGCAAATTCCCACTGGCTGTCTTCTTACCTGGGAAATCCCATGGACAGAGGAGCCTGGCAGGCTGCAGTCCATGGGGTCACAAAGAATCAAATGTGACTCAACCACACACACACACACATTTTAAAAAAGACAGAGAACCTATTCCTATTGAGAAGCTTACAGGTAAGCAGTCCCACAAGCTCCTGATCCCCTGGACAATGACCCCACTGAATAGGTTTTTTAAATTTTTAATCCCCAAAGCACAGGCCTGGGGAGCTGAGCTAACTCACCAGGCTGACGCAGCCTATGCAGGGTGGTGCTGGGACGCCAACCCTGCTTCACTGCCAACTCCCTCCCAACCACCCATCTCAGAGGATAACCAGAGTGGGTGGTGCCTGCCTGTGCAGAGAGAAGGAAAGATTAATCCCAGGTGCCGCTTTGTTTTCTCAGTATTTGCTTTTCTCTTAAAGGTGGAAGCTAATCCGATTAATTGAGGGTTTCAATTAGCTACATGCAGACAAGCTCTGGGTTTAATGTACTTCCTGCTCCAAATGGCTGTGTGATGAATCAGCCATAATCCACGTGGTTTAATATCTCTTACAGGAATGGGGACCACGGCCTCCCTTGTTAGGAATGGAAGGCAAATACAAGAGGTCTTTGATTCCAGCATTCTTAAAATCCTCACCGTCTGGTCCTACTCAGCACCAACAAAGCTCACATGAGGAAACATAAAGGTGTGCCCTGCAGCTGGGCTGATATTAAGAGGCCGGCTCTAATGATGTCACTGACTCAAGGGCCCCTGGAGTCAAAGCCATGGTTTTTTCCAGTGGTTAGTCATGTAGGTGGCAGTCTATGGGGTCATGCAGAGTCGGACACGACTGAGCGACTTCACTTTAACTTTTCACTTTCATGCATTGGAGAAGGAAATGGCAACCCACTCCAGTATTCTTGCCTGGAGAACCCCAGGGACGGGGAAGCCTGGTGGGCTGCTGTCTTTGGGGTCGCACAGAGTCAAACACGACTGAAGTGACTTAGCAGCAGCAGCAGTCATGTACGGATGTGAGAGGTGAAAGTTGCTCAGTCATGTCCCACTCTTCGAAACCCCATGGATTGTAGTCCATGGAACTCTCCAGGCCAGAATACTGGAGTGGGTAGCCTTTCCCTTCTCCAGGGGATCTTCCCAACCAGGAAGCAAACTCAGGTCTCCTGCATTATGGGCAGATTCTTTACCAGCTGAGCCACAGGGAAGCCCAACGAATGTGAGTGTTGAACCATAAAGAAGACTGACATAGAATTGATGCTTTTGAACTGTAGTTCCGGTTAAGACTCTTCCCTGGTGGCTCAGATGGTAAAGCATCTGCCTGCAACGTGGGAGACCTGGGTTCAATCCCTGAGTCGGAATGATCCCCTGGGGAAGGAAATTGCAACCCACTCCAGTACTCTTGCCTGGAAAATTCCATGGACTGAGGAGCCTGGTAGGCTACAGTCCATGGGGTCGCAAAGAGTTGGACACAACTGAGCGACTTCACCTCACTTTCTGGTTAAGATGCTTGACAGTCCCTTGGACTGCGAGGAGACCAAACCAGTCCGTCCTAAAGGAAATCAACCCTGAATATTCATGGGAAGGACTGATGTTGAAGCTGAAACTCCAGTACTTTGACCACCTAACGTGAAGAGCCGACTCATTTGAAAAGATCCTGAGGCTGGGAAAGATTGAAGGCGGGAGGAGAAGGGGACGACAGTGGATGAGATGGTTGGATGGGATCATTGACTCAATGGAGATGAGTTTGAGCAAGCTCCAGGGGTTGGTGATGGACAGGGGAGTGACTGAGCAGCAACAAATGATTCTAAACCTCTCTCTCCCTTCCTTTATGTCCCCTCTCTCTATTCATCCCTCCCAACCACTCAGTCTCCTCCTTCCCTCCCTCCCCTCCTTTCCTTGCTTTATTCTCTCCTTCCCCTCTCTCACCTCCCTTCTCTTTCTCTTCTTTCTTTATCTTAGGTAGGGGCTTGGGGAGAGGAATGTACAGACAGCAGAGGAGACAGAAACCAGAGCTTCTCAAACTCTGATATGCACACAGCACAGATACATCACTTCGGGATCTTGTGAAAATACAGACTCCAAGTCCTGGGAGGAGGGTAAGCCCGAGATTGTCTGTTTCCAACAGGATCTCAGCGTGAGTGTGGGTGAACATGAAGTCACTCAGTCGTGTCTGACTCTTCGACCCTGTGGGCTATAGCCCACCAGGCTCCTCTGTCCATGGAATTTTTCAGGCAAGAGTAATGGAGTGGGTTGCCATTTCCTTCTCCAGGGGATCTTCCCGACCCAGGGATCGAACCTGGGTCTCCCTCCTTGTAGGCAGACGCTTTACCATCTAAGCCACCATGGAAGCTCAGAAGCCTCTACTGAATGATGCTCTAGATAGCAAGGCATGAGGAGGTGTCAACATTTAACATGCCCGTGCCCTGGCCAAGTCTCAAAGCTCTGATGAAGGCCCAGTGAGGGCTGCTGACTGAGGGTGATGAGGTCTGACAAGCGTGAAGCAGTTGGTGGCAGCTGAACAGCAGCCCCTGGGCCATCTCAGTCCAGCCGCTCTGAAATCTGTAGCTTCTTGTTTGGGCTCTTGGGATCTTCTGAGTTCAACAGGCTCTCATCCCATCCTGGGGAGATGGACTGGTGGAAAAAGAGAGCCCCAGAAGTTGTGGCCTCTTGGAGGGGGTCACCTCTCTAGAGAGTTGGAGGTGTGTCCCTTTGAGGCTGGACACCAGCTCAGCCCCTCTGGGCTTCAGATTCCTCCCAACACTCCAGATGTGAGATGAGCGTTTCACACAGTGTTGTGCAGTGGGAAAGGAACCGAAAATTGCTGTTGTCATTCAGTTGCTCAGTTGTGTCCGACTCTTTGTGACCCCGTGGACTGCAGCACACCAGGCTTCCCTGTTCTTCACCATCTCCCGGAGCTTGCTCAAACTCATGTCCACTGAGTCGATGATGCCATCCAACCATCTCATCCTCTGTCGTCCCCTTCTCCTCCCACCTTCAATCTTTCTCAGCATCAGGGTCTTTTCCAATGAGTCGGCTCGTTCCATCAGGTAGCTGAAGGATTGAGCTTCAGCTTTAGCATCAGTTCTTCCAATGAATGTTCAGAGTTGATCTCCTTTAGGATGGACTGATATGATCTCCTCGCAGGCCGAGGGACTCTCAAGAGTCTTCTCCAACACCAAAATTTGAAAGCATCAGTTCTTGGGTGCTCAACTTTCTTTTTGGTCCAACTTACATCTGTACATGACTACTGGAAAAACCATCCCTTTGACTCTACAGACCTTTGCTGTGACTATACAAAGTGGTATCTCTGCTTTTTTAATACATTGTCCAGGTTTTTCACAGTTTTCTTTCCAGGGATGGCTGATTGATCTCTTAACACATTGCCCAGGGATTCTGAACTGCACTCAAGTTTGAGAACCAGCATCACCAAGGTCAACCCTGGCTCTGAAACTTTCTTTTTTCCCAATCAGTCAAGTTCTCCTCCCTACAGTGTCTCCACTGGCTCACAGGAGAGGCTTCTGTACGGAAGGCTGAGATTCCTCCCATCTCTTGCCTTCACTTTGGAGGAACTGATGGCTGGATACATTACATCTTGGTGGCCCTCCTGTCGAGTGCAGAGCCAGGACTAAGCCCAGGGGTGTGCATCCCTGGTCTAAAGCCCTCCCCCCAGCCCCGCAGTCCTCACTCAGAGCCACCTCTTCTTTCCCTCTGCCCATGATGCTCCCCTTGGCTCCTCACTGCTTCTCTCTAGGATTCCTGCTCTGGCCCGTCTCTCATCCCTGCATTTCTCATCTACCTCTTTAGTCCTTTACACTGACAGCAGACTACACTTTCTCCCCAGATCCTTAATTTTTTTTCTGCTCCTACTCACACATTTTCTGTGGTTCCCAGCTGCTACAAAAAAAAAAAAAAAAATCCAAACTCCAGCCTACTGTGTTTTGTCATCCGCTCATTTGTCGTCACTTCATCTGGCATCTTCAGGTGCCGGTGAAGAAGGTCACCTACCTTATCAGAAACAAGGAATGTTGAAGCCATCAAGCCATCAGCCGATGAAACCACCCCCAGCTGTGCACCCTGCGGGGATTCAGGAGGGCAAAAAAGGATCCTGGCGCCAGAGAGTTAGGATGTATGTCCGAGGAATCACTGCAGTGGGCCCATACTCTGGCCCCTTCCCATGCATAGAAGAGCACTAAATTCTCCACCTTGAGATGATGTCTGGATTTCTTTAATTAACAGCAATATTTCGGTGTTTTGATGACCTGGTTTTTGTTGTAAAAACTCCTGTATATCCTGGCTTCTCCCAGATGTCTTCAGAAGCAGTCCATCAGAGCCTCCTGAGAGGCCGTCTCCTGGGCTTAAGTCCTTAGCAAGTTGGCCAAATTAAACATTCTCAAGTTTTAGGTTGTAATTTTTTTTTTTTCAGTCCACACTGGCAACTGTCATTTTGATCACTCAGTTTTTCTCATTTCTTCCTTTCTTAGTTTGCTCAAACTTGGAAAATCATCTACCTACAGCCTCTTAAAAGCCCTTTCTTTCTCCCTGCCAAAATCCTTCCCATCCTTTTAGGCAGGCTGACAGCGACACTCTCCCTTTCTGGAGATGTCTCTGAGAAGTAACCATGCCCTCCCCTGGCTTCCCATGGTGTTAGCATGTTGCTGTGTCCCTGGAAAGTTCTTTGTATTCAAGGTGGGGTCAGGATTCTGCAGGTACGGACCACGTGTTGATAGGCTGAGGGAATGCATGAATTCTTGAACAAATGACCACATATAAATTACTGAACTGGCATGTGAGCACCATGATCTAGAAATTTAGGACCTTTCACTGATTACTGAAGATAGTTAGGTAGAATTTTTGAATCTTTAATTCCAAATGTAAGGTCAAGTGTAACACTACTCTAGTTTATCTTTCCCTAAATAGTGGGTAAGAGACACATAACACCATAACGGGTAAACACAAAGATACATCAAAGAGAAAGAACTAGTTCTGATGGTCAAGCAACCAAAATCGTCTGCTTTCTAGAATTATTATTATTTATGGGGTTAATGCAGAGCAATGGAAGGTGTTCAAATGTAAGCAGATAATGGTAGGGGATTCCTGAAGAAAGAGAACCAGGCGTGGCTTTCTTGACATAAGAGAAGCCATTTTTGGCTTAACCTATTTTATCTCAGCCTGGCCACAGTGCTTGCCCTTGAACAGGTCTCAGAAGTTAGTGGTCTTAAGGGAACAAAGTAAGCAGGAAGAGAGAAAAGGCAGGCAAACAGCAGTACAATGAAAAAGCCAAGTCCTGGTTCCTCCTCAAGGTATATGCATGATAAAATGTCTTTGAGAGTCTTCCTGGGTGGCTCAGTGATAAATAATCCAATGCAGGAGACACAGGAGATGTGGGTTCAGTCTCTGGGTCTGGAAGATCCCCTGGAGGAGGGCATGGCAACCCACTCCAGTGTTCTTGCCTGGGAAATCCCACGGACAGAGGAGCCACGTGGGCTACAGTCCATGGGGTCACAAAGAGTTGGACACAACTTAGCGACTCAACCACAACATGTCTTTGAGTTCTGCTGAAACTAAGGCTCCCACCTGGGTGGAGGATGGTAGAATGTTTACCCTCCTGGCATCAATCAACTATAGCTTGGACTCTGTCAACTTTTGCCCCAATTCAACTTGCATTCTTCTCTGCTCAAACCCTTCATGAATAGGCATGTACCCTGAGCTTAAAATATCCCCAGTTGTGATGCTGGGGCACACATTGCTTTGGGAAAGATCCTTAGTATTCTCCTTAATTGCTGCAAATAATAGTAAGTTCTTCCTTCTTCTCATCTCTGGCTTGGTTATGTCTGTTGGCTTGACACCCACCAAGAGGTTAACCCAGCTTTTGGGTAACATTCATGCATTTATACTGTGGGCTGTAATTGCCTAAAACTATCTCCAAGGTCAAGTCAAACAGTTTAGACTTTGGTTAATGTGTCATAAACTGACATTAAAAGGACATGAAAATGGGTCCTTTGAGGTTCCTGAAGGGGAGACATCAGAGAGCCGAGCTGTGCCTTCTCTGGGGAGTGTAGACCACAGATCACATGAAGTAGATTTTCTTATTCCGTTTCACAGTCTAGCCAGGCTCCAGAAATCAGAAGCTTCTTGCCCTCCACTTAAATAAGTAAACACATGTTCTGGCTACAGAATTTTCTGGGTAACTGACACAGAAGATGCTTTCCTGGGCCCCACCTCCGTCAGTGGCCCATCCCGCTCACGTCCCCAGGTGATTTTCGCCCACTGTCTCGTGTCGCTTCCTATAGCTACACCAGTGGCATGCAGGGCCGTGGAGAGAGTCATTATTTCCATAACTGTCCACGAGCAATTTTCGTACTTAAACCACATCTCTCCGACCCTCCTCTCAGAAAACAACCCAAACCGAGGGTGTGTTTTCTTAACAAACCTCAGTCGAATATCTTGGCTGGTTTGCCATTTTCTTTTAGTAGATTCCAGGAAACAAGGACGCAGGGGTGCCTTCTGAAGCCCCAGCTTTTGAGATTCCAGACATGACCCTCCCATCCTGGGAAAGGGGACCCAGGGGTCAGGTGTACTTTTTCTTTCTCCTTCTCCTTCCCCTCATCTTCCTCTCCTTTCTTCCTTTTCCTCTTCGTCTTCTGTCTTCTCTTCTTAGTACACGCGAAAGTATGAGTTTAGTCTTTTTTGCTTGTTTTTCTTTTCTCTTAAGAAAACAATTGTCTCTTATTAAAAAAAATAAAACTGTGCTCACATGAGTTTTTCCTCTCTCTTAGCATCGATGGCAATAATTGCTGGGAAACTTAGCTACTTATTTGTAACACAAACAGTGACAGAATCTCAAGGCATCTTAGCCAAGACACCGCATGCCTTCTCTGTGGGTTGCTGGTGCCATGGGCTGCAGAGAAGAAGGCAAGATCTGTCTGTAGAAGCCACCCTTTCCAGAAGAAATCCTGTCTCCAAATCAGGCATGACTGTGCCCCACAAGTGTTCATACACAGAGACCTCTCCCCCTCAGGATCTGCAGTACCTGGGAACCCTATTTCCTCCAAACATCAGACTGTGAATTCAAGGTCTAAAGGGCTTTTGCCGTTCAGTCGCTAAGCCATGTCTGACTCTTCACAACACCATGGACTGCAGCACTCCAGGCCTCCCTGTCCATCACCATCTCCCGGAGCTTGCTCAAACTCATGTCCATTGAGTCGGTGATATCATCCAACCATCTCATCCTCTGTCGTCCCCTTCTCCTCCCGCCTTCAATCTTTCCCAGCATCAGGGTCTTCTCCAATGAATCAGCTCTTTGCATGAAGTGCCCAAACTATTGGAACTTAGCTGCCCCCTTTCCTGTCTTACCCTTGGGGTGAGGGCTGGTCCGTGTCCTGAGTGGCTATAGAGTGTGTAGCTCAGTTGCCTGTTTTGCAATCACCCCACGAGAGGCCGCGGCATGTGGGACCCACCACCTTCTGAGTCAGGTGGTGTTTTGGGAGGCCTCAGTGAAGAAAGCTCCTAAGTGGAGGCAAGCCATCACTTCTGCCTGTATCTCAAGAAGAGGCTCGTCAAGGGTCACAGAGAGTGCAGACATTTTCTTTTCTTTGAAACCAATCATGAGAAAAAGAGAAGGATTTATTACAAAGAGAATTGCTCCATCCATCACTCATGTGTAAAAACCCTACCTTTAGGTTTCCAAGTCTTCAGATAAGCTCCTTTTCCTGTCCCCTCCCTCCCGCTCTCACTAAGCAAACTTCATAGGTGGGGCTTCCTTCTCGTGCCAGGAAACAAATGGCAAACATTGCTGCAGCTAAACAGGAACAAAACGTCTCTGAGATGCATGAGAAGACATTTCGGCACTGCCCTCATAATTCACAACCACGCTCCATGCAAGACAGGCCTCAGGATGACAAGAGTAAGGATGGGAGTAATTGGAGGGGGCGGATTCCTACGGTTCCAGGATTCAAGCTCTGTTGCATGAAAATCCTCTGTGACTGCCTCCAGAGATTGTAATTGTTACCACTACTTGGCTGCTGCATGTCAGCTTCCGGTCTCTCTATTTTGTTGTTCAGTCACTCAGTTGTGTCTGACTCTCTGCGACCCCATGGACTTCAGCACACCAGGCCTCCCTGTCCATCACCAACTCCCAGAGTTTACTCAAACTCATGTCCATCGAGTCAGTGATGCCATCCAACCATCTCATCCTCTGTCCTCTCCTTCTCCTCCTGCCCTCAATCTTTCCCAGCATCGGAGTCTTTTCAAATAAGTCAGCTCTTCCCATCAGGTGGCCGAAGTATTGGAGTTTCAGCTTCAGCATCAGTCCTTCCAATGAACAACCAGGACTGATTTCCTTTAGGATTGACTGGTTTAATCCTAAAGGATTGCCATCCAAGGGACTCTCAAGGGTCTTCTTCAGCACCCAGTTCAAAGGCATTGATTCTCTCTATATATGTCTTACATATATTTTCTCATTGCATTCCCCCAGTAACCATACCTTACAGATAGAAAACCTGAACTTTAGAGAGATTAATGAATTTTGCAAAGACATGATCTAAGCTCACGAATGATGTAACCTAGAATATATGTTGAAGCCCTAAGTCCCCAGAGTGACTGTCTGCAGACGTCTGGCCTTTGGGGAGGTGATTAAGGTTGAATGAGACCTAAAGGAAAAGCCCTAAACTGATAGGGATTGTGTCCTTATAAAAACAGGAAAAGACAGTAGAGATTTTCTTCTTTCCATGATGCACACAGAGAAAAGTCCACATGAGAACATATTGAGAAGACAGCCATCTATGAGCCAGAAAGAGAGACCTCACCAGAAACTGACCACGAAGTCACCCTGGTCTTGGGCTTTTAGCTTCCAACACTGTCAGAAAGCAAATATTTATTGTTTAAGCCACCTGGTCTTTCGTATTTTGCCATGGCTGGCTGAGGGCTTCCCAGGTGGCACAGTGGTAAAGAATCTACCCGCCAGTGTAGGAGACTCTGGTTCAATCCCTGAGTAGGGAAGATCCTCTGAAGTAGAAAATGGCAACCCACTCCAGTTTTCTTGCCTGGAAAATACCATGGACAGAGGAGCCTGGTGAGTTGCAGTTCAGTCAGTTAGTGAGTGAGTCAGTTTCACTCAGCTATGTCCTAATATTTGCAACCCCATGGACTGCAGCACAGCAGGCTTCCCTGTCCATCACCAACTCCCGGAGCTTGTTCAAACCCATGTCCATCAAGTTGGTAATGCCATCCAACCATCTCATCCTCTGCCATCCCCTTCTCCTCCCACCTTCAATCTTTCCCAGCATCAGGGTCTTTTCCAATGAGTCAGCTCTTTGCCTCAGGTGGCCAAAGTAGTGGAGTTTCAGCTTCAGCATCAGACCTTTCAATGAATATTCGGGACCGATTTCGTTTAGAATGGCCTGGTTTGATCTCCTTGTGGTTCACGGGACTCTCCAGAGTCTTCTCCAACACCACAGTTCAAAAGCATCAATTCCTCAGCACTCAGGTTGAATAGAGGTTCGTGAAACTGTATAGGAGGCAGTGATCGAGACCATCCCCAAGAAAAAGGAATGCAAAAAGGCAAAATGTTTGTCTGAGGAGGCCTTACAAATAGCTGAGAAAAGAAGAGAAGTGAAAGGCAAAGGAGGAAAGGAGAGACATACCCATTTGAATGCAGTTTCAAAGAATAACAGGGAGAGTTGCAGTTCATGGGTTGCAAAGAGTCAGACATGACTGAGTGACTGAGATGCACACATGCATGGCTGGCTAAAAAGACTGTTATTACAGCATCTGACTTAAAGTCTATGCTCCTTAAAAGAAATAGTTTTTTAAAAATAAATAAACTTAATTAAAGGGTTTCCCTGGTGGCTCAGTTGGTAAAGAATCTGCCTGCAATGTGGGAGACCTGGGTTCAGTCCCTGGGCTGGGAAGATCCCCTGGAGAAGGAATCAGGCTACCCACTACAGTATTCTGGCCTGCAGAACGCCATGGACTTTAAGAGTCAGACATGACTGCGAGACTTTCGCTTTCACCTTTCAAAGCCACACAGATGACAATCTATGCTCTTAACTATCCCTCATACTTGCCTGTCCTCATGGTAGATGCTTTTTGCTTTAGAGGACGATTTGGTGCTGATTCCAGGCCTGAGGAGGGAGGGATGGGGGACTTGCTGGCCTCTGGAAAGAGACTTTAAGGGAGGTAGTGGCCCTTCCCCCTGTGTTCTCATGAGGTATATATTGTGTTAACAAGTGCATGTATCAGATGGATCAGAACCAAGTAGAAAGAGCTGCAGTCTCCTGGGAGGACAGAGCAATATCTCCTTCCAAGAATTCAATACAACCCAGTATGTCACCAAGGCATCTCGGTACTCTCCAGATCCAAGTGGACTCATGCTGTCCACAACCTCCTGCCCCAGCCAGGAAACATGTAACCCTAGTTCTCTTCCAGTGCCCACATCTCAGTGAGTGGTACCCCTTTCTTGCTTCTGCCATCCCTGAGGCCATCTCCCCCACATTCAATGACCAATTTACAATAGATTCTGCCTTGTCTTTTAATTTCCTATGTATCTTCAGAAATACATCCATTCCTTCCCAGCTTCACTGCTATCACCTAAATTAGGTTACTGAAACAACCAACCGTCTGGTCTTCCCCTAGTGTAGTACTGTGTAGTTGTTAAGTGTATGGTTTTTCAGCTACACAGCTTGGTTGGGATCCTGGTTGGTTTTTTTTCTGGGCTTTAGTTTCTTCCTAGTTAAAATGAGGATCACCAGAGTACCTGTCTTACTGGGTGCCTGTACTTCATTTAAATGTGAAACTGTGCCAGGTACATAGTAACTCAATCAGTACAAGCTGTCATTAATAGTATCTATTCCTTCCTCCCTCCCATCTTTCATTCCCTCTGCAGCCTGAGTAATCATCTGATTGCTCTACTTAGAGACCATCATGGTTCCCTATTGCACTTAAGATAAAGATGGTGGCCTTTAATCTATCTGCCAGGAATTGATCGCTGTGGCCCTCACCTGCCTCTGTAACCCTCTCCAACCCCCACTCCCCTGACTCTCCAGGTGTCACCCTCAAGCTTCCAGGCCTTGTGTCCACTGATCACAAGTGAACACGGGGGCCTCTTTGCACTTGCATTTTCTCAGATTTCGGAATCACCTTCCCTTTCTCTTTATTGACATAAATCCTACCCATCATACATTTCTCAATTCAAGCATCACTTCCTTGGGCAGGCCTTCTCTGACAACTCTTACTTGGCTCATTTCCCTGTGGGAGGTTTTACTTCTTTGTGGGATGTTTTTAGGGATTTTTTTAGTCAATGTGCATGATACCTCCCCCATATTGTGAGCCCCTTGAAGACAGGGACTGGCATGGTGCTTGTTGTGTAACTCAATGTTACCTGCTGTATGAGGGTTATGAGACATGTTCTTTCTTCCATCACTTCTGGCTCTTAACTCTTCCCTGCGATCTCTCCACCAGCCTGCAGATAGAGGAATCAAGTAGAAACTCTTCCTTTCAGGCTGCTGTTTTCAAGCTACCACTGGCTCTCCAAGCTTTGGTTGGAGGGGAGAGAAGTGATCAGTAGCAGATGGCATTTTATGGCTTCCTGTTCACAACCATTATCTTCATAGACCTTCATGATGATCAGGTAGCATCATTGGTCTCCCCATTTGCGAATGAGAAAACAGGGCCCCTGGCAGGTTGATTTATCTTAATCATATAAGTAATGACTGGCCAAGCCCAGACGAGAAGGAGGCCCTAGAAACCTAACTCCTGTATTCTTTCCACTCTGCCTTGGCATCTTGTCCGAGCAGAAACCCAGACCAGGAAAAGTGATGGCAGTATGAAAGAAGGCACATTGGTCTTTTGTCTTTTCATTCTCACTCTTTGTTGGGGAATTTCTCCTGTTCTATTTCCTAGTTGCCACACATTGGGTCCCCGGGGGGCAGACTCTGAAATGGAGTTTAAAGTATAGGATGTTTACTAATGAGTACCCTGGAGATTGACAGCTGTCAAGGGAGAAGAAACGCATGTGTGGAATGACGGGAGACAGCATCAGTTGACCTTATGGGGACGCTGGGGGTTAAAATGGCCAAATGCTAGGCTTCTGTATTCCCTCCTCCACCTGTCATTGGTGGTGGGAACCCTGGTCAGACCTGTCTCTGCATCTGAGGCCACCTGAGAAGGGGCTGGTGGCCCTCCTGGCAGCCGGGGCAAAGTGTCCTTCATTAGAAGTGTGGGCAGGTAGCATTGTATCTACCAAGCTCCTCTGGGCCACCTGCTTTCCTTGCCGAGCTGATGATGGCTCCTCCCTTGTGCCTACCTCTTCCCTGATTATTAGATCATGGGCTTAGTCGCTCAGTCATGTCTGACTCTTTTGTGACCCCATGGACAGTAGCCCACCAGGCTCCTCCGTCTATGTGATTGCCCAGGCAAGAATACTAGAGTGTGTTGCCATTTCCTCCTCCAGGGGATCCTCCCAATTCAGGGATTGAATCTGCGTCTCCTGCATCTCCTGCCTTGGCAGGTGGATTCTTCACCACCGAGCCACCTAGATCTCTGAGCAGTCAGGAAAGTCTTTTCCCAAATGGGTCTCTAGTGTTATGTAGCCAAACAATCCAGAAGAGCTGTGCATTTGGGGGTGTGGAATTTGTCGTCCATGATACCTTTTGGCACTAGAGTGATTGTGGGGCCTAAGTAATTAAAAATCAAAAGCAAAGGTCAAAGGAATTGCCTCAGCCTTTTCCACTAGAATTGTTCTTCTTCCAACCTACAATTCCTATTCCGTTAAATCTCATTTTCACACAGCTGAATGACTGCATAATGCAAATCCTTGCAAAAGACCCAGCAGTGATAGGAACCACACCCCCAGGGACCTGGCTTCTCTTCTGCACCTGGTCCTTCTCAGAGGGCTTCCCCACCTGCTTGAGCTCTCCTATCAGGGTGGGCTCAGCAGGTAGCAATACCTTCCTGGACCAAAGAGGCCACACAGAGGTCAGCGCCATGCTCAAGGCCATGGTGCCAACTCACCGCAGAGCTGGAGGAAAACACAAGCTTCTCAACACCCAGGTCTTTTCACTCCTCTGGTTTTTAAGAAGGTCAGTCATTCAAGGAGATTCACCTTTGGTGTGATGGCTTAACTTTGGTGTATATATCCAGATTCTCTTTATGGTCCAGTTAGATTACTCAGGCTATAAAACTCGAGATAATTTGCTTTCTTTTTGGGGTTAGAAGGGGCAAGAATCTATTTTTGCCATATTACTCCTGTGAACCTCAAGGAAGTATCAGCACCAGCAGAAGTGAGCAAACAGCTCAGTGGATGTTCATTTAATGTACTATCATTATAATAATAACAATAATTATGATCATGATCACCTTTATTATTATTATTTGCTGCTCTAGAAAGATGGGCTCTCATCTTAACAGGTACTTCCCAGGTGGCTTAGTGGTAAAGAATCTGCTTGCCAATGCAGGAGACCTGGGTTCAATCCCTGGGTCAGGAAGATCCCCTGGAGGAGGAAATGGCAACCCAACCCAGTATTCTTGCCTGGAAAATTCCAGGACAAAGGAGCCTTGTGGGGCTACAGTCCATGGGGTCACAAGAGTCAGATATGACGAGTGACTAAACAGCAAGCAACAGCAACAACAAAAGTCTCAACTGGGTGAAGCTTTAAATTGGCTCTTGTTTTTACTCCACTCCTCTCTGCTTTCCTGGGCTCCCCATCTAAAAGGTTGAGTATATCTCCACACCCCAGTCCATGGTTTTCAGACAGTCAGAGGATTATGTCAACTGGACTCGAGACTGGACTCGAAAAGATTTTCATTTTCTGCAAATAGACACAGCTCCCATCAGCTGGGCAGCCTCTGTGAGTCGGGCTGTTCTCTGAGTCTCAGCATTCCTGCCAGCAGGCTCCTAATCTCTCCTGTAATCAGGGTTCAGTCTCTCGCTGGGAGACCCGCACCAGTGGACACCATTCAACCACAGTGACCCCGAGACAGACTCAGCATAAACAGGGGTGAGTCCAGCTCCTGGGAGAAGTGAGCCAGGACTGGGCTGAAAACCGGAAGTCGGTATTGTTTCAGAACCGTCACCTGCTCTTCAGCACGCTCTGTAGCCCGGAGCTGGTGGGGTTGTGGAGTGTGTGCGGGGTCCAGAACTACACAGAGGCCAACAGCTTATCAACACTCACCAGCCAAGTAAACACTTGATTCACTGACTTTTTCCTGGCTTCGCTCTACTTGATAACACAGCAGAGGAAGTGTGCTGGGGAGAGAGGGTCACTGCAATGTCAGCAGAAATCACTGCTCTAGCGTCAGGGGTGGTGGGTTTCCAGCTCGCTCCTGGGTTTGCCTGCACAGACAATGCCACAAGGGCATTGCTCCCCTGAGTCAATGGCAGCCTTTGCCTCATGTGAAGCTGTTGAGTTTGACTTCATGGAGGCTGAGGACTATTTGATTGTTATGAAGTGGGAAAGCCTGAACAAAACGATTGTCTCACAGTTCCAGTTATTGAGGCCATCAGATGAAAGGGACTGCTTCTTTCAACTTCACACCATTCCTGCCATTGTCAGAAGACCTACTTCTCTCTAGCCTACTGTAAGGCTTTGGGGGCATTTGAAGGGTGAGCATCTCTGAAGAAAATGCAAGACCAAAACTCTATAGTTATACATATGATTATGAATATGTTATATTGACAGCCTGGGTGCTTCAGAGACCTTCTTTTTAAAAAAAAAAAAAAACTGGGCTATAGCTTCTTTGGGCTTCCCCAATGGCTCAGTGGGTGAAGAATCTGCCTATAATGGAAGAGTCACTGGAGATGCGGGTTTGATCCCTGGGTCAGGAAGATCCCCTGGAGAAGGAAGTGGCAAACCACTGGGTGAAGCTTTAATTTGGCTTCACCAAATTTGACCTGTCTCAGGGTCACTTTGGTTGGGTGGTGTCCACTGGTGCGGGTCCCCCAGCAGGAGACTGAATGCTGATTACAGGAGAGATTTGGAGCCTGCTGGCAGGAAAACCGAGATTCAGAAAACAGTGTGAGTCACAGAGGCTGCCAGGTGCCTAGCTGATAGGAGCTGTGTCTACTTGCGGAAAATGAAGATCAGTCTCAAGTCCAGTTGACATAATCTTCTGACTGTCTGAAAACCATGGACTGGGGCTTGAATATATATGCAGACTTTCAGATTGGGAGCCCAGGAGAGCAGAGAGGAGTGGAGTAAAAACAAGAGCAAATTTAAAGCTTCCCCAGTTGAGATCCCCTGGAGAAGGAAGTGAAAATCCCATTGTCAGAGGAGCCTGGAGGGTCACACAGAGCTGAACACCACTGAGCGATTAAGTACACACACAGGTGCTTTACAATGTTGTGTTAGTTTCTGCAGAGCCCTTTTAACCCTCAATTATGGTTCTTTTCTACAGTTGTTTCAGGGAAGTGAGGAGGTTGAAGGGAGAGGAATGAAAAGGAATTTGAGCAGATGGTTACGGAGGTATTTTTTGCTCCTTACCAGCTTAGGGGTTCTGGGGCTGAACCTCTCCCCATACTCCTATTCACACTTGGAGATCAACTGGCGAAGATACTAGAAAAGCTCCCACCATGTGCTACAAGTGGATATGAGAGAGTGAGTTGGTTAATGAGTAGTGTACTCAGAGACCCAACTCTTGGTGGTAAAGATTTAAAGTTTTCTCTTTGGATGAAGACCTGGTACCATTTGCTCTTGGAGATATTCTGAGGCTGGCCTGGCAGAACATAGGGGGCAGTTAGAAAGAAAAAATTTCAGTTCAGTTGCTCAGTCATGTCCTACTCTTTGAGACCCCATAGATTGCAGCACGTCAGGCCTCCCTGTCCATCACCAACTCCCAGAGTTTACTCAAACTCATGTCCATTGAGTCAGTGTTGCCACCCAACCATCTCATCCTTTGTCATCCCCTTCTCCTCCTGCCTTCAATCTTTCCCAGCATCAGGGTCTTTTCCAATGAGTCAGTCCTTCACATCAGGTGGCCAAAATATTGGAGTTTCAGCTTCAACATCAGTCCTTCCAATGAATATTGAGGACTGATTTCCTTTAGGATGGACTCGTTGGATCTTCTTGCAGTCCAAGGGACTCTCAAGAGTCTCCTCCAACACCACAGTTCAAAGGATGAGTATAAGTTCATCCTTTCATGAACCTAGTAGAAGTAGGTTTACCTAGTGGGGTGTGGGATTTTCTAATCCTCCTGGTCTACCTGACCTTGAAAAGAGTCTTCTTTTAGAAGCATTGGACAGCACAAGTGCCTGGGATGAAAGGTAATATAGGTGAGTTGGATGAAGGTGACCCCTTTATCCTGTTGGGGTGGTGATGAAGTCCTGCAAAGAAATCTCTGCAAACTCTGAAAAGTTAGAGCAAAAGGGGTCATCATCAATGATTTTTTTGTGTTTGATGGAGTAAAAGCTTGATAAATGCCCTTTCAAATCAGACTGATTATTCATTCCATCAGTATTTGTTTAGGTATCAGCAGTGTGATCTATGCATCAGGGATAAAACAGGGATGTCCTTGCCTTCACTGAATTAAAATGCTATTCCCTGGAACAACATGGCAAAAATTAATTGAAGACATGGCTACCACAGACAACAGTATGCATTTTCCCAGAACTCTATCAGGCTTCATACCTTTTGATATAGAGCATATGAGATCTCAGCATGAAACGTCTCACACTTCAATATTTGTATAACCTCAAGGATGAAGATACATGGATGAAGGCTCAACAGAGAAAATGTCCAGTTAAGCCTCCTGACTTCTCCAAGGCTGAGACACTTGACTTTGCTGTATCAAGGGAGTGAGAACTCTTGGTCACCCTGGGGAGAGCACAGGCTCTACCAAGGGTGTGTCTGGAGCCTCAGAAGTCACTGGAGATGACTTCACATCTCTGTTTTTGCCTGGGGCTTGTTGTCTTGGCCCTCAGTCTAGGCTCTGCCCACATGTGTCCTCTGGCTGAAGTTCTGGTGATCACACGAGGGACTTTTCTCAGAGGCAAAACAAGGTTGTTGGTTAGTTAAGAAAGCGGGCTGATGGCCCACAGGCAAGGATGCTGGTTGTGACTCAGAGGCACCAGGAGTGGGCCAGGAAAACCCTCCTTTATGAAAACAGATAGGGTCCTTGGGGAGAAAGAATGGAGACTTGCAGTGGGGAATCTGCAACTCTGGGCAAAAATAAACCTGAAAGGAAAGCGAAGGCGTGACTGCCAGGAACCAGGTCTGCTGGGAACTGCCAGGGAAAGGGCCAGCCAGGAGCACCTGGCCAGGAAGTCAAGGACACTGCAGCCTCTGTGCTTTGAGGCTCTGTAGGTTGTGCAAGAAGGTGTTTGTTTCCATGCTCCTCCCCCAAAGAGGACAAGTTATCTGACTGCCCTACATGCTAATCTAAGGATAACAGATCAGAGTATTGGGATCTGGAGTCTACCCAGAAAAATCTAAATTATGTAGCTGTCATGTCTGAGGGGAGGTGATGCTTCTTCTCTGCCCCATGTGGAGGGATATTCATTGCACAATTTGACCTCCTATTTGTCTTTATTTACTAAAGGCTTGAGAACATGGGAACCTATGAGTGGTATTATTTTTTTCTATTGATAGTTACACTTATATTGTTCATATACATCTTTAAAAAAGGATGAGAAATCTTTCTACTCCATGTATGTGTTTTATAAGTTAGCATCTAAATGTTTTCATCATAAACTTGAAAAAGTCTATTTCTTGGTAATAAATAAGAATATACAATATTCTATATGATGAAATTAGGTGTTGATGGATGGTAATTAGAATAAATGTGATGTGACTTGATAAGTGTTAACTACATAAAGTTGTGAGTAAAACACACAAACTCTAAAAGGAATCTCATAAAAATTTTATGTGCACACTTTGCATACTGTATCTTGAGGAATTCAATAATCACAAAGCATTCTGTTTACATTTATAAGAACAAGTAACAAGGACCTCAACTACTTTAACTCCTCTATATCCAAAACATCACAATATAGGTCCAGATACACTATTTCTAATACCAAGATTCATCAGGTAACAGGAAATTCTATCAGATAGGGAAAGACAGGAAGCCTATGGTTCAATGCCTCTGTTTAACCAAAAAAATAGGATTTTTGTGCAATGCGGAAGACCTGAGTTCAATCCCTGGGTGGGAAAGATCCCCTGGAGAAGAAAATGGCAACCCACTCCAGTGTTCTTGCCTGGAGAATCCCATGGACAGATGATCCTGGTAGTCTACAGTCCATGGGATCACAAAGAGTTGGACATGACTGAGTGACTAACATATATGTGTGTGTGTGTGTGTGTGTGTGTGTGTGTGTGTGTGTGTGTATGGAGAGAGAGAGAGAGAGAGAGGAGGTAGGTAATTAGGTCATGAGAGTGTAGCCTTCGTGAATAGAATCAGTGCCCTTGTAACAGAGACCTCATATTGCTCTCAGCACTTTTCCACCATGTGGGGGCACAGAGAGAAGGTATTGGCCGTCTGCAACCTGGAAGAGGACTCTTATCAGAACCCGGCCATTTGGCAACCTTGTCTTGGACTTTCAACCTCCATAAGTGTGAGAAATTAATTTCTATTGTTTATAAATCACCTCATCTAAGGTTTTCTGTTATTGTTGCTGTTCAGTCACTCACTCGTGTCTGCCTCTTTGAGACCTCATGGACTGTAACACACCACTCTTCTCTGTCCTTCATTATCTTCCAGAATTTACTCTAACTCATGTCCATCGAGTCAGTGATGCCATCCAACCATCTCATTCTCTGTTGCCCCCTTCTCCTCCTGCCCTCAATCTTTCCCAGCATCAGGGTCTTTTCCAGTGAGTCGGATCTTCTCATCAGGTGGCCAAAGATTTGAGCTTCAGCATCAGTTCTTCAGGGTTGATTTCCTTTAGGAAGTACTGGTTTGATCTCCTTGCAGTCCAAGGGACTCCAGCACCACAGTTCAAAAGCATCAATTCTTTGGTGCTCAGACTTCTTTCTGGTCCAGGTCTCACATCTGTACATGACTACTGGAAAAACCATAGCTTTGACACTATGGACCTTTGTCAACAAAATGATGTCTCTGTTTTTTAATATGTTGTCTTTTTAATACCATTTTTAATTTTTTACATTTTTAATGCCATTTGTCATATCTCAAATGGACTAAGACCATCATTACCCCTTGTGCTGTCCAGATCTACTTTCTTCTTACAGTAAGTTTGCCCAGAGTGGGAAAAACTTTCACAGGATTCTGTGTGTTTCTGTTTTCTGGGCAATTACATGAGAAGCACTTTCAGAACCATTAGCACTTCTGCTGCTTCAGTTGGTCTTGAATTCATACTTGTCATCCCCCCTATCAACTATCCTGTATTGATTACCTTATCCTTGGCCCATCTCTGCAGGTAGGGGCAGTCAGTCTGATAGGCTGATGCAAACTCTTATCTATGAGGAATCTGAGTCCCTGTTTCCAACACCCTTTTAAGCTATGCTTACTTTCATTGTTTGGTTTGGGCATGAGAGCATGAAGAGCTGCCCAAGCCTTTTCCCAAGTGTCAAACATATTCTATCCTGTGTCCTTGGTGTAGCAGCAGCTTGACCACTTTCCAAAGATCAAGCCACTCACCACTGACAGCGTGGCCACCCCCTTCCTCACCCACAAGTCTCTTGGGCATAAGGAGCCTGAAGCTACTGGAAGACAGCTGTTGCACAAATTCCAATGTGACTCGATCTTCTCTCCCTGGGAGAAGCACTTCCCCACTCTGGGAACTAGGAACTTCTAGAGTTGCTTGCTCCTTGGAAGAAAGGCTATGACAAACCTAGACAGCATATGGACTGACGAACTTGGTGGGCTACAGTCCATAAAGTTGCAAAGAGTCAGACATGACTGAAGCGACTGAGCACGCATGCACGCATACCAAACACATCATCTAAAATCTATTCCCAATCACACACTGTCTTAAGAGACGATACTGCATGAGACTTGCATATGTAGATATCTCCAAGTATTGGAAACAATACCCTGGGTGCTGCCTGCTGAATAGATTTAAAATCCCAGGACCATTAAAAGCTGGTATTGATGCAGGGCTCTTGGTGCACAAGCACATAGTTTGGTGGAGGGAAGGTAGGGGCAGACTGAGCTCGAAGATCTCAGTTGTCTGCTCTTTTAACCAGAAACTCCTATCTTCACACCACTCTGTGTGCCAGTGAGATGGAGAAGACATGAAAAAACAAAGATCGGGCTGGTACTTTCTGAGCCCTCTTTCTAGAAGTAGAAAGAAGCTGAGATTCTGGCTTCATGGGTTCCTGGCTGTGCAGTCTTGGGCAATATTCCCATTAACCACCCTAAGCCCCTGTTACTATCTCTCTAATGTATGGATTGTAAGACTACAAATAGTAATAATAGCAGTATAGTCAAAGCTATGGTTTTTGCAGTAGTCATGTACAGATGTGAGAGTTGGACAATAAAAAAGGCTGAGCACTGAAAAATTGATGTTTTGAATTGTGGAGATTGAGAAGACTCTTGAGAGTCCTTTGGACAGCAAGGAGATCAAACCAGTCCATCCTAAAGGAAATCAGACCTGAGTATTCACTGGAAGGACTGAAGCTGAAGCTCCAATCCTTTGGCCATCTGATGTGAAGATCTGACTCATTGGAAAAGACCCTGATGCTGGGAAAGACTGAAGGCAGGAGGAGAAGGGGATGACAGAGGATAAGATGGTTGGATGGCATCGCCAACTCAATGGGCATGAGTTTGAGTAAACTCCGGGAGTTGGTGGTAGACAGGGAGGCCTGGCATGCTGCAGTTCATGGGGTCACAAAGAGTCAGACACTATTTAGTGACTAAACAGCAGCAGCAATAATAACTTCAAGAAAATTAATTCAATGCGTGTAGGTATAACCTTGTCAGGGTGCTCAGCACCCAGTTTCTCTGTGGGTGGGAGGGCTGGTTGTAGGGTGGTTGGCATAGGCAGGTGACAGGTGTACAGGCAGGCTGGTGAATGGCAGCAGGGCAGGCTTTGAGCATGTGGCAGGGCTGGGGCACAGTGCTGGAACAAAGGGACTGATTGATTCTGGTCCATGGACCATTGGATCAAGGTTTAGCTGAGAGCCCCCAAATGGCTCCAGAAATCCTGGTGTGCATGAATCCCTGTATTTTGTGTTGAACTCAGCCTCCATAGACCCTCATGTTTCCTCCTAATTCCTGTCTTATTGTAAACCAAGCTCAGTGTGATTTGATTGAACCACGAAACATTGAGGGTGACCTTGGGATTGTAATCATCTCTGGAACCTGGGAAGCAGGTGTGGGTTGTGGGCTTGAAGCAGGAGTAGAGGTCTGATGGCCATGCTGCTGGGATGTCAGGAATGACATTTCATGAGTACAGAGAGAAGGTCTGGGTGTGATGTCAATGCAAATCTACTGGCTGGGAAGTGGACTTGCAGGAACACATCCAGAAGTTATGGGCTCCTCCTCAAAGTACGGTCTGTGCACCATCTGCAGCATGGGGATTCCCTGGGAGCTTTCTGAAATGCAGAGACTCAGGCCTCCATGGCTGTGTCAGCAGCTCTGGGGTTCCTCTTATGGTTGAAAGACGCCTTCTCTGGTTTCAAGATTCATGTTCTCCCAGGCCACGATAGAACCCAGGGAGCAGGAGATGGTATATCCATCCTACCAACTGCCATGACAAAGGAGAACAGATCGGGGGCTTAAACACAGAAATGAATGGTCTTACAACTCTGGAGGCTGCGAGTCCAAGCGATAAGATGTGGGCAGGGTTGGTTTTTCTGAAGTGTCTCCTCTTGGCTTGTAGATGACCATCTTTTCCGTGTGTCCTCCTGTAGTCTTCTGTCTCTGCATGTCTGTGTCCTCATCTCCTCTTATTTATTTAGTTTTATTTGGGTATAATTGCTTTACAATGTTGTATTTGTTTCTGCTGTACAATGACATGAATCAGCTCTAAGTATACATATATCCCCTCCCTCTGGAACCTCCCTCCCATGCCCACATCCCACCCCTCTGCCTCATCACAGAGCACTGAGCTGAGCCCCCTGTGCTATGCAGCAGCTTCCCACTTCCTATTTTACATAAAATAGTGTATACATGGCAATGCTACACAATGGAATATATCAGCCATAAAAAAGGAATGAACTGAGCCATTTGAAGAGATGTGGATGGACCTAGAGTCTGTCATACAGAGTGAGGTAAGTCAGAAAGAGAAAAATATCACATATTAATGCATGTGTATGGAATGCTAATCTCTTATAAAGACACCAGTCATGTTAGACTTCGGCTCACCCTGGTGATTTCATTTTAACCTAATTAACCCTTTAAAAGCTGAATTTCCAAGTACCATCATATTCCAAAGTATGGGGTGGTTAAGACTTCAACATCTCGGGGGACACAATTGAGCCCATAACAGATGGGCTGGGGAAACAATAGAGCTCTCTTTGCTTTCCTCTTCCCTCTGTAAGGAGGAAAAGTCTTTCCCAGATTCTCTGCGGCAGAGTTCTTCACGGCACAACATCTGGAAATGGGTCATACAGTCACCTTAACTGCAAAGGACATTGAAAAAGAGAGTGTCTGGCTTCTTTGACCTTTAGAGCAGAGGGGAGTGTAGGAAGAGGGTGTCAGTAAAGAGTAAGGAAGGGACTCAAGTAAACTTTGCTCCAACCAGTGTTGTGACCTTGGGGATGCCACTTAGCTTTAGTTTCTTTAACTGTGAAATCTGGGGGTTGAATTGGATGATATATAAGGTGTCCTTCAGTGCAAAGGCAATTATTCTAGAACTCCAGTCCCCATTGGCATACCCAGCATGCATGTGCAGGAGGGTAACTAATTTGGGGTTGTCTGGGCTTGGGATTTTGAAGCACCTGGGAGCTACATGATCTGCTTGGATGGGTTCTTTCCTCTGGACTGTGTAATCAGAGAGCTTTCCTGGTGGCTCAGCTGGTAAAGAATCTGCTTGCAACGCAGGAGACCTGAGTTCGATCCCTGGTTGGGAAGATCTCCAGGAGAAGGGAACAGCTGCCCACTCCAGTATTCTGGCCTGGAGAATTCCATGGACTGTATAGTGCGGTGTAATTAGAAATATGTCTGGACTGGCTGGGTTTGTAGACATTTCAGGGACCACAGATTAAAGTACGAGATTGGATATCAGAGGCAGAGCCTGGCTGCTAGTGGTCAGTGGGACTGTGTTATTAACATGTTTGCCTTGGGAGAAGGTTGAGTGGAACTCAGATAGTCAAGTGATAAACCATGAAAGTAACCATGCTTGTTTAACTGAGGTTTCTGTCTATGGGGATGAGGTGTATTTGCTGATCTCCTTAATTTCTTTCTCTTCCCCTCTCCTAGTTCATTTCTAAGATGGATTGTTACATCTGTCCTGGAAGCCATGGTTTATGGACTTAAGTTCTGGGATTAGCAAGCCCAGATTTGAATACCAGCTCCGTCACTTACTACCTGGCCAACACTGAACTAGACACTAGGGCTTTTAGCCTTGAATCCACCATATGTAAAATGCTATGGTAATATTCCATAAGAGTGTTTTGATGATGAAGTTAGTTAGTTAATTTAACTAAAATTCAGTAATAAGTTAGACCTAAAATTAAGACTCAATATTTTGTCTTCCTTAAAGAGCCTCTTGATGAGGGTAGAGTAGAGTGAAAAAACTGTCTTGAACTCAACATTATAAAGACTAAGATCATGGCATCCAGTCCCATCACTTCACGGCAAATAGAAGGGGGAAAAGTGGAATCAGTGACCAATTCTATTTCTTGGGCTTCAAAATCACCATGGGTGCTGATTGCAGCCATGAAATTCAAAGGTGCTTGCTCCTTGGAAGGAAAGCTATGACAAACCTAGACAGTGTATTAAAAAGCAGAGATATCAATTGGCCAAAAAGGTCCATATCATCAAAGCTATGGTTTTTCCAGTAGTCATGTATGGATGTGAGAGTTGAACCATAAAGAAGGCTGAGCATCAAAGAATTGGTGCTTTTGAATTGTCATGTTGGAGAAGACTCTTGAGAGCCCCTTGCACTGCAAGGAGATCAAACCAGTCAATTCTGAAGGAAATCAACCCTGAATATTCATTGGAAGGACTGATGCTGAAGTTGAAGCTCCAACACTTTGGCCACCTAATGAGAAGAGCCAATTCATTGGAAAAGACCCTGATGCTGGGAAAGATTGAAGGCAAAAGGAAAAGGGGATAACAGAGGATGAGATGGTTAGATAGCATCACTGACTCAACGGACAAGAATTTGAGCAAGCCCTGGGAGATAATGAAGGACAGGGGAACCTGGTGTGCTGCAGTCCATGGGGTTGTAAAGAGTCAAACACAACTTAGTGGCTGAAAAACAACAACAGATGAAATCTATTCTCATCAGAAGGGCCCGAAATGGCCTAGCCTCTGGTTTTAGTTCCCTTTGAATGTTGCTGCTGCAGTTAAGCAACCCCCATAGCCAAGCAACCCTCCTTATCAAACAGACCAAGTGTAGTTCTTGCTCTTCCTTGAGTAGTGGGTTTTATTCAGTTCCCTGCCAGCCTACAGAATTATTCAAGCCAGCTGATCACATCCTCAGACCTATAGGAACCAGGGGTTACCCTACCCTCTTGTTACTACAAAGCCAGTTTGTTCCCTCTGTGCCCCAGTTCAAGCCCTATCTTCCTCCACTGGGAGATAATGAAGGACAGGGGATGAGCATATATGAGTGTATATATTTGATAAACTGCTGTTGGTCTCATTTTCCAATTGTTGAATTTTCTGTGTTTGGCCATTCCCATAACTCTAGGGTAGGATCCCTCCCTTATCATACTTTTTGTCCATTCATCTATTGATGGACACTTAGATCATTTTCAAAACTTAGCTGTTGTATATGTTACTTCAATAAACATGGAGGTGCATATATCTCCATGTGACAACATGGATGCACCTCAAGGACATATGCTAACTAAAATAAGTCATACAAAGAAAGACAAATATTGTATGATCTCTATTACATGTGGAATCTAAAAAAAAAAAAAAAAAGAAAGAAAAGAAAAGAAGCTCATAGGTACAGAGAAGACACTGATGGTTTCCAGAGGTGGGGATGAGGAGATGAGAGAAATGGATGAAGAAGATTGAAAGGTAAAAAAGTAAAAATAAAAAGAAGTTGATGTAAAACAGACATAGAAATTTTGAATCATATTCAAAATGTTTATATATGTGTATATTAAGAACAAAAATAAATGGAATTTATAAGTGAATGATCGAATGAATAGATGGATAGATGAATAAATAAACCAAAACCTTTTTTCAACAACCTGTTAGAATCTGTAGCTATTCAGATCCCTCTCTGGTCTTCTTTAGAGCATAACTTCTTGAAAGTGTTGTCTATAATCATTGGTTCCATTTCCTAACCTGAATTTTCTACTCAACCCACCCCACCCATCAATTTCTTCATCAGCACTGTTCTCCCATGATCCTCAGTAAATTCCATAACAGTGAACTCAAAGGGCACATTTTGTCTTCATTTTTTTTTTTTTTTTCAGTTCCATTTGCTAACCCTGACTTTGGCTTCTGTGACATTCACTATATTTTTTTTCTCCTCTTGGTGTCCAAAATAAAATTAAAAAATAAATAAAAGTCCTTTTTAAGTTAAAGTAAAGCTGTAACTCAGTGGGGGTGTCCTACTTAACCCAGAAGCCACACCCAGATGAGAAGGAGGTTGACCCCTCCCCTGGCTCCCTACCTGTATGTTTCTGGCAGGCTGCTGTGACATGCTCACCTTGACCACACTTTCCAGCCGTCTCCGCTGGCTGCTTTCTATGGATGATGAAGCAAGAAGTATGGTGTCTGCTTCCTGAAACATCACCCGCCTGAGACTCTGTGGCTTGACTGAGCCTTCATCTCTGACCATTGCTCTGCGTCTTGGCATAGGTCCCACCATGGGCTCAGGCGTGAATTGGACTGGACCCCGATAGACCTTTTCCTCAGGGTGCCAGCCTGTCATCACCGTGACAGGGATGGAAGTTTCTAGCATCAGAAACCTGACAAATCTTGAATTCCCACCACCCTCTAGTTCTGCTACCTTCTCTTGCATGGTATTGATTCACCCAATAAATTAAAGAAAATTATTCAGTAAGGAGTTTATTGTATAAGCATACAATAACTTTCATAGACACTATGGAAACAGGAGAAAAAACATCCCAGGCCGCAGAGCCAATATTGACAGTGCTATTGCCATTTCCTGAAATTTGGCTTAAATCAAGATCCACTTCATCTGCCCACTGTGTCTTATACAGAGGGAAGAGTTTCTCTCTTTTCCATTTTATCCGATTTTATCCTATTGTTGTTGTACAGTTGCTAACTTGTGTCTCACTCTTTGAGACCTCATGGGCTACAGCATGTGAGGCTTCCCTGCCCTTCACCATCTCCTGGAATTTGCTCAAACTCATGTCCATTGAGTCAATGATGCCATCTAACTGTATCATCCTCTTTCTCCTTTCTCCTCTAGTCCTCAATCTTGCCTGAGGTCAAGGTCTTTTCCATTGAGTTGGCGCTTCGCATTAGGTGCCCAAAGTATTGGAGCTTCAACTTCAGCATCAGTTCTTCCAGCGAATATTCAGGGTTGATTTCCTTTAGAATGGATTGGTTGGATCTCCTTGCAGTCCAAGGGACTCTCAAGAGTCTTCTCCAACACTCCATTCAAAAGCATCAATTCTTTGGCTCTCAGCCCTCTTTATGGTCCAACTCCTATCCTTCTATGCAAATACCCAGAGTGTGTACCAGCAATTGGCATGCTGTGCCACCTGGGCAAACCAGGAGGTCAGCAGGTGGTGGTTGCATCAGAGGAGGATGCTGCATCTCCACCTACACAGCCAGGGCCCCTGTTTCATGAGGATAAATTTCCTCTGCTTCGTGTAGAAAGCCGCCTGCAACTTACTGCAGTAAATGACCTGGAAAGCATGAAGGCTTTCATGCTCACCTTGCCATCTCAGTATGCAGCTTTAGGATAGAGGTCTGGTCCACATAGTTTGAATAGAACAGGTTAGGCTCCTTTTACTCGTTCAAGAGACCAGGGAGGATTGTAAGAACGGAGCAATTATATCATTACACTCCATCAGCCTGCTCTGTGAAGGATCATTGAAGCCCCTCTTTCCAATCTTAGGTGCAATCAATCATTCCATCCCCATCAGCTTCCTACAAGCCTGCTCTGGAGTAATAGTGTGATTTGAAATGCACCCACAAATTCTATGACACTCTCTTGAAAGTCAATCCCCCCTGCCTTGAATTTAGTGACTTACTAATAATAAACAGGGGGAAAAAAGCAGAAGTGACACAGTGCAACAGCAGAAGCTAAGCAAGAGAAGGCACGGTGGATTCCTGCTTGCTTTCTCTCTTGGATCACTCTCTCTGGAAGATTCTGGCTTTCATATCATGAGAATGACTATGGTGAGGCCCATGTGGTGAAGACTGAAAACTCTAGCCAATAACCAGTGAGAAATCAAGTCTACCTATTATCAGTGGATTCTCCAGCCCCGAACAAGCCTTCAAATGACTAAGGGTCCTGCCAACACCTTGCTTGCATATCATAAAGATGCTGAATCAGAACCACCTAACTAAGCCACTCCCACATTCCTGACCATCAAAACACCAAGATAAGAAATGCTTGTTGCTATAAACCAGCACCTTCCAAGATCAGTTTTTATGCAATAATAAGATAACCAATACAAGGTATCATTACAGTCTCAGAAACTTCAAAGAGTCTAGCCTAAAATCATCAGTTTTATTACTATCAGAGCATCACAATGATGTGTTTTAAATCAGCAACTCAAGGTTTACAGTGTGTGTTAATCGGGCTGGTTACCACTGGCTAGTGTCATAAACAAGCTTCCCTCCACCCACAAATTCCGGCTGCTTAACAGAGTAGAGGTTTAGTTCTTTGAACTCTGTTGGCCAGAACCAATCACACGTCCTCAGCCTAACTACAAAGGAGACTGGGCAATGTCAGGTTTCCAAGGAATATTGGTTATTGCTATTGTCACTGTTCCTACAATGGCCCTACTTTAGTCTTCTACTTTCAAAGCCAGAAATTTTTATCAAAATTAACAGTTAAATCCGTAGTTCTAAAGAGATGTGTAACCTATGTTACACCAGCCTGGGGATTAAAATGGAGAATATACTAATCATAATAAACCCTATTCTATTGTTGCTTCCTGCATAAACTTCCCACTACAAATTGTTTTCCTGGGAATTCCCAGGGTATGTCTCCTAGGCACCTGAGACAAACTTGATCAGATTGCCAAAGAGTCCACCATTTCCTTCTTTTCTCCTGCTGGGCAGCGTCCCTTGCTCCACCAACTCCCCATCCCACTCTGCACAGAAGTGGGGCCATTAGGGTTGATGAGTTTTGCGCTTCCTGAACAAGGCAAACAGACTGTCCCAGGGTTGGGGACAACTGCTGCTTTCCTGTTTGTGGCTTACTTTGTGCCCTGGAACCTCGGGATGACCTTTAAGTGAAAACGGTTCTTTGGAACTCACGAAGGAATCTGTGCTCTGAGCCACACCTCTGAAACAAAGATGGCCCCGAGGGTTCCCCCGCCCCACATACGCCCACCTCCTGCAACACATTTCTTCTACCCTCTCTGATTATGAAGCATTCCACAGCAGCTCCTTCATCATACATCTTATAAAAAGTAGAGATACATGAAGATATGGAGATTCATGCTGGCAGATGATGCTAGGGTGCTATAATTCTCCCCCACGTTTCAGTGGCTACTAGAGTTCCTCTGCCTGAGAGAGATGAGAAAATCTGGACCATGTATTTAAAACGATGTTGTATTTTCCAGATTTCCCCCAAACCTATCCTTATTGAAAGGACCCATCTTTCCCTCACTTTTCAAGAGATTTTCAAATACATTTCTTTAGCACATTTTTGACTGCATACCTCATATGTATGTAATTCTGGGCCTTAAACCCCACATTTTCTGGCATATACAATTTTCAACCTTCTCTATTGTTTTCTTTCCCTAAATGAAAAAGATTGAAAAAGGTTATAAAATATTTCTCACCCTTCCAGGAAATTGCATTAAACATCTTGATAAGTGAGGTGTAAAGAAGTTGAAATAGGCAGATCAAATTCCCTTTAAAGAACGTGAAGCCTCATACAAATGAGGGGACATGTGCTTTGCAGAACACTGGTTTTGGATTTTCTGAACCAAAAGCACTTGGGGAAAAAAAAGAGTTGGAGACTTTCAGCAATTCCAAACTGTGGCTGGGCTCACCCATCCCTAATTTCAAGGGAAATTAAATCCATGTGTTTCTCATTCATTTACACTCAGTTCATCAAAATATGATTCGGTAAGAGCAATGGGCTGCCCAGGAAGCTGCCCAGGCTGCTTTCAGCCGTGTTGTCCTCAGCTGGGAAGTGGGCTTGGCCAACGGCCATCAGCTTCACGGGCGGTTGATCTTCAACATGAAACCCACAGAGTCCTAACCGACTCAACACTGCTTGAGGTAGGCTCACAGACGTGTGTGGGCCCAGAAAGGTCAATGGTCCAGCCCCTGCCTCGGGGCAGGTCTGCGTTGAGAGCCCTGATTACTCCCGTTTAGCTCTGTTTTCTTTGTTAATCCATTCTTGTCATCAACAACGCTTCCTTTCAGGAAGTACCTCCTTCTAGCCACCCTGGAAGGCTTGTATACCTTGCTGGACACTGTTCATGCACTACTCAGAGATCCTTGGATATCTTTTTTTTAATTGAAGTGCAGTTCATTCACAATATTGTGTTAGTTTCAAGTGTACAGCAAAGTGATTCAGATACACACACACACTGGACTTCCCAGGCGGTGCTAGTGGTAAAGAGCCTGCCTGCCAGTGCAAGAGACATAAGAGATGCGCGTTCCATCCCTGGGTTGGGAAGACCCCCTGGAGGAAGGCATGGAAACCCACTTCAATATTCTTTCTCAGAGAATCCAAAGGACAAAGGAGTCTGGCAGGCTATAGTCCATGGGGTTGCAAAGACTCAGACATGACTGAAGCGCCTTAGCATAGCACATATGAACACCTACACACACGCAGTGTAGGCTCCTGTTTATCTATTTTATGTATGTATCTGTTAATCCCAAACTCCTATTTTACCCCTTCCCTGTCCCCTTTGGTGACCATAGATTTATTTTATATGTCTATGCACCTATTTCTATTTTGTAAGTTCACTTGTTTGAAAATCCCACAGATGGAGGAGCCTGGTAGGCTGCAGTCCATGGGGTCACTGAGAGTCGGACACAACTGAGTGACTTCCCTTTCACTTTTCACTTTCATGCATTGGAGAAGGAAATGGCAACCCACTCCAGCGTTCTTGCCTGGAGAATCCCAGGGACGGGGGAGCCTGATGGGCTGCCATCTATGGGGTCGCACAGAGTCGGACACGACTGAAGGGACTTAGCAGCAGCAGCAGCAGAAGTGATATCATACGATATTTGTCTTTTTTGTCTGACTTATTTTACTTAATATGATAATCTCTAGCTCCATCTACATTGCTGCAAATTTCATTATAAAATTTGACTTCCTGACCATACCTAGTCACCTGAATGGGATGCTCACAGCCTGTTCATGGGGATGCTGAGGCCACTGGAAAACAGGAAGATTTAAACTTTGCCCCACCAGTGTCCTCTTGGAGGCTGGATGATGAACCCAGGGTACCAGCTGTCTCCCCACAGACTGACTGAAGGGAATGTTTGACGGGCTAATAGGATGGAATGCCAAAGTCACTTCTGCCCTACATTTAAGAGTCTCAATGAATTTCTGCAAGTTGCAGGGATATCTGAACAATACTCCATTCCTTTGGGAGCCAGAGACTGAAATGGCAGCCCAAGTCCCCAGAGGCTTATGGCATGCATCGCTCATGGTGGGGGTTCTCTGATTTGAGGAGACACCAGGGCAAAGTGTGGGGCTGGTTCTGCTGGAACAGGACACCTTGAACAGAGGAGGGTGTAGGGAGCACCAGTCTGCATTCTTGGTAAACAGACACTGCTTGGATGCTGGGAAAGGTGGCTCAGATGGTAAAGAATCTGCCTGCAATGCAGGAGACCTGGGTTCGATCCCTGGTTTGGGAAGATCCCCTGGAGGAAAGCATGACAACCCACTCCAGAATTCTTGCCTGGAGAATCCCCATGGACAGAGGAGCCTGGTGGGCTACAGTCCATGGGGTCACAAAGAGTCAGACACGACTGAGTGACTAAGCACACAGCACAGTATGTAATCAGGAGAACACAAAGAGCTGGCCCATCTTGTGGACAAGGCCTGATACAGAGCAAGTGCTGAATACATATTGAATGTTAAAACAGTCAAGTCCTCCATAAAGAACAGCAAAGTTGGAAGATTCTTGGACACAGATTAGTGGTTCTGAATTCAGGGCCAGAACCCGCCACATTTGGAGCATGACGATTGCTCTGAGGAGAAGCCAAAGAGCACAATGGTTAAGTGTGTGATGCTTGGGATTGAATCTGCCTCTTCTTGATTTCAATCATGACCTTGGGCAAGTCCTTTAAATTTTCTGTGCTTGGTTTTCGATGTTTGCTAAAATAGTAGGGATAAATAGTACTACCTGCCTTTGCATTGAGGATTAAATCAATAAATTCATACTCAGCTGTGAGAACAATGCCCAACACTCATGTGTGTTTAATAAATGCCAGATGTGATGGTTATCATCCTTAGAAGTCTTGTGGCTGGATAACACTGTAGAGGAAGTTATGAGACATGACACAGCTCTATAAGAATGAGACCAGTGATGCTAATCACACATGGAGAGAGAATTTAGAAAATGCTCTTTGGCTGTATCTTATCTAGATTGAATAGTTGAGTATTAGGCTCCTTTAAGGCAGTGGCTGGAGAAGGCAATGGCACCCCACTCCAGTACCCTTGCCTGGAGAATCCCAGGGATGGAAGAGCCTGGTAGGCTGCAGTCCATGGGGTTGCTAAGAGTCGGACACGACTGAGCGACTTCACTTTCACTTTTCACTTTCATGCATTGGAGAAGGAAATGGCAACCCACTCCAGTGTTCTTGCCTGGAGAATCCCAGGGATGGGGGAGCCTGGTGGGCTGCCGTCTCTGGGGTCGCACAGAGTCAGACACGACTGAAGCGACTTAGCAGCAGCAGCAGCAGCAGCAAGGCAGTGGCACCCCACTACAGTACTCTTGCCTGGAGAATCCCATGGACGGAGGAGCCTGGTGGGCTGCAGTCCATGGGGTCGATAAGAGTCGGACACTACTGAGCGACTTCACTTTCATTTTTTACTTTCATGCATTGGAGAAGGAAATAGAAACCCACTCCAGTATTCTTGCCTGGAGAATTCCAGGGACCGGGGAGCCTGGTGGGCTGCCGTCTATGGGGTCGCACAGAGTCGGACATGACTGAAGTGACTTAGCAGCAGCATCAGCAGGCTCCTTTAAATGTGGAACTTAGACCATCTCTTGGGTGTCACTGGAAGCTTGTACAAAATACAGAATCTCAAGGGGTAGCCCAAATTTAATGAACTAGACCCTTCATTTTAACTAGCTCCTTGGTGATTACCACTTATATCAATTATTTAATCCAATTTTATTATGTTATATTAAGAAATAATAACTGTGTATCTAGATGATCCTGATTGGTGTTTAGCTTATTGAGGTATAATTGATATACAAAATTGCACACACATTAATGTACACATCTTGATAAGTACACATTGATACGCTATCACCACAACCAAGTACTAAAACTACCAGTCACTTCCAGAAACGTCCTTATGTTCTATTGTGTAATTGTGCAGGGTATGTTTGGAAGATCACCTGGCATGAGATTTATTCTCTTAACATAGTTGAAAGTGCACTGTACTGTATTGTTAACTATAGCTACCCAGGTCTCCCACATTGCAGGTGCATTTTTTACCAGCTGAGTCACAAAGGAAGCCCAAGAATACTGCAGTGGGTAGCCTATCCCTTCTCCAGCGGATCTTCCCAACCAAGGAATTAGGGTCTCCTGCATTGCAGGTACATTCTTTACCAACTGAGCTCTCAGGGAAGCCCATATCACAGAGCAGATCCCTAGAATTCAGTTTTGTGATGTATAGACCTGTGAGCCATCATCATAATAAAAATTAACATGATCTCCAATCACTTTGATTCTAGGAAAGATTGAGGACAGGAGGAGAAGAGGACGATAGATGAGGTGATTGGATGGCACCATCAACTCACTGGACATGAATTTGATTAAACTCCAGGAGATGCTAAAAGACAGAGAAGCCTGGCATGCTGCATTCCATGGGGTTGCAAGGTTGGACATGACTTAGCAACTGAACAACAACCATCACTCTCAAGAGATTTCTCATGCCTTTTTGTGGTCCATTTCTCTTTCCATCCCTGAATCCAGTGAACTGATGATTAGTATTCTGTTACTGTAGATTTTTTAGAATATTTTAGAATTTTATATGAATGAAATCATGCAGTATGCACTCTTTTATTTTAGCTTCTTTTGCTTATATTTTTTGTTTGTTTGTTTGTTTTAAGATTCACCTGCATTGTCTTCATTAACTAATACTATATCATTAATTTTTATTTATTCCTTTGTGTGGGTAAATCTGCTGTCTGTTGTCACCCTGTTTTCTTAATTTATACACAGAGCACATCATGAGAAATGCCCCACTGGATGAGTTACAAGCTGGAAGAAAAATAGGTGGGAGAAACATCAACAACCTCAGATATGCAGATGATATCACTCTAATGGCAGAAAGCAAAGAAGAACTAAAGAACTTCTTGATTAGGGTGAAGGAGGAGAGTGAAAAGGCCAGCTTAAAACTTAGAGTGAAATAAGCCAGAAAGAAAAACAGCAATACAGTATACTAACATATATATGGAATTTAGAAAGATGGTGATGATAACCCTGTAAGTGAGACAGCAAAAGAGACACAGATGTATAGAACAGTCTTTTGGACTCTGTGGGAGAGGGAGAGGGTGGGATGATTTGGGAGAATGGCATTGAAACATGTATAATATCATATATGAAATGAATCCCCAGTCCAGGTTCAATGCATAATACTGGATGCTTGGGGCTGGTGCACTGGGATGACCCAGAGGGATGGTATGGGGGAGGAGGTGGGAGGAGGGTTCAGGATGGGGAACACGTATATACCCGTGGTGGATTCATGTTGATGTATGGCAAAACCAATACAATATTGTAAAGTAATTAGCCTCCAATTAAAATAAATAAATTTATATTAAAAATTTTTTTGAATTAAACAAAAACAAATTAAAAAATTAAGATCATGGCATCTGGCCCCATTCAGTTTATTTCAGTTCAGTTGCTCAGTTGTGTCTGACTCTTTGTGACCCCATGAATCGCAGCATGCCAGGCCTCCCTGTCCATCACCATCTCCCAGAGTTCACTCAAACTCACATCCATCTAGTCGGTGATGCCAGCCAGCCATCTCATCCTCTGTTGTCCCCTTCTCCTCCTGCCCTCAATCCCTCCCAGCATCAGAGTCTTTTCCAATGAGTCAACTCTTCAAATGAGGTGGCCAAAGTATTGGAGCTTCAGCTTTAGCATCAGTCCTTCCAAAGAACACCAGGGCTGATCTCTTTTAGAATGGACTGGTTGGATCTCCTTGAAGTCCAAGGGACTCTCAAGTGTCTTCTCCAACACCACAGTTCAAAAGCATCAATTCTTCAGCTCTGGGCTTTCTTCACAGTCCAACTCTTGCATCCATACATGACCACTGGAAAAACCATAGCCTTGACTAGATGGACCTTTGTTGGCAAAGTAATGTCTCTGCTTTTCAATATGCTATCTAGGTTGGTCATAACTTTTCTTCCAAGGAGTAAGCGTCTTTTAATTTCATAGCTGCAGTCACCATCTGCTGTGATTTTGGAGCCCCCCAAAATAAAGTCTGACACTGTTTCCACTGTTTCCCCATCTATTTTCCATGAAGTGACCCATTACTTCATGGCAAATAGAAAGGGAGAAGGTGGAAGTAGTGACAGATTTCCTCTTCTTGGGCTCTGAAATCACTGCAGATGGTGACTGTAGCCATAAAATCAGAAGGCGATTGCTTCTTGAAAGGAAAGCTATGACAAACCTAGACACAGTATGTTGAAAATCAGAGATATCACTCTGCCAACAAAGGTCCATAGAGTCAAGGCTATGATCTTCCCAGTGGTCATGTACGGCTGTGAGAGCTGGACCGTAAAGAGGGCAGAGCCCCAGTGAATTGATGCCCCTGAACTATGGTCCTGGAGAAAACTCTTGAGAGTCCTTTGAAGAGCGAGGTGATCAAACCAGTCAATCTTAAAGGAAATCAACCCTGAATACTCATTGGAAGGACTGATGCTGAAGCTGAAGCTCCAGTATTTTGGTCACCTGATACGAACAGCTGACTCATTGGGAAAGTCCCTGATGCTGGGAAAGACTGAGGGCAGAAGAAGAGGGTGTCAGAGGATGAAATGACTGGGTGGCATCACTGACACACAATAGACATGAACTTGGGCAAATCCTGGGAGATGTGAGGGACAGAGAGGCCTGTTGTGCTGTAGTCCATGGGGTCACAAAGACTCAGACATGACTGGGTGACTGAATGACAGAAACAATGGGTAGATCAGATTTTCTTATCCATTTGCCTACTGATGAACATTTTGGCTGTTCATAGATTTACTGGCTATTACAAATCAAACTTCCGTGAACAGTTAAGAATAAGCCTTTGAGTGGACATATGTTTTCATTTCACTTGGATAATTCCTAAGAATGGAATGGCTGTTTCTCAGCTTAATTGTGCATTATATATTTGACATTATTCTGCAGATCCCTGGGACTTATTACCTTTCTGAAGTCTTTTTTTCTTTTTCTTCTTTAGTTTGGATAACTCTGCTTATATATATTCAAGTTCACTCACCCTTTCCTTTTCATATCCATTGTCCTATTCAACCTATCTAGTGAATTTTTAAATTTCAGATATTTCATTTTTCAGTTCCAAAATTTCTTCTCAGTCCTGATTTATATGTTATACGCCTGTAGTAAGGTTTATCTTTTTTTTTTTTTTTCATTCATTGTCGTATTTTCTCTACCTCATTGACCATAGTTTTAGCAATTGTCATCTTAGGGTTGGCCCCTGTTAATTGTCTTTTCTCTTGAGACTAGGTCACATTTTCTTGGTTCTTCATATGTCATTTAATTTGGAATTGTATCCTAAACATTTTCTAAGTCAAGCTGTAGATAATCTGAATTCTGTTCTCTTCTTACACAGTGTGCTAATGTTTTTTTTTTTTTTTTTTCTTTGAGCAGGCAATCAACTTGTTCAGAGTTAAAATTCAAACTTGATTTCACCTGTGGTTATTTAGTAGCTATGTTCTCAATTTAGACTTTGCAGTCTGCCCTACATGTGTATGGTTCAGTGGTCACCCACAGACTTTTCTGGAGTTTATGTACAGACAGGATTCACAGTATGTGCTCTTTCCTTTCTTGGATTGATCCCACCCTCCAGTAGCTCTGATTGCCCTGGGCACCTTCCCTTTTCTCCTGAGCCAGAAACTTACTAACTTTCCATTGGTGTTTTAGTTGACCCATGAAACACCACAGTTGCAATTTTCCTTTGGGCAAGGCTGGAAAGATGGGGATATTCCCCCCTTCTCACTGCTTCCTACGAGTTTCAACTTTCCTCAAATGTTTCCTTGCCTTTGTTCACTCCAAAGAGTTGAGTAGTTGATTTAATATGTTTCCCAGCCCCACCCAGCTGTTATCTGTGGAGGATAAGTTTGTTACCAGAAGGAAAATTGTTATATATGGATTTTTCTATTTCATTGTTCTTTATAATTCATCTTGAATTCAGTTTTGTTTTTAAAACTTCTTGAAGCTAGAGCTTAAATCATTGATTTTTAGGACAGGTGACCTTTATTTTGAAGGATAAGGTTTTGAGTGAGAAAATCATATAATTGGATTTTAATATGATGAATTTTAGCATGGGCACAATGTGATGGAGTGGGAGGGAGAAAGACTAGAGGTGGTACAGCCAAGTGTAAAACTTTTCAAAGACACAGATAACAGAGGATGGTGGCCTGAGCTAAGGGAGGAACAATTAGAATGAGAGCAAAGAAACTGACTTGAGAGCCATTTCAGGGGTAGTAAAGACAGGGGTCTTCTATGAAGACCTATAAGACCTTTTAGAATGAACACCCCAAAAAGATGTCCTTTTCATTATAGGGAATGGGAATGCAAAAGTAGGAAGTCAAGAATCACCTGGAATAACAGGCAAATTTGGCCTTGGAATACAGAATGAAGCAGGGCAAAGACTAATAGAGCTTTGCCAAGAAAATGCACTGGTCATAGCAAACACCCTATTCCAACATCACAAGAGAAGACTCTACACATGGACATCACCAGATAGTCAACACCAAAATCAGATTGATTATATTCTTTGCAGCTAAAGATGGAAAAGCTCTATACAGTCAACAAAAACAAGACCAGGAGCTGACTATAGCTCAGATCATGAACTCCTTATTGCCAAATTCAGACTTAAATTGAAGAAAGCAGGGAAAACCGCTAGACCATTCAGGTATGACCTAAATCAAATCCTTTATGATTATACAGTGGAAGTGAGAAATAGATTTAAGGGCCTAGATCTGATAGATAGAGTGCCTGATGAACTATGGAATGAGGTTTGTGACATTGTACAGGAGACAAGGATCAAGACCATCCCCATGGAAAAGAAATGTAAAAAAGCAAAATGGCTGTCTGGGGAGCCCTTACAAATAGCTGTGAAAAGAAGAGAAGTGAAAACCAAAGGAGAAAAGGAAAGATATAAGCACCTGAATGCAGAGTTCCAAAGAATAGCAAGAAGAGATAAAAAAGCCTTCTTCAGTGATCAATGCAAAGAAATAGAGGAAAACAACAGAATGGGAAAGATTAGAGATCTCTTCAAGAAAATTAGAGATACCAAGGGAACATTTCATGCAAAGATGGGCTCGATAAAGGATGGAAATGGTATGGACCTAATGGAAGCAGAAGATATTAAGAAGAGGTGGCAAGAATACACAGAAGAACTGTACAAAAAAGATCTTCACGACCCAGATAATCACGATGGTGTGATCACTCACTCACCTAGAGCCAGACATCCTGGAATGTGAAGTCAAGTGGGCCTTAGAAAGCATCACTACGAACAAAGCTAGTGGAAGTGATGGAATTCCAGTTGCGCTATTTCAAATCCTCAAAGACGCTGCTGTGAAAGTGCTGCACTCAATATGCCAGCAAATTTGGAAAACTCAGCATTGGCCATAGGACTGGAAAAGGTCAGTTTTCATTCCAATCCCAAAGAAAGGCAATGCCAAAGAATGCTCAAACTACCGCACAATTGCACTCATCTCACATGCTAATAAAGTAATGCTCAAAATTCTCCAAGCCAGGCCTAAGCAATATGTGAACCGTGAACTTCCAGATGTTCAAGCTGGTTTTAGAAAAAGCAGAGGAACCAGAGACCAAATTGCCAACATCCGCTGGATCATGGAAAAAGCAAGAGAGTTACAGAAAAACATCTATTTTTGCTTTATTGATTATGCCAAAGCCTTTGACTGTGTGGATCTCAATAAACTGTGGAAAATTCTTCAAGAGATGGGAATACCAGACCACCTGACCTGCCTCTTGAGAAATTCGTATGCAGGTCAGGAATCAACAGTTAGTTAGAACTGGACATGGAACAACAGACTGGTTCCAAATAGGAAAAGGAGTACGTCAAGGCTGCATATTGTCACTCTGCTTATTTAACTTCTACGCAGAGTACATCATGAGAAACTCTGGGCTGGAAGAAGCACAAGCTGGAATCAAGATTGCCAGGAGAAATATAAATAACCTCAGATATGCAGATGACACCACCCTTATGGCAGAAAGTGAAGAGGAACTAAAAAGCCTCTTGATGAAGGTGAAAGAGGAGAGTGAAAAAGTTGGCTTAAAACTCAACATTCAGAAAACGAAGATCATGGCATCTGGTCCCATCACTTCATGGGAAATAGATGGGGAAACAGTGGAAACAGTGTCAGACTTTATTTTTGGGGGCTCCAAAATCACTGCACATGGTGACTGCAGCCATGAAATTAAAAGACGTTTACTCCTTGGAAGGAAAGTTATGTCCAACCTAGATAGCATATTCAAAAGCAGAGATGTTATTTTGCCAACAAAGGTCCATCTAGTCAAGGCTATGGTTTTTCCTGTGGTCATGTATGGATGTGAGAGTTCGACTGTGAAGAAAGCTGAGCGCCAAAGAATTGATGCTTTTGAACTGTGGTGTTGGAGAAGACTCTTGAGAGTCCCTTGGACTGCCAGGAGATCCAACCAGTCCATTCTGAAGGAGATCAGCCCTGGGATTTCTTTGGAAGGAATGATGCTAAAGCTGAAACTCCAGTACTTTGGCCACCTCATGGGAAGAGTTGACTCATTGGAAAAGAGTCTGATGCTGGGAGGGATTGGGGGCAGGAGGAGAAGGGGATGACAGAAGATGAGATGGCTGGATGGCATCACTGACTCAATGGACGTGAGTTTGAGTGAACTCCGGGAATTGGCGATGGACAGGGAGGCCTGGCATGCTGCGATTCATGGGGTTGCAAAGAGTCGGACATGACTGAGCAACTGAACTAAACCGAACTGAACTGAAAGACAGGGGTGGGTAATTCTTTAGATACTGGTGATGAGGGAGCAGGAGAAGACAAGTGAGGGTCTCAGGTTTCCTGCGCTGGAGGAGGAGATGCTTTGGGCAAGATAACAGGGTATAAGAGCATTGTTCCCTGAATGACATGGTGCTATCTGATTCAGCAGCATGAAGCAAGCATGGGCGAACTCCAGGATACTACAGCATGTGAACTGGCAATGGCTACAGAGCCGTCTCCAAGAAGCATGTCTTGGTTGAAGGAAGGGTTTTTAGTAATCTCTGCAGGAGGAGACATGAAATGCCCCAGAATGACAGACACAGAATTATGAAATGCATTTAAAGTCAAGTACTTTCATGTCTTGGGAAATCAGCAAACTCTTGGTGGATAGCACTTGGAAGAGGAAGCCCAGTGTATGATTAACTCGTGGAAGCTAAAACTAGCCTCTGACTATTTGAAAACCAGGGTTAAAAAGTCTTCCTGTGTACAGAAATAGTGGACAGAACATCCGAGGAAGAAGACATTTTGTTCTCTACACTGAGAACGGAAAGCCCTCTCAGCAGTATCTAAAAGCATCCACTGGCATAGCTTTTAACAACAGAGCATCTGCTGCAAGTTTGCTTTGCCTGTCTATTCTGAAGAACTGGGGAACCAAGGACAATCACCATCACCAGAGGGACCCTTCATCTCTTTCAGGGGGAATGAAAGGAGGCTGAGCATAACCAAGCTGGTGAGGAAGCAGAAAGGAAAGAAAAGTGTTATAGATTGAATTGTGTCCCCTCAAAGAAACACGAGGAAGTCCCAATTCCTAGTGCCTTGGAATGGGACCTAATTTGGAAATAAATTTCTTACAAAGATAAAATGAACTCATTGAGAGGTCCCTCATCTAACTTTTGTCCTTATAAAAACAAAAAGGAGGAAATTTGAACACAGAGACAGACACACAGAGAGAGCAGACAGTGTGAAGACAAGGGGAAAAGACCATGGGAACATGGAGGCAGAGGTTGGCGTGATGCTGCCTCAAGCTAAGGAGCTTCTGGGGATACCAGAAGCTGGAGGAGGCTAGGAAGAACCCCATCCTACAGGTCTCAGAGGGCCACAACCCTGCCTATGCTGACTTCAGACTTCTTGCCTCCAGAACTTTAAGTTAACAAATTTCCACTATTTTAAATCATCAAGTTTGTAATCTGTCACAGCAGCCCTAGGGAAAGAATACAAATAGCATGGCCCTCCCAGGAATCTGCTTTTATCTTCTAATGCAATAACAGTGACTGCAGCCATGAAATTTAATGAGGCTTGCTCCTTGGAAGGAAAGCCATGATAAACCTAGACAGTGTATTAAAAAGCAGAGATATCCCTTTGCCAACAAAAGTCTGTAGAGTGAAAGCTATAGTTTATCTAGTAGTCATGTACAGATGTGAGAGTTGGACCATAAGGAAGGCTGGGCACCAAAGAACTGATGCTTTCAAATTGTGGTGTTGGGGAAGACTCTGAGAGTCTCTCCGACAACAAGATCAAATCAGTCAATCCTAAAGGAAATCAACCCTGAATCTTCATTGGAAGAAATGATGCTGATGCTGATGCTGAAGCTCCAATACTTTGGCCACCTGATGCGAAGAGCTGATTCATTGGAAAAGACCCTGATGCTGGGGAAAATGGAGAGCAGAAGGCGAAGGGGGCGGCAGAGGATGAGATGGTTACATAGCATCACCGCCTCAATGGACATGAATTTGAGCAAACTTCAGAAGATAGCAGAGGACAGAGGAGGCTGGCATGCTATAGTCCATGGGGTCACAAAATGTCAGACACAACTGAGTGAGCAGCAACTCCTGTTGTGGTCAGCCTTTTTATGCCTGACTTCCAGCCTTAGATTTTAGACCCAGAAACAAGGTTTTGCTTGTTTCCTTTCTTCGCTGACTCTTCCTGGGAGTTGGGTCCTGTCTCTGATTTGCCTGCCGTGGGTTTGGGTCCTGAAGTTCACTCCCTTGATCTCCCCTCTTTGTGGTGGATTTATTCACTATGTCTCTCTCACTTGCTCCTCTCTTTACCCACCTGTCTGTGAAATAGGGAGATTTCCAGCTCAGTCTTCCTGAGCATCAGGACATATCTGTCAGAGCTTCACTCCACAGTCAACTTCCCTGGCATGTTTGCCCTGTGTTTCTAGCTTTTCTTGGTGTCTGGGTTCTGAGCCTGCCTGCTTAACCCTGGTCATTATGGTAGCAGTGACTGCATCTTCCAGGGCCACTCACTTGTCCCCACTAGGTCACCTACACTCAGGATCAAATTCTAGGGTATCTATCGGTTCTGTAGTGATTGCTCATCTCTACACAGCACTCTTTGTCTCTCCATCAGCCAAGATCTTAAAAATGATCTCCAAATATCTCTTGGAGGTTCTCTGAAAAGCCCAGTATAAATTCTTGCAAGTCAGGTTTTCAGAACTCAGCAAAATAACCCCTTGGAAACTTACCACTCTAACTGTATTGGCAGCACTTGGACAAATCCCTTATTATTTGCCTTGCTGCTCTTCAGTATTAGTTTAGCTTCCATGGGTCAGGTTTGTGGCAACATAGTAACTCAACTGTGGTTTGTTTTCACTTGACAAAAACACATGAAAGCTGAACAATGACTTCTTTGTTCCAAGAACATCAACTACCAAATCCTCCAGGCTCCTTTGTTCCAAGAATATCAACCACCAAATCCTCTAGGCTCCTTTGTAGGAAAAGAGCTTAGGAAGGAAGACGGACTTTCACTTTGGTCAGTCCTGGGTTTTCCTCCCAGCTCTGTCACTTCTTAGCTATGTGACTTTAGCCAAGTTGCTTAACTTCTCTGAACTTCAGTTTTATCACCTATAAAATGGGGATCATGACACACTTGCTTCCATGGTAGCTCAGTGGTAAAGAATCCGCCTGCTAATGCAGGAGATGTGGGTTCAATCCCCGGGTTGGGAAGATCCCCAGGAGAAGGAAATGGCCACCTGCTCCACTCTTCTTGCCTGGGGAATCCCATGGACAGAAGAGCCTCACGGGCTACAGTCCATAGGGTCATGAAAGAGTCAGACATGGTTTAGTGACTTAACAGCAACAACAACAATGCTTACCTGATTTAAGGAGATACAACTCAATCATAATGGATGTAAGGAACTTAGACGCGAACTAGCTACATACACTTGGCCACCAAGATCTTCCTCTGGAATTTCTTAATTCTGGTTACCACTCTGTCGATTCTTCGGCCAACTGTTCATCCCTACTCAGATAAACAGTCGGTTTGTTGGCTTTGTTTAAATCTTAGTGAGCAGTGTTCATATTCCTGTGCTCTTTTCTTTCACCTGATGGATTAATATCATTTCTACCTTCTGAATACTTATCCCATATGCTCAGCCTCTGAGTAACAGACCCCTGGTAGCATTCAGGGCCTCCATATAATTATTCCAGGCTCCCAGATTCATGCTTTCCCTGGGTGATCTATTCTATCATCACCAAGCTCTGGTTTTGACCCATCACATGGAGAAACCAGCTCCATGGTGAAATTCCCATGTTGTAAATCTAGGGGATGGACTATTAGACCAGAAGGGAGAGACCTACATCACTGCACTGGTTTGTTGGGTGACACGGGATGAGACATTGAACCTCAGTTCGCTGTAGGGTCTTCTGTAAAGTACAGAAACTAGACATGCTACACTTCCTTCATCGGCTATAAAATGGACCAGTAAGTGTTTTGAAGTGGCTTAAAGCATTAAGAACCTATGAGTGTGTGTCTTATTTGCTCTCTGCAAATCCAAGTTGAGACTGGAAGGCTTGGGGCTTGTGTGTATGTGTGTGTGTGTGTGTGTGTGTGGCTTATATAAGTAGAAGAGGCATGTTGCAACAGAACACGCTACAACATGCTTCCCATGTACCAGGTCAGCCCGATTGATGGTGGGAATGAGGGTTAGGAAAACCACATATAGTTCCATGTTGGTGCAGAATGGGGTGTCTGTTGCTTACAGCAGACTTATGGCAGATCTCTAAATCACATGCAGATCTTCAAACCACATATAAACTGAGATCTGACAGATTAATAGAGGTAAACAAGAAAGATACAGAAAACAGCTCTAGAGGCTGGTGCAAACACATGTGGGACATTCAAATATGAGATTCCCTGGTGGTTCAGTAAGAATCTGCCTGTCAATGCAGGAGACACAGGTTTGATCCCTGGGTCGAGAATATTCCCTGAAGAAAGAAATGGCAACCCCCTCCAGTATTCTTACCTGGAAAATCCCATGGACAGAGGAGGCTGGTGGGCTACTTAGTCCATGGGGTCACAAAGAGTCAGATGTGACTTAGCGACTGACCAAAAGCATGAGGTACTATAGAGGAAGTGTAAAATTCAAGTAAAGGGATAGAAAATTTGGGGACTAAAACCTCAAATGAGGTAGAAGTTTCTGGAAAGAATATGGACTTTTGCATTAAAAATTAAACCACAAAGCTTGTTTATCTGAAATCAAGGATTTCTGAGAAGAGAAATTATGGCTGCCAGGATGCTGTGTTTCCAGCCCAGAGCAAAGCTCCCGTGCTGCTGTGACAATGCCCCATACATTCACCGCCACAAAGACATGGTGTGGTGGAGGCAAACCTCTTTCATGTCTTGAACATAGACAGTTCAGTTCTTGGCCAAGGTCATCCCACGAGGGCAAGCAGATGCTTGAGATAATGGAGTAGATGATATGTGTCTGAGAAATTTCATGCAAATTGAAATTAATAAAATGTCCTCCAAACTGATGAGCCTTATTACTGTATTCCAGATTACTGTGCACTTTCTGGAAAACTTTTTTTTTTTTTTTTTTGGCCCAAACAGCATCCTCCAATTTGACTTCCTACCATATGCACCAACCTTTTATATTTCCACCTGTCACATGCTCACTAAAAGAAACTTATCTTGCCGTCACTGAAAATACCACAATGAATCACCCAAGATTTCAAAAGAGCTGTTCCAAGAAACACCTGTAGAAAGTTTGGAGCTGTGGCAGTCACTTTTTTGTGTGTGTGTGTGTGTGGTGTCCCCATAGGAGGACCGTGGCTGTCTCTTGGGTACAAATCTCTACAGTGTGGATCTTAAACAGCTGTGCTGCTTTGCGGTCACACCCATACTGATACCTTTAAGGCTTATATAATTATGTGCTTTCTTTTTACCCATAAAAGTAAAAAGGCAATGGAGTACAAGAAACTTTAGTAAGAAATAAGGTGCAGAAAGGATGTTGTTAAATTGTTAACTTGATCTTTAATCACTGACTAAAATAAAATGAGCAAGTAGAACATCACGGCAAAAGAAAGACATAAGGTAGAAATTTCATATTCTTTTCTTTGATTAGAAAAGAAACAAAATACATTCCTTTAGGCCCTGGTAGAAAATACCGTCTTAAAAAGTACCTGCTTATCCCCAAATTATTGTAATTACCATCATCAGAAAAAGATGTTTCAAATGAGAATTTTCTTCTGAGCTCTCTAGGAAAATATTAAATCCTTGTCCATCAAAGCATGAACTATAACATCATAACCCTTCCAATAAAATGAGAAGAAACTCAAGACTTCAAAATTAGCTTTATTGTATTTGCTATTATTTTATAGACGAGAGTGATTCTATATATATAATTAAAGACAGGTGATAGAGTTACATATAAAAACAAGAAATGGTTTGATAAATAGAGGGATGAATCCATAGAAAGTAAAAAGACCTATTTAAAGCTGATTGGTCATTGGGTTCAGTAGTGACTGAGTACACACACGTTAATTTGAGATTTCTAAAATGTACCAAATAGTAGCTCAACCTTGAGAAGCAGGAGTCACTGTTACGCTAAGACAAATTTAAGACTAGTTAAAAATCAGAAGAAAGCAAGGACATGCATCTTGCCACATGGTATAGCGATCAGATCAGATGGAGTGCTATATATAGCAAGAGAGCATGGTGTGACGGAGATTTTGGTAAATGCACACTGCCAGGATTTACAAAAAGTAGGACTGTTCGCTTGTAAAGTCTGCCTGTCATTTGGGATTTCCATCTTCATAACATTCCCGTGAATTTCATTAAGTGGTATTTTGGAGTGAGTCCTTTTGGAATGGAGAAGACTGTTTACCAAAGCATTCTTTTTTGTAACTTACAATTCCATGACACTCTACAGAAATAATTCTTCAAAAATAGATCCAAGTTGGCTGTCATCCTGCCTTCCTCTCCTGACTGCTGTTAAATACTTTCTGTCAGCACACAAACACAGCTTCCTCTTGTGATCTGGAAGTTTGTTTTTGTAAAAAGTCCCTGATACCGTCATACTTCCTGTAATGATTTTATTTCATACAACATCCTTAGTCTTAAGATTTGATTGCAGATGAAAGAATATGGTTACCTTATAGTAAACGGACAAAAAAAAAAAAAGTCATTCCTTTGAACTCCCATCCAATCATGCTCTTGGAACTCTTTACTTTTTCAGCAATATTAAAGACATTAGCAATAATAACAATCATAGGAATAAAAAGCTAAAAGGTCATACATCTTAGCTCGAAATCAACAGCTTCTGATTTTTTTTCTAAGAGAATGTGTACTATGCAATCAATTGTAGTAGCCCCCTTAGAGTCTAATTTTGAGTAGGTTCTATGTCTAACATGAATATTTTTGAGGGGTGAAATTAGGTATCTTAGATTGTTGTGAAGGCATGTATAGTAGATAAGATTTAGCCTTGAGGAAAGATAAGATCATAGCTAAGTACATCACAAGGTTGGAGCTGTTAAACAAAAAATGTGGTAATGGGCTTTTAGGCAGATGCCTTTATCTTTGGTTTTACCCATCTAGTGGTGGTTAGTAATACAAAATGATGTGCCCATTGTTCCCAGCCTTTCTGTGATAAACAAAGAGCATGCCCAGAATTTACCCAAAGTCCCTGCATTTGGCTGAAATTATCTTTACTAGGGGGCTTTCTAGGTGGCACAGAGGTAAAGAATCTGCCTACCAGTGCAGGAGACATGGGTTCAATCCCTGAGTTGTGAAGATCCCCTGAAGGAGGAAATGCAACCCACTCCAGTATTCTTGTCTGGAGCAAGACAAGAATCCCATGGACAGAGGAGGGCAGTGGGCTACAGTCCTTGGGGTCACAAAGAGCTGGACACGACTGAGCTCGCATGCACTGCACTACCTTTACTAATCACATGGCCTTTATCCACATATATGACACCTTTGGCATTTATGCTCATGTGCCAATTACACCTTTTGACTTCCATAATCAATTCTTGTAATTTTATTAGGAATTAACTATCCACTCCAATCAACAGCTTTTTCTCTGTCTTCTATTTTAACATACTAGCAACGTACTCATTGAAAGATAAGAGTTCCTATCCCCAGTTTTTAGGCATCTAAATAGATGCCTAGTACAAATTATTACTACTAATTTGGATTGTTTATTTTTAACCCACGGGTTTATTTGGCTTGCTAGAATGGTTGGCAAGGATGAGGTATAGACAACCAAGCACATGGGCAGTTGAGAGGAAACTGACTCAGGAGAGCTGACAGAGGATGAAGATGAAGTGAAATGCCTGGAGCTTTATTTTTGCCTCGTGTTTCTCTCTCATTATGTATCTAGTGGAAAAATTTTGGAAAAAAATGTTGGACTTAATTCATCAATGTTTCTTAAGAGTTAGGAAAATTGCTACCCCTGGGAAGCCAAAGGATATGATGATGGTTTGTTGTAATGTGAGACTGAATGACCAATATTTTCTCTGAAGTTCTTTTTCACTGGCAGAAGTCTGTTTACATGGAAGCCTAGCTAAGTCAACTATTAGCTTTTTTTTTTTTTTTTTTTACACCTTTCTCACTGCCTTCCTTACTCTGAAGACAAAGACTTTGTTTCAGATTTCTTTTAAAAAATCAAAACAACAGAACAGCAATTAAGAAAAAGTCTACCAAAGAATATACAAATGCCTCAAGAAGTAACTGCTTTATTTTTTTAATCTAATTCTAATTATAAAATTAAACTCTAATTATACTTTTTCATTGCAAATTCTTACTCTGGAGACTCAAAGTCTTCTTACAAGGTACCTTACTCTGAGAGAATAAGCCACTCTTTGCTGCCCAGAAACCCAAGGACGGGTTGGCAGGACATTCTGATTAAAGATAAACTGAAATTCACAAAAGGCAAAGTGTATGTATTAATAGTTAATCAATTAGAAGTGAAATGTTAAGCTTTAGACCTTCAGGGCTAAGTCTTTCTAAGGGAAGAAAATTAAGTGCACCTTGGACTTACACAGAGTCAATTGCTGACACACACATGCACAGTGCAGAACTTGGAAATTAAGACTTGAAATGCTGCCACCTTTCACTTGAGAAAAAAATCCCTTCCAGAAGGCTATGATAAAATAGCCTGCATTCAAAACTAGCTATTTCAAATATTTAACAGAAAAAAAAAAATATATATATATATATATATAGCATGCATGAAAGCCAAGAGCGAGAGGCTGGACGGTTTGCTATTGTCACATCATTGGATGTCTAACTCTTTGACCAGAGACCAGGTACAGAACCATGCCTGAAGATGAGGCTGCTCCTTTACTGAAGTACCAGGGCAAAGGCTTCAGGTCTTCCTGACTTTGCTTTTTTCTTTTCTTCTTTCTCCAGATGGAGTCCTGAGGATTCAAGAAGGAAGAAAGAGTCATCCTGCAGAAGTGTCCCTTTTTAAAAAAGTCTGACTCATTTAATCAACCCTGAATATTCATTGGAAGGATTGATGCTGAAGCTCCAATACTTTTACCACCTGATATGAAAAGCTGACTCTTCAGAAAAGACCCTGATGCTGGGAAAGACTGAGGTCAAGAGGAGAAGGGGGTGACAGAGGATGAGATGGTTGGATGGCATCACTGATTTGATGGACATGAGTTTGAGCAAACTCCAGGAGATAGCAAAGGATAAGGGAAGCCTGGCATGCTGCAGTCCTTGGGGTCACAAAGAGTCAAACATGATTGAGAGACTGAATACAACAAAATTTACATTTTTATGGGATTGAAATCAGTTAATTCAGAGAAAAATCAGACGAAATAATTGTCTAAATACCTAGTCCACTCATTCATGGCACTTTTTACTTTTCAGTTCAGTTCAGTTCAGTTCAGTCGCTCAGTCGTGTCCAACTCTTTGCGACCCCATGCATCGCAGCACACCACGCCTCCCTGTCCATCACCAACTCCCGGAGTTCACTCAGACTCACGTTCATCAAGTCAGTGATGCCATCCAGCCATCTCATCCTCTGTTGTCCCCTTCTCCTCCTGCCCCCAATCCCTCCCAGCATCAGACTCTTTTCCAATGAGTCAACTCTTCATGTGAGGTGGCCAAAGTACTGGAGTTTCAGCTTTAGCATCATTCCTTCCAAAGAAATCCCAGGGCTGATCTCCTTCAGAATGGACTGGTTGGACCTCCTTGCAGTCCAAGGGACTCTCAAGTGTCTTCTCCAACACCACAGTTCAAAAGCATCAATTCTTTGGCACTCAGCCTTCTTCACAGTCCAACTCTCACATCCATACATGACCACAGGAAAAACCATAGCCTTGACTAGCCGGACCTTTGTTGGCAAAGTAATGTCTCTGCTTTTGAATATGCTATCCAGGTTGGACATAACTTTCCTTCCAAGGAGTAAGTGTCTTTTAATTTCATGGCTGCAGTCACCATGTGCAATGATTTTGGAGCCCAGAAAAATAAAATCTGACACTGTTTCCACTGTTTCCCCATCTATTTCCCATGAAGTGATGGGACCGGATGCCATGATCTTTGTTTTACTTTTAACCAGTTCTTTTAGGTTTCTGGAGTCATTTCTGGGCTGTAATTTCCTGATAAGTAAGAAAGAAAACCAAAGATGGTTTGTCTTGGTCACTGAGTGAATCTTTACTGGACTGTTTGGTGCCATTGCCTACTGGATGCCACGTCAGCACAATGCTGTTGTCGTTGTTTAGTTGCAAAGTTGTGTCTGACTCTTTGGCTACCCCATGGACTGTAGCTTGCCAGATTCCTCTATCCACAGCAAGAATACTGGAGTGGGTTACCATTACAATGCATTTTATTACATAAGACACGGCTTTCAGATTACACTAACTTGCTGCTGTTTACATTGTGATTTCTCAAATGGAACAGGATAGTTCTGAACAATTGCACTAAGAAGGCTTGATGCCCTGGAAATGTTTCAAAATGCAAAAACCCTTTTTATGGGTCAAAACACTCTATTAGTTTGACTGTCCTTAGTTGGATGTTGAGTATGAGTCTGTTTCAGTCAGATTCATGTCCAGATATAATCAAATAATTTTGCCACCTGAATCCTTTTGTGAGCATGTTAATACGAAAGGATTTTGTACAAAGTAATAATAAGTAAGTGTGCTTGGAAAATACTAAGCTTCAAATCAGACACAACTTTAGTGCTATTTATTGAATAGTTTCTTATAACATGATTTATTGACTGGTACAAGTATTGGGTTTTGAGAAACTACATATTTATTTTGTATGTATTGCAGATCAGATGATCAAGTCTTCCATATTTGGCCAAAACAGATATGCAAAGTGAACATAAAGAAAGACTTTTCAATCTTATGCCATATCATTGTACCATATACAATATAAGTATGTAAGATTCCCCATCTTCATCACACTTAAATTAGCACTGATGTAAATCTGTGAAAAAACTTTATGGTACAAGCAAAAAATTGTAAACATGCCGAGGCATTATTTTCCTGTGATTTCACTACATTATACAATTAAAAAGTTTAATAATTGAAAGGGCTAATATCTAACTACACTAACGTGATTTTTTAAGAAGAATGAAGATCTAAAACAAACTGCCATAAAGTGATCAACAGAAACAAACAAAAAAAAAACTTCCTGAATAACTGAAGACAATAACTTCTTGTGCGCTAGGATTGTTTTTTAAACTTTTACAGCTTCAACTCCATTGTTTTCATACCTAAATGTTCACTTCTGGGTCAGAGGTTTCAGGCACATTTTCTGTTTAATGGAGGGAGACTTGAGATTATGGTAACATATGATATGACACCGTTTCACAGACAACCTGAATCCAGATTACAGGCCCTGTTTGCTCCGAGTCCCAGCGCTCCCATTCTTAAAGAACCAAATAAACATGAGCACATTTGTCGAAGATTTGCTGTCTTAATCACAAATGTCTTTGTGGATGGTTTCCACAACCATGACGGAAGAGCCAGGAGGAGCATGCCTATGTATGTGTGTGTGTGTGTGTTTAGGTCTATGTGTGTGCAGGTCAGTGTATGCATACAAATGGGGTCACGCACACATCCATTCTTCTTGAATGAATGTTCAAATCTGTCCTTGTCTGAATGAAATGAGAGTTCACCTTTCGCAGATTTAGCCAATCCTAGCGCATTGATTCTCCGCCCCCAAAGAAATGCTCTAAATCTTGCCAAAATCCAAACGTTACTCTGTAACACTGAGTTGTATGAGACTTATTTCAATACTGAGAGCACCCTTTACATGCTATCAGGTATCAAGCTTTGTTCATGCTTTAAGGAGTCATCTGCATTTGAACCCCTTAGCCTTGGCTCCTCCTGTTCTTCATGGCCCCAGCCAAACTCCTGGATTTCAAAGTAGGAGCAAATTTTCGATTGTTATGAAGCTGAAATTTTCTTTTGTGCTGATTGTAATCAACAAGCATGTACTTGACTTGAGAGAGACAACCATTACTATCAAGAGTTATTTTGTTCTTGAAATGTCCATGCCAGTTCCTCTGTGGATAAGGTATTTTAACAGAAAGGAAGGAAACCCCTGAAAGGAATATTGGGCCATAATAAAGAACGGGATAAGGGATGAGCAGAGTCCCCTGGCTTCAGAAAGTTACTTCAGAAACTCTGTTGGGAGTGAAGCTTTTCAAAATTTCATTTTTGCATGAATCACTTGGCGATTCTGTTAATATACAGACTATGACTCTCTAAGCCCATGTGGGGCTAATGTACTAATAAGGCTCCTGGATGATGCTGATGGGTGCTGCTTGTGAACTTCATTTTAAATAAAAAGGGGCTAGTACATTTCAACAAAAAATTTAATGTGAACAATCACATCAGCTCCATTTGCATATTTTTACAACAGTTCATTTCTAATTTGATCAATTTCACTCTATACAACAACATTCACTGAAAAAGGTAAAAACGGAATTATACTTTGTGAATACAGAGTCCCTTTGCCCCAGTTTATGTTTGACCAGATAGCCTCCATTATAAATACTGTTTTCTCTGCTTGAAAAAAACGAGTGTGTTTTAAAGCAACAATGTAAGTGGATACCGAACCACATTTCAGCTCTTGGTTGTGATGTCTTTCATACTTGGACTGAATAAATACCTTATATTATAGCTGACGTCCTTGTATAAGAAGTACATTTCCTTTCAGTATCAGCATCCTGAAATGTCTGTCCACTCAGCAGGACATTGTTCCCATAGCCCTCCACCAGCTTTTTTGAAATGCAGCCCCCTTTTGGAAAATTTGAATTTAGGGAGTTCGCTTCAGACAGAGCATTGAAGAAAGGAACCCTTTCAGATGTGGCAAAGGTTGTTTAAAGCCATCAGATCAGAGGAACAGGTCTGTAACACGCGCAGTGTTTCAGGGTGTGTCCACACATTTTCAGTTCCCTGGTGATCTCGGTGTTGGAAGGGATCTCAGATGCGAAAGCCGCTCGGAGATAAGCCGAGGCAACACCACTGCCGTCAGACATTGCTCTGCTGCAGCAAAAGCGTTCTCAGCTCTCTTTCCCTCTGATCCTCCTGCCTGTATTTCTCTTCGAGTTTCTGCTTCTCAGAATCCGCGCAGTAAAAGGTACAATCCGGGCTCTTCCGGATCTGTTCAAACTGACTGAAGTCAGCCACGTACTTGCCGGTTTTCGAGAGAGAGACGACAGGCACAAACTCAAAGCCCCAGTAGATCTCCTCCGGGATGTAAGATGTGCGGCTCTGGCACACGGCGCTGGTGGACTCCACGGTGGCATTGAGGAGGACCACCAGCTCAAACTCCTTCTCCTTCAGGTTTTGGGGGGTGAGATCCCGCAGGGGGCTTGTCTCATCCAGCACATGGTAGAACGTCATGGGCAGGATGAGAAAGGGGCTCTCAGAAGAGGAGTCCACGTGGAACTTGACGGTGGCCTGGTTCAGGAGGATCTGCTCGCCCTCCTTGGTGACGTGGGTCTGGAGGAGCTTCCCCGAGAGCTGGCACTGGATCAGGAGACTCTTCCTCATGTTGGCCACCTGGATCACCAAGCACAGCTTCCCGTTCTGCTTGGTGATAACGGCGCAGTGGCTGAACTTGATGGTCTCCGCCCGCTTTTTGGGTCTGGCGATTTTGGCCAGGAAGGTGCCCGTGATGAAGATCTCAATCAAGGTGGTGATGACCAGCTGGGCCACCAAGAGGAAGATGGCATGAGGGCATTCCTCGGTGATGGAACGGACTCCGTAGCCGATGGTCGTCTGGGATTCCAGGGAAAACAGAAACGCCCCAGTGAGGGAGTCCACTCTCATGATGCATGGGGTGTGATTGGAAGGGGGCTCACTGGGCTCCAGGTCCCCATGGATAAAGGCGATGGCATAGTAGATCACCCCGAACAGGAACCAGGTCATCACGAACGTGGCAGCAAACAGGGTGAGCTTATATCTCCACTTCATGTCGATGACGGTGGTCCACAAGTCTTGGAGGTAGAGCAAATATATGCCATCCACTTTGTCAATTCTCACGTTGCTGTGCCCGCTCTTGGACATGACTCGGGGTCTGCTGGCCTTGAGGCCAGCACCAGCGGTGTGCTTCACCAGGGGCGCGCTGGCCATGCTGATGTGAATCGGGTCCATGGACCAGCTCACAGGGTCACCTAAGGAAAGGACAAAGGAAGATGTCCCCTTACTGTCACGTGTCCGGAAAGTAGAAACAGGATACTCCTATGAGATAAAAGTGAATGTACACGGAAGTTCACAAGAAAGGTGAAGACTGAAGGCCAGATTCATGGATGTGTACTTGGGGATGGTGGTAGGACAGAGTGTGGAGCAGAGACTGGAGACAAAGAGACTGGGGTTAAATTCTTTCTTTCCAACTTACTCACTGTGTGACTGGGGCATGCTATTTAACCTCTCCGGACCCCAGCTACCTAATCTGTGAACTAGGAATACAGTCTACTTCTCAGAGTTTTTGTGATGGTTGAATGAGATAATGGCTGTAAAGTGTCAAAACAGAACTTCACACTCAAATGCAAATCTTCTCTTTCTGATATCATACTCACAAGCATCCACCCCACAGAGTATTATGAATATTTATGTATATTCCGCTTTCAAGGATTTTCAAGTATAGAAAATTAAAAAATAAGTTGACTTAGCATAGGGCCAGTACTGATATAAATAAAATGCACCATCCACAAGATACTTTTTGATATAGTGATGGAAAATGTTAGCACAAACTTTAAAACCTTGGGTACTATTCATAAAAATTTTTTTAAAGCTGTTCTTTTGCATGATATAGCAATAGCCATTAATAGCCATTGATTTCCCCCCATAGTCTGATGAATTATTTGGAATCCTTGATCTGTCCCAGTTTTTGATTACAATGGGAAAGATCAAGTTATCCAACAGCCAAAAACAAACTTAGAACAAATAATCAAACTTTATTAATGGCTGGTTATGCTGAGATAAAAGTTATCAATATAGAATATTAGGCGTGGCATTTAGGTATGGCACAAAAATCCTGCCTTACTTCTTTTGAGCTAAGTAGAACCAGCCTAAGTATCTATTTTAAAGAGCTAGTGAACAAATACATGAGTACAGGCATCTGACAATGTAGCAGAACAGACTTGCCTGCAAGAGGTACTAGGCTGCCATGCTGAGCCCCAGAGAACGCTCCACATTTACAGACAGGGAAAAGCTGGGGTGAGGCCACACAGCATCTTATAATGCCTGCCTTGTGACTGAGATAAGTTACCCCTACATTCCTTGGAAAAGATAATGTGAATGATTACAGGGTAACCACCTGGTTGGCATGATTTTCCACCTCAGTGGCATTTTAATAATAATAAAAAATTTCTCCCTTTAAAATGACACTGGTATACAGTGGTCTATGATTCATGCAGTAATCTTTGCTGTTGGAATAATGTTTTCTCAGCAGAGTTTCTAAAATAATCCTCTGGGCAAATCCCTTCAAGGAATCTGAAACTGTATCCATTAAAGGCTAACACCTGTTGAGGATACGGCTAATCTGTTGGGCTTTTTAGTTTTCCTCTTGCACTGTTAAAGTGTGCCATTTACTGCCTGCCCCTTGAAATGATCTTTTCTTTTTTCTCAGAAAAGGGGAGTCTCTTTTTCATTTTCCTTGCAAAGAATGGCCCTATGTTATCCAGAATTTATTTTTCTTGTTGAAGCCTATTCCACTAATTCGGGGACCAGTCTAGATGAAAAGTAGGCTTCCCTGGTGATTTAGACAGGAAAGAATCTGCCTGCAATACAGGAGACCCGGGTTCGATCCCTGGATCAGGAAGCTCCCCTGGAGAAGGGAATGGCAACCCACTCCAGTGTTCTTGCCTGGAGAACCCCATGGACAGAAGAACCTAAAGGGCCACAGTCCATGGGGTTGTAAAGAGTTAGACACGACTGAGTGGCTAACACTTAGATGAAAAGTACAGGATATAATTTAGTGTGGGCTTTATCAGACCCTCAGCAGCCCCTCTCAGGAATCAAGAGGAAAGCGACCACAGTGGAAGTTTGGAAACATAATGCCAGGCTGGCATGCCCAAGTGCCTAGTCAAGCTCAGAACATGGGCGCTGGCAAAGACAAACGTAGCTTACGGACAAGTAACTGCATGAGCTTAAAATAAAACAAAGCTCTTAGGGGCAAGTGCATGCCATTCAACCCACTGAAGTGAAAACAGAAGCTTAAGTTTTCTTGTGCGCATGGTACACAACTGTCCTGCGGCACAAACGAAGCTCCCAGCTCAGCCTTCTGCCAGAGGCTGGGAGACTTGGCCCTGTTGTTACAAAGGCAGGGCCATGACGCTTCTGTTTTAACCTCTCCTTCAAAGGGGCAGAGGCTAGGGATGAGCTGACTCTGTCTCCTCTCTCTCCCCAAAGCTCCTGTGCTACAGTTTTGCACAGCTGTTGTTGGAATCAATGACCCCAACGGCCATCTGAGTATGGGGGTCATATACGGGGGAAGAAAACCTAGATGGATGGGGATAAGGGCCTTGGGATCAGCCTCTCACTGTGGAAAAGAGTGGCTGGTGGACAGCACCCCAAGGCTAAACACCCACTCCCTCCCTCCCAACACCCCGTGCCCCCAGAACCGCATGCTACCTGGGGGCTCACTCGGCAGGCGGGTCAGATGGTGTCTTCTCCAAGGCAGGTGGATGGTCCTCACTCCCCTTCGCCCACCTGGCTACCATGGGACTCTGCTACTTCCTGAAAGAAAGAGGGCCACGTGGAGCTCACAGGTGTTTACTAAGAAACTGACCCAGTGAAACTGACCCTCAGCGTTCACCTTCCACCCCCGCACCCCCTGGCGATCTGGCAGGGTGCCCAGAATAGATCAAAGCTCAAGGAGTGTTTCAGGAATGAAACTGAAGCCCCAGCCACAATCCTCACTGTAGAATTCCCACCCTCTGGAGGGAGCTCAGTAGTAAAACACCCTGGAAAGAGTGGGTTAACTCACCCCCACAGAAGCCCACTATCAACTGGCCGGCAAACAGGGAGGCAGGAAGGGGAAGTGCAGAGGAAGTAAACAGTGAGAATTGGAAGGGAAGAGTCTAGAATATTTTTACCGCCTGTGGAAATGCATTATTACTGTTGAGTCATAGAACATTAGAGTTTAAAAGAATGTCAGAACCAAGGCATCTGACACACGGTTTTCAAATGAGGAGACCTGGGAGGTTGCAGTGACTTGTCTTGCCCATGGCAGAACGAACAAGCTCCAAAGTCTTTGGGAGCTAGACCAGCGTTCTTGTCAGCACACAAATCCCTCTTAAACCTCCGAAGTTTAATGCAATCTGTTCTGATGTCACTAGGCTCTTTGGCATTTTGGCATGCTCCTTTTCTGAAATAGTTTTTACTAAACTCTACTTATATATATATGGTAAGAATGGAAGATCAAAGAAATGAACTACTGTGAGCTGGAACACACCATCCCATCAAAGAGAAACCTACCTGTAAATGGACAGAGAGACCCTGACCAATTAGGAGAAATACATATGCAAACACTAAGCAAGAACAGAGTAAGGACGGAGCCAGAAATGGTCCAAATTGGGAAGTGTTAGTCACAGTCATATCTTACTGTGTGACTCCACGGACTGTAGACTCTGTCCATGGAATTCTCCTGGCAAGAATACTGGAGTGGATTGCCATTCTCTTCTCCAGCGGCTCTTCCTGACCCAGGGATCGAATTCAGGTCTCCCGCATTATGGGCAGATTCTTTACCATCTAAGCCATCAGAGAAGCCCAAAGTGGGAAGGATACAGAAAATAAAACGACAGTAATGAAGATTCAGGTGAGTGGCAACAACACTAAAGCTTCAGATCACCAATTACAGTACTCATCATCATAAACAGATAACACTAGAGCCAGGGACCAGCCTCTCTCCTAGGTGCTTTTCATGTGTGGCCATAATTAGCCCTCAGAGCATCCCCATAAGGAGGAAACAGGGCCACAGAAAATCCAAGCTCTCAACAGCTGGCACTGGGCAGAAGGGTCCCTGTGAAGCCCCTGTGCCCACATTCTTGACCAGCCTGACGAAGACGCTCAGACCCTAAGTGCCTGAGAACTTCCTGGCAGGCTTGGCATTTTCGATTTGGTAGGTTTGGTGTGGAACCCCCAAAAACTGCAGGTCTGAAGAGTTCCCAGATGATGCTGCTGCTCCAGGAACACACTTTGAGAACCAACACACTGGATACAGAAATTGAATCATTATCAACATCTTAACAGCTCTCCCCTCTTGGTGAATATCCTATCCCCAACTCGCCCTTAGAGTCCTGAAGTAACACTATTGCATATAGACATGGAGAACATCTGCTTATTACTTTCCAGAAATTCCCAGTCTCCACGATCCTTATAAATAAAGGAAAGCCAGTGACTCAGTGGCCCACGGCTAAGTATTAATTCTTTAAAGGAGCAGTAGGGCTCCCCTGGTGGTTCAGCGCCAAAGAATCTGCTTGCCAATGCAGGAGACACGGATTCAATCCCTGATTAGGGAAGATCCTGCATGTCAGAGAGCAACTGAACCCAGCCACCACAAATAGACTGTGCCCTAGAGCCCAGGACCTGCAGCCACTGAAGGCCACGCACCGAGGGCCTGTTTCCACAGCAAGAGAAGCCGCCACAGTGAGGGGCCTGCATACCGCAACTCAAGAGTCACCTCCATTCTTCACAACTAGAGAAAAGCTTGCTCAGCAACAAAGACCCCGCACAGCCAAAAGGAAGACAGATAAATAAATAAAATTATTTTTTTAAAGTAGCAATATATGGAGAATCTGATCAAAACTATAATACATTATCTATATTCATCATATAAATGTCATATACATATTGTGTTACAGAATATGTAAGCATTATATGCAATAAAATTTATGTTATATAACATTTACAGTAAACATGTTTATGTTTACTATACAATTTATGCTTATAATAAAATTTATGTTATATAACATTTACAGTAAACATACAGTAAACATTTATATTACATTAAATATTTAATGTAATATAAATAATGCTAGTAGACATATTAGCCAACATTAAGCATAGGCAAGTCTTTCATTTCCACAATAGACTTTCACCCACAACTTTTACTAACTAAACTGTGTTTACAGAGTATTTGACTCTCAAAAATGGGATAATCGTGCTAACTTTCATGTAACACTTGGTTAGGAAAAGAAAATATGGTTTAAGAAGGTTTTTTTTTTTTTTCTCTTAATACAACACTGAGAACTTCTAAGAATTTAGAACTCTTCTGAGTCAAATTTTGGAAGTTTTCAGTTTGTCCATCCTGGGAAAAAGTTCTGTGTTCCATGGTGGGCTAACAGAATGCATGCAGTTGCAGAAAACAATAATTTAAAAATGAGGAGACAGTCGCTCCCTAAACCTGGAGCTTCTCAATCACGCCTCCAGTGATATCATTCTACATACCTTCAAACGGGGTGGCAAGGCTTAAAGTAAAATTCAAATCCAACTACAACTTCCTGATTTCCAGACTAGAATTGGAATTTGAGGGACTCTGACTTGAGAACGCTGGCAAAACAGCTGCCTGTTTGTAAGAAAAGTTGCTTTAAAAGCTTTCTCAGGTGTCAAATATTTCTGACGAAGCAAACTTTTGATGATCTCTCTCTTTGCTACGAATCCGAAACACCTGGCTGATATTTTACTTGAAGGGTACATGGGTTTAAATATTAAGTGCTGAAATATGTTTTTTAAAAAGTGCTTGACAAGAATGTAGTTGGGGTTCACTGCACTCCAAAGGTTTAAACGTAATGGAAAATAAACTCAGCGAGGCTTAGCTATCCTGTCTTTGGGTCCTGTGACTGTGGTCACATAAACACGCGGGGGGGCCTTTGGCGCTGGCCTCCCGCCATCTTCCCCCCGCTCTTCCGAGCAGCCTCGGCCTCGCTCCAGCGGCTGCGCCTCCTTCTCTGAATACGCTTCTTGGCTTCCTGCGCGTCAGCTGAGGGCACGGATGGCTTTGCCCAGGTGGCCTCAGAACTGGGCGTGCTCATTAACGACAACAAGGTGCCCCGAGTGGCCCCTCAACAGGTTCCCAAGGGTGCCCCTTTGGTTGTTATCTGCCGGGGAAATGACTCTTTCCTCCTGCAAACCCTTCTGAGGACTAAGGGTGGCTGGGAGGACTGGCAAGTTTGAGAGGCTATGCCGTTGGACATTCTCCTCCATGAGGAATATGAGGATCTGGTTAAGGTTACGGCAAATTCACCACCCGGTGTCCTGTATCTTAATGAGCTGTCTTTGAAAAGAGGAACTTGGAGCCTCATTGGGGGAGCCACGGTCGCTTTTCCTTGTGGTGGTTGTGGCTTCCAGTCTCTGGGGGGCCCATCGTCAGTCTATGAGCCTCCTTCCCCGAGGCGGTTCTGCTGGGGGATGTGTGTTCATCCTCTGGGTCAGATGTGGTCACGTGACTGCTTCGGCCAATGGCGTGTCCGCTGCGGGGACCCAAGTCTCACCTGAACGGAGTGAGGATGGCTCAGTTCTGGTTCTGCCCCTGCTCTCAGGGGAGGCTCGGAGTGGACCGTTTCTTCCTCTTGACAGCGATGGGGACTGGGGTGGGGTGAAGTGAGCTGCAGCTGAACCCAGGCTGACTCGTAACACGGGAAAGAAAAGAGTCCCGTGACCTTGTTGAGTTCTTGGACTTGTCTGATACTGTAAGTGTAAGTGTTAGTCGCTCAGTAGTGCCCGACTCTTTGCGAACCCATGGACTGCAGCCCACCAGGCTCCTCTGTCCATGAGACTTTTCCAGGCAAGGATACTGGAGTGGGTCGCCATTTCCTTCTCCAGGGGATCTTCCCAACCCGGGGATCAAACCCAGGTCTCCTGCAGTGCAGGCAGAATCTTTACAGACTGGGCTACAAGGGAAGCCCCTTGTCTGATACTGAGACACAACCTGGTGAAAGTCTGACTGCAGCGATACTCTTAGTACATATTTTTGTATTTCAGGACTAAGTGTCTGATTTAAAAGGTACTGTATTTAAAGAAAACAGGTGAAGTCTTGAAATAGCCCTCAGTGTGAACTTCAAATGTTGGTCTATGGCTAAACACCGAATAGGAAAAGAATATTTATACTACCATGTGTAAAATAGATAGCTGGTGAGAAGTTGCTATATAACACAGGGAGCCCAGCCTGGCACTCTGCGATGACCTAGATGGGTGATGGGGGGTGGGAGGGATGCTCAAGAGGGAGGGGACACGTGTACTTATGGCTGATTTTCATTGTAGTAATGCAGAGACCAGCACAGCATGGTGATTTTCCTCCAATTAAAAAATAAAGAAAAGAAATATAAACCTCTTAAGATTTCAACAGGAAGAAAGATTTGCCTGATCCTGAAAGACAGCATAGAAAAAGTGAATAATTTTTCTCTTTCCAATACTTTGACATTGTGACTTAAATTTCTCAGGATAAGGCGATTTTTCAGGGTAAGATGTAAGAGCCTCAGATCCTGTTGTTCTTATTTCTGTGGCGCAAGAAGCCAGTGTTTAAGGATCATGTAGCACCATGATCTGTGATGCCCAGCATACCAGACCTTATGTCATTGGTAGCCTTCATGTGGGGTGGGCGCTGCTTAAAAAGGGACTGGGCCCTTTTCAAACCCTGGTGGCTCCGATGGTAAAGAATGTGCCTGCAATATGGGAGACCCAGGTTCGATCCCTGGGTTGGGAAGATCCCCTGGAGAAGGAAATAACAACCCACTTCACTATTCTTGCCTGGAGAATTCCATGGACAGAGGAGCCTGGCAGGGTATAGTCCATGGGGTCGCAAGAGTCAGACATGACTGAATAACATACACACACACAGTATTTTATTTAATCCTTCTCTTTACCTTGTGAAGAAAGTGTTTTCTCGATTTTCTAAATGAGGAAACTAAACTGAGAGATTCAATCATTTATACGCGTTCATAAAAGTTAAAGGACCCTGTTGGCAAGCCAGACCTGTCTTCACACCTGTGCTCCTGTCTAACCAAAACTAACTGTCCTCAAAACTAACTCATAGTAGACATCTCTCACTGTTGAGCAATTCTGTGCAGCACATTGTAAAATGAGTTCTGGCTCATTACATGTTAGTAGTCCTTAGAGAACAACAGCTATAATTGATTTATTGCTTATCCTGTGCACACCTTATCTAAGGGGCCGTGTATTAACTCTCACTTAGATTCAGAAAGGATTAATGCCATTATTCCAGGCGTCCAGGTAAAGAACAGATCCAGCACAAGGTCTGTTTGAGTCTGTAATCCTCATTTCTCACCTCTGTAACATGAGTTCTAGAACTTCAGCGAGCATCAGAATCACCCGGAGGCCTTAAAATACACATGGCTCTGCCCAGGAGGTTTAGAGTGCTCAGTCACTCAGTCGTGTCTGACTTTGTGACTCTATGGACTGCAGCCCTCCAAGCTTGTCTGCCCATGGAATTTCCCAGGCAAAAATACTGGAGTGGATTGCCATTTCCTCCTCCATGGGATCTTTCTGACCCAGGGATAAAACCCGTGTCTCTTGCATCTCCTGCCTTGGCAGGCAGACTCTTTACCATTGAGCCATCTGGGAAGCCCCTCGGATTAGAGGAGAGCCTAGAAATCTGCATTTCTAATGAGCTCCCAGGTGATGCTGAGGCTGCTCATCTAGAGACGATACTTTGAGATTAGAGTTATATAGAATCTGTGGGAAATTCACAAGCACATAAACTAGGTTACCTAAAAGTTCAGTCCTGTTGCTTTCAAGCAAAGGAGTGGGCCCTTGGGTGTGTGAAGGAACAGCAAGTTGAAGGGGCCAAGAATACAAATATATGATAGCTGTTGGGTGGCATTTTCAGTTAGCCAGAAAAGGGCCTCCTAGGGTTTAGAAGTTCAGATGAATTGTCTTGAGGGGGACAATGAGAATTTGGGGGGAAATGCAAGTAACTGTTTTAAAATTTCTCCAAGTTTTCTTTCTAGGATGATGGATACCATCTTACAGTAGACTTGAGGATTCACAAGCTAAGAACACCAGAGGCTGGAGGAAAGATCCTGGAGCTTAGGACTGAGAGCTGAAGCTAGAAGGGCCTTAGCAGTCCTCTTGCTCAGGCTTCCCCTAAGTGTGTGGCTCAGATGGTAAAGAATCCACCTTCAACGCAGGAGACATAGGTTCGATCCCTGGGAAGATCCCCTGGAGAAGGGAATAGCTACCCACTCCAGTATTCTTGCCTAGAGAATCCCATGGACAGAGGAACCTGGCGGGCTACTGTCCATGGGGTCAAAAAAATGAGACAGGACTAAGCGACTAACATAGATAACTGGTAGAGGTGCTCCACAAATAAAGTGACTTGCCTTGCATCCCGAACCCTCAAGTACCCCCACTGTCTCTACCTACTGTAGACTCACACTGCACATCTGTTTAGTACAGGGTCTGAGAATTCTATAGCAAAGAAACACACTTAACCCTCTAAATCCTCCACTTGCCCAACATTTGAGAGCACCCTAAGGAGGGCTGATCTGGTTTAAACTTTGCACTTTGTATCCAGGGAAAAAGAGGATCACAAAGGTTGAGTGATTTATTCAAGGTCATTGAGTCAGTGGCAGAAGTAGGGCTGGAAACAAGGCTTTGTGAGTCTTAGTCCATTTGATGGGGGGGATGTCTAGCTCTCATTGTGGACATGAAATATCCTGAGATGAGCTATCCATCACCCTGGACCCTGAAGACAGGGCAGCATATAAAAGAAGGCCAGAAGCACCAGCATCACTTAGAAATGTTCATCAGAAGTGCCAGCTAAAGTGGTCCTCTGCTTGGGCCACTGAATCAGAACCAGTGTCTTAAAAACACCCGACTTCCAAAAGGATTATGTGGCTGGAGGTTCTCGCTTGGAGAACTGGCAAAGTCTTTTGTGCCTTATTGTATGTTGGAAAAGCATCAAGTACTGCTTTAAAGACAAATCCCACATTTGACATTGCATGTGGGTCTCTAATGATCCAATTTGCCTCTGTGGTCAAATATTTAGCCTTTTTCCTATGTTTCCATTCCATTATTATTGTTTCAAATTCCATAAGTAACTAAAAAATCCTTTTCCATCTCTCCATGCGGTTTGCATAGTTATGCTCTTTGCCCCTCAATGTAGGCTCTTCTAAATTTTTTTTAAAATTCTGTAGAATATCAAGCTTTCTCTGGATAAAGACAGGTTTAAACAGATACTGAGTTCACTAGCAGACTCATTTTCCATTTTCCATGGCAAAGAATCCAAGCCCTGGAATAAGGTATCATTTGCTGAATATTTTTCTAAAGACAGTTTAATTTCAGGCCCTTTATTTTGGGAGAGAGCTGGCTAACCCAAATAAAACATTATACATCTGTCTGTTGTTACGAGTGACCAACTTCAGCTGAACATCATTACTTACTAACAGTTAACTTTCCTATAGAGTAAAAATGTGCAGCAGCTAAAAAGCAAATGGAAATTTCCTTTGGTTTACCACCCTTGATCTCTCCATGCTCCGACATGTGAAGAACTTGGGTAATAAGCATATACTCCCCTCTAATCACAGCATGGTTTGGACATGCATTGTTGTAAGATGACTGGCAAAACAGGAAAATTTATGTCTGAGGGGAAAAAAAAACAAGGCCAACTGGATTGCACTAGACGCCCTAATGCACTGCTTCCAACTTTGTCTTTAGGGAAGAGATTTAAGTAGCCCGCGGAATCTTACTTTCTATTCTTGTCTGGATTCATTCAAATGTGCCACAGGGGAGATGGCTCCAAACTTGAGATAAAGAGGTGAAAATATAGAGTGTTCGGGTGTGTCTGATCATAACTGGTAACCTGGAAATAATTCAGGACAGCAGGTACTGGTTTTTTTTCAGATGATACTTGTAGAGAAACAAATATTGTATTTAGTGTATTCTATTCAATGAAACTTCAAACTGGGTATTGTCAGAGCTCTAAAAGAGGACGAAAAAAATGGAAAGCAAGAAAGCAAGTTTGTTTTCTCAAGCCCCCATCTCTGGCCTTCAAAAGTTGCTTGAGGCTAGATCACTGCACTTATACATTGCATCAGTATATAATTTGAAATATTCAGACTGACTTTTCCCTAAAATGTCTCACTCACTAAGACGTCGAACCCACCGCCTTTAACAATAACAATTTTTCTTTGTCTCACATTTATAATATATTTTTTACTATGACGAAGGCATAGATTTACAGAAAGAGTGTGTGTGTGTGTGTGTGTGTGTGTGTGTGTGTGTATTCTCAGCCACTCAGTCATGTCCAATTCTTTGCAACCTGTGAACTGTAGCCCACTAGGCTCCTCTGTCAAGTAGATTCTCCAGGCAAGAATACTGGAGTGGGTTGCCATTTCCTACTTCAGGGGATCTTCCTGACCCAGGGATCAAACCCATGTCTCCTGCATCTCCTATGTTGCAAGTGGATTCTTTGACCAATGAGTCACTGCTGATAAAAAGAGTATCGTATTAAAAATATATGTACTGAATTTCAGCTGGCTTGTTTTTCTGGCTTCATGTTGACTAGTTTCTTCTGTTCAAAATAAATTTGGACTTCTTGGCCTTGAACAATTAATGATTAATGGGTTTTGGTGTGATTCCCCTGGACGCAAGAGTGAAATTCTCCTCGGTCATTTCTATGCTGTTCATTGTCATGATTGAAATCTCATCCCAGACAAAGGAAATTATGACTATTCCTTGATTTAGAACCAAGGAGTTATTTAACAATAGAATGAGTGTCAAAGGTTTTGAAATTCAGTTTCACTGTCAGTCTAAACTTTGACCACATTTCTCTGATATAGAAAATGAATTATCATGAGATCTCAAGGAGACACAGTCAAAACTAAAATTCTTGGACGGTGGTCAAGGTACTTTAAGGTCTGGCAATATTTCTGAGTTGTCCACTTTTCCCAAAGTTGAAAATATAGGTGTTTGTGATCACTGAGTAATAATAAGAAAATTTCAGACTTCAAAATATTAATAGCATCACATTTAGTCTGAGATCTTTGGCAGTTAACTAACCTCCATCAGTCAACAGAGTAAGAAAACACATTCTAATCATCTGTTGGGGAATATTGGCCCAATTTTAGTGTTTTTAGGGTTGCCAGATAGGATATGAGATGGTGAGTTAAAACTGAATTTCAAATGGACAACAAATGATTTTTAGTTTAAGTATGTCATTCAGTACTTGATAAATATTTATTCTCAAAATTAGGCATTGTTTATTTGAAATCCACATATATGTACCATATAGATAGAGTCAAAAGGAGTCCTATATTTTTATTTGCTAAACCTGGGAACCCTAGGTTAGAGCAGACCAATGTTCTAGAGAAGCTCAGAAAGTAAAAAAAAAAAAAAACAACTCAGACAAGGTTCAAAGCACAGACAACTTTCTTAGAAGAAGAGCAACCCATACTTTCCCAGTACTAGGAGTCCTGGAAACAACTCAGACGTTAATGGGAGGAAAGCTTTATCATGCGTGATGCACCAGAAGGTGTCAGGAAGTCCAGTCAATCTAGTAAGCTGGCCTCATTTTTAATATTTCAGCTCAGGGATTCTTTTAAAAATGCCTTTTATTGAAGTATAGTTGATTTGCAATGTTGTGTTAATTCCTGCTGTGTAGCAAAGTGACTCAGTTATACAGATGCTTATATTCTTTTTCATATACTTTTCTACTACGGTTTATCACTACGGTTCCCTGTGCTATACAGTCGGATCTTATAGATATGTTGTTAATCCATTCTGTGTATAATAGTTTGCATCTGGTAACCCCAAACTCCCACTTCATTCCTCCCCCTCCCTCATGGCAACCACGAGTCTGTTTTCTACACGGCTCAGGGATTTCTGGGATAAGGCAGTGGCACCCCACTCCAGTACTCTTGCCTGGAAAATCCCATGGACAGAGGAGCCTGGTAGGTTGCAGTCCATGGGGTCGAGAAGAGTCAGACACGGCTGAGCGACTTCACTTTCACTTTTCACTTTCATGCACTGGAGAAGGAAATGGCAACCCACTCCAGTGTTCTTGCCTGGAGAATCCCAGAGACGGGGGATCCTGGTGGGCTGCCGTCTACGGGGTCACACAGAGTTGGACATGACTGACGAGACTTAGCAGCAGCAGCAGCAGCAGGGATTTTTAACCATTTTTGCATTATAGTCCTTTTTGGCAGACAGGTAAGACCTAAGACTGCCATCTCAGAATGTGTTTAAATACATAAAAATAAAACAAGTATGACTACAAAAGACATCAATTATTTTAAAAACAAAGTTGCGCTTCTTTTGCAAGTATTAATTAGGAAGAGCTCACCATATTGAAGGGCTTCCCTGGTAGTTCAGCTGGTAAAGAATCTGCCTGCAAATCAGGGGACCCAGGTTGGATTCCTGGGTCGGGAAAATCTACTGGAGAAGGGAATAGGCTACCCACTCCGGTATTCTTGGGCTTCCCTGGTGGCTCAACTGGTAAAGAATCTATCTGCAATGTGGGAGACCTGGGTTTGATCCCTGGGTTAGGAAAATGCCCTGGAGAAGAGAAAGGCTACCCACTCCAGAATTCTCGCCTGGAGAATTCCATAGAAAGGGTGGTGAGCTGAAATGTTATTTCAAGATCTCTGAAGAAACTGTGTGTTGAAATACCGTGACTTCCACTATAATGAAATCACACTTGGGACTAAAATGATGGTGGTGTGTTACACATTCATAGTAAAAAAAAAAATAAAAGTCTAGATTTTAGCTACAGGTGATATTCCCCTGCCCTACCTCATCCGTCCCCACCATCCCAGGTCACAGACATGCTTGATTCTACCCCTCATTTCTCCAGGTTTCATGGACCTGGGTGTAAACCTTGCTGTGGGTGAGACAGTAATTCTGATAATGTCAATAATGTCACATCTGATAATGTTAACATCTGATCATGTCAGTTGGGCCAACCTATTGAATCCTTCTTGATTAATTTCCTGTAAACACTCTCTTGCCATTGATAATGACTAGCCTTTCAGATGCAGAAGGCAATGGCACCCCACTCCAGTACTCTTGCCTGGAAAATCCCATGGATGGAGGAGCCTGGAAGGCTGCAGTCCATGGGGTCGCTAAGAGTCAGACACGACTGAGTGACTTCACTTTCCCTTTTTACTTTCTTGCATCGGAGAAGGAAATGGCAACTCACTCCAGTGTTCTTGCCTGGAGAATCCCAGGGACGGGGGAGCCTGGTGGGCTGCCGTCTATGGGATCGCACAGAGTCGGACACGACTGAAGTGAGTTAGCAGTAGCGGTAGCAGCAGCCTTTCAGATAGATAACTTCCCTGGTAGCTCAGGCAGTAAAGAATCTGCCTGCAATGCAGAAGACCCAGGTTTGATCCTGAGTCAAGAAGATCCCTTGGAAGAGGGAATGGCAACCCACTCCAGTAGTCTCGTCAGGAGAATCCCATGGACAGAGGAGCCTGGCAGGACACAGTCCATGGGGTTGCAAAAGAGTCAGACACAACTGAGTGACTAACACTTTTTTTCACTTTCTTCTTTTTTCAGATAGATTCTATTTCTTTTGGAAGAAGAATTGGGATATTTCACAGCTGAAATCACCGCGGACTCCTTTTCTGGTAAGATATCTCTGTGGGCGCTAGCACTGGCAGTGACCATTCCTTTGGTGCTCACATCATTGGAGCAAGCATACCCCCCACAGAGACAGTCCAACATCCCCTCCTCTGGAACTCACGGCTGATTTCTCAGGACTGGAAAGGTGAATTTTTGCTAACCAAACACTATTTGGTTGCATGCAACTATATGCTAGCATGATTTCATCATAACTCTTACCAGGAAAAAAGAAAGCTTACTTATCTGGAGAGTATTGTAGACAATAGACACCTTCATAAATCCTCCAGCAGCCTCTACTGCTAACAGGATAGATCCTGATCACCTTCACAAAGCAGAAAGCTCTTCTAAGCCCTGGCTGTCTATCCTCTTCAGCTTTGTTGCCTCCAGAATGTAGCCTGAGTGTGTACTTGCCTTTTCCTGACCGCTCAGTGCATTCGTGGCTCCATGACTGGCAGCTGCCCCTTCCTAAGGGCACTTGTCCTGCTCTCTCCTTCTCTGTCAAATTCTACCTGTTCTTCAAATGGCAGGTTGATTATTACCTCCTCTGTACTTAAAATAAATAAATAAACCCTTCTTCAGAGGCAGCGTCGTGTAAAGGTTAAGAGGACAGGGTCCTACGTCCACCCTGCTCTATTTTAAAATGCCCAACCAACAAAGACCCACCATACAGCTCAGGGAACTCTCCTGAGTGGTATGTGGCAGGTTGGATGGGAGGGGAGTTTGGAGGAGAATGGGCACATGTGCAGGTATGACTGAGTCCCTTTGCTGTTTACCTGAAACTATAACAATAATGTTAACCGACTGCATCCCAATACAAAACAAAAAGCTTTAAAGAGGAGAAAAAAAATCATATAAAAGAGGATAGGGTCCTGTTTCTGCTAAAAGTTGCTGTGTGACTTCCAACAACTTAATTAAACCCTCTGAAATTCAGTTTCCTCCTCTGCACAGCAGTGCTAATAATCATGCTGATTTATGCTAGGGTGGTGTGAGGTTAAACATAAAAAGCACCTTAAAGCTCCACCTGTTCACACTCGTGATGATATGAGTTAGCTGTTACTGTCATATGCTTGCAATGAACAAAACACACAAAATGTGACTTACCCAGAGAAAATTTACCACCGAGGACAGAGTTCTTGTAAGTCAACAGAAATCCTTTTCCCCCAAATAGTAACATTTACAAATAAACAATTTCAAATAAACGCACTGGAAGCTATTTCAACAGTTATTCATTCATTCGGTCACCAAGAGTGTATGAAGCACCTCCTATGTGCAGCACTGTGGAGGGGCCTGGAGATCCAGCAGGCAAAAAGACTGACTCGCTGCTTGCTTTCATGGAGTGTCCAACAGAGCAGGGGAAGAAAGTACTAAATAAGTCATTAGAATAGAACATGGGGTGTACAACATGTCCTAGCACGGGGTTCCAGGAAGACTTCTTTGGGGGAGGTGGCATTAAGGTGGAGACATCAAGAAGGATGAGCACTTGGCAGGTTAGCAGGCAGGCTGGGAGAAGGATGAGTGTTCGGGCAGAGGGCCACTTGGCATTTGCCAAGGCTTGGAGTTTTCACCTTCCAGGAAGTGAGTTGGGGAGAGTGGAAGGGGTGTGGGAAGGAGCTTAGGGCTGAACCACTCCATGCAGGGCTTGGTGGGCCCCACTGAGGACCATCAGCATCTTCCTAGGTGAACGAGAAACATCTCCGGGTTTCCTTCGAGGAAGAGAAAGGATTGGACTTGCTTTCCAAAATCATCAAGAGGCAAGCATAGATGCTGAAAGTCTGGTTATCAGGCGCTTTCTATAAACCAAGCTAAAATCACTGATGTGTGTGCGGACAAGCAGGGTGTCAGTGGACCAAGAGGAGCCAGGAGCTCAGAGTCACACACTCCAGGTAGAAGCAATATGCATCTCTGACAGCTGGGTGCTGGGGGTGAGCGGAGAGGTGGATGAGGTCTCAGAGATGACTCCTGACATGAGAAAGAGATGGATTGTGGGCGAGCTGCGGATGCAGAGGACACAGGATCTTCACCTGTAGCTAAAAACCACTCCTGCATTATCAGATACCCACATTGTTAGAAGGGTTTGATATTGATCAATGTGGAGCTCACTCTGTTACAAAATCTCAGTACAGAAACAGGATCCTGATCTGGAGGTGAGGTTTGAGGGGGTGCACTAGGGTAGGCTCCGATGAGAACTGGGGTCTGAGCTGATGGACCTGATGATGCCCAACAGAGAGGGCTGGGCAGGATGGATGCCTCTATTGTTTAAGTCTACAAATAGAGTGAGACATGGAAATGGATGAGCTTCTCCTAGACCTAGGGTGTGAAAGAAACAGCCCCAGACTGAGGCGTGAGCAGCCCAGGGGCCAGGCAGAGTGGAAGGCCTTGGCAAACCAGACCAAGAAGGACTCAGGGATCCAAGAAACACAGCTTTTTACTGATCAAATAATCAGAGATTTTAAAAGATGTGTCAACATACTATATCCACAAGTGTGCAGAGATAAATGGCTTTGTACACAGCCTCAGATTGAGTCATTTGGCATAGCTTTTTTTCTGGCAACAACTTGACCGTGCATAACCAAAGTTTAAAATTACTTATTTTTAATCTTTGACCCAGTCAATTTACTTCTAAGAATTAATAAAGTATGCATCAGGATTATGTACAAGCGTGCTCTCTACATTAGTTATGATACTGAAACCTCCAAGCCAACCTGGATTATCAGTAACATGGACCCAATTTTAAATTTATAAAATATTTATAAGCTGAAATACTATGTAGTCTTTAAAAGTCATGACAAAATGCTAACCACGTTAAATTTTAGAAAAGCATTAAGCTGAAAGGACAGGATAAGTGCTCTACTTTTCTCTTTCTTTAGATAAGATTAAAATGTTAACAAACAGCAGTTAATCTCTTCAAAGGAAAACAAAATTAGGAAGGTCTTTTTTAAACCAGACTTTCCATTTTTATGCAGCTAATCTGAAAATTCAATTTTCCTAACCCAGACCATTCCCAAACATTCCAGATTTTACTGTAAATGAGAAGTACTCACCGTGCTGTGCTGAGAAACTTTCCACACGCTGTCGTGGCCAAACCATACGAAATCATTTACTCTCAGAGTTGTTTCGAATGTGCAAACCCAAGAGCCTACTGTTCAGTAAGTGCACTGGGTTATTATTACACATCAATTTAAATCACTTCATTTAAATGACTGAGTTAGAAGACTTTGTCCTTCACCCAAGAGGAGTGCTGATGAAGCAGGTTTCCTGCCTGATGCTTTTGCTCAGGAAGGTCCCTTTACCTCAGACTCCTTCTCTATGCCCTGTGTCTGGCAAACTCCTATGCATTCCTTGAAGCCCAGCTCAAATGTCACCTCCTCCAGCTTTCGGAGGGAGTTCCTCTTACTCCCCTCTTCTGCCTTTTGCAAGTTGTCCACACCTGATGGCAATACTTATGTGTTGCCATAATGATCTGTTTTAAAGCTTCTTTTTCTCCTTAAACCAGGTTCTGTGGCATGGGTGGGCAATTTGTCTTTTAATCCCAATGTCAACACGAGACTTGCCACATGGGAAGGACTCACTGTGTGAGGAAGGAAGAGGATGGGCAGAGACAATGTTCAAGTGACCTCAGAACCATCCAGATTTAATAACTGATGTAATTCATCAGTTATGTTCTAGGTCACAGGGAACCTCACCAAAGCAAGGTATGTTGGAGAACAGGGGAGACCAAATATATTATTGACTTGAGTGACTGAACTAGAAGTAAAGATTTAGACTTCCTATTTTGACTCATAGTGCAAAGAATATCCTACAACATCTTACCTTGAAGAGAGAAAAGAGTTTTGCATTTCTCAACTGATGAAATTGATGTATCATATAAATGATACAAATGTGTGAAACATCTGGTGGCTCAGATGGTAAAGAATCTGCCCACAGTGCAGAAGACCTGGGTTTGATCCCTGGGTTGGGAAGATCCCCTGGCGAAGGAAATGGCAACCCACTCCAGGATTCTTGCCTGAAGAATCCCATGGACAGGAGAGCCTGGCAGGCTATCGTCCATGGGACTGCAAAGAGTCAGGAACGACTGAGTAGCTAACACTTTAACACTTCCACTTCACAAACATGAATGCATATGCTGGGCATATGGGTTTACCTATGGGAGGCATATTCAAATTTAGCCCAACAGATTATTTTCTGTGCATGCTTTGTGCTCCCTGCAGCACCCTGACAAAGTGTTCTAAGATTCCCTTCAGCTCTGTGTTTCCTTCCTTAGAACAGGGGTCTCCAAAGTATTATACCCCAGTAACCTAAAAGGGTACATTAAGAAAGCAATCAAATTATTCAAATTTAGCTTCTGCTTTATCCTTTGAAATGTTTGTATCTTGTGCATACTTTAACTCGTACATTATATATTCATAAGAACAAAAAATTTATATACTTTACATGTGTGTCCCAAAGTGTTCATGAGTGTGTGTGTGTGTGATTGTGCATTTTTGAATCCATTGCCTTGTGTGCTAGGTCACTTCAGTTGTGCCCAACTCTTTATGACCGTAGGACTGTAGCCCACCAGGCTCCTCTGTCCATAGGATTCCCCAGGCAAGAAGACTGGAGTGGATTGCCATGCCCTCCTTCAGGGGAACTTCCCGACCCAGAGATGGAACTGAATCTATGTCTCCTGCATGGGCAGGTGAGTCTTTACCACTGGCACCACCTGGGGAGCCCCATCCATTGCTTTAGACCAGTGCATATTAAACTGTAATGTGCGGGCAGATATCCTAGGGGTCATGTTAAAATGCAGATTCTCATTTAGAAGGTCTGGACTGAGGTCTAGAATTGACATGTCCAGTAAGCTCCTGGGTGATGTGCTGCTGAGGCTGGAGGCAGCTACACCTGGAGTGGCAGCCCGCCTTTTGCAACCCCAGGGCCTCCTCTGAACTACACAACACAGAACACGGATGGTGGTGCCGGCACTGTTTTCTGGTGGCTCCCACGGGGAGCCGTGGCTAGCGTCGCTTGAGAGCAGAGGAGAGACAATAACTCATTCTAAGCAGAGGAAGCTCAGGGCCACAAAGGCTGATTTAGGAGAAAGGGGCCTCCGAGAAGCATGCTGGCACATGGCTTTTCAGTTCAATTCAGTCGCTCAGTCATGTCTGACTCTTTGCAACCCTGTGAACTGCAGCACGCTGGCTCATGACTACCTACTGGAGAAAGTTCAGGCACTAGCTGACTTCATTAAAAAAAAAAAAAAAAAAGCACTGTTTAAAATCACCATCAGTTTTATAAAACAGTCCTGGGGTCAGCATTTCTTGCTCAGTGTTTGGCTTCTATGTGACAACTTCCTTTATGAGAAACATAGCTGGAAACCAAGGTCTTGACCACTTCTGATGGTCAAAGACCCTGGGGTGCTAACTTACGTGGCAGAGTGCTGAGTCTGGAGTTTCTGGCTAATCAGGGCCACCTCCATATACCCTCACTCAGGGTATCAACCCTGATATTGAGTCAGCATGTTACAGACATTCTCCATCCAAAAGAAGAAGAGAAAAATGACACAGATACACATATAGTCCGCTGGTGAATATTTGTGAGTGAATATACACACTCATAGGCTTCCCAGGTAAGTGGTGAAGAATCCACCTGCCAATGCAGGAGACATAGTAAAGACAGGCTCAATCCCTGAGTTGAGATTATCCCCTGGAGGAGGAACTGGCAACCCACTCCAGCGTTCCTGCTTGGAGAATCTCATGGACAGAGGAGCCTGGCAGGTACAGTCCCTAGGGTTGCAAAGAGTCAGACATGACTGCACAGCTGAGCACGAATGCATACACACTCTCACACACATGCATACACATTATTGATAAATAAATTGATTCCCCTAGTTCGCAAAGTCTACCCAGCAATTCATGTTTGGGTGTCCCATACAGTTTTCTTAAGACTACTTCAGTCTAATAGGAACCATATGCCTTAGTTTGATTTCTGAGCTGATTTACTATGCAAAAGTGGTTACAAATACATTTTCGAATATCTAACATCTTCTCCACTGTGTAACTTGTGTCCACAAAAAGGTTATGTATCAATGAATTAGAGATGCTTCTTCTGACGAGGTCTGCCGTCCATACAAACATAAGGCATCCTAACAGGACTCAGCCTCTGACCACATCAACACAATAGAGTACATGTTCAAGATTAACCATGAAAATGGAGACATGAGGATGAAGAGCACGTGCCAAGGGGCCTTTATGTTGTCCACTTGAGATGAGTTGGGCCCTAAATTCAGACCTACTTGGCCAATTCTTAATATTTTACTTTGAACCTATCTTCAGTCCTGTTTCAGCTGAGAGAGCCAATTTTGAGAGCTGACATTTTAAGGGGCCCTGGTTGAAAGACCCGGGCATGGCCCTCTTATTTGTTCTGGCTGACATCTTTTGTTTCCTCTTAATTATTGGTAATAAAAGTCATGAAATGAAAAAGGCCAAACCACCTCTCTTTGGGATGTGGGGAGAGACAAGGAGGATACCTTGTATCACAAAGCCAAATGGCTCATGCAACTTGATATTAAAAAAAAAAAAGCAACCCAATCAAATAATGGGCAGAAAACCTAAATAGACATTTCTCAAAAGAAGACATACAGAGCAACAAGGACATGAAAAGATGTTCAACATCACTAATTATCAGAGAAACACAAATCAAAACTACATGAGGTATCACCTCACACTGGTCAGAATGGCCATGCTCACAAAATCTACAAACAAATGCTGGAGAGGGTGTGGGGGAAAGGGAGCCTTCTTGCACTGTTGGTGGGGAGGCAGATTGGTACAGCCATTATGGAGAACAGTGTGGAGTTTCCTTAAAACACTAAAACTAGAACTATCATGTGGCCCAGCAATCCGACTGCTGGGCACATACCCAGGCAAGTCCATAATTCAGAAAAGATGCATGCACTCCAGTGTTCATTGCAGTTCTGTTTGCAATAGCTGGGACATGGACACAACCAAAATGTCCATCAGCAGAGGAATGGATAAAGAAGATATGGTGTGTGTGTGTGTGTGTGTGTGTATGTATGTATATGATGGAATATTACTTAGCCGTAAAAAGGAATGGAACTGGGTCATGGATGGAGAGACATGGATGGACCTAGAGCCTGTCATACAGAGTGAAGTAAGTCAGAAAGAGAAAAAATATATATAAAGTCGCTTATATGTGGAATCTGAAAAAAGTGGTATAGATGAATGCAGAGTTCCAAAGAAGAACAAGGAGGGATAACAAAGCCTTCTTAAGTAAACAATGCAAAGAAATAGAGGAAAACAATAAAATGGGAAAGACTAGAGAACTCTTCAAGAAAATTAGAGATACCAAGGGAACATTTCATGCAAAGTTGGGCACAATAAAGGACAGAAATGGTATGGACCTAACGGAAGCAGAAAAGATTAAGAAGAGGTGGAAAGAATACACAGAAACACTGTATAGAAAAGTCTTAATGACTCAGATAACCACAATGGTGTGGTCACTCACCTAAAGCCAGATATCCTGGACTGTGAACTCAAGTAGGCCTTAGGAAGCATTACTACAAACAAAGCTAGTGGAAGTGATGGAATTCCAGCAGAGCTATTTCAAATTCTAAAAGATGATGCTGTTGAAGTGTTGCACTCAATATGCCAGCAAAATTGGAAAACTCAGCAGTGGCCACAGGACTGGAAAAGGTCAGTTTTCATTCCGATCCCAAAGAAGGGCAATGCCAAAGAAAGTTCAAAGTACCGTACAGTTGCTCTCATTTCACATGCTAGCAGGGTAATGCTCAAAATCCTTCAAGCTAGGCTTCAACAGTATGTGAATCAAGAACTTACAGATATACAAGCTGGATTTAGAAAAGGCAGAGGAACCAGAGATCAAATTGCCAACATCCATTGGATCATAGAAAACACAAGGGAATTTCAGAAAAACATCTACTTCTGCTTCAATGACTCCACTAAAGCCTTTGACTGTGTGGATCACAGCAAATGGTGGAAAATTCTTAAAGAGATGGGAATACCAGACCACCTAGCCTAACTCCTGCAAAACCTGTATGCAGGTCAAGAAGCAACAATTAGAACTGGACGTGGAACAACAGACTGGTTCCAAATTGGGAAAGGAGTATGTCAAGGCTGTATATTGTCACCCTGCTTATTTAACTTATATGCATCATGCAAAATGCTGGGCTGGATGAAGCACGAGCTGGAATCAAGATTGCCGGGAGACGTATCTCTAACCTCACATACACAGGTGACACCACCTTAAAGGCAGAAAGTGAAGAAGAACAAAGAGGAAAAGGAACTCTGGGCTGTGGATAGGTATGTCCTGTCTGATTAGTAGCAGCATTAGATTGGAAAACAGATGCACACAGGCAACTCTGCTTGACGTTATGTGGCAGCCTGGATAGGAGGGGAATTTGGGCCAAAATGTTGAGTCTCTTTGCTGAAACTGTGACAACAATTGTTTGTTAATCAGCTATACCCCAAAACCAAATAAAAAGGTTTTTTAAAGATACATAAAATTAAAACAGTTTTGTGAGCTGCAGTCCAGGGGGGTCTCAAAGAGTTGAACATGACTGAGCGACCGAACCGATCTGAGTTCAGTTCGGTCATACAACTGATACGAGTTGTATTCCAATGAGCTTTTACAAAAAAAAAAAAAAAAAAAAAATATATATATATATATATATATATATATATATATATATATATATGAGAGAGAGAGAGAGAAATAATTCAGTTCAGTTCAGTCGACATTTGGATATATATCCTTCTAGAGGCCTTTTAATAAAATGTAATTATACAAAAAAAAAAAGAGAGAGAGAGAGAAGGTGCCCAATAAATAGAAAGTGCTTTGAATCATCCCCAAAACATTCCCCGCCACTTCTGGTCCATGGAAAGATTATCCTCCACGAAATCGGTCCCCGGTGCCCAAAAGGTTGGGGACTGCTAATGTACAAAGCATAGCCTCAGCTCCTGACTTTGTGAACAGGGCATAGGAAACCTTAGCCTTGACACCAGCTGGTCCGCAGTCTGCTCCCTGCTGAATGGCTTTCTGTCGTCCCCGTGGGTTGGTCCTCTACTGACAGAGTCAATGCATTGGGGGCCACCTGCTGAAAGCCCCCTTCCTTCTGCTTTCTCATATGTATTTATTTATAAATTAAATTTTTTAATTGGAAGATAATTGCTTTACAATGTCTTGTTGCTTTCTGCTGTACAACAATGCGAATCAGCCAGAATTATATATATATATATATATATATATATATATATATATATATATATGTATATACTTGTTCTCTGTGGAGCCTCCCTTCCCCACACCTCCATCCTCTCCCAGGTCATCCCAGAGCACCAGCCTGGGCTCCCTGTGCTGCACAGCAGGTCCCCAGTAGCTACTTATTGTACACATGGTATATATGTCACCGCTACTCTCTCTATTCATCCCATCTTCTCTTTCCCCTGCTGTGTCCACAAGTCCGATCTCTAAGTATGACAACGGAACCCTCCTGCACTGTTGGTGGGAATGTAAATCCATACAGGCGCTATGGAGAAGGGAACAGAGATGGCTTCAAAAACTAGGAATAAAACTACCATATGACCCAACAACCCCACTGCTGGGCATATACCCGGAGAAAACCGCAATTCAAAAAGATGCATTCATCCCACTGTTCATTCAGTTCAGTTCAATTCAGTTCAGTTCAGTCGCTCAATTGTGTCCGACTCTTTGCGACCCCATGAATTGCAGCACGCCAGGCCTCCCTGTCCATCACCAACTCTCCGAGTTCACTCAAACTCATGTCCATTGAGTCGGTGATGCCATCCAGCCATCTCATCCTCTGTCATCCCCTTCTCCTCCTGCCCCCAATCCCTCCCACCAGCAGAGTCTTTTCCAATGAGTCAACTCTTCGCATGAGGTGGCCAAAGTACTGGACGTTCAGCTTTAGCATCATTCCTTCCAAAGAACACCCAGGACCAATCTCCTTTAGAAGGGACTGGTTGGATCTCCTTGCAGTCCAAGGGACTCTCAAGAGTCTTCTCCAACACCACAGTTCAAAAGCATCAATTCTTCGGTGCTCAACCTTCTTCACAGTCCAACTCTCACATCCATACATGACCACTGGAAAAACCATAGCATTGACTAGACGGACCTTTGTTGGCAAAGTAATGTCTCTGCTTTTGAATATGCTATCTAGGTTGGTCATAACTTTCCTTCCAAGGAGTAAATGTCTTTTAATTTCATGGCTTCAGTCACCAGCTGCAGTGATTTTGGAGCCCAAAAAAATAGTCTGACACTGTTTCCCCATCTGTTCATTGCAGCACTATTAATAAGTCGTATCTTTTTTTTTTTTTTTAAGCATTGCTGCTTCTAGGTAGGTGCTTTCCCTACCTGTTCTCACAGGTTAGGTGCTTTCTTTGTGGTTTTGTCTCCCCGAGTATTTATCTCAGTGTAGTAGAATTGCTTACTTGTACATGTTTAATTCTGGAAAAGGGAATGGCAACCCACTCCAATATTCTTGCTTGGAGAATTCCATGGACAGAGGAGCCTGGCTGGCTATCACTGGGGCCCCAGCGTCAGACAGGAAATCTAATTAGGACTTCACAGGTGGCACTAACACTAAAGAACCCGCCTGCAGTGCGGGAAATGTAAGAGACTCAGGTTCAATCCCTGGGTTGGGAAGATCCCCTGGAGAAGGGCATGGCAACCCATTCCAGTATTCTTGCCTGGAGAATCCCAGGGACAGAGAAGCCTGGTGGGCTACGGTCCGTGTGGTCACAAAGAGTCAGACACGACTGAAGCCACTTAGCATGGACCCATGCATATGTCTAGTTGCAATAATAATTATCAAACTAATAGCTACCAGTAGCAGAGAACAGACATGTCACCAGTTCATTTACTTGAACTTCTGAGCAACTCTGGTAAAACACTGGTCAAAATAAGTAAATGGAGACTCTAGTAAGTTAGAGAGTTTGCCTAAGGTCACATAACTGGTTAGAACTGGCGACAACATCCAGATCCTGGTCTGTAACTCAAAAGCCAGCTGGCTATCCATCACACCCCACTGTCTCTCACTAGAATGTGAGCTATCATATGTTACCTGATTTATGCCGGTGCTTAGGTTCTGGCAGGGGCTTAGTGTTTTCGAATGTATGAATGAGTGAATGCATGAATGACAACAAAGCGAGCTTGGAATCTTCAAGTTCTGGAAAAGCAGCTTGGGGTCTCCAAAAAAAAAAAAAAAAGCTCCTATCTATCAGTTGAATTGATGAGCTAAGTGGAGGGAAAATGACTTTGCCTCAGTCCCTTATTGTGCAGTCCAGTGTTTACCGTTGGAAGACACGGATGGTTCTGTGCCTACAGAGTCAGTGCTCCTAAGCTGCACTGCGCCGCCCTGCCCGCAGCCTCACCTGGAAGTGCTCCTCACCCTGTGTTGTTTACTTCCGGCATCTGCCTCCCTGTCCCTCTCCTCCATGGCCGCACGTTGTGCCTTTTTATCTCCTGAGTGAGCCCTCTTTCCCCCTCCTGCTCCCCTGCCCTTTCACGGCTTCCCCCTTCTCAGCAGCCCGCTGGCTCCTCCTGACGCCTCTCCACGCTGCCTCCCATTCAGAGCCAGGATCTCCCTAACCGCAACCATAACCTTGCAACAAGTAGAACGTGTCCAAGTCAGGGCCCCGTGCCAGTTCTCAGGTGGGTCTTTGGGTCTCACATGTTAAAGTCTATAATCTGTTTTCCCAGTGTCTGAATCTTCCAGCTACCAGTCACATTTCTGGATGTTCCCTCCATGGTCCAGGCTTTGACAATGATGAGTGACTTTCCCTTCTTCCCACCTGATACGACACCCCACCGTTTTACAGCTGCTTTTGCTCCCAATGTCCCTCCTGCCTGCAAAGTCTATCCTAGAACCAGATCCCTCAATGTTCCCTTGGATTCTCCCCCTGCCAAACTCCCCTACTGCTTCTTCATTTAAGATCCCGCTTCTCCTTTACCACTGTAAAGTGTCATATGAATACACTCACCACAGTATCATGGTTTCCTCTCCGTGTTTCTTCTCCCCTTCTACATGCCGGCATGGATTGGACCACAGTCATCGTTTTACCCTCAGTAACACAGCCCCTGGCATATAGCAGCAGATGCTCAAACCAAAAAAATAGAAAATGATAACTCATACTCATGACTCTATAAATGAGTCAATGAATAAATAAGTGGATTAATAGTCTATCCATAAATTAAAGGATGAATAAATGTCAAAGACAGGGCCCAGAACATGTGAGCAGTTTCATCGCGTGTATCATGCCAGGCGAAGTTTTTAAATGGCTTCTTTGAAGTGATTTATATTTGCACATTGTTGTAACTCTGTGGGAAATGAGTTTCCATAGTGTTGAAATCCTCTGGATTAAGAAACATTTCCTTTTATCTGAGTCAGACGCTCCCGGAAGCTGGGCTAACCCTTTCAGCTCGCTCAGTTGATGACTCTTGATGCTGCAGTTCACTAGCATCCTCAGAGTACATGGATGTTCAGATACTGATTTCTCCCCAAGGATGATTTACTTCTTAGAGTATGATTGATTACTTGAAGGATTAGAGGTTTCTACTGGAGAAGCCAATGACTTTCACATGTGCATTGGTTCCTCACTTGCTTAATTCTGTGCCCCACCCCACCTCCAATTAGCCTGAAAATTACTGCAGGGTCCTATTTGTCTCATTTTGAGTTTTTCCCGTAGTCATGTATGGATGTGAGAGTTGGACTGTAAAGAAGGCTGAGTGCCAAGGAATTGATGCTTTTGAACTGCGGTGTTGGAGAAGACTTTTTTTTTTTTTTTTTTTGGAGAAGACTCTGGAGAGTCCCTTGGAATGCAAGGAGATCCAACCAGTCCATCCTAAAGGAAATCAGTCCTGAATATTCATTGGAAGGACTGATGCTGAAGCTCCAATTCTTTGGCCACCTAATGTGAAGAACTGACTCATTGGAAAAGACCCTGATGTTGGGAAAGATTGAAGGCAGGAGAAGGAGGGGACAGCAGAGGATGGGATGGCTGGATGGCATCACCAGCTTGATGGACATGATTTGGAGCAAGCTTCAGGAGTTGGTGATGGACAGGGAGGCCTGGTGTGCTGCAGTCTGTTGGGTCACAAAGAATCAGACACAACTGAGTGACTGAACTAACTGATTTGATTTCATTCATTTGGTGGCTATTTCTTTTTATTTGGACACTTTTTATTGTCACACTTCATCACATGTGGGATCTTAGTTCTCTGACCAGGGATTGAACCCACAGCCCTTGCACTGGAAGCACAGAGTCTTAAACACTGGACAGCCAGGGAAGTCCTTCATTTGGTGTCCATTTTTAGCAGCTTTCTCAACAACATCTTTAAGAGACCCAAGGACTTAAAGACCATAGCAAGGTCAAAAGGGAAGGAGAAATTCTCATGGACCTATAGGCTGGGCAGGTGTTTCTTCCACCCACCTCCACCCCAGTTCTTCCCATTAGCCATCAAATCATCACATTTGATCTCTAGGATTTGCTTATTAAATTCAAAGAGGTTAAGTATTGTTTAGGACAGACCATTACCACCTTCTAGTCTTAAGAGAATGGACCTAGTTTCTAATACACTATTCTTATTACCATTTAAAATAGACTATGGAATAAATGGTTGAGGGAAATTGAAACCCACACATGGCTTAGGACTGAAAATGATGACGTGAGTCTTTGAACTCCTGTGGGACACCCTCCACCCTGGGCAGGCAGTAAACTATGGCACTGTTTTTCTTGAAGCTGCAAGTATTTCCCAATGACTCCTAATCACTAACATATTATTAATTCACTTGTTCACTTGTTCACTCATTCATTGATTCAGCAGACATTTACACTATTTTAAGAAAAAAGTGGTCTTTGAAATACATCTCAAGAGTCCCTTGGACTACGAAGAAATAAAATAAATCAATCCTAGAGGAAATCAACCCTGGATATTCATTGGAAGCACTGATGCTGAAGCTCCAGTAATTTGGCCACCTGATTCAAAGAGTAGACTCATTGGAAAAGACTTTAATGCTGGGAAAGACTGAAGGCAAAAGGAGAAGGGGGCCACAGAGGATGAGATGGTTAGAGCGTGACACCAACACAATGAACATGAATTTGAGCCAACTCCAGGAGACAGTGCAGGACAGGGCAGCCTGGCGGGCTGCAGTCCACGGAGACACAAAGAGATGCAGCTTCATGACTGAGCAACAATAGCAATGTATGCATATGTCATCATTTACTGCACATAAACTGTTAGAGATTTTTATGCCTAAACATTGTCTCATGAACACCTCCATACTTCTATCGTGAAACTTACAATACTTGGTGTTTTATGTGTTTCTTGTGTCTTTCGTCCCAGAAGATGGGAAGCAGTGAAAAGACAGAGACCTTGTCTTATTCTAACACTCCATTTATTTTATCTGACAAGGACTCTTCCAGGAAGGTTACTGAAGATTTCCGGGAAAAGGATGGACTCCAGTGAGAAGAATCACAGAAGTCTTTATGCATATTCTGTAGGAAGAAGCAGACAGCAAAGAGAATTGCCCTCAAGAAGAATTTTCCAGCAAAATATGGGGTGGTAGTAAAGTACTTTCTTAATTGCCCTCACTAGATTGTATCAAAAGTTATATCCTGACTATCAACTATCACTGCATGTAATAAACACCTGGGAAATTGTAAAATGCACTAAAATACTTTGGCTTCACCATAGGTCAGTTGAATCAGACTATTTCAGGGAGGTGGGGTGGTGGGGAGACGTGAGTAGGAGCCAGAATTTGGGTGCTTTTTCCAAGCACCTCATTTGCTCCTAGTATGCAGCCAGATTGGAAGCTATATGGGCAACAGATTTTAAAAGGCCATGGAGATCAAACTAAAAAATTTGACCTTTCAATAGGCAAAAAGAAGCCAGGTGCATCTAGCTAAATAGATTGAGAAGGAAAGAATAGCTATAAAGAGATTATTTAGGAGGCTGTTGAATTCATTAAGCAATGCATGAATCTGGGGGTACCACCACCTATGTTCACCAACAGGTAAGCCTCACACCCCTATTAGATGTGAAGTGGGGGTGGGGTCTAAGAGCTGAGATGACTTGAGTCTGGCCCCTGGATGAAGAGGTGGCCCTGCCTGAGAAGCAGAGGTTGTTGGGGGCAACATGTCGAGGTTGGCTCTGAGCATGTTTGCTTTGAGGAGTCCATCCCTAGAAATTGGGGGCTGGCAATGGAGATTCAGAGATCACTGTATAAGATGTAGACATTGACCACCATGAGCCAAAGAGCTCTGCAGAAAAGAAACCAATACAAGAAAGCAGCTGAGTTTAGACTCTTGGGGACTGCCTGTATTGAAGACAGGGAGAACTTTCTAACAAAGTAACTGGAGGAAGAGCACCAGCTGGTGAGACAGTTCTGGATACTCATCAAGGGGATGACTAAGGAGGCAAGATATCAAAAATGAGGACATGATCCAGAGGTCAGAGATTTCAAGGTGAACAAGGAGGCACTGATGCTCCCAGGGGGTTAGGTATGAGACTGGAGGCAGGTACCTGCTTCCCTAAGAGAGGAAGGAAGGGGGAAAGGTTACATTCATTACACATGTACATGTCAAGAGCCCTTATTATTTTCCAGACTCACCTAGATGCTGGGGATACAGAGTACAGACAAGATGCTTGTCCATGAAGCTTCTGGTCCAGGTGTAGAGAAGAAAAAAAAAGATGAGAAAGTTATAAGAATTTTTTGAGCTGTTGAGAATGAAACTTGAGGAATTAGGCCCTTAGTCCAAGCACTGATGCTTCAGTCCTATGGCATAAGAGGAACAAGGCTGAAAAATGTTGAACAGTCCTGGGCTGCCTCCTGAGAAGCACAGGGAGAAGTGATAAGGACTGGAGAAAGAAGTTCAACCAGCTGCAAAGGCCCTAGATGCTGCTCAAGCACAAGCTGGCATCTTCGGTGACACTTGTCGTGACTTTGCAGCCTGGAGGCGCTGGCTGAGATGTGGGAAGAGGTAGGGTGCTCTGAGTTAGGTATTGGCAAGAGCTCCAGTGGTGCCTGGGACTCGGGATGACAAATAACCATGTTAGAAACATAAGCATTGGAAACCCACAGAATGGAAATGCTCAAGGTCACAGCACACTCATCAGCTCATGGAGTCCAGATAGTAATTGAGCACATTAAGAAGCCTATGAACTCTGCTATCGAGTTTTAGGAGAGCTGTAATTTGGTATTGCTAGCTATCAATTAGTCCTGTTTTCCTCATCTGTAAAATGAGAGGTTCGGACAAAATGACCTCAGAGTTCTCTCCCAGCACGGTCAGTACTGATCCTGAGAGCACATGTGAAATTCTGAAAGTTAATTTCCTCCCTTAACGTCTACGTCTAATGTTTAACTGTTAGTGTACGGAAATGCAGCTGCTGAGCAAACAGGACTTGGTTAGGTCTGTGCACACAAAACCCTTAGTTGATCTGTGAAAATACACAACTCAGTTGTGGTGGGAGAAATCGCAAGTGTCATGGGTAGGTGAGCAGTGTAATTGGTAGGTTTTTTATAGGACATTGATACGACTGACTAGAAAATGATTAGAAATGAGTTCTAGTATTTGCAAACCTGGGGAATTTCTTTGTGAGTGATGGAAGAAAAGAGAGAAATATTGGTCAAATGGTATTGAGAGAGAGAGCGAGAGAGAAGGATCTTTTCAAATATTAGGGTGATAATAGGTAGGAATATTAGATAAAGTGATGCAAATATGACTTGTCTTTCAGAGCTAAGATTAATTTACAGTAATATCTGTAGGATCTTATTTTAAATATCTATTTTATTGAAGTATAGTTGATTTACAAGGTTGTATTAAATGCTGCTGTATAGCAAAATGATTCACATATGTACACATACATACACACACACATTCTTTTCCATACTCTTTTCCATTGTGTTTTATCACCAGATGATGAATATAGTTCCCTGTGCCGTATATAGGAACATTTTTATCCCTCTCAAAATTTATGAAAAAGAGTTAGCCAGACCTTGAGCAAATCTTTAGTCTTTAATAATAAATAATACTAATAATAAACAAAATAATCAATATTAAAGATAAATGTTTAATAATCTTTAATGATGAAAGTGAAAGAGGAGAGTGAGTTGACTTAAAACTCAACATATAAAAAACTAAGATCATGGCATCCAGTCCCATTACTTCACAGCAGTAGATGGGAAACCAATGATAACAGTGAAGGACTTTGTTTTTGGGAGCTCCAAAATCACTGCAGATGGTGACTGCAGCTATGAAATTAAAAGACACTTGCTCTTTGGAAGAAAAGTTATGACCAACCTAGACAGCATATTCAAGAGCAGAGACATTACCTTGCCAATGAAGTTCCATCTAGTCAAAGCTATGGTTTTTCCAGTAGTCATGTATGCATGTGAGAGTTGGACTATAAAGAAAGCTGAGCACCGATGAATTGATGCTTTTGAACTGTGGTGTTGGAGAAGACTCTTGAGAGTCCCTTGGATGGCAAGGAAATCCAACCAGTTCATCCTAAAGGAAATCAGTCCTGAATATTCATTGGAAAGACTGATGCTGAAGCTGAAACTCCAATACTTTGGCCACCTGATGTGAAGAACTGATTCCCTCAGAAAGACCCTGGTGCTGGGAAAGATTGGGTGGGAGGAGAAGAGGACGACAGAGGATGAGATGATTGGATGGCATCACCAACTTGATGGACATGAGTTTGAGTAAGCTCCGGGAGTCTGGCGTGGTGCAGTCCATGGGGTCGCAAAGAGTCAGACATGACTGAGCAACTGAACTGAACTGAACTGAACTGAGAGCTTAAGTGGATTCTGAAAACTTAAAATGTGATCACTAGGGTACTAGTGAGCAACTTGCAAATAACAAGTATACACAATCATGTATACACATGATCTTGAAAGAAATGTGCCTAAGTATCTGTGCTTTTTCAAACAGTTGCATGTTTATGCATCTTTCACTGAAATCAAAGTCTTTAAGGGTTAAAACTCAGCACTAACCCTGCAAATTATTTACTTATAAATATTATCTGGATTAATAGCTAATTGCTCTTTATGAAAGCATGTTCAGTGAAGTACTGTTGAAAGGAGTCTTTGGCCTGGGGAACTGTATTTTAGTTTTATATACCAAGGTCCTTGTTTATGCAAATAAATTGAGATTTCAGTTTTACAATATAGGATACAAGTCTTAATTGCTAGCTTTTCTGACAAAAATGAATATTTTATTCACAGCGTCACAGAGTAGCGCGTGGGCTTCCCAGGTTTCTCAATGGGTAAAGAATCCCCCTGCAATGCAGGAGATGCAGGTTCAATCGCTGAATCAGGAAGATCCCCTGGAGGAGAGCATGGCAACCCACTTCACTATTCTTGCCTGGAAGATCCCGAGAGGACAGAGGAGTCTGGCGGGCTATAGTCCTTGGGGTTGCAGAGGAGTCAGACACAACAGAAGCTGCTGAGCAAGCATGCACAGTAGTGCTTATTCATTTTTAAGCACTGGAAGTTTCCAAAGTGAGAGTTTTCTTCAAATCAGTAAGATATATACAAGTTAAAATTAGAGTGAGGGAAAAAAATCGTGCCTGAGGTCCATCACTCTGGTTGGATCTTCCAGAAATCCCCTGGTCCTTTGAGAGTGTTTTATTTTCCCTTCCTTTTCTACCACCCTGGTGATCAGTGGAAAGCACTCTGGGGTCTTACCTGGAGTCTAGGTTCCCATCCCAGCTCAGCTCAAGATCCCAGCCATCTGGGGAAGTGATGAAGAAGCCTGGCTCTGCAGAGAGGAAGTGTGAGGTGCCAGGAGGCTGGTTTCTGACCCACACCTCTAGGCTTTCTGCTGACGTCAGAGCCCAGGGCGTGGGCCACAAGTGCCCTCCACCCTGGAGGCGGAACCTGGACATGGAACAGGGGCCTCTGTCCCCACCCCAGCAGCCCCAGCTCACCTCCAAGGACAGAGCCCGTGGGCCAGGAATGCATCTAACACAAGGCTTGGTTTGTGTGCATAAAATACTGTCCCCTTGCGTCATAAGATAATTATATCTGATACAGCCCCAGACTTTTTTTAAGCTGAAATACTGAAAGTGTGAGTTGCTCAGTCATGTCCTACTCTTTGCAATCCCATGAACTGTAGCCCAGCAGACTCCTCTGTCCATGAAATTTTTCAGGTAAGAATACTGGAGTGGGTAGCCATTCCCTTCTCCAGGGGATCTTCCTGACCCAGGGGTTGAACCTGGGTCTCTCGCAATGCTGGTGGATTTTTTACTGTCTGAGCCACCAGGGAAGCCCTATTTGACAAAAATAACTGCCGAGCAGCACCACCACCGAGGCCTGGGAAGCAGCACTGCTGCTGCTGCTAAGTCGCTTCGGTCGTGTCCGACTCTGTGCGACCCCAGAGAGGGCAGCCCACCAGGCTCCCCCGTCCCTGGGATTCTCCAGGCAAGAACTCTGGAGTGGGTTGCCATTTCCTTCTCCAATGCATGAAAGTGAAACGTGAAAGTGAAGTCGCTCAGTGGTGTCCGACTCCTAGCGACCCCATGGACTGCAGCCTACTGGGCTCCTCCATCCATGGGATTTTCCAGGCAAGAGTACTGGAGTGGGGTGCCATCACCTTCTCCGGGGGGGGCAGCACAGGGTTATCTTATTCTTCAGAGGAGCTAGGGGACACCAGGGGTTCTTGCTCTCTCTTGATTTATATCTGGAGGGTTCTGGGACCTTGGGAAATTACCTGGGAAAACCTCACATTTTAGCAGCTCTCAGAGCTGTCCTAGGGCTTCATACTTCCCCTCCTGGGTCTGATCCTGGCACTAAGCCACAGGTTTTGCAGTTGGCTTTTAAAACGTCAGGTAACTACACAGACGCCTGTGGTGGATAAATATTTCAAACAAATGATAACATGCTGGAAACTTCCCGTGACGTTGGCTGGATCTTTCGCACCTTCTTTACTTGGACCTCCCAGTGCATTCTACAGACCTTTCTTCCCTGCACAGTTCATTCCCACAGTGACCTCAGGACAGGATGTGGACAATCTGCACATGGTAACAAGGACCAGGTCCAGCATCCAGGGCCATAGCACACAGGCTGACCACTTCCCGGTTAGAAAAAAGACTAACATGTCTTATAGTCAAAACTGTGGTTTTTCCAGTAGTCACGTGTGGATGTGAGAGTTTGACCATTAAGAACACTGAGCGCCAAAGAGATGCTTTCAAACTGTGGTGTTGGAGAAGACTCTTGAGAGTCCCTTGGACAGCAAGGAGATCAAACCAGTCCATCCTAAAGGTAATCAACCCTGAAGCTCCAATACTTTGGCCACCTGATGAGAAGAGCTGACTCATTAGAAAAGACCCTGATGCTGGGAAAGATTGAGGGCAGGAGGAGGAGACAACAGAGGATGAGATGGTTGGATGGCATCACCGACTCAATGGACATGAGTTTGGGCAAAGTCGAGTAGATGGTAAAGGACAGGGAATTCTGGTGTGCTGCAGTCCATGGGGTTGCTAAGAGTCAGACACAGCTTAGCAACTGAACAATGACATGTCTTATAGGGCTTCTGTTCGGAATGAGAGTTCAGAGAAGGACATGTTGACAAATGTCAACAGTTTAGGAAAAGTAGGACTCCTCTTTTTATAGAAAAATGGCAAATATTTAACTGATTTTCTGATTCTTTCCATTCACTCCTCTCCTCTGTTTCCAAATTATAAGACAGTTCAGTTATTCGGCATCCCTCTGAGTTTGGGCTCCCCTTTTCCTCTTGGGTTCCTCCTGGGATAAGAGGAGCCCTGGTGACAGGTCTCAAGCACCATCAGCTCCACTACATGCTGCAAAACCCCAGGTGAGTCACATGACCCCCAGGCTTCCATTTCCTTATCTTTAATAGGAGAGGAGTTCACACTGATTTCTCTGATACCCCCTGAAGCTTTAACTTTCTATTAAGTGAATCTTCAAGATAAAGCAAAGAGAGCCTGAACTCCAAATGTGAGCTCATCTAAGCATGTACAGCAGTTTTATAAGAACACTGGTCTGGGAGGCTGCCCTGCTTAGTTTTGCCACTGAAAAGATGCAGAAAGATGGAAGTTCTTGCAGCTAAGACACCTGCTGCTTCTGGTGTTTCCTGGAGCCGCTGGGAACTTGGCTCCATGAGATGAGAACCATGCTGCCACTCAGAAGCATCTTCGGCTATTCAAGAAATTGGGATAGAAACATATCTGGTGCATTTGAAATTCTTTATGAGGCACGTGACAGGTATGGAAGTATGGTGACTCAGGTGATAAAATAGTTACGCACTCTCTTAAACATTAACATGTTGATACATATTTTTAGCCTATTACTTTAAAGTGAAGAGTCAAGTATTGTCTTGATACTCTCATAAATATACAGGGAGGATGAGCTATCAAGCCATGCAAAGACACGAAGACAACGTCAGTGTATATAGTACTAGGTGTGAGAAGCCAATCTGAACTGCATGACATTCTGGAACAGGAAAAACTGTGGAAACAGAAAAGGAACAGTAGTTGCCAGAAGTTAGGGAGGGGAAGAATGAATAGAGAGGTCTGAGGGATTTTTAGGGCAGTGAAAATACTCTGGTGGTGGTAGTTTAGTCGCTAAGTCATGTCTGACTCTTTGCAACCCCATGGACTGTAGCCCCCCAAGCTCCTCTGTCCATGGGATTTCCCAGACAAGCATACTGGAGTGGGTAGCCTTTCCCTTTTCTGGAAAACACTCTACAAGATATTATAATGATGGATACACACCATTACACATGTGTCCTAACGCACAGAATGTTCAACACCAAGGGTGAGCCCTATGACCATCAATGGATTGGGGATGGTTGGGATGGATCAGTGTATGTTCATCCTTGATTAAAAAAAAAAAAAATCGACCATCTGGTGAATGATGTTGATTATATGGAAATCTGTGCTTGTGTGGGAGCAGGCAGTGAATGAGAAACCTCTGAACTTCCCTCTCAATTCTGTTGTAAACCTAAAGCTGCCCTAAAAAAGGTATTGAAAAAATAATATGTATAATTTTAATATTTATATTTTTTATTATGCTCATATTATTGTTCAGTGACAAAGTCATATCTGACTCTTTGTGACCTCATAGACTACAGCACGCAAGGCTTCTCTGTCCTCCACTATCTCCTGGAGTTTGCTCAAGTTCATGTCCATTGAATTGGTGCCGTCATCCAATCACCTCATCCTCTGCCAGCCCTTTCTCCTTTTGCCTTCAGTATATATATATATATATATTTTTTGTACACACACACACGCACACATATATATATATACACACTCTTCATATACATATACACTCTCTATATATGTATTTATAATTATTTATATAAATAAAGGTGGAGAGAGGGCAAGGGAATACTACTTCTCTGGTCAAATTCAGGGGTTTGTCATAGTCTTTTAGTTTTGACAAAGTGAGATGGATCATTCTTCATGTATTCATTTATTACTATTTCATGGTCCATTTGTCTGGAGCATTCTATGACAAGGAAGCCATGTGATCAAGTGTAAATGTGTAGGGTTGGAGCCACACACAGACTTGGGTTCAAATCTCAGGTCTTCTGGTTACAACAGTGGCAGGGAGGGGCAAGTTACTTAAAGTCTGAAAGCTGGAGTCAGGGTCGATCTAACAGGGTCACCTTGGTGAGGAAGTGAGATGCCTTACGAAAAGTGATTGGGCTGGTGACTTTGAACAAGGGGCTTAGTCTCCTTGATTTTCAGCTTCCTTTTTTTACAAAAGAGAGATGATAAAGCTCACCTGGCATCAGACTGGGATGGCAAACAGTGAGCTGAATGTGCCCAATTCAAGGTGAAAATAGGACTCTGCAGAGGGTAGTCAGCTGGCTTTTACTCAGTCAAGTGTGGCGTGACCTCCACAGTCCCAGGGCTGGTAATCTGATGGGGAAGAAGGCAGGAACTGCACCCAGCAAATGTCCACATCAGGACACTGATATGTGATTAGGTCTTAGTGGCAGGGATACACTCTTGGTTTGATTCAGCCTCAAGAAAATGAAATTTAGGAAGCATGCAGCAGTCAGGCTCAAGGGGGGAAGGGAAAACCCGAGCCTAACATGCCTTGAAGAGTCGTGAAGGATGGATAATGAGATTCTGAGAGTTTTCAGGGAAGAGACCCTGCAGACAAAGGCAACAAGGTGGAGTGAAATCTAGAAGCAACAAAACGGGGAGTGAAGTCAGGTGTTGGAGACCCTGATAAGCAGGTCCTAGAACAGGTAACTGCCGGGCACCATCGTAGACGCTTTTGACTACCGGGTCCCACAGAGCCGGTTAGGACTACTGCTAATTGTGAACATCCCCACCTCCCAAGGGCACCTGGTGTTCCTTCCCTGCCAAATTCACTCTGTCTCCTCTTTTTGGATTTTGGGAGACTTGTGGTTTCTTTCCATTTCAGCCTGTGCAGTATGTAGTCAATTTATAGTTCACAGAGGCTTCTCCCACACCCATGTATGTTTTCCACTGAAGTCTGTACTTTTTCCTAGACCCACCCAAATTCCAGGGCATAGTTCAATGGTATGCCAAGGTCATAATCTTTCTCTCTGTCACTCTCCTCTGCTTGTAAAACCTAGGAGAAAGTTACCTTTTGAATGTGTCTGTGTACTTTTAAAAGAAAAGAATGAAGGATCTCCAAAAAAGTTACAAGAGTAATTTCTAGTTTAATTTGCTTTGAGAACTACAGTCATTTCTAGAGGGAGGCACAGTAAACTAGTCTTGCCGAAACCAAACTCTCCTGCATCAAAGTTTGAGTTGTTACAGGAGTATAGTCCCTTTTAAAAATTAAAAAAAAAAAAGTAAAAAGCAGCCTACAGATTTTGTACGGGGGATAACCTAGACTGTGGAATGGTGAGTTTCTTTATAAAGTAAGTTTTTCAAAAGCATAATTGTATAAAAAGGGAATTAGGTCCTCAGGGAGGAATGGAGGGTCATTTTGAGAATGCCAGTTCCCTACTGATTCATAGAACCAGACGTGGTTTCCCCACATTTTTACAAAAACCAGCTCATCAGGCTCTCCTGTTTTCTTCTTGTGAGTCAGAATTTCTCCAGGTTTACCGATAAGAAGCTAAGAGGTTAGATAACTTTCAGAGGACCACACAGCCCAGAAGTGAGGACTCCAATGCAGGGATTCCACTTTCAAGTCTAGCTTTTTATTTATGTATTTTTTTTCCACCAGCTGCCTTAAAGAAAAACCTTGTGTTGCCCTTGGGGTGGGAAGTGATGGAAAGGGATCAGTGGAGGAGAGTGGGGAATGGGGAGAGAAGGGACCAGCCTCTGTTGATTGCTTCCCGTAAGCCATGTAAGATACACTGAGGCTTTGATGGTTAGGGCACCTCACCCGAGGGAGTCTGCACACCTGAAAGTCACATCCAAGAGTGTCAGTACCAAGTTCAAAATCTCTTCCTGAGACTGCCTGGCCCTCTTCACAGGTGGCCTCTCTCAGGTTTCCACATTATTTGCCTTGAGGCTTTCCTCACTTCCCTTTCATCATTTTTTCTCTAGGGCTTCAAGAACTCTTCTCAAACACACTCTGGAAAAAAATAAAATCTGCATTTTCTCCCTCCCCTCCCCTACATTTTATGATTTTGAGGTCCTCTTTTACATCTTCATGTTTATCCTTTTACTGTTCAATATAGTTATCAGCTATACCTCAACAAAAAAGTTGAAAAAAAGAACAGTTATTAGATATTCATATTCTCTTATCCAGGAGTTTCCAAAAGATTACTCACTTGATTTTTTTCTAAACAAATTAAGACTTTGATTTTTTAAAAAAAAATCTACTCACATATTTTTCAAAACTACTATAAAGTAGCATTTTAGGTGTTGCTTAACTTTTGCTTGGGGTTTCCCTGGCGGCTCAGATGGTAAAGAATCTGCCTGCAATATAGGAGACCTGAGTTCGATCCCTGAGTCAGGAAGATCCCCTGGAGAAGGGAATGACTACCCACTCCAGTATTCTTGCCTGGAAAATTCCAAGGACAGAGGAACCTGGCGGGATACAGTCCATGAGGTCGCAAAGAGTTGGACACGACTGAGTGACTAAGACACGCACAAGTTTTGCTTAATCCTATTACAGCACCAAAAAAAAGTAGAAGATCTTCCCAGCAAAACAAACTTTAAACTGTAAGTTCAAAGCCGGCGGCAAGGAATTGTTCTGAAGGACCTGGCTTTGCTTGCTTGCTCTCTCTGCATCATTGAGACTATCTGCTAGGTCCTGCTGCTGCTGCTGCTAAGTCGCTTCAGTCGTGTCTGACTCTGTGCGACCCCATAGATGGCAGCCCACCAGGCTCCCCCGTCCCTGGGATTCTCCAGACAAGAACACTGGAGTGGGTTGCCATTTCCTTCTCCAATGCATGAAAGTGAAAAGGGAAAGTGAAGTCACTCAGTCATGTCCAACTCTAGCGACCCCATGGACTGCAGCCCACCAGGCTCCTCTGTCCATGGGATTTTCTAGGCAAAAGTACTGGAGTGGGGTGCCATTGCCTTCTCCACCTGCTAGGTCCTGTTTGTGTTCAAAAGGTTGCTGATCTTATAAAAAAAAAAAATCAACTTGAAAAGTTTTGCTTTAATCATGGCAGTAATTAGCAAATCTGGACACTGCATTATCTTTTCTTTTTTACTGGAAATACATTCAAGAAAGGACTTGTACTTTATCCAGAGTGTCTCAGAAAGCTAAATCACAGAACTTGCAAAGATGAGGTATTCATGCTGTTCCCAGGGGCTGTGAGTTGATAGAATCTTCCTTTGGGTACACATGTAACCAATCTTGAAGCTAAGCATAGACTCAGATGGTAAAGAGTCTGCCTGCCGGGCAGGAGACCGGAGTTTGATCCCTGGGTTGGGAAGATCCCCTGGAGAAGGGCATGACAACACACTCCAGTATTCTTGCCTGGAAAATCCCATGGACAGAGGAGCCTGGTGGGCTACAGTCCAGGGGGTAGCAAAGAGTCAGACATGACTGAGCAACTAACACACTTTAAAATCATGATGTATGTTAAATTATGGAATAACTTGATTGGCTTTAAAAGGAAAGGGAATGGGTTAAGCATACTTAAACCAGGAAATAAAGGGAAAGAAACTTGTGCCATTAACTGATTTAGAAGTAGCCATCCTCCAAGCCCTCGCTCAGTTGGTAAAGAATCTGCCTGCAATGCAGGACACCCCAGTTCAATTCCTGGATTGGGAAAATCCGCTGGAGAAGGGATAGGCCACCAACTCCAGTATTCTTGGGCTTTCCTGGTGGCTCAGCTGGTGAAGAATCTGCCTGAAGTGCGGGAGACCTGGGTTCGATCCCTGGGTTGGGAAGCTCCCATGGAGGAGGGAAAGGCCACCCACTCCAGTATCCTGGCCTGGAGAATTCCATGGACTGTACAGTCCATGGGATCACAAAGAGTCAGACATGACTGAGTGACTTTCACTTACTCACTCACTCATCCTCCAAGCCTCTGAGACTCTGATTTACCAGTCAAATGATAATCTCAATTCCTCTGACTTTTTATCTGGAGGGTGAGTTGGGAGGGAGCTACACAGCCCTTCTCCCCCATCTTTTCTTCAGACTCTCCGCTGCTTCTCTCCTTCGGCTTCCACACAAGTTCTTGTGTTCTCTGACATGTGGGCCAGAGGGGTATTAGTGGCAGTGTCTTCAGAAAGTTCTTTCTGCCTGTTGCTACTGGGTCAGAAGACTCTGTAGTCTTCCAGGGGCTGCCCTGATTATCCACTCGCTTTCTGCTTGGTGGACTTCTGTTCCTCCCCTTCCCACCCTCAGTCATATCCCCCAGGTCTTACTTGCAGCCTCCTTTATTTCTCTTTGCTCTCTCTCAGCATGCTTGGCCTTACTCTCTTGGCCATCCCTGGCCCCACTTCTTTACTTGTGGCTCCTCTGAGATTCACTCTGTTTCCAGCATCCCCTGGTTCACCTCCCTTAGAGAACTGCTCAGAACAGACTAGTCCAAAACTTGGCTCCATTGTTCTCCATATATCAAACTACTTCTGATTTTTGGGTCCAAACAATGGTGTCCCCTTCTCCCACCTGCCTGTCTGGACACTCCCTCATTCCTGCCTAATCTAGACTCAGCCCAGGCATCCTACCTTCTTAGTGCATCTCCTGGGTGTCCCGTTCCCTCTCTCCTGCCCCTGCTCTGCTCCAGTTCCCCATTCCCTTCTCCCAGACTCTCAAAATACCCTTCTGACAAGTCGCATAACTTTCCTGCTGGGATGATACTCAAGTGCAGCTCAAGCAAAACCTTCAGTGACTTTTCATTGCTTTGGTGTTATTCAGTCGCTAAGCTGTGTCCAGTTCTTTGCAACCCCATGGACTGGAGCATGCCAGAATTCCCTGTCCTTCACTATCTCCCAGAGTTTGCTCAAACTCACGTCCATTGAATCAGTGATGCCACACAGCCATCTCATCCTCAGTTCAGTTCAGTTCAGTTCAGTTGCTCAATCATGTCCGACCCCTTGTGACCCCATGGACTGCAGCACACCAGGCCTCCCTGTCCATCACCAACTCCCAGAGTTTACACAAACTCATGTCCATTGAGTCTGCGATGCCATCCAACCATCTCATCCTCTGTCGTCCCCTTCTCCTCCCACCTTCAATCTTTCCCAGAATCAGGGTCTTTTCCAATGAACCAGCTCTTCGCATCAGGTGGCCAAAGTATTGGAGTTTCAGCTTCAACATCAGTCCTTCCAATGAATATTCAGGACTGATCTCCTTTAGGATGGACTTGTTGGATCTCCTTGCAGTCCAAGGGACTCTCAAGTGTCTTATCCAACACCACAGTTCAATAGCATCAGTTCTTCAGCACTCAGCTTTCTTTATAGTCCAACTCTCACATCCATACATGACTACTGGCAAAACCATAGCCTTGACTAGATGGACCTTTGTTATCAAAGTAATGTCTCTGCTTTTTAATATGCTGTCTAGGTTGGTCATAACTTTTCTTCCAAAGAGTAAGTGTTTTTTAATTTCATGGCTTCAGTCACCATCTGAAGTGATTTTGGAGCCCCCAAAATAAAGTCTGTCACTGTTTCACTGTTGCCCCATATATTTGCCATGAAGTGATGGGACCAGATGCCATGATCTTAGTTTTCTGATTGTTGAGTTTTAAACCAACTTTTTCACTCTCCACTTTCACTTTCATCAAGAGGCTTTTTAGTTCCTCTTCCCTTTCTGCCATAAGGGTGGTGTCATCTGCATATCTGAGATTATTGATATTTCTCCCCGCAATCTTGATTCCAGCTTGTGTTTCTTCCAGTCCAGCGTTTCTCATGATGTACTCTGTGTATAAGTTAAATAAGCAGGGTGACAATATACAGCCTTGACGTACTCCTTTTCCTATTTGGATCCAGTCTGTTGTTCCACGTCCAGTTCTAACTGTTGCTTCCTGACCTGCATACAGATTTCTCAAGAGGCAGGTCAGGTGGTCTGGTATTCCCATCTCTTTCAGAATTTTCCACAGTTTGTTGTGATCCACACAGTCAAAGGCTTTGGCATAGTCAATAAAGCAGAAGTAGGTGTTTTTCTGGAATTCTCTTGCTCTTTAGATGATCCAACAGATGTTGATCTCTGGTTCCTCTGCCTTTTCTAAAACCACCTTGAACATCTGGAAGTTTGCCATTCAGGTATAGCTGAAGCCTGGCTTGGAGAATTTTGAGCATTACTTTACTAGCATGTGAGATAAGTGCAATTGTGCAGTAGTTTGAGCATTCTTTGGCATTGCCTTTCTTTGGGATTGGAATGAAAACTGACCTTTTCCAGTCCTGTGGCCACTGCTGAGTTTTCCACATTTGCTGGCATATTGAGTGCAGCACTTTCACAGCATCATCTTTCAGGATTTGAAATAGCTCAATTGGAATTCCATCACCTCCACTAGCTTTGTTCATGGTGATGCTTCCTAAGGCTCACTTGAGTTCACATTCCAGAATGTCTGGCTCTAGGTCAGTGATCACACCATCGTGATTATCTGGGTCATGAAGATCTTTTTTATACAGTTCTTCTGTGTATTCTTGCCACCTCTTAATATCTTCTGCTTCTGTTAGGTCCATACCGTTTCTGTCCTTCATTGTGCTCATCTTTGCATGAAATGTTCCCTTGGTATCTCTAATTTTCTTGAAGAGATCTCTAGTCTTTCCCATTCTATTGTTTTCCTCTATTTCTTTGCACTGATCACTGAGGAAGGCTTTCTTTTTTTTAAATTTATTTTAATTGGAGGCTAATTACTTTACAATATTGTGGTAGTTTTTGCCATACATTCACATGAATCAGCCATGGGTGTATGTGTGTTCCCTATCCTAACCCTCCCTCCCACCTCCCTCCCCACCTTGTCCCTCAGGAAGGCTTTCTTATCTCTCCTTGCTGTTCACTGGAACACTGCATTCAAATAAGTATACCTTTCCTATTCTCCTTTGCCTTTAGCTTCTCTTCTTTTCTCAGCTATTTGTAAGGCCTCCTCAGACAACAATTTTGCCTTTTGGCATTTCTTTTTCTTGGGGATGGTCTTGATGTCTGCCTCCTGTACAGTGTCATGAACCTCCTTCCATAGTTCTTCAGATCTAATCCCTTGAATATATTTGTCACTTCCATTGTATAATTGTAGGGATTTGATTTAGGTCATACCTGAATGGTCTAGTGGTTTTCCCTACTTTCTTCAGTTTAAGTCTGAATTTGGCAATAGGGAGTTCATGATCTGAGCCACAGTTGGCTCACCCTGTGTCACCCCCTTTTCTTCCAGTTCTCAATCTTTCCCAGCATCAGGGTCTTTTCCAATGAGTCGGCTCTTTGCATCAGGTGGCCAAAGGATTGGAACTTCAGCATCAGTCCTTCCAATGAATATTCAGCATTGATTTCCTGTAGGATTGACTGGTTTGATCTCCTTACAGTTCAAGAGTCTTCTCCAGCCCCACAGTTTGAAAGCATCAACTCTTCAGCACTCAGCCTTCTTTACGGTCCAACTCTCACATCTGTACTTGACTACCAGAAAACCATAGCTCTGACTCTACAGACCAATTTCTCAAACAAGGTGAATAAGAAAGCTCACTGGAGAGCCAGTAGTTGCGAGAACTCAGAGGCACCTAGAGTGACTCAGCCTTTGGTGAGTGCTCAGAAGTGTCTTCCACCATCTGTATCACCTGGACTCCAGTCATCTCTCCCGACTCCCACGCTGCCCATGCCAGACTCAACCCCTCTGCCCACTCTGGGCCTCCCTGCCTTCCCTTCGGGTGCACCCCTGTGTCTGCCATGCTCCTGACCTCTGAAGGCTGCTCCTCCCCATCCTGACATTAAAGTCCTATTCATTCTCCAGGTTTGTCTCCAGTGCCCAAGGTCTTTCTCAGATCCCCGAATGGACCTAGTGTTTCCCTCTTGGACTCTCCTCAGCCCTTTGTTAAGGCCTCACTTAACGCTCATCACATTCTGCCTGGTGCCACGGTTGTTCATGGGTTTTGAGTATGAATATTATTATCATTTTTTTTTTTACAATTTTGCCCCTCCATCCACATGCACGTGGCCTCCCAGCAGGGGAATGCAGATTCCTTGAGATCACAGACAGTCCTCTCCTCCTGTATCATCTGAGACACCGTCACCCAGCCTCCTGCAGAGCGAGTTGCCAGCACATGTGTACAAGGTGGGCAGAACGGAGTGTCAGAGCCTAACCAACCAAAATACTGATGGGCGTTGGTGAAGAAACTCATTAAATGTATATTTCGACCAACCACAGTGCTAGGAGGTCACAGATCATTTCTTCACATATTGAAAACAAAGCAAAACGCTGTGCCAAAGGGCTAGTTAAGAGAGCATCCCCAGGATATTGGACTTTAGATAAGTTAATACCCACAGTTACAAAATGTAGGTTTAACTATCCATAACCTTGTGCGGATTCTGAAACACCATGTAGAGGCATGCACTACCCCCAGTCGGAATGATACGCATTTGATTGTAACCACAGAAAAGTGGCTCTTCTCAATTTTAGTCCTATAATATTTCATCTTTAAAATGGGCAAATCTTAGGAAATTCTCTTCATCTTAAAATTCAAAACACATTGTGAGCCAAATACCCTCATTGCCACAGGTATGCTAACACAGACCGTATCTAAACATAGCATTTGAGGGAGCCTGAAATGATGTGAATTCCCTGTCTCCTGGATGGGTCTCGCCATGGATCAAATCACCCTTTCCTGCCTACTAAGATCGCAGTAAATTCTTTCTGTCCTTCCTTTCCATTATTCTCTTCCCCACGATCAAATTTTCAGCCCACACAGAGCACTGCTGGCTTCATATTTATTATTTTTTTTGCTTTATTTCAATTTTCTTCTTTCCAAAATACACTGTGTGTGTGTTTCCTATTTCCACTGCGTGGGTTCACCCAACTGCTGCCACAGCTACTGGTGGCCTGCTTCTTCTCCCTCATACAAATACGTTTTGCTCTTTAATAACCCCCGTTAAGCAATTCCAACAGCCAATCTACCACTTTGCAAATATCATTAAGGGAGAAAATGCCCTAGTCAGGAGTTTTCAGATAAATGTATTTTCAAAACACCTCAGGCACAGGGTTCTGTCCTCTATGTTTGCAGGATGGGGTGGGTGTAAATCATGGTTCAACTGAAGATGTAATTATAGCAGAAATCATGCCTTCACGTCAATGCATGTTGATTCAAAAGCATTGCCCGAGGAATTATTTAGACTCAGCTCTGGGAGCACAGAGACAGAATAAGGTAAAATCTCCAATGACGTTGAGCTTACTGCCTGGTAGGGGAAAGAGGCAAATAGACAGACCATTGTAAAGTGGAGTGATGTGGGATCAGTCAGCTACATTCTGGATGAAGAAAGCTTATAACCTCACTTATAGACAGTTAAATCATAGCCCTAATGAGCAACAGAAAAGAAGAAAGGGATCTCAAGAGGCAGAATTAATATTGTTAATTATAATTCTTTTAATTATAATAGTCATTATAATTCTTTCAAAAGAATTATAAAACATGGTGTGAGTAAAACTAGGTTCAGGGAGAGCCTAATTGATTTCCAGGGTCAAACATAAAACATATTTTAAAACATACGTTTAATTCTGAAGCACAAACACAATTCTGCGGCTATAGGTCTGTGTACATTTAGTTTGTGGTTTCTAAAAAATAGATGAAAACTCATGTAAGTAAATGATTTCATCAGACTGCTTCTTTGAGACTTACCTTTATTTTCTTTTCCATCTACCATTAATTCATGTTAATCTGTGTGAGGGTGTGTGGGTGTATCTCTGCAGACTCATTCTAATCCTTCTGGGAATGAGATGCACAAGAGAAACAAGGGCCTTCCCTGGTGGCTTAGGGGTAAAGAATCTGCCTGCAGTGTAGGAGACCAGGGTTCGATCCCCGGGTCGGGAAGATCCCCTGGAGGAGGGAATGGCAACCCACTCCAGTATTCTTTGGTGAATTCCATGGACAGAAGAGCCTACAGTCCATGGGGTCACAAAGAGTTGGACACGACTGAATGACTTACACTTCAAAGATACAAAGAAACAAAAAGGAAATCCGTTTTTTTGTGGCTGAGTCCTTGAGGCCACTTTGAAATCCCAAAAGCTGGCCAGTCACCTGCACGTCCCCAAAGTACAACTCACAGCCAAGTGGAGTATCAAAGTCATAACATGTTTTTTCCTTGGACCATGTGGAACCTCTCCACCCCACACCAATCAGAGTCTGCGTAAGTGTCCTTGATGGGGTCATGCGAAATATTAGTCAGAGGACTGAATAGGAGTTGCAAGGAGGTGGAAGGAGGTGGCAGGCGGCTTTGTAGTCCAGAATGGTTAAACATCTTGGGATTCAAAGTTAAAGGATGTCTTTGCTGCCAGATCTCTTAGACTGTTCATTATGGTAATGATAACTGGGACCTTCCAAGGGGAACTTTATAGACTATGATGAATTTCCCAAACTTATCAGAAAGAAAAGTGAAAGTGAAAGTCGCTCAGTTGTGTCCTACTCTTTGCAGCCCCATGGACTATACAGTCCATGGAATTCTCTAGGCCGGAATGCTGGAGTGGGTAGCCTCTCCCTTATCAGAGTATCTGCTTAGTCGCTCAGCCGTGTCCATCTCTTTGCGACCCCATGGACTGTAACCTGCCAGGCTCCTCTGTCCATGGGGTTTCTCTAGGCAAGAATACTGGAGTGGGTTGCCATGTCCTCCTCCAGTGGATCTTCCCAACCCAGAGATCAAACCCAAGTCTCCCACATTGCAGGTGGATTCTTTACTGACTGAGCCACTAGGGAAGCCCAATCAGAGTATAGACCTTCTTATTTCCTACAGGGCAAGGAGCACACAAAACTCTCCCCAGGACCCTTTGCTGACCAGTAGAGCTTACCAGGAGAAATGCTGCCTTACTTGTATTGACTGTGTTTTGGGATGCTCTCTTCAGCCTTCTGGCTAGGGAATTTCTCCTTTCCCTAGACTCCTAAGACAAGCAATAGACAGCCAGCTTCTGAGGGATCTTTCTCAAGTTTCCAAGAGACTGAGTCACAAAGGCATCGGAGAGGAGCCTTCACTCCCTTAATCTCCCCAAGGCAGTAGGAGTCAGGGAGGCTGTGAATTCAAGAGCTGAACCCCTGAGTGTTTCTTGCTCAGATTATCATGCCATCCATGTCCACAAGAATTGAGTCACATGACATGAAACCACCTCCTTTGTTAAAGAGGGATGCTGAGACTAACGTCACTATGGAAGCACTGTTCAGAGGGCAATTGTTAAACACTTAATCTAACTATAGATTTGAAATTTACAAGCAAGGCAAAATTTTGAAAGCAAAGCTCCATTGTATTGTGACATTGTTGGCACTTGAATATTCCCTCTATATCTCACCATCAGTTTCATTATTAAGCGTTAGTTGCTCAGTCATGTCTGACTCTTTGTGACCCCCATGGGCTGTAGCCCTCCAGGATTCTCTCTCCATGGAATTCTTCAGGCAAAACTACTGGAGTGTGTTCCCTTCTCCAGGGGATCTTCTCAACCCAGGGATCGAATCTGGGTCTCCCACATTGCAGGCAGAGTCTTTACCATCTGAGCCACCATGGCTAAACACACACACACACACACACACACACACACACTGCCTTTGTCAGTTGCAAATATATGTCTGCAAGTGATGTAGCTCACTTTTCACTTATACATAGATTCCTTCCATTTGTTCCATTCCTTTGGACTTTTGAAAATAGGAAGAAGACATTCTTTAGTTGTTAGATGGCTCTTGACACAGGATCCAGGGGCTCCTGTGCTCATATATTTTCTTTAACTTGTTGCAAGTATTTGGGGATGAGGTTGGTAGGAAGAGTAGAGATGATGTCAAATTTCATGATATTTCAAAGCTAATGATAAGCTTCTCAAATATATTTTTGAAAGGTAGACAAAGAATAACTCAGGAAGTAAGAAAGCCAGATTCATTTGGAGAGCCAACCTTACATTCTTTGGCAAAGGATATGAAGATGAACAAGATACAAATCTGCAAATATTTGAAGACGGAAACATTACTGAGTAAGAGCATTATTTGACCTGGCAGGCCTGGGTTTAGCCAGCATTCACACTGAGAAATGACACTGATAACTACTATTGGAATTGAACACAGCATTCATAGAAATAGAAGAGGCTGTCCCTAGACAGACACATAGATATTTTGCTAGGCAAAGCCTCAGGCCTGTTCGAAGTGTTTTATTGATGCCTTTCAGAGGATGAATGGTTGGATAGCATCACCAACTCAATGGACATAAACTTGGGCAAACTCCAGGAGATAGTGAGGGATGTGGAGGACTGGCATGCTGCAGTCCATGGGGTCACAAAGAGTCGGACACAACTTAGCAGCTGAACAACAACAACAACAAAAGATCTTTCTTTCCAGGTGTCGCAGTGGTAAAGAATCCATCTGCCAATGCAAAACATACGGGTTCCTTCCCTGGGTTGGCAAGATCCCCTGGAGGAGGAAATGGCAACCCACTCCAGTATTCTTGCCTGCAGAATCTTACGGTCAGAGGAGCTGAGCAGGTTAGTGTCCATAGGGTCACAAAGAGTCGGACGTGACAAATGCGAGCTTCAGGGCTCCTCCCTGCACCAACTCTCTCCAGAGCTTGTGCCCAATTTTATAGTCATAATCTTGCATTCCTTTTTCTTAAAGAGGGCCCTCTAAATTGCGTAATCTTGAAGGTCCATAAAGTCTTGATCAGCCTCTGGTTCTGGGAGAGTTTTCTCAACTCACAAGAAGTTCATAGTTATCAGCCCCACTGCAGGGTAATTTCTGCTGAAACAGGTTGTGGATTGAAACCCAAAGCCAGCCATCTGGACCCTTCAAACACCCCAAATACTGAATCCTTTTCTGCAGCTTTCCTCCTCAGAGCCACCTCCTTTGTATTCCGACAGCTCTGACGGTGACTCTGAGGATTAGTGTGATTTGTAATCAGAGGGACAGGGTCAGGCCCTGGCTGTCATTTCTCTGAACTCAGAACCCTGAATGGGAGCCTACATAGTCAATGCAGCCATGTGGCTTCAGACACATTCCTTTCCTGCAGGAAAGGAACTGCTTGCCTTGTTTAATGTGGATCAATATGCTTTTAGATTGCTCTGAAGCTGAGCTGTAGGGTCATGCGGAAGAACAGAACCAAACTGGGCTTCTTCTATCGCTGCATGCTAAGTTGCTTCAGTCGTGTCCGACTCTTTGCGACCCCATGGACTGTAACCTGCCAGGCTCCTCTGTCCATGGGATTTCCCAGGCAAGAGTACTGGAGTGGGTCGCCATTTCCTCCTCCAGGGGATCTTCCCGATCCAGCGATGGAACCCATGGGCTTTTATGTCTGCTGCATTGGCAGATAGGTCTTTACCATTAGCACCACCTGGGAAGCCCTATTCTATTGCTCGCTAATTCCTTTTAAGAGGGATTACTGAAGTCCTCCGAGTCCTCAGCCCTCAGGTAGCACAGACATGCTCTTCTGCTTCACTCTTTCCTGTGGACAGGTGTGTTCCTACAGACAGGTATGTTTTAGTGCTGCAAATCAACACCTTGTCCTTCTCATGTGTCTTCTGATACTGTGAACCCTGATCAGGAAACCCTGGCTCATCTTGGAAGCATGATGGAAATACCTGGGATTCTGTGCTAGAGAGTTTTAGGTGTGGAAGAACTATTCTCGAATTAGGCCAGGTGTGAACTTGTAGAGTCCAGTTGGATTGTGGTGACTCTTGTTTAATGGATGCCTTCACCAGTTAATTCACAGTACCAGCTGAAGGGAAGTCAGGTACACAGGCTCCTCACAAGCTCTGACCTTGTTTATAAGAGCAGAAATGTTTTTGGGTAAAAAGCCTTGGGGATACGGTGGGAACCTCCATGTGGACTCAGCTGCATTGTGAGCAAAATTGCCCACACCACTGCCTGCATTGGCTCAACCAGCATCTTGCAGGGAGGACAGATTCTCAGCCTCCCCCACTTAAAAAAAAAAAAAATTAAAAAAAAAACATCATTTAGCTATGCTGCAGGGTATGTAGGATCTTAGTTCCCCAATCAGGGATTGAACCCAGGCCCCCTGCATTGGAAGGATGAAATCTCAACCAGTGGGCCACCAGGGACATCCCCCAGGCTCCCTTATCTTGTTTTGTCTTCCACCAGGAATGAGTATGTGCTCATTTTTCTCCTTTCATCCTAACAAAGTCACATTTAGCAAATAAAGCTTCTTTCCCGGGACATTTGCTTTTAGATTCTAAGTTATTTTTCTCTTCTCTCAATTCTCCACTCCAGGTGGCCAAGCAGGCTGCCCTTCACTCCTTTAGCTGTGGGAGGGTCTGTCACTTCTGGAGCTACTGCTTCTGGCCACCATAGGCTTTCCCTGGTCGTTAAAACTGACGCAGGAAGCCACCTGCATGGCAGCAAAGAGCAAGGCATCTGGGCTCAAACCTGCCCCCTCCCACAGTGCCACCTCCTCCTTGAGGTGCCCAGAGCAACCTCCCCTCCTGCTTGTATCACTCCACGCCTCTCCTGCCTCTTCCCTCTCTGTATCCAGCCCCCAGCCACTCCTAAGGCACCCCAGCCCCACTCCCAAGATGTTTGCATCCAAGGAAGGTGAAGAGCAGGAGAGAGGAGAACGAAGAACTGCTTCTCCCTGATATGCATCTCATGTACCCATTAATAAGCAACACACTCTGCTTCACAAGCACATAAGCTAACCTTAACCCTGGCCATAGCTAACTACCGCTTTGAGGAGCAGAATTCTTTTTACTTGAAAGAAGAATGGAAACAGCAGTATTGGCGCAGTACCTGATCGACTCTGGAATGAAGTGCTTCACAGGTTGCAGGGGAGAAGACGGGAGCTGAATTCCTTACAGAGTGAAGGCTGAAGGAAATGATCAGGGAGGCTTATATGCCTTAAGCAAGCGTCCCCAGGGGCCGGTCGTCAGCGACTCTAGCAAGCTCATGCCTCATTCTTTGGCCTTTTGTGCCGCCTCTAAGGTTCTGATGCGTCCACCAGGCAAACACACTCGACAAACAACCCTGAAGCAGAGTCAGGAAGTAAAGTCAGTGGCTGCCCCGTGTCTCTGAGTGATGAGAGGGGGGTGTGGCAGGAAAGGAGGCTTCAGAGTCTTGACATTTAGTGACAAAGTCTGAAAAAGTTTGCCTCTCCTCTCTCGGCTGCCTCAAGCCACACAGTGGTGGTTTTCCTTGTACCAGGCATGTTGTCATTCAGGTATATAATTACACATGCACACATCCCCAAACAAGAAAGTTCAATCCCTTTAAGAGTTCCTCCATGCAAGGGCAGAGAGAGAGTGGAAGGAGCCGGCAGCGCTGCTTTTGTTGGCTCTTCTGGACGGTGGGCGTGGGAAGCCTGGGGTCTCGCTCTGTCTCTTTCCCCCTCAAACACCGGCTGTCTGCACTGGCTCTAAGTGTCAGGAGAGGAAATAGGGGAAAGGAGCATTTTCTGGAAAATGACCACAACGGTTGACTGGGGGAGGAGGGATGACAGGGCGGGAGGACTTTTTAAAGTTATGTTTTCCTTAAGCCACCAGAATCACGAAATCCAGCTAAGTCTACTTCTAGGAAACCCCCAAATGACTTGGGCATTTATTTAACTCAATGAGAACCTGTCAGGCCCATTATTTCATTAGTATTTCTGAGACACCACTACCGGGGATTTGGTGAAACTCTTCTACCTTCTAGACTTTTAAAGAGACTTGTCATACGACCTCTGGGTCACTCCCTGCCTGGCCATTTATTATATTTATCACTAGGGAAGAAGGAAAACTGCTACAGGATAAAACCCAGAACAAGAACAGCACCAAGGGGAGCTGTGTGCAAGGTAAGTGCTTAGTTGTTCAACCGGAAATCTCCTAAATTTTCATAAAATGATGGCATCTGAATATGCATGATGATTGCATTTGACTCTTCTCTTTTGATTTTTAGGGCAATTTTGTGAAAGAATTGATCACCTAAGGCTGTTGCTGATTGTTCCATATTTGTTTAAACATTTATGAGAGAAGGCAGAATGGAATAGGATCTAGGATTAACTGTGTGTGTGTCAGTGTGATTTTGAGATCTCAAAAAAAGAACTTCAAGAATCACTTGTCACTTTTTTTTCAAAATCCTTCCTATAGGTTAAAAAAAAGATTAAGATATTTTCTGATAAGAAGAATTCAGTCTGAAGGTTTGAGTTGAATTTGAAGGACCAAATTTTGGTCCTTAGTTTTACTGAGTGGAACACTGCATTTGTTGTAAGCTTCCTAAACCTGTGACTTAAAGAACTCATGAGGTCAAGAGACATCTATTGAACAACACGTCCTTATTTCCTTTGGGCAACTAAATGCGGAAGTGGAGAGAGGAGATAAAAAACCAGATTCACAGGAACAATATGGAAATTGCACCCAGTATAACATTGATTAGCCGACAGCAGTCTAGACGCCCATGAAATTACACACAGATTATAAAACACATTAGCCATGGGTTGTGAACCAGGTTCCTAATGTTTCCATAGTCAGAACTGTTTACATTCCTCATACCTACCATGGAAAACTTACATAACTATTTTCTCGTAAGGATAGGTAAAAGATTTTAAAATATTCTGGAGAGGTTTCCCCTTACGCCAACTTAAACTGATTTCTCCACCGACAAAGGAAAATAACTACCAAAGAACGACGCAAAACAAAACAAAACAAAACACTATATAATCACTGAAAATCCATAACAAACTTGCTCTCACAGACACTAGAAGGGGGAAAAAAAAAAACCTTGCAAAGAGAGTAAGCCTTCTCCCTCCATCTAGAGCGCTTCTACCCACAGTATACAAGATAACATCTGGATATTGTTTTACGGGCATGAATAAAGCCTTTTTTTTTTTTTTTAGCCCCATCATTAAGTAAAAACCTGTTTTCCACAGCAAACAGCACTTGTAAATTCCCTCAGATAAGTTTGGACGTCTTGAATGATTTCAGTCAGTTTCAACAGAGTCATACTTTTTTCATTACCTTTCGAAGGAAAGTTTTTTTTTTTTTTTTCCAGAAATTCCTTCAGGGTGCAGCACGCTCCAGTAATGACCAACAAGCTTGCAACTCTTACCTGCAAGGACGGGTGAACGCAGATGCCTGGCTAGATGTGGACTTAGGACAAGGCCAGGGAAGGGACCGTCCACGCCGGCTGCCTGGGGAAGGCTGGGTCCTGAGGTGTGCTCCAAAGGAAGAAAGCTCTCTTCGCTGTTCACTGTCAGTCAAAAACAAGTTGGTGCAAGTTGGAGTAGGATTTACCTGAAGGAGCTGAAGAGAGGGAGAAGGAGACTGGGGGAGATTGGGCGAAGGGAGGGAGGGACGGGCAAGGAGGGAGGGAGGGAGGGAAGGAGAGAAAAGTGAGAGAGGGAGAGAGAGAGGGGAATCTGAGAAAGGAGGCCATGATGTCAGCAGTGTGTCTTAAGGGGATCTACAGACCAGCAAGGTTCTGAGGGCCACCCAGTCCTGCATCCTCCAGACACCTGCGTGAAAGAAGGCCAATGCCCTCTTAAAGGAGGCCGGTTAATCTTTAAGAAACTCTGGCCCCTCTTATCAAAGCCCTTGCAAAGGTCCCTTTGCGGAAATAAACTATAAATAAATAACCGGGTTATCTTTTCTCACAAGCTCTCCTTCACTCCTGTTCTCCCCTCCTCTCCCCTCTTTCCTCTCCAGGTGAAGAGTAACAAAATCCTCTCTCCTGGGAAAATCGGAATGAACCCATGTAGACACACGCAAGCATCAAATACGTTGCTGCTGTTCAGTCTCCCAGGCGTGTCTGCCTTTTTGAGACCCCACGGGCTGCAGCATGCCAGGCCTCCCTGTCCCTCACCATCGCCCAGAGTTTACCCAAGTTCAAGTCCGCCGTATCGGTGATGCCGTCCAGCCACCTCATCCTCTGACGCCCTCAGTCTTTATCAGGCATTCATATATGCAAGTGTGGCAGAGGGACACTGTGTTTCCAACTCAGCCCCTCTTACGGCCATATTGATTTGTTCCTATAGCCTTTGTTTTCCTTGATCAAAAAGCATAAAAGTGGATAGACACGGGTAAAACCAATTTCTTTCACAGCGTGGAAGTTGTACTTGAAGTTCAGTGTTGGAACTGGCCAGCATCAGTCCACAGGGTTTCGCACTTCTGTGAGAAACAGTCAGAACTCCGTCCTTGAAGCCAGGGTCTAAGGGGTGATCTCCCAGCCTCTGGCAATGGAAGCAGTGGGCTTCTTCCTGGAATGTATTAGTGTGTCCTTCCTACCCCACCAGTTTCTGGTAGTCATCACACCTAGGGAGACCAGTCCGTGGTTCTTGTCAGTTACCCCCATCCTGTGACCCGAGTGCATGCTAAGTTGCTGCAGTCATGTCAGACTCTTTGTGATCCTATGGACTGTAGCCCACCAGGCTTTTCTGCCCTGTGGACCCTGGTAAATCCTAAGGGATAAGATTCCCACAGGCACTTTCCCCAGTGAGATTCCCCGATGCTGGTCCAGACGCAACACCGGGTGGGATGCAAAGACTGTCACCATGGAGACACTGATACGCTCACACAGTCCCCTACCCCAGAACCTGGGCAGAGCCCAGGGCCCTGCAGCTGCTTCACATCAGAGACACCAGGGAGTGACTTGATTTGATGAAAAAAAGTGATGTGTTAACTTTTCCTGAGTTTTGGGTTCCAGGCTCCTGTGCATCCCCTCTCCTTGATCCTGGGTTCAGCTGTTGCTGTTTAGGGATCTTGAACTCAATGAAGGCAGGAAAGGGTGAGGAGTTATTCTGCTTTGGGGGGAAAGGTCCGAGACCTGCCCCTTTCTCCTACTTTTCCCCTTGATTCTGAGCCAAGGCATAATCGTTCCCTGATCACTTCCCCAGAGGGAACAAGCATCTGCCTCCATCCTTGGGTCCTCTTCTTTCTCATGAAGCAAAGCTTTCCTCTTCAATCAGAAGAGTATGTGCCCCCCCCCACCGCCCCAAGAAAAGACCCTGGGCTCCAGGGGTTCAGGACTTGAGACAATGAAGAAGCCACATAAGGTCCAGACCTCTTCAAGCTGGTCCACCTGGTCTTCCTCCAGGTGGGTAGACTCAGATAGACCTCCCAGGAGGTTGGATATAAAAGCCCCCTATTAAAATAGGTAAACTCAAAGATGAAGAATAACGAGCAAGGGAAAAATGCAGCCTCTAAGACCTGACTGTATCCCTCCTGAGGGTCTGCATGAGCTGTCCCTTCTGTCTGCAGTCTTTTCCTTCAGGTCTTTGTCTGCTGGCTGGACCCCTCAGCAGGGTCCAGGTTTAGCCCAAATGGTACCATTTCATTCCCTCTCACTTTGTATGTCATTTAGCATGGTCTAAACTGATAAGTTACATGAATCCTCATGTTTTATCAATTACTGTCTGTGCTTCACTGCAGAACTCGATCACACCTGTCTGGTTCCCCACAAGTTTCTGGAGGGATGCCTGACACATCATAGCCCCTCAGAAAATTAATTCTCAGGTAGATCTACGAAAGATTATAAATGGATGGTCTGTTTGTTACAAATGAACTTTAATTCTTATTATTTTAATGCATATTTCCAGTCTCAGCTCTTATTAGTAAACTAATATGTGACTGTTCTTTCTCAGCTCATAAGGCTTCCCTGGTGGCTCAGATAGTAAACAATTCACCTGCAATGAGGAGACCTCGGTTCCATCCCTGGGTTAGGAAGATCCCCTGGAGAAGGGAATGGCAACCCACTCCAGTATTCTTGCCTGGAGACTCCCATGGACAGAGGAGCCTAGAGGGCTACAGTCCACGGGGTCACAAAAGAGTCAGACATGACTGAGAGGCTGACACTAACACGTCTCGGCTTACAAAGCTCTTCAGAAATGTGATTAACTGGATGCTCAGAGCCAAAAGGCATAATTAGTTGCACCTTAGGGTTGACGAAGTGAAAGCCAGAGACAGTGAGTGATTTTCTCAAAGCCTCAGAGCTAGAAAGAGGTGGGTTGAGTCTCAACACAGCTCTTCTCATGCTCAGCGCATGCATTTTTCATTAGGCTACATTTTTCCCAAGTTAGTCTACCGTGGGCATAGAGGTACACGTGTAGATTCCTTTGAGTATCAAGTAATACACTGCACAAATTTAATCACAGGCTAATACTCTGGCAAGTGTTAGTTCTTGCAGGACCATACACAGTAGAGATTGGATTCATTCAGTCAGTCTTTAAAAATGATGAAAGAAGAAAATGAGTAAAAAGAGGATGAACACACGAAGTAACTTAAATTTTAAGACAATATTTTTCACTTTGGTGATGTTAACCTGTTTTTTTTTTTTTTCCATTTGGGGAAATATCACTAATCAGATGATGTTGCAGATCTGATAGAATTCACAAGAGAAGGTGAGGCATCATAAAGGCATGATTAAAGAGCTGACAGGTGAGAACGAAAATTCTAGAATCAGCATCCATGAGATTTCTGTCACAGGGGACAGATTTTATTATGCGTGTTTTAATAAGTGGATAATCTAAGAATTTCTGAAAATTTCTGAGGGTAAATGGGGGAATGGGGCTTACGTGGTAGCTCAGAGGTAAAGAATCCACCTGCCATGCAGGAGCCACTGGAGACATGGGTTCAATCCTTGGGTGGGGAAGATCCCCTGGAGGAGGGCAAGGAACCCCACTCCAGTATTCTAGCCTGGAGAATCCCATGGACAGAGGAGCCTGGCGGGCTACAGTCCATGGGGTTGCAAAGCGTTGGACACGAATGAAGTGACTGAGCATGCATGCAAATGAGGGGACCAGGGCAAATCACTAGTCTTGACAAAATATGTTTTTTGTCACCTCAGCTCCCTCTCATCCAGTGAACAAATGTTTTTACACAGTCAGGTTCTACGGAGTGGATTCTGCAATCTACCTTTTGAGATTTCGTCAAAGAACACAGCTAATTTGTAATGGAAGATGGTTGATGCTATTGATCCTTTAGCCTAAAATAAAAAACAACGTGAGTGACTCTTCAGCAAGTCATCTGTCTTCTCTCTTTCTTGCTTTCTTCTCACTTCACTGAAAGCAAGACTCTTATGTTGTCCAGTTTGAAAAGAATATACATCTAGAGTCTGGACTTTTATCTAAAGTTCTAAAGGGATGTCTGAAAACTGGGCAAAAAAAAAAAAAAAACAAAAACAAAAAACTCACTAGAACCAGCTTTTTTAAGAGAACCATTTCCCAAGAATAATTTCCTAAAAAGGAAAAAAAAAAAAAAGCCTGTAGTGCTTCCAATTTTCATCTTGGCTTGAATCGAGACATTAAAAAACCTTGTAGTGTGATGAGAGGAAAAAACATACATTTTACCTTTGACTAAATCTATTTCAGTTGAGTTAGATATGGAACTATTTATGGAGGACTATGTGAGTTTTTGAAACTTCTGGAAACCTCCTATGGTGCCGCCCACTTAAAGCACCCTCCACAGCCTAGGTGGGATTTCGGTGGCCGCCTCCAGTTTGCACCCGCAATCCCCATGACAGGTTGGCGGAAAGTCCCCTTGGAAGGAGGGTGCTGTGGAGGGTGGAGGGGCCCATACACAGCATTTCAGGACACTGCAGGCCAGAGGCAGGGTCCCACTTGCCTTTCACCTTTCCAGCGAGAAGCTTCCCTTAGAAAACCATCAGTTGGAATTCTGTCTCGAAGAAGATGCTCCAGAAGCAGATGTTGAGACACCGTTACACACGCAATTTATTAAAGCACGATTTCTCCGAGGAAGCCAGGGAGTGGGGGAAGCCAACTGGGGGAAAGGAAGAAGTCACGTGACACTGAGATTTCAGGCCACAGCCAATTCCCTGCCTGATTTTGGAGGGAGTTCTGGAGTGAAGGTAGCATCTTAGGAAAAGGTACTTACTGGGTACTGGGTGATTAGGTAACAGGGCTTTCATGCTCTTGTCCCAATCAGCCTTTGCTAAGAATAAGAGTGCCAGGCTATGCAAGCTCCCAAGAGCTCTGGAATCCTGCATCTGCCAAGAAAAGGCTCCCGGGGCCCAAGGGGAGGGTCGGGGAGATGGCAGCAGGCACTCCAGGCCAAGGGGATGTGGGAAGACCACCACATTGGCCAAAGTCATGAATCCTGTGATTCTGGAATGATTCCCTTCCATTGGCACAGCACCATCCCCTTATCTTGGCTCCCTCACTCCGAAAGCCTCTTCTGCCCCCTCCATGACAGCAGGTTTCTGACCAAAACAAAATTAGGGAATCTCAGCACTAACTCTGGAATTTGATTTAGATGCACATAGCCTTGCTGTGCTGATGGTCAGTTGTTCAAAGTGCCGGGAAGTCCACAGCATAGCCTTCTGTTACTAATAGAACCCACTGTGATGGATGTCACATCAATTTAATTTGATTAATAGCTAAGATGAATGCCTTCTTTTTGCCACTCTCTTCCTAGATGGTTCAGATGGTAAAGAATCTGCCTGCAATGCAGGAGACCTGAGTTCGATCCTTGGGTTGGGAAGATCCCCTGGAGAAGGGAAAGGCTATCCACTCCAGTATCCTTGCCTGGAAAATCCCAAGGACACAGGAGTCTGGTGGGCTACAGTCCATGGGGTTTCGAAGAGTCAGACATGACTCAGTGACTAACACTTTAACCACCCTGGCATAAATTACAGTTCAGCAGAAAGATGGGCAAATAGCTGACTATAATGCAATGTCGTAAGTGTGTATGGTCAAAATATTCCCATAGGAAGGACAGTGAATTCTGACTGGGAGTTCTAAGATGGGCTTTCAGAAGAGGGAACAGATTCAACTGACAAGATTTCCATAGGTGGAGTCAGAGAAGAGTTGTACACTTTCCAAGAGAAAGAAACAGAACAAATAATGGTGAAGAGTAAGGAGCCAAGAAATCTGAACTCTGGGTCAGTTGAACAATGGTGGAGCCTGATGTTACAGCTTTACCCTTAGACAGCACAAATCCAGAAAAATGGTTTAAGCACAGAACCATTATGGGTGTTTCATTAAGCATGAAATAATACAGGTTAAATTAGTATGGCCACATGGGACCAAAAGTTGCTCTTTTCTTAATAATATCAGATGAAAAGCAGTCACATTTTATTTATTAACATTCAGTTCAGTTCAGTTCAGTCTCTCAGTCGTGTCTGACTCTTTGTGACCCCATGGACTGCAGCACGCCAGGCCTCCCTGTCCATTACCAACCAACCATCCAGCCATCTCGTCCTCTGTCGTCTCCTTCTCCTCCTGCCTTCAATCTTTCCCAGCATCAGGGTCCTTTCCAGTGAGTCAGTTCTTTGCATCAAGTGGGCAAAGTACTGGAGTTTCAGCTTCAGTATCAGTCCTTCCAATGAATATTCAGGACTGATCTCCTTTAGGATGGACTGGTTGGATCTTCTTGCAGTCCAAGGGACTCTCAAGAGTCTTCTCCAACACCACAGTTTAAAAGCATCAGTTCTTCAGTGCTCAGCTTTCTTTACAGTCCAACTCTCACATCCATACGTGACTACTGGAAAAACCATAGTCTTGACTAGACGAACTTTGTTGGCAAAGTGATGTCTCTGCTTTTGAATATGCTGTCTAGGTTGGTCCTAACTTCCCTTCCAAGGAGTAAGTGTCTTTTAATTTCATGGCTGCAGTCACCATCTGCAGTGATTTTGGAGCCCAAAAACATAAAGTCTGCCACTGTTTCCACTGTTTCCCCATCTATTTGCCATGAAGTGATGGGACGGGATGCCATGATCTTAGTTTTCTGAATGTTGAGTTTTAAGCCGACTTTTTCACTCTCCTCTTTCACTTTCATCATGAGGCTCTTTAGTTCTTCTTCACTTTCTGCTATAACATTATTAACATGCAGTTCAGTTCAGTTGCTCAGTCATGTCCGACTCTTTGCGACTCCATGAACCGCAGCACACCAGGCCTCCCTGTGCATCACCAATTCCCAGAGTTTATCCAAACCCATGTCCATTGAGTCGGTGATGCCATCCAACCATCTCATCCTCTGTCGTCCCCTTCTCCTCCTGCCCTCAATCTTTCCCAGCATCAGGGTTTATGCTGCTGCTGCTACTGCTGCTAAGTCACTTCAGTCATGTCCAACCCTATGTGACCCCATGGACGGCAGCCCACCAGGCTCCCCCGTCCCTTGGATTCTCCAGGCAAGAACACTAGAGTGGGTTGCCATTTCCTTCTCCAATGTATGAAAGTGAAAAGTGAAAGTGAGGTCGCTCAGTCGTGTCCGACTCTTAGCGACCCCATGGACTATAGCCCACCAGGCTCCTCTGTCCATGGGATTCTCCAGGCAAGAGTACTAGATTGGGGGTCCCATTGCCTTCTCTGATCAGGGTCTATAGCACTTTGTAAATAGTATTCATTTTTGAATGGAAGAATCAAAATGTGTTCTCTCTTATTTCTATCTTCCAATCAGACTTTTAAGTCACTGAATAGAAATTTCAAATTTCATCAAGGAAAATTTCACTTCTTTTCATCAAGGCACCTCACCAGTTTTCCTTGCCACTCCCATACATATAAGTGGCTCCTCTCTTCCTCTGGCAGCCTTGCCTCCTGCACTCAACAACTTTTTCCCACTCAGCTTCTCCTCTGCTGGGCTTGGCTCTGAGCGAAATGGAAACTTTCACTAAGGGCTGTGTTGCAGAAAGCAAGGAGAAAGAAGAATCACAAAGGCTTGGTTAAACCTTGAAGGAGCCTAGAAATACCCCTGTCCAGTTTTGCAATGTTCCTAGTTAAGACAGTGACAAACAGAGAGTGACTTTCATAACATCTACAGAGACTGGAACCCACGATTCAAGTTGAAATTTCACAGATTTTCATACACTGCACCATGCTCTGGTAAGCTAGTCCCTCCACTGACACGTGTATATTCATATCAAGTGCCAGAAACCTGTGTAAAAATTTGTATCTCACCCTCTGTTGTCCCCTTTTCCTCCTACCTTCAATCTTTCCCAGCAGCAGGGATTTTTCCAATGAGTCATTTCTCTGCATCAGGTGGCCAAAGTATTGAAGTTTCAGCTTCAGCATCAGTCCTTCCAATGAACACCCAGGACTAATCTCCTTTAGGATGGACTGGTTGGATCTCCTTGCAGCCCAAGGGACTCTCAAGAGTCTCCTCCAACACCACAGTTCAAAAGCATCAATTCTTCAGTGCTCAGCCTCCTTTATGGGTGAACTCTCACATCCATACATGACTACTGGAAAAACCATAGCTTTGACTACATGGACCTTTTTCAGCAGAGTGATGTCTTTGCTTTTTAATATGCTATCTAGGTTTGTCATAGCTTTTCTTCCAAGGAGCAAGTGTCTTCATTTTGTGGCTGCAGGCACCTTCCACAGTGATTTTGGAGCCCAAAAAAAGAAAGTCTGTCCCTGTTTCTATTTAAAAGCCTCAGGCATGGGAAGCCCTCCTAGTGGACACTGCACCAGATTAGGTAAGAAACAGAACAGTGTCCCCAGGAATTTAGCTCAGAGTGGAAGCAGGTGCTGGCCCCTGTCTCCAGGGCTGTCTGTCCTTCCTTTTGGTGCTTCCGTGGCTGATCACTGAGACACTTAGAACATTTGCGATGACTATGAGAACACTCCCAGGACCATTTCATTTTGCCTGGTGAGGATATTGATGGGTGCCAGCATTCACTGTCTCTCTGCGCCCACCTCTCTTCACACGTCTCGTGGCCAAAACCCCATCCTTGACGGGTTCACTTCTTCCCCCTGTCAGTTTGCCCCAACCCAGGACTCAAAGGCCACTTAATATTTTTTCCTAACTGAAGGTTCAGATACCTAAGTGTGGTCCTCTGCTGTTACAATCATGGCCACAGATATTAAGTTTTAGGGCACTACTTAGGGTGAGGAACGGGGCTATTCTTTGAAAGACCTGAGAAGTTTTGAAGTTATCAACAACAAAGTCTGACTAGGAGCTAAAGAAACCAATTACTTTAAGTCACAGTGCTGAGTACATAAGGCCAAGTAACTGTTTTTCAAGGATCCTAATAGAGAATCTGGCCCTGTGGCTGAGCTGACTTTTAAAATTGTCCACAGCCCTTGTGACAAGGCCAGTTACTTCAGTTGGACTGAAGGAAGAGCTCTGGAAAAGAACAGGAAAATCTCCCTCCCTGAATGGCTTAAAAGTGCATGTGATTGGGTCGTTTTTTGGTACTGAGCTGCATGAGTTATTTGTATATTTTGAAAATTAATCCTTTTCAGTTGCTTCATTTTGCAAAGCAACAGTAGAGACATCAGATCAGATCAGTCGCTCAGTTGTGTCCGACTCTTTGCGACCCCATGAATAGCAGCATGCCAGGCCTCCCTGTCCATCACCAACTCCCCATATACATAGACAAATATATGGGTGTCAAGTGGGAAAGAGGGGGTGGGATAAATTGGGAGAATGGGATTGACATTTGCACACTGTTAGGTATAAAATAGATAACTAATGAGCAGGTGGTGATTGAAGCCATGAAATTAAAAGACGCTTACTCCATGGAAGGAAAGTTATAACTAACCTAGACAGCATATTAAAAAGCAGAGACATTACTTTGATAACAAAGGTCCATCTAGTCAGGGCTATGGTTTTTCCAATAGTCATGTATGGATGTAAGAGTTGGACTATAAAGAAAGCTGAGTGCAGAAGAATTGATGCTTTTGAACTATGGTATTGGAGAAGACTCTTGAGAGTCTCTTGGACTGCAAGGAGATCCAACCAGTCCATCCTAAAGGAGATCAGTCCTGGGTGTTCATTGGAAGGACTGATGTTGAAACTGAAACTTCAACACTTTGGCCACCTGATGCAAAGAGCTGACTCATTGGAAAAGAGCCTGATGCTAGGAAAGATTGAGGGCAGGAGGAGAAGGGGATGACAGAGGATGAGATGGTTGGATGGCATCACCGACTCAATGGACATGGGTTTGGGTAGACTCCGGGAGTTGGTGCTAGACAGGGAGGACTGGTGTGCTGCAGTTCATGGGGTCACAAAGAGTTGGACACAACTGAGTGACTGAACTGAACTGAACTGAATAAGAACCTACCGTGTAGCACAGGGAACTCTATTTAATGCTCTGTGTGTGTGTCAGCTGTGTGACTCTTTGCTCCTCTGTCTGTGGAATTCTCCAGGCAGGAATACTAGAGTGGGTAGTCTTTCCCTTCTCCAGGGGATCTTTCTGATCCAGGGATTGAACCCACGTGTCCTGCATTGCAGGCAGATTCTTTACCATCTGAGCCGCCAGGAAACCCCACTCAATGTTCTATGTTGACCTAAATGGGAATGAAATCCAAAAGGAGGGGAGATACATATATATCTGTGGAGGGGAGATACATATATATCTGTATGTACACACACAGATATATACATATACATACATATATATATACATCCATATGGCTGGTGAACTATACTATACTGCAGAAACTAAGACAACACTGTAAAATAACTATACTCCAATGAATGTCAAATGTAATCACTGTGGGTGCATTTGTTATATAACATTTGAACAATTAAATTGTAAGTCATTTCAGCTTATTGTGAGATATCGAGGGTAGTCCCTCTGCTGTGCAGTGGGTCCTTGTTGCTCGTCTGTTTTATATATGGTAGTTCGTATGTGCTAATCACAATTATAACCATAGAAAATGTATAACAGAATCACTTTGCTGCATACCTGAAATTAACACAGTATTATAAATCAACTATACTTCAATTAAAAATAAGTCATTTTAGGATACAACAAAGTGCATATGCTCTTAAACTTGTGTCCACATCTTGGTTTTTAAACCGGGTCTTGTGGAACAAAGTCCAGCCTCTGGCTGGCAGGTCGTCTGGCTGCGGGCTCTTCTAGGAAGTCCCAAGTTCTCTGCCTCCTCTTGCTCCTCAGGGTTCCCAGGCCATCACCTGTGGGAGGTTTCTCCAGCTTTCCACCACCATTCCCAACTAAAAAGAGTTCCTCTGAAAAACACTGAGGCCACTGTGGGGCTTTCTCACATTCTTCTTTAATGGGACAGCACAAAAATTATACGCAAATGGAAATGTCACTTAACAAAAGTGTTTCCTCCAAGTGAATCCTCTGTAGACAAGTCAGTCTGGCTTTCCAAGACTGTCCCAGCATCAACTCTGAAAATCTCATGTGCTGGGCCTTTGCTTGGTCCTAGACAAACTGTAATGGTTGGTCACCCTATTTCTCTGTTTCCAGCTCTTTTGGAGGCAATTGTCAAACTTTAACATATAATTTAAAAAAAAATTTTAATGTAAGTATAGGCACAATTTCCTAATCTGTTAGCACCAACTGGACATTTCCTAGAGCATTTGTAAAATCCAGTTTTGTCAGATGGGAAGATATATACCCAGTTAGACACAGAAAATGCCCAACAATCTGCATAGAGGCACTCTGTGTAGTGATAGACTTTATTTTCTTGGGCTCCAAAATCACTGCAGATGTTGACTACAGCTATGAAATTAAAAGACAGTTGATTTTGGAAGAAAAGCTCCTTGGAAGAAAAGCTATGACCAACCTAGACAGCATATTAAAAAGCAGAGACATTACTTTGCCAACAAAGATCCATCTAGTCAAGGCTATGGTTTTTCCAGTAGTCATGTATGGATGTGAGAGTTGGACCATAAAGAAAGCTGAGCACTGAAGAATTGATACTTTTGAACTGTGGTGTTGGTGAAGACTCTTGAGAGTCTCTTGGACTGCAAGGAGATCCAACCAGTTCATCCGAAAGGAAATCAACCCTGAATATCCACTGGAAGAACTGATGCTGAAGCTGAAGCTCCAGTCCTTTGGCCACATGATGCAAAGAACTGACTCATTTAAAAAGACCCCGATGCTGGGAAAGATTGAAGGCAGGAGGAGAAGGGGACGCCAAAGGATGAGATGGCTGGATGGCATCACCGACTCAATGGACATGAGTTTGAGTGAACTCCGGGAGTTGGTGATGGACAGGGAGGCCTGGCGTGCTTAAGTCCATGGGGTCGCAAAGAATCAGACATGACTGAGCGACTGAACTGAACTGCATAGAGGCTGGTCACATTCCTTTAACCCCAAACCCTCCATGGTTTGTCGGTAGTTCCAAGTCCCTATCCCAGCATGACCTGGGAGTCAGTGAGTCTCAAAGCACTACAGACATGGATCCAGCGGTGATCCAGCTTCCTCCTGCCTTATTCAAGTTGGGCTTTGTTGCTTTAGCTCTTGTTGGTGCAGACTTACACTGCACATTAAATACACACATTTCGTTCCTGGGTCACTTCAGACCCACCTTAGTAAGTGACCTGTTTTTTGGCAATTTCCATCAATGAAAGGTATATGGTTATGCCTGTTTTTCACTCTTGACACATGGCTGGTAAATAGGAATGCAGTTCCTACAGTACAGTTTTCACCTCCAGGCTACTGCAGCCGGAATGATCCCACCTTCCTTACAAAACCTGTCATTCATCTGGCCACATGCTACCTGCTGGATTGAATTAACTTACGTCCTCTATTGCTGTGTTCTGGTTGTTAACTCTAAATCAACCACACGAGTGACCTTCTAGGCCATACAGTGAGATGTCTGTGGTCACAGACCCCATCTCCATCCAGTGGCCAATCTGTACACAGTAGTTGTCTGAGTACAAAACTCAGAGTCACATTTAGATTATTTAAAATACAGTAGTACAGGGACTTCCCTGGTGGTCCTGGTGGTCCCCTTGCAAGGCAGGGGACGCAGGTTCGATACCTGCTGGGGGAACTAAGATCCCACATGCCCCAAGGCAGACAAGTCTGTACAACAAAGACCTGGTGCAGACAAAAAAAAAAAAAAGACTACAGAAAGTGCTGTCATAACCCCCAAATAATTTCAACAATTAATTGGAGAACACAAAAGTAGTGGATCATTCTACCTTTTTCCTTGTGCTAAGTTGCTCAGTCGTGTCCGACTCTGTGACTTCATGGACTGTAGCCTGCCAGGCTTCTCTGTCCATGGGATTTTCCTGGCAAGAATACTGGAGTGGGTTGCGACTCCCTTCTCCAAGGGATCTTCCTGAACCAGGGATCAAACCCTGCACTGCAGGCAGATTCTTTACCATCTGAGCTACCAGAGCCCCTTTGTCCTTTGGTTTTCATAGTTTAGCTTCCCAGCTGGCACTAGTGGCAAAGAATCTACCTGCCAGTGCAGGTGATGTTTAAGAGATGCAGGTTCAATCCTTGGGTCGAGAAGATCCCCTAGAGAAGGTTATGGCAACCCACTCTAGTAGTCTTGCTGGAAAATTTCATGGGCAGAGGAGCCTGGCAGGCTACAGTGCACGGGGTTGCAAAGAGTTGGACACAACTGAGCATGTACCGGCACACACACACACACACACACACTGGTAAGCTACATACTTCAGCTTTAAAAACCTCATCCAGTCAACAGAAGAGTATATTTCTTCTTGGAATGGAGATATCAAAGTATAGGCAACGTGTTTGATTTTATCTGCTGGACACAGGCATTACTTTTAAAGCATCCGAGTTCCATCAAACTGTCCCCTCTTTAAAGGTTTCATTGTTCTAAAGTTTCTTGCCATAATATTTTGGATCCTGAGCACTCATAAAGCCTCTTTCCCACTTTTCCCAAGTTCAGTCCCTCGCTTCTGGTACAGCCCATTGGGTCCACATTGTATGTTTTCTTGCTCTTTATTTGGTTTAGCATTTAGTGATGCTATTATGAGATAACTCATCTATAATGTTCCAGAACTCTTCTCTACACATCCATATAGTTTCTACCTCTGGTAACCATACAGAAGAAAGTAAAACCTTGATTCTCCATCAGTACCCCCATTCCTACATGGTGTAAATGCAGAGAGCCTAGGGGAATTCTCAGGACTCATTTGAGGTACTTATTATTAGCAGAACTGGGTAAACAACTAGGATTTTACTTTGAGATCCTTCCCATTGCAAAACTGTACCTTTTGCCAAACATTCTAGTTATTGTGGAAAAACTGAGCAAAGAAAATTGGCTAATTATGTACAGTGGAGGTCCCAGCCGAGTTGTCATAAACTCCAGAGGACTTAGCACTGAAGCAGTAGTCTGGGTGTAGAAAGATGGTGTTGGGTACTCAAACTACAGCACCAAACCCCAGCAAATTGTGGTCTTCTTTATCAAGTGCAAGTACTCATTGAGGAAACACTGCCTGGAGAACTTGTCGTTTACCCAAGGCTACACACATTTGTTAAAGAAAAAAAAAAAAAGAATGACCTCAGAAGGAAAACTGTCCACGGTCATTCTTGTTTGTCTTATTAAGTGCACTTGTAGAGGCAGCTGAGTCACCAGCAGAACAAAGAGGTGATAAAGAATTCCAATAAAAGTACTCTCTTCCCCTTATTTTTCTCCTTCTAGATTGGTCCAACCTGAAGAATATAAGGAGACATAGGAGGCAGGGTTGGGCTCCTGAAACCAAGTGATACAGGATTCCATTTCGTTGATTCTTGATCTACGCACACTGGCAAAGGAGTGACTGATTTTTTTTAATTCTCCCTTTAAGAAATATCGCTAGGATTATTGCACCCCTGTGAATTTATTTTTGATCACATTCTAAAGAATATTTCCTGTCTCTTATTTGCTCCATCCCACCAGCCTGGGTTTGGTGGGTAGTCACGTGAACCCAGAGTGAGTGTTGACTTAAGACTTGCTCTTCTTCAAACTGCTTTCATGAGTGAACTTCTAGTCCTTGCAAACTTGCCTTTGCTCACTTCTTTCCTGAAATCTGTGCGTACCTAACAAGCTGCAGTGATTGCGAAAGTACAGCCTTCCTATTTATCAGTCAGTAAGTACACTTATCACCCAGTGAAGCACGCACCCCAGCAAGAGTGCTTGGATCATCAGCTTAGACTCAGGGCAGCCTCTTAGGCAAACACTGTTATGTTTTGTTTTTCAAATTTCTTAATGGTATCGCTTATCTTACTAGCCAACTCTCACTTTATCCTTGCCTCAGAACATTGACTTGTTATACTATTTTTTTCTCAAAAGCTATACAGTATAAGTAAAAGTACATGTTTAGTCTTAGATAGACATGGATTTAATTCCAGAATGGCTATGTATTGAATACTAACACAAATGCATGACCTGGGGCACGTTCACTGACGACTCTGAGCTGGTTTTTGCTCTAGTGAACTTAGGAAAACAAATGCACTTTCCAGGGTGCTAATGGAGCTTACTTGAGGGTGCGTGTAGGAAGAGTCCAGTGCCACAAGGGATTCTATCAGAGAACTTTAGGGAGTGGTGAAGGTGGCCAGGGTCTACACAGACACTCTTCCTGCCCACTGTGGTCTGCCGCTGGGACAGGAAGCCCAGAACTCTCATCCAAGAATGGTCACAGGCAAATCCTTGTTCTAACACCCAGATTCTCCTCTCTTCCTCTGGATTTGACGGTAGGACAGATAAACTGGGTATTCCAGTTCCTCTAAGATCTGCTCTTCACACTAGTCCTTCTGCAGAGACCCTGAGCTGGTTAAAAACCCTTAAGTGATTTGCAGTCCCTGCTGCTGCTGCTTCAGTCGTGTCCGACTCTATGCGACCCCATAGATGGCGGCCCACCAGGCCCCCCTGTCCCTGGGATTCTCCAGGCAAGAACACTGGAGTGGGTTGCCATTTCCTTCTCCAATTCATGAAAGGGAAAAGTGAAAGTGAAGTCGCTCAGTCATGTCCGACTCTTCGCGACCCCATGGTCTGCAGCCTACCAGGCTCCTCCATCCATGGGATTTTCCAGGCAAGAGTACTGGAGTGGGTTGCCATTGCCTTCTCCATCGCAGTCCCTAGAAGCCCCCAACTGAACTCCAGCAAGAACCCCCTGCTGGTTCTTCCAAGGACAGCGTGAGGCACGAGGGTTTTCTGAGCCCACTCTATTTTTTTATTGCAAGCCATTTGAATAGTCAGCTAGTTTAGGTTACTTGAATAAACAGAGCTCAATTAGATTGTTCCTAGGAAACTGAGTTTTCTCGTGCCAATTTTCCTGAAGTGCATTGCATTGCAGTGATAAGCTATAAACTTTAGGCCGTTTAGTTAAGCATTATTCCTTGACTTTTATAGGACCTTAGTATTACCAGCAGTTGAGAATGAGAATGTATCTCCTATCTTGGTTGTAGAACTTAGAATAATATTTGATGCTGCTCAGAAACCGCCCCTGTTCCTCATTTGCTATTGAAGTGCTTTCACCAGCCAACCCTGAACCAAGGACAGATACAGCTAATTTGCTGATGTGTGCGAGTCTGGAGGGGCAAGGTTAAGGGGGGTTTTATGTATGGTATTGGCTGTTCCTTGTGATGTAATGTGCTTTTGCGGGAGATAAACACACAAGGAAAACTTCCCCCTGAACTGTAGGAATCACAAAGGCAGGTGACGGAAAGCTTCTTTCCAGTCGAACATGCTAAACCATGTGTGTGTTTATAAGAAATCTGGGAAAACATGGAACCCAGGCACAAGTGAAACAAAAAGACGACTGTATTACCGTTCTTCCACCAGAAGCCTCGCGTTCAAGTGGCCTTGGAGAACAGGCAAGCGTGCAGAGTAGCTCCAGTGTTTTATGAAACTCATCTGTCCAACAACGTACACATCTGCCTAGCCAGTCATCTGCCCTTCGCTTTCTGATTTTATAACGTAAACTTTGCCTTTTTCTTCTTTTTCGTTTCTCTATTTTTCTTTTCTTTCTTCTTTTTCTTTTTCTTCAACTTTGTCTTTTTCTTGAAATTGAAGCTCAGGGTAATTTCCAACTACAGAAGTCTCCTGTCGAAAGGTCTAAGTTCAAGTATGGTTCTCAAACACACATTTTTATTATTGTGAACAGCAAATCCCAAATATTAGAATTTGCAGAAAAGGACTGGTACTACCAGTCTGATAGCGAAGTAGGTAAATACATGCCCGTTTAACACACACATACTCACACCACACACATGTGCACACACACACAAGACACATGCACTCACATACCCCCACACTCACACACAAACACACCCACACTCACACAACACACATGCACTCATACCAACATTCACACCCATACACATGTACACACACACCCCGTACTGGCCTGGCCAGGTAGCAAGGATTATGGTCATAATGTAGCACCCAGGAAACATAAATTAACTTCTAAAGATTACGTTGGAATTCTGCTTTCTTTGTGGTATATTTATTCTTTATTTTTTAAATTGAAATTTAAATCAAGCATTGAAAGAATTGAAATCATGCATTGGAGATATTCATACTTTACCTACATGCTTAATACAAACCCTAACCAAGATTTTAAAAACACCTCTTTCAGGTCATCTCTTGACCCCCAGCAGATAGAAGGGAATGTGGAAATATCTTCACCCCTCATGTGAGCTGCTGTGACTTTAAAGGAAATCAGAGGTGGCCCTGGAGTTTTTATTCTTGGCCTGCATCTCACAGCAAGATTCCTCCAGAAGTATGTCTTCATTGTATGCCGACAGCAACCAGTACTCCTGGATCTCGTTGAACTTGGCAACACAAGGAGACTCTAATGAGCTCATTGTTTCAAGAAAAATCAAGACTTTAGTATTAGTGGATTCAATTCTTATCCTTGAGTCATTATCCCATAACACAAGGAACCAAGACTCTGACACACAATTCATTTTAGTTGTAATAATAATAACTGTCATTTGTTGAAGGATTAGAAAGGGTCAGGAATTTGATTTAGGTGTTTTATATCCACCACCTTGTTTAATTATTATTGATTATTATTTATTCTAGTTTCATACCTGGTCAATCCCTGGGTCAAGAAAATCTCCTGGAGAAGGAAACAGTTACCCACTCCAGTAACCTGGCCTGGAGAATTCCATGGACAGAGGAGCCAGGTGAGCTACATACAGTTCATGGAGTCACAAAGAGTTGGACATGACTGAGCAACTAACACAGGGAAGGCATTTATGGAAGACATCATATTAACAAATCTATCTTTGAGACAGAGTATTCTTCCCACTTTGTAGGTGAGAAAACTAAGTCTTAAATTAAGTCACTTGCCAGAGGTCAAATAGTTAGAAATCTAAGCATTGCTCCATAAGCATTAGTGGAGATTCAGATCTCCGTCTCCATTCCAAGACCACACTCTGAGTCCCTGCATTTTACAGTTACCCGTAAATTCACAGCCTGCGCGGGTCTCCTCAGGCTTAACTAAGCTGCAGTAATGAACCACACCATGAAGAAGGCTGAAATGAACAATAATGAACACACGATGTCTGGCCCGAGTTCTATTTGATTTCCAGCTATAGGCCTCTTTCATCTTTTCAAAAAGTATTAATAAATGGCATTATTCATAAGGCGACCTCACAGCTTAGTTTCAGATGCAGCCTTATCTGAAATTTATCTACAAGTCTTAACTGAGCAGGTTCTCAAATGAAAAGATTTCAGGGTAGCTGATAGCCTTCCTGATTTCCTTCCTGTAGTATTTCAACATCAAGGTGATAATGAATTAGAACAGTGGTCTCCAACCCTGCCTACACATTAAAATCACCCAGAGACTTTTTAAATGTCCAAGAGATTCTAGTTTAGTTGGCCTGGGGTGAGGTCTTAACACCAGATTTGGGTTTAAGAGCCTGAGATGACTTGGATAAAACAGAGTTGAGAATAGGAGGCTGGACACAGAGAGAGAACGCTGGGAACCAGGAGGTGATAAACTCAGCTTTTGGTCTCCAGTCCGTCTCCTTCTGCTGAGTCTCTCCCTCTGACCTTGTCCTGTGTCAGACCCTGTCACGACAGTGCCTGTGGTCACGACAGTGCCTGTGGTCAGGAAGGGGCGTGTCTTTCTGTGCACACTATGGACGAGTCACCAGCCCCCAGAGAGCATCTTAGAATGGTGTCCACGTGGTCGTCGACCTCAGGGTGTGCCCAACTCCCTCAGCTGGCCCATTGGTCTGCTTCCAGTCCACAATGCTGGTGACTTTGATTATGTCATCTCAGGAAGAAAAGAGGCTCTTCTTAATCCACAGGACCCACTGGTTCCCATTACTTCTGCAGAATAAATGCCATAAAAGTATCAAGACAATTTCCTGCTGTCTCATTAGCCGCCAGTGCTTTTGCCCTGAGGGCCTGCGGAGAAACCTAGCTTTCCAGAGGTCTGGGACCTGAAGTTGTTTGGAACTCAGGGGTGTGAAGGGACTGGGGTGGAGTCAGAGATTAAGATCTAACTGCTGAGGTCTTCGTTCTGCTTATAAGGGGCCTTCGGAGACCGTGGGGCTCTGGGTTTCCCTTCCTGCCAGGAGAGAGGACAGTTTCAAGGATAATCTCTGACCCACCTTAGACTGATGGAGGTGGTGTTCAGGTGAAGGAGAAGGCATACCTATGCAGAAGCTGGTTTGGCCACCACTGGATGAGGAAAGACAGTAGCTGTGTATGCAGTCCTAGACCCAGGTTAGGTCGGGTTTCCGCCCTAAGCACGGAACGTAGACTCTTCTCTGCTTCCCTGGGATTTTTAAAGTCTCAACTAAGGCACCAAAGCCCACCCCTTAGTTCCCACTTGTGTATGAGGATTGCTTGCAACTGGGCCTGGGGAGAGTGAAGGAGGTACAATCTGGTTTATATTACATATTGATCCCTCTTTAAAACATGTCTAATCTGGTGTTTCTTTCCCTCTTCCAGAGTGTGGTGGGTGAGAAACCAGTTTAACCACAAACAGCTTAGCAAGCCAGCGCTAGAAGCCTTGTCTCAGGTTTAGTTTATGTGAACAAGAGGGTCACAAAAATGGGTGCTGTGTGGGAAAAAAGAGGAAAGAAAGAAGAAAAGGCAGCCTTAGTACACTTCTGAGGTGCCTCAAGATTTGTACAATCTAAACATTAAATAAGGACTCAAACTTGGGAGTCACTTAGCAAGTCTTTATTCAATTAACCACAAGACAACAATAGAAATGAAACTAAAGGATGTGAGGGCGATCTGGTTGCGACATCTGTCACCCCATTGATTGCCAGGGTTGATTCGGCTGATCTGGCTGGCTAGGCGGGTGTCCCCTTCCTCCCTCACCGCTCCATGTGCGTCCCTCCCGAAGCTGCGCGCTTGGTCGAAGAGGACGACCATCCCTGCTAGAGGAGGACCGGTCTTCGGTCAAGGGTATACGAGTAGCTGCGCTCCCCTGCTAGAACCTCCAAACAAGCTCTCAAGGTCCATTTGTAGGAGAACGTAGGGTAGTCAAGCTTCCAAGACTCCAGACACATCCAAATGAGGCGCTGCACGTGGCAGTCTGCCTTTCTTTAAAAAAAAAAAAAAGAAATGAAACTAAAATTATCTCACACAGCTCATGCCCAATTCAGAAACGCAACAGACACAAACAGCTTATTTTCAGGACCAGTTCTTTCATGGCAAGTATAGTCTAGCACAGGGGCCAGCAAACTACAACCTAGAGATCACACATAGCCCACCATTTGTTTCTGTAAATCCAGTGTTATTGCATTAGAGCCACACCATTTGTTTACAAATTTTGTGTGTCTGCTTTCACACTAGAACAGCAGAACTGTAGAATAGTGACCAAAATGTGAGAAGCGAAGCCCACGAAATTGAAAATGCTTTCTATCTGGTCTTTTTCAGAAAAACTTTGCCAACTCTAGCAGAACAAACAATATAAAATATATCGTGTGAAATATATATCATATATCATCTTCCTGGTCACAGTGAGTAGAAGTCTCCAGAAGAAAAAGAGGTTCTTCCCAACAAGTAAGTATTGAGCACGAATTAAGTGCAGGGTTTGTCCTGGGCCTACCAGAGAATAAAATTAGGTGCATTTTACAAACCTGTCCAGAAAGCTATAGTCCAACAGAAAAAGTCAAGAGAATTTCTTCCTTTAGAGAGAAAATATTCCTAAACCATTATAAGCTTGAAAAGCCATCCAAAGTTTGACCTTTAAGATATAAGCATCTGAATGCAGAGTTCCAAAGAATAGCAAGGAGAGTTAAGAAAGCCTTCCTCAGCGATCAATGCAAAGAAATAGAGGAAAACAGAATGGGAAAGACTAGAGATCTCTTCAAGAAAATTAGATACCAAGGGAACATTTCATGCAAAGATGGGCTCGATAAGGACAGAAATGGTATGGACCTAACAGAAGCAGAAGATATTAAGAAGAGGTGGCAATAATACACAGAAGAACTGTACAAGAAAGATCTTCACGACCAAGATAATCACGATGGTGTGATCACTCACCTAGAGCCAGACATCCTGGAATATGAAGTCAAGTGGACCTTAGAAAGCATCACTATGAACAAAGCTAGTGGAGGTGATGGAATTCCAGTTGTGCTATTTCAAATCCTGAAAGATGATGCTGTGAAAGTGCTGTATTCAATATGCCAGCAAATTTGGAAAACTCAGCATTGGCCACAGGACTGGAAAAGGTCAGTTTTCATTCCAATCCCAAAGAAACACAATGACAAAGAATGCTCAAACTACCACACAACTCACACGCTAATAAAGTAATGCTCAAAATTCTCCAAGCCAGTCTTCAACAATATGTAAACTGTGAACTTCCAGATGTTCAAGCTGGTTTTAGAAAAGGCAGAGGAACCAGAGATCAAATTGCCAACATCTGCTGGATCATCGAAAAAGCAAGAGAGTTCCAGAAAAACATCTATTTCTGCTTTGTTGACTATGCCAAAGCCTTTGACTGTGTGGATCACAATAAACTGTGGAAAATTCTGAAAGAGATGGGAATACCAGACCACCTGACCTGCCTCTTGAGAAACCTATATGCAGGTCAGGAAACAACAGTTAGAACTGGACATGGAACAACAGACTGGTTCCAAATAGGAAAAGGAGTACGTCAAGGCTGTATATCGTCACCCTGATTATTTAAATTCTATGCAGAGTACATCATGAGAAACACTGGGCTGGAAGAAGTACAAGCTGGAATCAAGATTTCTGGGAAAAATATCAATAACCTCAGATATGCAGATGATACCACCCTTATGGCAGAAAGTGAAGAGGAACTAAAAACCTCTTGATGAAAGTGAAGGAGGAGAGCGAAAAAGTTGGCTTAAAGCTCAACATTCAGAAAACGAAGATCATGGCATCCGGTCCCATCACTTCATGGGAAATAGATGGGGAAACAGTGGAAAAAGTGTCAGACTTTATGTTTTTGGGCTCCAAAATCACTGCAGATGGTGACTGCAGCCATGAAATTAAAAGACGCTTACTCCTTGGAAGGGAAGTTATAACCAACCTAGATAGCATATTCAAAAGCAGAGACATTACTTTGCCAACAAAGGTCCGTCTAGTCAAGGCTATGGTTTTTCCAGTGGTCATGTATGGATGTGAGAGTTGGACTGTGAGGAAAGCTGAGCACTGAAGAATTGATGCTTTTGAACTGTGGTGTTGGAGAAGACTCTTGAGAGTCCCTTGGACTGCAAGAAGATCCAACCAGTCCATCCTAAAGGAGATCAGTCCTGAGTGTTTATTGGAAGGACTGATGCTCAAGCTGAAACTCCAATACTTTGGCCACCTCATGCAAAGAGCTGACTCCTTGGAAAAGACTCTGATGCTGGGAGGGATTGGAGGCAGGAGGAGAAGGGGACGACAGAGGATGAGATGGTTGGATGGCATCACTGACTCAATGGACACGGGTTTGGGTGTACTCCAGGAGTTGGTGATGGACAGGGAGGCCTGGTGTGCTGCAATTCGTAGGGTTGCAAAGAGTTGGACAGGAAATGAGCAACTGAACTGAATCTCAGTAATGGTACAGACAAAGGCCTGAGAAGTTCAATGCTTCTGAAATAGACATAAGCAAGGTGGGATGATTTGAGTTGCATTCCTATCGCTGGCCATTTGTTACTTAAACAAACATTTGCTAAGTGATGCTCAAGCTTGAGTCCTTGCTTATTTCACTTTTAAACTGGACTGAGGTCAGGCAGCCAGTGGAGAGGCAGGAAAGTGAATCTCTACACTGTGTTTCCTCCTTGTTCATTCGGCTTGATAATTTCAGTTATTCGACACTCACCAAGTTTAGTTAAGCAACTCAGTTATGATCCGGGCACTCTTCTATAGGCGTTTGAGACGGCAGGAAACAAAACAGGCCCTCCACCCAATCCAGTTTCCTTTATCTTTGCCTTGAGTGTGTAAGTAAGCATATAAGCATGCAGCTTATCAGGTGACGACGCAGGAAAAGAAAGCAGGTGAGGGTGATGGAAAATACGGAGGTTGCTGGAAGGCCAGGACGGTGCCACTTACAAGGTTACTTTGGGACAGAGCCCAGTGGAGATGGAGAAGCTAGCCAAACAGACAGAAAGGGCCTGAGAGGAGAAGGACAGCTTGGGTGTGCCCCAGGAGGAGAGCTGGGATGCCTGGGTGGTAGGAAAGGCCCAGGGCTGTGGGCTTGGGAAGAAAATCTTGTAGAGCCTCGAGACCTTCGTAAGAATTGGAAACGAAGCTACTTTGACATTGTATTTATTTATTTTAATTTTTATATAATTTTAAAGGTTATTTTCCATTTGCTTATTACAAAATACTGCTGTATTTCCCATGTTGTATGATACATCCTTGTTGTTCAGTCACTCATTCGTGTCCGACTCTTTGCGACCCCATGGACTGCAGCACGCCAGGCCTCCGTGTCCTTCACCATCTCCTGGAGTTTGCTTAAACTCATGTCCATTGAGTCTATAACACCATCCAACCATCTCATCCTCTGTTGTCCCCTTCTTGTCCTGCCTTCTATCTTTCTCAGCATCAGGATCTTTCCAATAAGTCGGCTCTCCACATCAGGTGGCCAAAGTATTGAAGCTTCAGCTTCAGCATCAGTCCTTCCAATGAATATTCAGGACTGATTTCCTTTAGGGTGGACTGGTTGGATCTCTTTGCAGTCCAAGGGACTGTCAAGAATCTTCTCCAACACCACAGTTCTAAAGCATCAGTACTGCGGTGCTCAGCTTTGTTCATGCATCCTTGAGTCTTTCTTATACCGTAGCTTGTAACTCCCACTCCCCAATCCCTATGCTGTCCCTCCCACTTGCCCTCTTCCCACTGGTAACCACTAGGTTTTCTGTACCTGCAAGTCTACTTCTTTTATGTTATATTCAATAGGGTATTGTATTTTTTAGACACCACATGTAACGATATCATACAGTATTCATCTTTCTCTGACTTATTTCACTTAAATTAATGCCCTCCGAGTCCATCCATGATGCTGCAAATGGCAAAATTTCATTCCTTTTCTATGACCGAATAATATTCCATTGTATATATGTATCATATTTTCGTTATCCATTCATCTGTTAATGGACACGCAGATCGCTTCCATGTCTTGACTATCATAAATAGTGCTGCCATGAACCTGGAGGTGCAGGTATCTTTTTGAGTTTTTTTTTTCTCAGATATTTGCCTGGGAGTGGAACTGTGGGATCATACGGCAACTCTATTCTTAATTTTTTTGTGAAACCTCCATACTGTTTTCCAATTTTCATGACCACACCAATTTTCATTCCCACCACCACTGTACTTGGTCCCCTTTTCTGTGTGCTGTGCTCAGTCACTTCAGTCGTGTGCAACTCTTTGTGATCCCACGGACTGTAGCCCACTGGGCTCCTCTGTCCATAGGATTCTCCAGGCAAGAATAGTGGAGTGGGTTGACATTTCCTACTCCAAGGGATCTTCCAGACCCAGGGATCAAACCTGTGTCTCCTGCATTGCAGGGACAATCTTTACCACTGAACCACCTAGGAAGCCTTTTTCTCTACTTGAGCATTTTATATGATTTAAATGTTGGGTGAGGCCCTCTCTCTTTAAACCCCTTGTCCTTCGTTTTGGTTTGGTTTGGTCTCACGGGTGTGTGTGCAGGGGAAGGGGTCTCTCCCACACACAGCCCCACATGCAATCCTGGCATTCAGGTAACCCCAGATTATGGTCAGTGTGGCAGAAACACACATCAGAGAAGCAGCAGTGAACAGTACACATACAAGAACAGCTGGGAGTCCAGCCGGGACGCACATAACCACCATCTTGCCACTCCCTGGCCACATTTTCTGTTTGAGTAAATAACCAACACAGAGGGTGGAAAATGCACCATCCAGGTCTCAACTGCACAAAACAAAATGACCAGTGGACCCAGCGTAGGGCAGGGATAACCAGAGTACCGAAGGGCAGCTGGGGCTCCAGGTGCCCAAGCCTGTGTTAAAGAAAAGGTGTCCATCCCTGGACAGAGGAAAGTGGGTTGCACACACCAACATTGGGCCTTTGTGGACAAAGAGATAGGAAGGAGCGAGTCACGCCTCACTGACTCCGTGGACACGCTGCTGCTAAGTCACTTCAGTCGTGTCCGACTCTGTGAGACCCCATAGACAGAAGCCCACCAGGCTCCCCTGTCCCTGGGATTCTCCAGGAAAGAACGCTGGAGTGGGCTGCCATTTCCTTCTCCAATGCATGAAGGTGAAAAGTGAAAGTGAAGTCGTTCAGTTGTGTCTGACTCTCAGCGACCCCCCTACCAGGCTGCTCCATCCATGGGGTTTTCCAAGCAAGAGTACTGGAGTGGGGTGCTGTTGCCTTCCCCTCAATGGACATGAATCTGAGCAAATTCTGAGAGATAGTGAAGGACAGGGAGGCCTGCCCATGGGGTCGCAAAGAGCCAGACTCGACTGAGTGACTGAACAACAACAAAGGCCTTCTTGAAAATTTAGACTGAAAAGCGGGATAATCCATGCAAGACGGAAATCCCATATTGCTCCAAGAGTACATTTTGCCCAAATTTATTTAGGTAATGGCCTCAACTCTACACACTGTCACAAACTTGCTATTCATAGCGGAGAGCTTCGATCTGGACAGTGAGACTATTTGTACAAGATGAAAATCCACCGAGCTGCCTCTAGCCCCACCATCCACCCAGACCTGGGCTCTTCACGGAGGTCGTGGGCACCTGCTGTTCATTGATGTTGTGATTGCTGGTGCCCCAACCTTCAGGGAGCTATCTGGAACAAAAGCAGTACCCCAGTGCATTGGAAGGTGACCTGGCTGCCTTGCATGGGGGAATTGCAAACCTGAAAATTCTCAGCAAGAAAAACATGTCTTACCAAAGCATAAACCAGACACTTGGCACCCACTCTCTGTGACGCAGGGCTCCCCGACTGGCAGGAAAACCACAGTAAAGAACTGATTATGCTGCTAGAACACATTCCATGGGCTGTCCAAGGCTATTTTTATTTTACTATAAGGTACAATATGTTCCATGATGCTCCCTGTCCTGGACACTTTTTAAAAATTGTATTCGCCGAATCATTAATCCCAGTAAATCACCAACTATCCAAAATCTGAATAAATTAACAGACCTGGGTGCATTTATTAAATTCAGCAGCACTAATAATACACATGTGCAATTTTTATCCTAAGCAGAGCACTCATGGCTGGCACCACCTGTTGAAAATCTTTTTTGGGAGATGGGCATTTTGAGAGACTGAGCTCCATGAAAATTCTTGAATTTATAGTCCAGAAGTGTCTGCCTTTTTAAATCCTTTTTTTTTTTTCTTTTTCTTTTAGAGATGTCAATTGTGAAAACAATGTTTGGTCAAGAAATGGACTAAAATCCTCATAATAAAGCATTCCAAATGTTCTACCGATAAAAAAGTTTCTGTTTGAACTTAGGTTCCATAAAAATTAAAACTGTTTTGAAAGAAGGAATGACTTCCCTGAAACATAATGGATATTCAACAACTCAGATGCATTATGAGAACAACTTTCCATCCATCTCTAAAAGGAAAACAGACAAGCAGTGTAAGATTACTCGTAAAGGCCAGACCATGCGTTAAGACTCATGCTCAAGAAAAACTTCCTTACTAATGCCTAACTTGTTATGATAACCGCTTTTGCTTTTTCAGTACTTCCTAGCTCCTTTGTAACCATTTTCAATCAGGCAAACTGGACAGAGTGCATCAAATCCAATCAGTAGGTCCACTAAGGAAGATCTAGGACGTGATGAACTTTGAGTGTTCGCCATTATTTTTATTCTTTGCAGACTTTGAAAAATCTAAGGGTCACGAGAGGGTTAGGCATCTGCAATTCCATGGTGGAAGTTTACCTTTCTTAATGGCCATTAGAAAACACAGGCCGTCACTGTGATGTTGCGGGCAGGGGAGATGTCCTTGAGCCTGCTGGCTCGAATGGTAAAGAATCTGCTTGCAATGCAAGAGATCCAGGTTCCATCCCTGGGTTGGAAAGATCCCCTGGAGAAGGGAATGACTACCCACTTTAGTACTTTTGCCTGGAGAATTCCATGGACAGAGGGGCTTACAGTCCATGCAGTCTCCAAGAGTCAGACATGACTGGGTGACTAACACTTTCACTTTTTCACTTTTGAAGATACAAGAGTGGGGAGAGACAGAAATGATCAGTAAATTTAAGTAATATATCTAGCTACTCATAACAGGGAGAAAGAATAGGAGACATATCCTAGAACTAGAAGCTCTGTAAGGGACTGCAGTACAAATAATGCTTATATATGCAGATTTACACCTCATAAGAAAACATGAATAAGCCAAGAATCTTGTTCTAATTTTTTAATGGCAGTTTTTTTGACAAGATCAGGAGACTTGAGCCAAACATCTGCATCATATGATAAAGTCATGGCAAAAATGTCCATTTTTTCCACTGTAGGGAAGTCACAGAAAAGCAGACACATAGAAATGTTTTCTGCTTCCACTTAAAGCTGAGATGAGGGTCCAAGCAGAGCTCCCCACGCTGGGAGTGGTAGGGTTTGTATTTCCCTTGTAACCTTAATTTCTATCTTCAGATGAGGTTGGAGGAGCCGACTCTCTTCATATCTTTGGTTTGCTCATTGGCCTGCAGAGACCATGCACTTCTATGCTATGCTTTGTTCACGATTTAACTATTATTTCTATTTAGCTTTTATAGGGTACCAAAAATGTGGTTGAAGTTAAATAGCTTTCCTGCTTGGCCAGCTACAATGGAAATGTTTTTTTTGAAGCTTTTTAAAAGAAAAATAGGAGAAAGGGGAAAAATAAAAATAAATCAGGACTCCAGAAGAGGTTTATCAGAACCCATGCGTTCAGATTCCCTGCCAAAGGAGTCCTCTGGGTTGCCTGTGGATTCTCCAGGGAGATAGCATGTCTTCCCTGAGCACCCTCCATGGCTGTGACATTTCATTTGATGTGCTTTCTGGGTGGGTGGCTTTGTGACCTTGGACTGGTCAGATAGTGAGCTTGTGGGAACTGAGAAATGTTACAAACATTAAAGTTGTAAAGTAAATGTCACATCAAACAGAGAAACGGCATTCTGGTTGGAATCTAGTAAGTATGAACACGCCTCTAGGGACATCTGACTCCCTGAAATATCAAAGACCAAAATCAAATGGCTAGATCTGAGTTCTTCTCCATCAGCTCCTGCGGGCACGTCTTTTCTCCCCAGCTTCTATGGTGCCGTGGAAAATGGCTTGTTTCTGCAAATTGACTCTCATCCAGAAACAGCCCAGACGTTCCCTGTCACATCTGTAACCCTACTCGTAGGGTTTTAACTGTCAGACATCCCCAAGTGACTTTCCTCCCAGCTACAAGGTCATGTCTAACCAGGGAACAGCCTCTAAGTATGAAAATACCGTATGAGGGAAACACAGGTGAAAGATGTAAAGAACCGAAGGGGAGAAGCATTTCCCTCTATCCACTCTCTTTCCACACAAATCCCTGGACATGGTGTATTGGAACTATACTCAGTATCTTGTACTAACCAATAATGGAAGAGAATGTAAAAAAGGAATATATATATATATATATATATATATTCCTTATATATATATACACATATATATACATACATACGTGTGTGTATATGTATACATATACACACACACACACACACTACGTGGGCTTCCCAGGTTGCTCAGTGGTAAAGAACCCCTTGCCAATGCAGGAGTCACAGGAGACGTGGGTTCGATCCCTGAGTTGGAAGATCCCCTGGAGAAGGAAATGACAACCCACTCCCGTATTTTTGCTTGGAAAATTCTAAGGACAGAGGAGCCTGGTGGGCTGCAGTCCATGGGGTCACAAGAATCAGACACGACTGAATGACTGAGGACACAGGCACATACTAATTACATATATATATATATATATATATATATATATTTATTTATAATGGAATCACATTGCTGCATACCTGAAACTAACACATTGTAAATCAACTGTATTTCAATTTTTAAAAAGTTATGGGCCAAAGGAAATAGCAATACAATTGCAGAATAAAAATATTAGCACAGTCTAAATCACCTATCTTTAGGAAAAAAGATGAACTTATTCCAGAGAAAACCATCTTTGATTGGTGATCAACAAAGATCCAGATGTTTCATCTTCACACTTCTCTTTGTTGCCCATAAAGTTTAACAAACAATTTCCAGAGTACTTCACAGACTGGTGGACACTGATGGCTTCAAGTAGTTTTTAAAGTAGTTTTAAGTACTCAGTATCTTAGTGTTTTTGGTGGTCCACTTTTCAGACAAAATGTATGAACTTTATTCACAGGGTAAAAGTAGGGCTTCCCTGGTGGCTCAGACACTAAAGAATCTGCCTGCAGTGTGGGAGACCCAGGTTCGATCCCTGGGTCAGGAAGATCCCCTGGAGAAGGGAATGGCTACCCACTCCAGTATTTTTGCCTGGAGAATTCCACGGACAGAGGAGCCTGGTGGGCTATAGTCCATGGGGTCGCAAAGAGTCACACACGCCTGAGCAAATAACACACACGGCGTAAAAGTACAATCACAGAAACCCAGGAGAGCAAACCGTTCCCTAGGCGCCTGTCTCAGCCCTCCCTGGGGGAGCAATGCGAGGTCTACCCCTCCTTCTCTGGGAACAGATGGTAAAACCTCAATTCTAGTTCAGCTTTTTGAGCAAAAGAAGATGAGTTTAGTCAAAATCTGATGCAGTTTGTCCGAAGATTTTTCAACAAACAGAGGTAAAATGAAAAGGGAGGAAATGTTTTATATGATTCGAGAAAGACTGCACAGGAGAGATTTTGTGTCAAAAACCTACGAAATCTGCTGAAACTGTACCTGGACTGTATTGGTTTTTCTCAAGAGTTAAGATCTCAGTTGAAATCCCAGCTCTTATTAATTTGAGCAGGAAACTACCTTCATGGGCGTCTGGACTTTACAGGCTGTCTGAGCAAGGAGAGAGTGATCCAGCCACACACCTAACCTGCCTGACCGGTATGGCCTCTGCCTGGATGGCTCACTCATGAGTCAGAAAACACCTCCATTGCCAGGCTTGTATTTCGTTTTGTTCTTAACCTTGTCTGACTTAAGATGCTAAGCAAGTTTTAAAATTCAGAAATGTAAAATGTTGTCAAAAGCATGTGCTTATTATTCAGATTCCTCAAATAACAAATGTCTTTATATATAAACTCTCATGTATTGAAATGTTTATATAGGCAGAAAGGAACCCTGTAATGCCTTTGCCAGCATTCAAGCTGGGTCTGTACAGCTACAGGAGTATCGGACACTAAAGACGTTGTGATTCTTTCACTGCCTGGTCGGTCTGATCAGAAAGGGCTCCAAGTTGTGAAGCCTTTGTTAATAAATCGGAGAGAATCTTTAGACACAGCCTTGGCTGGTCCTGCCAACAGATCACAAGTCATGAAGTCCCTTAATTTCCATGATTACATCTTGCTTGAAGAAAGTTGTTTCTTTGACTCTTTGGTCTACCAAGAACCCAGGTCTGTAGTAACTAGTAAATTTACTATGTGTAGAACTTCTACTCAAAATTTGATTCATACATATAAATATATATCCTGCTGCTGCTGCTACGTCGTTTCAGTCGTGTCCAACTCTGTGCGACCCCAGAGACGGCAGCCCACCAGGCTCCCCCGTCTGGGATTCTCCAGGCAAGAACACTGGAGTGGGTTGCCATTTCCTTCTCCAGTGCATGAAAGTGAAAAGTGAAAGTGAAGTCACTCAGTCGTGTCCGACTCTTAGCGACCCCATGGACTGCAGCCCACCAGGCTCCTCCGTCCATGGGATTTTCCAGGCAAGAGTACTGGAGTGGGGTGCCATTGCCTTCTCTGATAAATATATATAATATATAGTAAACTCCGGGAGTTGGTGATGGACAGGGAGGCCTGGGATGCTGCAGTCCATGGGGTCACAAAGAGTCGGACACAACTGAGTGACTGAATTGAACTGATGAATATAAACATAATAGAAATGTAATATATCTGACAATAAAAGCATAAAGAAGGTGGGAGGGAACAAAGATATTTTGGAGTGAAGAGTTGACACTAGATGGTAACTTGAATCTGTAGGATTAAGCAGGATACCAAAGATGAAAACTAAGAAGGTTGAGATAAACAAATCTTTAGATATATTTTTTCTCTTCTCTCTTACCTCAGCTTCCTTAAATGATATAATACTAGATAAAATATTAACTATAGAAATGTATTGTTGGATATATTATATATATGACAGAGAGAGATAATGTGTGTTGGGTTGGCCAAAAAGTTTGTTTGGGCTTTTCTGTAAGATGGTATGGAAAAATCGGAACAAACTTTTTGGCCAACCCTATGTATGTGTGTGTGTGTATGTGTGTGTGTGTGTAAGAGAAAGATAGCATGTATAATAATCATATCACAAAATGTAAATAATTATAGCAATGAATTGTGGGGTTTATTTCATGTATATATGTGTGTGTATATATAGAGAGAGAACACATGGAGCAAGAGAGAGAGAAGTAATATGTATTATCACAAAAAAAGGAGGACGGTGGCATAGAACTAGGTAAGGGTAAAGTTTCTATATCTCACTGGTTGGTATTAAGTCAGGACAAAACTAAAGTCAATTCTGATAAATTAAGATGCATACTATAAACCTTAGAAAATAACTTATTTTAAGTCACTAAGAAAGTAACTCAAAAATACAGTCAAAAATTATTAGAGAATTAAAATATCACACTGGAAATGTTTATTCAATGCAAAAGAAAGCAGAAAAAGAACGGAGGAATGAAATGTGGCATAAGCTACATAGAAAGCAAAAGTAAGATGGAAGACATGAATCCAACCATATAGTAACAGTGCTAATTATGAATAGATCAAATAGTCTGATCAAAAAGCAGACATTGTTAAGGAGAGAACTTTATTTTTCAAACTTTAAACTTCTTATCTTTTATTGGGGTATAGATGATTGACCACACGGTGATAGTCTCAGGTGAAAATTGAAGATACTCAGTCATACATACACATGTATCCATTCTCCCCCAAACCCCCGTCCCATCCAGCCTACCGTGAAACATCGAACCGTTTTCTTAGCTGTACAGTAGGTCCTTGTTGGCTATCTGTTTTGAATATAGCAGTGGGTACATGACCGTCCCCAACTCCCTAACTATCCCTTCCACCTGACAACCATAAGTTTCCTAAGTCAGAAAGTCTGTTTTGTAGCTTCATTTGCATCATTTCTTTTTATATTCCACATATAAGGGATGCCATACAGAATTCCTGCTTCTCTGTCTGACTTACTTAACCCGTGTGACACTCTCTGGATCCCTCCGTGTTGCTGCAAATGGCCTTATTTCATTCTTTTTAATGCCCAAGGAATATTCCATTGTGTATATGTACCACTTCTTCTTTGTCCATTCCTCTGTCTGTGGGCACTTAGGTTGCTTCTGTGAAAGCAGAAATTGTTAGATTGCATTAGGAAAAAAAAACAAAAACAAACCAAAAAAAACCATGATTCAACTATATGTTGTCTATAGGTCATAAACTTTAGATTCAAAGATAAAAATAAGTTGAAAAATTAAAAATGTAAAAAGATATTCCATTTAAATAGCAATCATAAGAGTACTGCTAATATCAGGAAAAATATACTTTAAGGCTAAATAAATGGATACTGGAAATAGCAGGACATTTTGTCATGATCTAAGGGTCAATCTATCAGAAAAAAATATTAACATATTTTCCACCTAACAAATCTGAATAGGCCTATAAAAGATAAAAAGATTGAATGACTAAAGCCCTGGCCCAGATAACTTCACTAGTGCATTTACCAAACATTAAAAGAGAACTAATAATGACTATTTAGAAATTATTTGAAAAAAATAGAACAGAAGGGCAGCAAGACAATTCAATGGTGACATGAAAGTCTTATCAATGAACGGGGACGTAACAATTGCACACTCACGTGCAGAAGAATGAAGTTGGATGCTTTCCTTACACTCAGAAATTAACTCAGAATAGATCATAGACCTAAATGGAAGAGCTAAAATTACAAAACTCTTGAGAGAAAACCTGGAAGGAAGCCTTCGTCACCTAGAGTTAGCCAAAGCCTTACATATGAAATTTAAAAAAAAAAAAACCAAGTGACAAAAAATTAAACTGGAACTTTACAAAATTAAAATATTTTATGCTGCAAATGACACCATCAAGAAAGCAAAAAGACAACCCACAGGATGACAGAAAATATTTGCAAATCATATATCAAAGAACTTATATCTATATAAAGAATTTTTAATTTTTAATAATAAAAATAGAAGCAACTGAATTAAAAATGGATGATTGATCTGAATAGACATTTCTCCAAAGAGCGGGTTAATAAGTACATGAAAAGATGCTCAACATCATTCCTCATTGGGGAAATGCAAATTGAAACTTTAGTGAGGAACTGCTTCACACCCCTAGGGTAATAAGGATGAAAGACAGGTAACAATAAAAGATGAGGATGTGGAGAATTTGAAATGTTCTTACATTAGTGGTGGTGATGGAAAATGAAAATGTGAAAAGTGGCGTTATCTGATCTAGTAATCCTATTCCTGGTACAGATATATTCCTGGCATTCCTAAATGAAAACGCACACTGGCACAAAAACTTATACACGAACGTACTTGGCAACACTATTCAAAATAAGCCTGAAAAGGAAGCAGCCCAATGCCCTTCCACTGATGAATGCATAAATAAGACAGTTTATTTACAAACCGTGTTATTTATTCATCAGTGAAAAGGAATGAAGAGCTGAAACCTGCCATGATATGGATGAACTTTGAAAACACTGTGCTAAGGGAACAAAGACAGGCACATATTATATGCGAAAGTCACTCAGTCGTGTCCAACCGACTCTCTGTGAACCCATGGACTATACAGTCCATGGAATTCTCCAGGCCAGAATACTGGAGTGGGTAGCCTTCCGCTTCTCCAGGGGATCTTCCCAACCCAGGGATCAAACCCAGGTCTCCCGCATTGCAGGTGGATTCTTTATCACCTGAGCCACCAGGGAAGCCCACATTAATTCCATTTATATGAAATAAACAGAAGAGGCAAATCTACACAGTTACAGAGTAGATTAGTGTTTGCCAAGGGCTTGGGGAGGGTAGGGGGAGGGTGGGGAGATTATGACTGAAGTGTAATGTGTTTCTTTTAGGGGAGATAAAAATGTAAAATTGAACTGTGACTACACAGTTCCATGAAAAGCAAAAACCATTGAATAGTATACTCCAAATGTGTAAATTGTTTGGTATGTGAATTATATCTCAATGCAGCCATGAAATTAAAAGATGTATCCTCCTTGGAAGGAAAGCTACAACAAACTTAGCATATTAAAAAAGCAGAGACGTCACTTTGCCAACAAAGATCCGTAGAGTCAAAGCTATATTTTTTCCAGTAGTCATTTACAGATGTGAGAGTTGGACCATAATGAAGGCTGGGCACTGCAGAATTGATGCTTTTGAACTGTGGTGCTGGAGAAGACTCTTGAGAGTCCCTTGAACAGCAAGGAAATCAAACCAGTCAATCCTTAAGGAAATCAACCCTGAATATTCACTGGAAGGACTGATGCTGAAGCTGAGGCTCCAATAGTTTGGGCCACCTGATGTGAAGAGCCGACTCATTGGAAAAGACCCTGATGCTGGGAAAGATTGAAGGCGGGAGGAGAAGGGGATGGCAGAGGACGAGATGGTTAGACAGCATCACCAGCTACACGGACATGAATTTGAGTGAACTCCGGGAGATAATGGAGGACAGAGGGTGGCGTGCACTGCAGCCCATGGGGTTGCCAAGCATCTGACACGACTCAGCGACTGAACAACAAAGGTGTGAGAAATTTAACAGACTTACAAGTCATGTCGTATGAGGTTCGGTTTCTTTAGTAAAATCACTCACTATAGTAACAGTTATTAATGTGGCCACCTTTGACATTCTGGGCCAAGGCGTTTGTTGTTGTGGGAGGACGGGTCCCCCGTCCTATGCATTGCTGGGTGTTTGGCTGCATCTTTGGCTCCTGCTCCTCAGATGCTTGTAACACCCTTTCCCCTGGTTATAACCACTAAAACTGTCCCCAGACATTGGCACATGTCCCTTGGGGACAGGGGGAAAGTAGCGCCTGGTGAGGACCACTGTATACAGTGCTTAATAGCAGTAATTAATTGGCTTAAAAATAATTTATATTTCTAGAAGCTTAAACACTCCTTATCACTCACTGTAAAACTAAAGGACAGATTATTTTTGTTACTTGCAGCTCATATCCTGGAGCTCAAAGGGAACCCAGTCAGGAAAACAGTCTAGGTGTAATTATAACTTTCCACGGATTAAGGACTGACTGTGTTTCTATTTAACTGCCATACTTGGTACTGTAGCTTTAGTGACTGTCCAAAAAATACAAAATTTGCTTGCCACACATTTAACAGAGAGTCCTTCTAAACAAGAAAATATTTAGAAAGGTAAAAAATACCTTCATCTTTTACCAATATTGGATTGGTAATAGAACGGATGTTATTAATGCTTATACAAAGTAAGAAAAAGCAGGATTTTATGGGGGGTTAAAAAAAATATTTCTCTCGAATTTACATGTTCTGATAAATGAGCCATCGAGCTTCTCAATCTGTATTCAAGGAGTTCAGTAAAAACTCCAGTGATTGATTGAAACACACTGAAGTTGATTTCCAAGTGAGGCAAGAAGGCCCGAGATTTATTCTAACTCTGTGTAACACAAAAGCTAAAAAGGAATTGATGAGAAAAATTAACTGTGTCGAAACCGCAGGAGAACACAGAAGCAGCACTGTGACTGCAGAGGAAAAAATGAGAAAAATGTGACAAACGTAACAAGAGGGTGTTGAGTCAGTCACTGAAGAAGGGCTGCTTCACAGAGTTTCAGCAACAAAAAAACAAACAAGAAACAACGAGGAAAGCTCCCACTCGATGTAACGGGAAGACATTTGGGTTTCACACTTGCATGCTCATGCACACATTGTTATCACTGAATAGTAATACTCACTGTCAGACCCTCATTTCTAACCACGAAAATTGGAAGTCTCACGTTAACCAGCTTCCCCCACCACAAAGTAGTATTTCCAAGTTGGAGCTTGCATGCCAATGAAACATCCTGCCTCGCCCTCCGAATGTGTACAAAGGGCCGTAGGCTGGGGTGGGTGGGATTTGATCTGAGGGTCCCATTCTTGCCTTTCCACCTTGCCCCAGACCAGCCCCAACCACAACTGGGTATTTTCAGCCCATGTGGGCTTCACGGTGCTTTCTTGCTTCCCTCAGTGCTTATTTTTGTTTTCCAATCTATGCCATTCACAGCATCACGCACCGTGAAAGTCATCTCTCTGCCCTTCCCTTGACATTCACACCCCGATCTGGATATGTCGCATCGCCCTCTTCCCTCTTCCTGCGACTTTTTCATCCTGGAGTTTTGCCCCAGGCGTGGCACTGAGCCTCCAGCTGCAAAGCCCAGGCGACCTTGGCCGCATGTGAAGGAGACGGGAAGGGCTCTCGCCACCGAGCTGATGTGAGAAACAGTTCTGGATCCTTCTTTGCCTTAACACGTACTCCTGGGATTGGCCAGTGTCTTGCTCCTCTGGGAAATCCCAGAGGAGAGGATGAGAAGGCACCCCCCAGGTAGGTAGGTGCGTGTGCTCCTGGGGCTGCACACTCAGCTGTGTGTCTCCTGTCGCTGCGTGCAGATCGTGAGGTGTAACGAGGCCTTCTGTTCCTCTAAAGTAAGGCGCCAAGGCTGGGGATTCTAAAGACTGCTCTTCTCCAAAGATTTCCTGGTCTTTGGATTTCTCCCACGTCCCTGGAACTGACAGGAACCAGACAAGCCCATGCACTGGGCAATCTCAGGGCAGGACTCTCTTCCCATCAGCGTTGGAGCTGCCAATTCACAGAGACACAGGGATCTTTTTCTGAAGAGGAAAGTCGATCCCGGGGCAAAACCAGCTGAGCATGGGTTAGTTTTTGTTTGTTTTGTGTTTGGGGGCGGGGGAAGTAGGGTGGGTTCATTTTTTAATCAACCAAGGGGAAAAGAAATGGTGTTTTACCATCAAAGAAAGGACCACCCAGTGAAAATATTCCATAAAATTCAGACTTTTCCCCCTCTTTGAGTACTTTTCTCTTCCTCCTGCTCTGCTGTTGGGAAAACCACTTTTTCCCCCCCTTTTGAGGAACTTGAATGAAATTAAATGGAGTTGTGTTGGCCTGAGATATTTTCCTGTGTCGCTGGGGCCACATTAAGATATATGGGCTTTCCTGACTGTCTCAGACTTCACACAACTCCAGCCCTCCGACCAAACTCTCCTTGAGATGATAAACGGTTCTCCTCTCTGCTTATTCTTGGCTCTGGAGGAGCATTTAGACCGTTTCCTGGAGGCTGAGGGCATTTCTGCCACCTGCTGGGGACTGGTGGAACTGCATCTGCTGCTGCCAGCCCTGCAGTATGATTCTTCCGTGCATTGACGGACAGCTTAAGAAACAAATACACAGCTCATCATTGAGAATAACAGGAGGGACATCGCAGATATTAATTTCATTTTTTCAGAAATATCTTTAAAGAGGGTATGTTCCATATTTTAACTTTTTAGTTCTTTACATTGATTCTAAGAAGCATTTTCTTTGAGATCAGATTGAACACATGTTTACAACCTGACCTTAAAATGACCAGCATTTTTGGTACCCTGCATAATCTTACAAGTGTCATGCCACAGTTATTTAAAAGTGCTGCATAGCATTTAAAAGAGATCTTTTAAAAAGTTGCAGCTAAATATAAAACATAAAAAATGAAGTTTGATTAAACTAATAAGAAACTATAGCCTAAAAGGTGAGAGAGAGTGATTGGGCTTCAAGAAAATGGCTGAGGTGCTCATTAATATTAGACTCAGGTATGTATGCTAAATATTTAAAAGATGCCAGTTAAAGACCAAAAGAAGTACAATATACAACGCACAAAAGACTGGGAAAGGGAATTAAAAAGTAATTTCTAAAAAAAAAATCAGAAGAGGAGAAGAAAAGAAGCAAAACAATATAGCCTATGTTGCTATGGTTCTTTAGTCACTAAGTCGCGTCCGGTGCTTTGCAACCCCATGGGCTGCAGCACACCAGGCCCCTCTGTCCCCTTCTGCCTCCAGAAGTTTGCTCAGATTCATGTCCATTGAATCAGGGACACTATCTAACCATCTCATCTATTTTCATCTAAAACTGAAAATAACATGGTACACATTTTCTTAGTGATTAATTAAAATGGGCTGTGTTTACTAATTAAAAGATTGGGATTTTTCAAGTCAGACTTTTAAAAATCCAGCTATATGTCATTTAAATTTTTAAAAAGTAAACAAAGACAGAAGAAAAGGGATATCTTTACTATTAATGTCAGAAAAAAAATGGTCTTTAATGTAAAAACAAAACAAACAACAACAAAAAACATCTGAAATAAAGAGGGTCACCATATCATGAAAGACTAATAATTCAATATATAAAAATTCTGAAAGTGTATGGATCTAACTTTGTAGCCTAAAGATACAGGAAATACAATTAAGAAAATTATCGAGAAAGAATTTAAAATCTACAGGAAGAATTAAAAATGTTAGCACATATATCTCAGAAAAACTGACCAAGTAGAAAAAGTATTAGGTATGTAGGATTTTAGGTGAGAAAGCTGGCAACCTTGATCTAGTTAGTATTTACGAAGCTCCTATCTCATCATTAGAGGGCATAAATAAATTGTTTTTATATACCCATGGAGCACACAAAAATTACCACTTCATAAGCCATAAAACAAATATTTAAATGTCAAAATAGTTATATATCATGGAGCTATGTTCTTTTGGCATACTATTCTAAAAAACAGAAAGTAACAATTTAAAATTAATTCAAAGCATGAGTTTTAAAACTTTCTGTAAGTTTAAAAACACATTTCTAATAAACATAGGTCCTAGAACAGATCAAAATGAAAAGATTGTTAGAAATAAATGGAAAGAAAAATACCATACCCCCCAAACGTAACAGTATTTAAGAGGAAATATGTAGACTTGAATGGGCTTCCCTCATAGCTCAGTCGGTAAAGAATCTGCCTGCCAGGCAGAAGACCCAGGTTCAATTCCTGAGTCGGGAAGATCCCCTGGAGAAGGAAATGGCAACCCACTCCAGTATTCTTGCCTGAAGAATCCTATGGCCAGAGGAGCCTGGTGGGCTCTAGTCCATGGGGTCACAACAGTCGGACACGATTTAGTGACTAAACCACCACCACCATGTAGACCTGAACAGAAATATATATCATGTTCATACATGTCCCCGCTTCTCCTTTTGCCTTCAGTCTTTTTCAGCATCAGAGTCTTTTCTAATGAGTTGGTTTTCACATCAGGTGACCAAAGTATTGGAGTTTCAGCTTTAGCCTCATTGCATATTTATTATATTTCAAATTTTTCCCTTGCCTCTTGAAAATCTCCTTATACTAGACTGGCCTCAATTTTTGAGCTCTTTGTTGGAAGTGACTTCACCGTACCCTAAAGTCTCCTGTTCTGATTGAAAATGCTCAGGACACTTCTAAAAACAAAGACTTGTTTTTATAACAGGCACATTAATGAATTAGAAGTTGTGTTTTGTTTTGTTTGAAATCCCCATAAGCTTAAAAATTAATGGGAAAAAATTGTTTATCTCAATAAGCCCAGTGCTTGGAAAGAAACTTGATAGGTTTAGTGACCTCTACTGTGGGGCACGTCTAGAATTTAGACTCTGCTTTCTTCTCTGACAACAATTTGACAAGTGCTCCAAGCTGCTTGTCAAAGAATCTTTCTTATTTTAGGGCTTTTTCTTTCACAGCTGAAGCAACCACAAGAGCTGAATGGTATCTTATTCTTACCATTCTAGGCACTTTCACAGTCAATCTTTTTTTCTTGCTACTATTCTATTTTCCCTTTGCAATATTATCAGTAGTTTTATTTGAAAAATATTCATAGTAACAGCTATGGTAAGAGAACAATATCATGTGCTATCAGTTAGTAAATAAAAGCCATACACAAAATTTTCAACTCAACTTATGCTCATGTGGACCCCTTCAGACCCACAGTTAGTTAACGAGGTGATCTGTATTACTTCAAACAATGACTGTGTTCATATATTAGTTCTATTCTTACCAGTTAGTGAGCTGCTCTGCAAGTCGATATTCTTATCTGTAAAAGCAAAATAATAATGGCATTTTCCCCAGAGAATTGCTCTGAGTGGAATCACGGAGGTAACATTCTCAGTTCGAGTTGGTGCTCATTATGTATTATTCACAATCCTTTCCTTCCATAAAAAGTAGTAGTAGAAAGAAAAGTCATAGTAAATACATAAATAATGTGAATAAATACAAATCTTTACTTACAATGGGTTACATGTCAAATTGAAGATATTGTAAAACAAAAATTTGTTTAATTATACTTAACCGATGAATACCTTAGCTGAGCCTTGTTGCCGTTCGGCCGTTCAGTCCTGTCCGACTCTTTGTGACCCCATGGACTGCAGCACGCCAGGCTCCTCTGTCCTCTGTATCTCCCGGAGTTTGCTCAGACTCATGTCCATTGAGTTGATGATGCCATCCAACATCTCATCCTCCTTTGCCCCTTGTCCTCCTGCCCTCAATCTTTCAGTACCTTGAATACTGTGCTGAAAATGAAAAACAGAATGGTTGTCTGGGTATAGAATGGATGTCCGTGTGATTGTTTCTGTTTTTTACCTATGTAATTGTGTGGCTGACTGGGAGCCTGCCCAGAATCATAGCAGACTTCCGTACCATATATTGTTAGTCCTGGAAAAGATCAAAATTCAAAATTTGAAGTATGATTTTACTGAATACACATTGTCTTTCTGCCATTGTAAAGTCAAAAATTGTGAAGTCCAGTCATCTGTAATGCTAAAAGTAATAGCCACAATAACAATTGTTATTGTATTTATTGGAATATTATATACTATGCTAAGCAGTCCCTGTTACTAACTAACTCATTAAGTGAAGTGAAAGTTGCTCGGTCATGTCCAACTCTTTGCAACCCATGGACTATACAGTGCATGGAATTCTCCAGGCCAGAATACTGGAGTGGGTAGCCTTTCCCTTCTCCAGGGGATCTTCCCAACCCAGGGATCAAACCCAGGTCTCCCACATCGCAGGCGGATTCTTTACCAGCTGAGCCACAGGGAAGCCCTCTAAACAACCACTTTGGGAAGGTACTATTACTATTATCCCCATTTTACAGATGGGGAAACAGGGCTAGAGAAGTTAAGTTAGAGGTTGGCTTCTAGGGGCAGGCCTACAGCTGAACTCATCCCTTCTGCCCACATGCCCTGGGCCATAGTTCAGAAACACGGCCTCATTTAGCTAGAAAGACGGCTGTCAGGGAAGGGAAGTGGGTTTTGTGTACACTCAGCCAGCCTTCACTAAAATATAATTCTGCAACTTGCTTTTTTCATTTGATGTTACATTATATTTCATTTATTACATTATATTTCATTCTATTTTGCCCCTGCTGATATGTGCAGACCGAATTTTACTTTGGTGTATTTATTTCATTGTGTGGCCTTAGCACAATTTTTTTTAATGCAGTATACCATTGATAGACCTGTGGATTGTTTCCAGTTTCAGGTTATTGCAAACCACACTGCAGTGAACACAGTTGAATTGGTCTCCCTGGGCATATAGAAAGTTTCTATATTGTATAAACCAATAAGGAGAATAACCCTATGGTCCACTGACCTGAGACTTTACCAGGTATTGCAACATTGCTCTCCAGTACACGTGAAACAATTTGTAGACTCAGCAGAAAGAGTTAGGACTATTTTCCAACATGCGTCTTACATGTTTTAAATTTTGCCCATCTAATGGATATAAGGAAACATTTCAGACCTATTTAGTATTAAATATACAGATATAAGGAAACACTTCAAACAATTAGTATTAAATATACATTGAAAAGAGCCATCTCAACCTAAATGGTGATTTTCACAAGATGGATGGTTTGGGTGATGTTTCATAATTGAAGGTGGCCATGGGCTGGACATCCTGCTGCAAGACAAGGGCAAATTTTGACAGACCAGATATAAAGCTCGTGATAACTGTCAGATCTCTCTCATGTCACCATCACTTCAGATTTATGTGCCAACGTCATGAACTTCTCTGTGATGTTTAGTGCAGGCTCCCCATTCCCAAACCCAAACTACAAACTACAAAGCCTGGCTTTGTAGAAGACATTTTTGACTTTGACCGTGTACTCGGCAGTGCCAGGACGCAGTGATGCTTCACTAGCTGATGCGTTGGGACTCCCTGCCCGACTCAGTCTCTCACTCCCAAGGTAAGACACAGGAGAGTTCAGGGCTAGTTATTTTCTAATTATCACCCAGGTTTTGATTGTTTCCAAGATTTGTATGGTCCAGAAGAACAAGAGCTAAGCATCGCTTCCAGATAAAATTAGGTTGTACCCAGGGCTGCCTTCTTCCAACAATGTGTGTGCACAGGAACACATGGGTGCACACACATATAGACACACAGAGCCTGGATAAGAAAGAAGTCTGGCATTCCCTGGCAGCAGACTAAATGGACCTGACTTCCTGGGAACACGTCTTTCCAGTAAACCTACGAGTGTTTCAAGTGGAGAAAGCTCTCAGGTGAAGAGCATCACATTTCAGTATGTGCCCTTGAGCACATATCTAATGCCACTAATTCCGGGTATGGTTTCCTAATGTTTGGACAACAGTAAGCACACAGTTGAATATTAGATTCCTGAGCCTAATCTCTGTTGCTTAATATCTTGCTGCCAAATGTGTTCCAGCAATGTCCTGGAGCTGTGAGAGCACCCCTCCTTCCCTTTTGGGAGGTTGAGCAGCATCTGACAACATCCATCATGGTGCCCATACAGATGGACATTGAAGGAGCCAATGGTTTCATCAAGTGATCCCACTGGAAAGACTGATTGAAGAGGGGTCCATATTCTCAGACATATAGAGTAAGGGTCATGGGAAGTAAGTAAGTTACCTTAAGATGAGTGGGAAATTTCACCTCCTACTGAGGGCTAATAATCATATTCTTTTTGATTTCCTCTGAGTTAGAACCAGACATGGAACAGGAGATTGGTTCCAAATCGGGAAAGGAGTACATCAAGGCTGTATATTGTCACCCTGCTTATTTAACTTATATGGAAAGAACATCATGGGAATTGCTGGATTGGATGAAGCACAAGCTGGAATCAAGATTGCCAGGAGAAATATCAATAACCTCACATATGCAGATGACACCACCCTTATGGCAGAAAGCAAAGAAAAACTAAAGAGCCTCTTGATGACAATGAAAGAGGAGAGTAAAAAAGCTGGCTTAAAACTTAACATTCAGAAAACTAAGATTATGGCATCGAGTCCCATCACTTCATAGATGGGGAAATAGTGGAAACAGTGACTTAATTTAGGGGGGCTCCAAAGTCTCTGCAGATGGTGACTGCAGCCATGAAATAAAAAGACACTTGCTCTTTGGAAGAAAAGCTATGACCAATCTAGACAGCATATTAAAAAAGAGACATTACATTGCCAACAAAGGTCCATCTAATCAAAGCTAGGCTTTTCCGGTAGTCATATATGGTTGTGAGAGTTGGACTATAAAGAAAGCTGAATGCTGAAGAATTGATGCTTTTGAACTGTGGTGTTGGAGAAGGCTCTTGAGAGTCCCTTGGTCTGCAAGGAGATCCAACCAGTCCATTCTAAAGGAAATCAGTCCTGGGTGTTCATTGGAAGGACTGATGCTGAAGCTGAAACTCCAATACTTTGGCCACCTTGTGGGAAGAACCGACTCATTAGAAAAGAGCCTGATGCTGGGAAAGATTGAGGGCAGGAGGACAAGGGGATGACAGAGGATGAGATGGTTGGATGGCATCACCAACTCGATGGACATGAGTTTGAGTAAACTCCAGGAGTTGGTGATGGACAGGGAGGCCTGGTGTGCTGCAGTCCATGGGGTCACAAGGGGTCAGACACAACTGAGCGACTGAACTGAACTGAAGTGACAAGTAGATAATTAAATTTTTGTATCAGTTCAGTTCAGTTCAGTCACTCAGTCATGTCCAACTCTTTGTGACCCCATGGACTACAGCACATAAGGCTTCCCTGTACTTCACCATCTCCTGGAGCTTGCTCAAACTCATGTCCATTGAGTCAGTGATGCCATCCAAACATCTCATCCCCTGTTGCCCCTTTTCCTCCTGCCGTCAATCTTTCCTAGCTTCAGAGTCTTCTCCAATGAGTCAGATGCTTCAGTCAATAAAGAGTCCCTAACCTCTTTATGGGCCAAAAGTTTTAATTCCATTTCACACATTTTAGGGCTAGCTGCGGACTCTGTAGATCACTGTCATTTCTTCAGCCCACATTTGATCCTTTTTAAAGATCAACCATGTGAACTTGCAGGCTTGGGTCTTGCTGCCCTGAAAAGTCTGACTTCCCTCAGGAGGGTTTGCTGCCCACACCCAACTCAATGCACCAGGGGATCTCGAGCCCTGGAACTGTCAGGAGCTTTGCAAGGGTCTCAGATGCCAGCTCCCTTGCTTCCCTGTCCAGTAAAGGAACTGAGGATGAGATGCTAGGCAGAGTCTGAGAGCCTGACTAAGAGGCTCTGAGCGTGGGCCTGCCAGAGAGACACTAGAAGAGACAGAAATGGTTTAGTGGGATTTAAAGAGGGCAAACTGAGCCACTACACCCTTCCCATTTCTAAGAGGACTCTGTGGGTTACAGATCCACTCAGGGGCCAGTAAAATGGGAAGCATGGGCTGCAAATGGCAGAACCACACTAGGAAATCAGCCCAGGCCACCAGGCCACCTGGGAGCAGAGTCCCCTTGTACCAGGGACTCAGTAAGAACATGCTCGCTGCACAGAACCTATGCGACTGTAAGACCCTGACATTCAGGTTGATTTCTCCTGAGCTGTTTGAGCTGGGGTACTAGTCTCACAGCTAGCACCTGGTGGCAATACCCTCAAGTCCTGGGCTCTGCCTGCATGGTGAGCACACGGAAGGGGAGGGGGAGCCTTAGAGGAGGGCAGGCCCATGGACTTTGGGGACAGGCCCCGGTTTTTCTGCAGTAGGAGAAACTTTAAGTCCAGAGATCAGGCCTTACCCAGGGAAGCAGCCCCATCTCTCTGCCCCTGTGTGCACTTGTGCACAGAAACGGGCATGGCCTGGCCCTGCTCTGACCCCCTAGGTTTGCTGTAGGGCCAGCTGTGCCTAGAGGGCCCAGATCCAAGCTGAGATCAGCTGTTTCCACCTCCCCCAGGGCCTGTGTAGGGGATTAGATCACTATTTCAGAGCACTTAGGGAGAACTGTTTCCTAGAACCTGGCTGGCCTCCCCTCCCCCAGCCTAACTGACAGCCCTGGTTGTCAGGCACATGTTTACCTTGGAGACGGAACACTTCGCAGGGTTCTCAGTGGTCTGCTGAGGTCCCCGGGACACTGGATGTCAGAGACAGAGCAGTGGAGCCCTCGCAGACATGGAGGGCCTGCTGCCTGCCCTGGGATCTGCCTTCCAGCTGATGCTGGAGCATTTATGGGGCACTCTGCTGGTGGTTTCTGAGAGCTGGACACGACTCAGGTCTCCCTGAGTTTCCCTGGGAGATCCTGGTATGTGCTATGGTGCTGGGTCTCATGATAAAGAGATGGCACAATTTAAGAAGTGTGAAGTCCCTAAGGAAAAGGTCTTCTGCCCGTGAGGAAGTCTGCGGAAAATGTAGTGAGAATGTTGGGCCACGGGCTCAGGCTGATGAAGCCCTCAAGCCATCTCGGGTGGAGGCCAGTTCTCCCACGTCACAAACCTTGTGCTTGTCGGCCGTGAACGCAAACCTGAGCGGGTCATTGTTTCAGGACATGGCGGACTTCCTGGAGAAGGCATGGAGCGGTCAGTCTTCTTCCCTTTCCCAAGTTACTGACGGAAAACACGCCTTCAAAGCATCAGAGGATGGTGGAGAACGACCTCAGAAGAAAGACATGAGAGATTTGAACAACAGTGTTGATTTTCCAGAAAGTCCAGAACCATCTGACCAAGAAATCGAGAGAGAAAAGCAGCGAGTCCAGGAAAAGGAGGGGCAGGGAGGAGGCCCGGAGCCGTCCAAGGCCCGCAAGGAGCGGGTCCTGGAAGACAGGATTAACCGACTAAGATTCATAGCAAAACACCTGCTGACCGTCTTCCCCTTTCCTGAGCTCCTAGGAGACTGCAGGGATGAAGGGAACCCAGACGTCCAGCCAAAGAAGGAAGCAGAAAACAGCCATCCCCCTGTCCAGGGGGCAAAGGGTGACCTGAAGGGCGTCCCTGACGATGCTGACTGCAGTGTGTCCCTGCCACGTCCCGAAGAGGAACAGCAAGCAACCGCCAGATACCCGAGGGAAGATCAGCAAAGGAGGGAAGAGCTTCCAGGACGAATCACAAGTCTCCACATTGAGGAAGCGTCCCTGCGGTGTGAAAATTCACAGCTCGACAGTGAGATCCAGCTGCTGAGGTGGAAACTTCAAAGCCTGCCTGATTTACACGACAGCTACGTGATGCAACTTCACAGAAGACTGTTCAAGAAAGAAGCGCGCTGCTTGGAAGCGAAGAAGAAACTCCTCAACGTGTGTAGAGAGCTGAACTCCGTGTGTCAGATCCGCAACCTCTCCAAGAAGATAGCTGGAGACATGAGCAAAGAATTAGAGAGAACCGCTGCCTACCATCGCCAGGAGGTGGGTCTCTGCCAGGAAAGAGCTCAGGAAAGCTGGGTGGCAGCCCTGGGGATGGAGAGAGCGCTCAGCGAGCTGACCCGAGAGAACGCCTGCCTCAGGCAGCTGCTGGCCCAGGTCGAGTTCAACTCCCAGCTCTCCCCGAGGGGCCTTCATGCCCCTGCTGCTCCACCCACAGCCCACAGGGGCCTGGAGGGGTCAGGGGAACCCCTGGGTCAGGAGGCACCCTCGGCGAGGGGGAGGGTCCAGCCGTGAGGACTCGGGCCCGAGGTCACCTGCAGGCGGGACTCAGCTCAGCGCAGCCGGGTCCGGACACTCACGGCCAGGACACAACATCAGCGTGTGTTTTCCCTTTTTAAAGGAAGTTCTGTTTTTCTCTTTATTTTTAGCTACTGTAACTTAATCGATTGTTTTTTTCAAGTAGATAAAGCATTATAGTTTGTAAGATTTTTTTCAGTTTTTCACTTACTTGTATTTCTGTTGAAGTAATTTTGATCCGTGCTTTTTTAGTTGTTACTATTATTCAATTGATCCACAACTACTCTTATTAGTATAGCATTATAACCTTATGGCAGTATTATTTAAATATACAGTCAGTAATATAATTCTCATCAATATATAATATCTCCGTTGGACCTTTCAGTATTATATAAGAATTTTACTTGGATTTACCTTAAACGCCCACTATGACGTCAAGCATCCTTTAAGTTTGACATGGATGGAAAAGTTTAATACAATACCAGACCATTTCTGTATACTATGGCTATTTTTAAACATCTGAAGAGGTAACTTAATTTTTGCCTTAGCAAACTTCAGTTGGTTTTAAAAAAAACTTAAAACAACACCACATTCAAACTACATATTTGTCAGTGTAGTCCTTCCTACATTCATATTTAGCAATAAATTATTAAGATGGATCCTAAATATTTAGATTAGAAGACTTAAGATTTTGTAACGATGTCTTTCTAATAACTTTTTCTTAACTTTTATTGTTTTGTTCAAGATAGTGTTTGTTTTTCAACACTCCCAAGGTTTACGAAGTCAAAATTCAGAAGTTTTCTCTTCAGGGCAAACACACACACACACACACACACACACACACACACACACACACGGTACAGATAGATACTGGGCCTATTTAGTTGTTTTGTGAATAACTGAAAATATAAAAATAGAGTTTCAAAAATGTTTAGATGTTTTAAAATAAATAGTGAAAAGAAAATGTGTGTTTATATAATTTGTGTATAGAGAAAATATTCCTAAATCGTATGCACAGAAATGAGATTACCCGATGTTCCAATAAGTTTCCAACTAGCACGAGTCAGACACGACTGAGCGACTTGACTTTCACTTTTCCCTTCCCTGCATTGGAGAAGGAAATGGCAACCCACTCCAGTGTTCTTGCCTAGAGAATCCCAGGGACCGGGGAGCCTGGTGGGCTGCCTTCTATGGGGTCGCAGAGTCGGACACGACTGAAGTGACTTAGCAGCAGCAGCAGTAGCAGCAGCAGCGCTTCATCCAAATGGAGCAGGTGGAGGGACTGGAAGGAAGGTCTTTACCTGGGCTGCAGCAGGGATTGGGGAAGGGCCGAGGATGGGACCCCCAGGTGCCTGCCAGAGGGAGGCTGCCCCCACCCCTGGGCCTGGAGGGAACAGGGGCCAGTGGTGTCATCCGAGTTCAGTGCAGGGCTGTTATGGGACCAGAAATGACTTCCAGAACCTTCTGTCCTGTTCTTCCATTTACTGTGGAGGCCAAAGGCGCCACCCAGGGGGCCTGGTAGTGCAGACAGGAGGCAGCCCTGGGGAATATAACACAGCCCAGAAAAGGGCCTGCTAGAATTTGGAGGATTGCCAGCACTTTTGACCTTTTTTTTTTTTTCTTTTGAGAGTTGTGAGTGAAGTTTTATTTGTGGAAAAGGAGGTCTGCAGCCCGGGAGGCAGCATCTCAGATAGCTCTGAGACTGCTCCAAAGCGGCAGTGGGGGAAAGTCAAAATATAAGGGTTTGGAGAAGGTAGAGTTCAATACAATGAAGCACTGGTTTTACAAAGGCTTTTTGTTAGTCATGAGGGTCTGATGTCCCCATGAAGGGATTCAGTGCTTCTCTAGATTTGAGGAGATGCAAGGATTGAGATCATAAACTCTGTTCCTAAAAACATCCAACAATCTAAAGACCTGTCCCACCAGATTCCCTGGAGCACAGAGTGCCTCTTATTTGCACAAAAGTTTGTTTGTTTTGCTCATCCGCACCATTTTATCTAGTCAATATCTGTGGAGTTTCTATGATCTTTTTCATCGCTCAGGTATTTGGGATGCAGAGATGAACAAAAATGAGCTGAGGCTTTCAAGCCCAGTAGGTTACACAGTAGTGAGAGAAGAACTCTGCTCCTAAAGAAACAGAGATAAAGGGTGGTGATACTTGCTCTGCACATAATCCAGATAGGGTGGTGGTTAACCAGGGAGCAGGCTGACGCCAGGGCGCTGCCATGGATGCTGCTATCAAAATGGCAGGAGAGTTCACCTGGGGAAGTCAAGGGGCAGAATGCTCCAGGTAGAGAAGGGGGGTTATAAAGGCCTGGGAACCGGGTACCCAGGCATGGACACAGGGCAGAGGTGAAGCTAGCAGGGAGCAGACCCGCTGCACAGAGGGCTCTGGAATGCAGAGTGCTGACCCCAGGAGAGGGGCGGGCCTGGGGGAGAGGGTGCAGGCTGAGGACACAGTGCCAAGTGAGCTCGAAGCAGATCTCGGTGGCCGTGGGGAGGGCAGACGGTGGGACATGGAGGGGATGGAATCGGGGGGACAGGCCATATGGGGGTCCTCACGGGTGGGGTGGGCTGGCTCTGGGGTGGCTGAGACAGAGGTGGAGGAAGACAGAGGGGACTGTGAGCTGGCGTCTGCTGGAAGGCAGGCAGTTAAGAGGAATAAGAAACAACACAGAGCTTTTCTAATCCCTCTGTGTATCTTGGCGCTGCTTCAAGTAACTCTTATAAAACTCTTCAGAGGAAACCTGAGCGAATTCAGCCAAGTGTCGCCGTGTTACACGGCGTGAGAGCCTGCCTCTCTGAGGACTGAAGTGTGCTGTAGGCAGGCCCCTGGGCACTCCACGTGGTTTTGGCCCTGCCCAAGGGTTCTCCGGACCAGGCGGTCTCCCTTCCCAGGTGCGCCCCCACAACAGGGGCTCCAAGGGCAGGAACAGGAAGAGCTGGAGGTGAAGACCAGGTTCACTCCTGCAGAGCACAGCCATGGAAGAGACAGCCTCTGGGCCTGGAAGTGGCTCATGAAGATAGCGGGACACTCACTGTTGGCGCCACACCAGGCGCTCAAGCAGGCTGGGGAGTGGGGTGGGAGATCTGGGAGGGCTCTCTGGAGGAGGTGGCCCTGAGCTGATGACTGAAGGATGAGCAGGGTTTATCTCCAGTGCTTTTCACACATTCAGGGACATGGGGGGCTTCCCAGCTGGCTCAGTGGGTAAAGAATCTGCCTGCAATACTGGAGATAACAGGAGTTGCAGGTTCAGTTTCTGGGTTGGGAAGATCCCCTGGAGAAGGGCATGGCAACCCACTCCAGTATTCTTGCCTAGAGAGTTCCGTGGACAGAGGAGCCCGGTGGGCCAGGGGTGGCAAAGAGTCAGATACGACTGAAGTGACTGAGCATGCAGGCATGCAGGGGCGTATGAGTCACTTGCAGATAGTGTCACAAAGCAGGCTCCAACTCAGCAGGTCTTGGGTCAGCCTGAGTCCCTGCGCTGACCCACCTCCCCATGATGTGTATAGTGGGTCAGGACATGGAACAGCAGGGAACTTTAGGTGGTTATGGAGCAGGCGTGTGTGGGGGCAGTGAAAGGGGAAAGGGCATTTCTGGCAGAAGGCTCAGCACTGGCAGAAACACAAGGACACGGAACAGCCTGGTCAAAGAGGGCAGGCGAGCTTGTGCAATTAGCTTCCCGGGGCCCAGAAACTCAAAGCTAGGAGGACAGGGCCGGAGTGGAAAGCGGAACTCGCGTCTAACTTGTGCACACACTCTGTTCCCACTTGCCCTGTTTACTGCTGCCTTCCCCCGCGGGGACACGCTGTCCTTACAACAACAATGCACGTTGCAGAGGAGCACGAGGAACCACAGGGCTTCCCAGGTAGCCCCAGTGGTGAAGAATCTGCTTGCAAGGCAGGAATGCAAGAGATGCAGCTTAGATCCCTGCCTCTGGAATATCCCCTGGAGAAAGAAATGGCATCCCACTCCAGTATTCTTGCCTGCAGAATCCCATGGATAGAGGAGCCTGGCTGGCTACATTCCATGAGGTTGCAAAGAGTCAGACACAGCTGAGTGACTGAGGAACCACAGACATAAGGTCCCTCGTGGGAGGCCAGCCATAGAGGACCCGCTCTGACCAGGCACAGACACAGCTTTGCAAGTTAGAACACCCTTTAGCCTGGAGCTAAGTCAATGGCTTCAGAGCACAGACACAAGCTCATTTGTCTCCATGAGCGGGCTGTTTGCCAGCTCTATTGTCTGTGTGGCTAGTAGACACATGAAATGCACACATATCTTGTGTGCAAGGAGAATTGATGCTTTTGAATTATGTGCTGCAGAAGACTCTTGAGAGTCCCTTGGACAGCAAGGACATCAAACCAGTCAATCCTAAAGGAAATCTACCCTGAATACTCTTAGGAAGGACTGATGCTGAAGCTCCAATACTTTGGCCACTTGCTGTGAAGAGCTGGCTCATTGGAAAAGACCCTGATGATGGGAAAGATTGAAGGCAGGAAGAGAAGGGGATGACAGAGGATAAGATGGTTGGATGGCATCATTGACTCAAAATGGACATGAGGTTGAGAAAACTCCAGGAGATAATGAAGGACAGATGAGCCTGGAATGCTGCAGTCTATGGGGTCGCAAAGAGTCAGGCACAACTTAGCCACTGAACCTCAACAACAAAACAAACCCATTTTGACCCTCTTTTGCAAGGGGAAGGAATATATATTATGCTATGTCCATTTGTTTGAACTGTGGGTAAGCCCTCGGTTATGTATATTTGTGCTAAGTCACTTCAGTTGTGTCTGACCCAATACTGGAGTGGGTTGCCACCCAAGGATTGAACCCACGTCTCCTATGTCTCCTGCATTGTCAGCCAGGTCCTTTACCACTAGCGCCTCCTAGGAAACCCTCAGGATATTGACCATGTGGTTTTTTTTCAAAGGATCTCAATGCTTTCTCCTGTCAACCTACAAAATTCTCAACTGACAATTACCCCAGGTACAAGTTTCCAGAAGCTTCCTAGGACACTCCCTGAGCCATTCTCTCAGGCAAAAAAAAAAAAAAAAAAATACAGTTTTAAGCCTTCCTCTTCTCCTCCCTCTGGAAGGTAGCCCCAGTCATTCTGAATAAGATCTCTCCAAACAGGCCCTTGTCTATCTCCTGCCTCTCCAAACAGGCCCTCATTTGTCTCTCCCATCTTCTTCTTTCCCATTCTGTAGTTTTCCTCTATTTCTTTGCAATGATCGCTGAGGAAGGCTTTCTTATCTCCTCTTGCTGTTGTTTGGAACTCTGCATTCAGATGCTTACATCTTTCCTTTGTTCCTTTGCTTTTTGCTTCTTTTCTTTTCACAGCTATTTGTAAGGCCTCCCCAGACAGCCATTTTGCTTTTTTGCATTTATTTTCCATGGGGATGGTCTTGATCCCTGTCTCCTGTACAATGTCACGAACCTCCATCCATAGTTCATCAGGCACTCTATCTATCAGATCTAGTCCCTTAAATCTATTTCTCACTTCCACTGTATCATATAAGGGATTGGATTTAGGTCATACCTGAATGGTCTAGTGGTTTTCCCTACTTTCTTCAATTTTAGTCTGAACTTGGCAATAAGGAGTTCATGATCTGAGCCACAGTCAGCTCCTGGTTTTTTGTTGACTGTATAGAGCTTCTCCATCTTTGGCTGCAAAGAATATAATCAATCTGATTTCGGTGTTGACCATCTGGTGATGTCCATGTGTAGAGTCTTCTCTTGTGTTGTTGGAAGAGGGTGTTTGCTATGACGAGTGCATTTTCTTGGCAAAACTTTATTAGTCTTTTCCCTGCTTCATTTCGTATTCCAAGGCCAAATTTGCCTGTTACTCCAGGTGTTTCTTGACTTCCTACTTTTGCATTCCAGTCCCCTATAATGAAAAGGACATCTTTTTTGGGTGTTCATTCTAAAAGGTCTTGGAGGTCTTCATAGAACCATTCAACTTCAGCTTCTTCAGCGTTACTGGTTGGGGCATAGACTTGGATTACTGTGATATTGAAAGGTTTGCCTTAAAAACGAACAGAGATCATTCTGTTGTTTTTGAGATTGCATCCAAACACTGCATTTCAAACTCTTTTTTTTGACCATGATGGCTACTCCATTTCTTCTGAGGGATTCCTGCCCACAGTAGTAGATATAATGGCCATCTGAGTTAAATTCACCCATTCCAGTCCATTTTAGTTTGCTGATTCCTAGAATGTCAACGTTCACTCTTGTGATCAATGCAAAGAAATAGAGAATGGGAAAGACTAGATATCTCTTCAAGAAAATTAGAGATACAAAGGGAACATTTCATGCAAAGATGGGCTCGATAAAGGACAGAAATGGCATGGACCTAACAGAAGCAGAAGATATCAAGAAGAGGTGGCAAGAATACACAGAAGAACTGTACAAAAAAGATCTTCACAACCCAGATAATCATGATGGTGTGATCACTCACCTAGAGCCAGACGTTCTGGAATGTGAAGTCAAGTAGGCCTTAGAAAGCATCACTATGAACAAAGCCAGTGGAGGGGATGGAATTCCAGTTGAGCTACTTCAAATCCAGAAAGATGATGCTATGAAAGTGCTGAACTCAATATGCCAGCAAATTTGGAAAACTCAGCAGGGGCCACAGGACTGGAAAAGGTCAGTTTTCATTCCAATCCCAAAGAAACGCAATGCCAAAGAATGCTCAAACTACCGCACAATTGCACTCATCTCACATGCTACTAAAGTAATGCTCAAAATTCTCCAAGCCAGGCTTCAGCAACATGAACCTTTAGCTTGCAGATGTTAAAGCTGGTTTTAGAAAAGGCAGAGGAACCAGAGATCAAATTGCCCACATCTGCTGGGTCATCGAAAAAGCAAGAGAGTTCCAGAAAAACATCTATTTCTGCTTTATTGACTATGCCAAAGCCTTTGACTATGTGGATCACAAGAAACTGTGGAAAATTCTGGAAGAGATGGGAATACCAGACCACCTGACCTGCCTCTTGAGAAATCTGTATGCAGGTCAGAAAGCAACAGTTAGAACTGGACATGGAACAACAGACTGGTTCCAAATAGGAAAAGGAGTACTTCAAGTCTGTATATTGTCACCCTGCTTCTTTAACTTCTATGCAGAGTACATCATGAGAAACGCTGGGCTGGAAGAAGCACAAGCTGGAATCAAGATTGCCTGGAGAAATATCAACAACCTCAGATATGCAGATGACACCACCTTTATTGCAGAAAGTGAAGAGGAACTAAAAAGCCTCTTGATGAAAGTGAAAGTGGAGAGTGAAGAAGTTGGCTTAAAGTTCAACATTCAGAAAACGAAGATCATGGCATCCGGTCCCATCACTTCATGGGAAATAGATGGGAAAACAGTGGAAACAGTGTCAGATTTTATTTTTGGGGGCTCCAAAATAACTGCAGATGGTGATTGCAGACATGAAATTAAAAGACGCTTATGCCTTGGAAGAAAAGTTATGACCAACCTAGATAGCATATTCAAAAGCAGAGACATTACTTTGGCAACAAAGGTCCATCTAGTCAAGGCTATGGTTTTTCCAGTGGTCATGTATGGATGTGAGAGTTGGACTGTGAAGAAGGCTGAGCACCGAAGAATTGATGCTTTTGCACTATGGTGTTGGAGAAGACTCTTGAGAGTCCCTTGAACTGCAAGGAGATCCAACCAGTGCATTCTGAAGGAGATCAGCCCTGGAATTTCTTTGGAAGGAATGATGCTAAAGCTGAAACTCCAGTACTTTGGCCACCTCATGTGAAGAGTTGACTCATTGGAAAAGACTTTGATGCTGGGAGGGATTGGGGGCAGGAAGAGAAGGTGACAACAGAGGATGAGATGGCTGGATGGCATCACTGGCTCGATGGCCATGAGTCTCAGTGAACTCCTGGAGTTGGTGATGGACAGGGAGGCCTGGTGTGCTGCGATTCATGGGGTCGCAAAGAGTCAGACATGACTGAGTGACTGATCTGATCTGATAAGAAATATATATATACATATATATATTTATATATATATGTATACATATATTATGAGAAGTAGATATGTATACATATGAAAGTAGGATGGGGGAAGGAAAGTGTGACATGTTCCCATGCCCTATGAATGCCATGGTGCTTCTGCGGGCTCCCCACACATGCACCACTCTCACTTCTAGCTTGTTCTTAGCCGGGTCTCTTCATCCCTCAATGCTGCCTCTTCTTCACTTGCCCCGCGTGGAGGCTGGGACACAGTGAGCGCTCAGTGAACAGCAACGCTGTTCTCAGGAGCATTATTTCCCACAGAGGACCCAGGGGCCTTAACTGCTCGCAGGATGAGATTCACTGTTGAGTGTGTAATGTGAAAGCGGGTGGCTAACGCGTACACACAGATACGCCTGACCACTTAGTGTCGCTGCAGAGAAAGAAGCTTCTGGACCCAGCGTGGAGAGTCTGTTCTCTTCGCAGCACGCCGCTTGGGTGACGAAGTATCCCTTTATCCAGGTCAGTACAAAATTTAATCCCAATTTATCTCTTCCGGACAGCCTTTGGGGGGAGGCAGCTCAGACTGTGCGCGGCTCTCCAACTCCGTCCTTAGGGATTATAAATGGAGCCATCAATCCACGCGTGAACCCTTGGCAAAGCTCTCAGGGTTACACACTTAGGAAGCTCTGAGAACAAGAAATAGTGCGATGCAAATGCCAAAAATGGCACTACATTTCCCCTTCAGGACTCCTGTCATTGTATTAGCCAATTAAACTGCAATTCCTAGCTGAAAGCGTCATTCTTGTCATCACCTTTCAATCTTAATCTCTTTCCACAGAAAATCTTCCTTAAAGTACTTTAAGGTATTTCCTGATAGGAATTATAAAGAAAATTGCTATGCAGAAAAGGAAGAAATAACATGATGCACCTTTCGAGCAATGAACACAAAATCGTTGCCGTATTTCTATTTTCCAGTGGTGCTTTGCTTTATTGCTGTTACTGCTTAAGGTCAGAAATACTAACCTTACTTAAAATTGAAGGCAACTTCTCTATCTACTCAGAAACACAAGGATGAATTCAAAACTATTAGGTGTAGTTTAATGCTTCTTATGGCTTGTTTGACTCAGCCATCAAGTATTCAGAGGAAATTATAATTTTTAATTAAAGGGTCATGCAGTCCTTTGGTTAAAGTATAACTTTGGTCATATGAACTTAACAACTACAAATGCTGATTAGTATTTCCTGGCTTATTTATTCAGTTCAGTTCAGTTCAGTTGCTCAGTCATGTCCAACTCTTTGCAACCCCATGAACTGCAGCACACCAGGCCTCCCCGTCCATCACCAACTCCCAGAGTCCACCCAAGCTCATGTCCATTGAGTTCGTGATGCCATCCAGCCATCTCATCCTCTGTCATCCTATTCTCCTCCTGCCCCTAACCCCTCTCAGCATCACTCTTTTCCAATGAGTAAACTCTTCGCATGAGGTGGCCAAAGTATTGGAGTTTCAGCTTTACCATCAGTCCTACCAACAAACACCCAAAACTGATCTCCTTTACAACGGACTGGTTGTCTCCTTGCAGTCCAAGGGACTCTCAAGAGTCTTCTCCAACACCACAGTTCAAAAGCATCAATTCTTCAGTGTTCAGCTTTCTTCACAGTCCAACTCTCACATCCATACATGACCACTGGAAAAACCATAGCCTTGACTAGACAGACCTTTGTTGGCAAAATAATGTCTCTGCTTTTTAATGTGCTATCTAGGCTGGTCAGAACTTTCCTTCCAAGGAGTAAGCGTCTTTTAATTTCAGGGCTGCAGTCACCATCTGCAGTGAAATTGGAGCCCAGAAAAATAAAGTCTGACACTGTTTCCACTGTTTCCCCATCTATTTCCCATGAAGTGATGGGACCGGATGCCATGATCTTCGTTTTCTGAATGTTGAACTTTAAGCCAACTTTTTCACTCTCCACTTTCACTTTCGTCAAGAGGCTTTTTAGTTCCTCTTCACTTTCTGCCATAAAGGTGGTGTCATCTGCATATCTGAGGTTGTTGATATTTCTCCAGGCAATCTTGATTCCAGCTTGTGCTTCTTCCAGCCCAGCATTTCTCATGATGTACTCTGCATATAAGTTAAATAAACAGGGTGACAATATACAGACTTGACGTACTCCTTTTCCTATTTGGAACCAGTCTGTTGTTCCATGTCCAGTTCTAACTGTTGCTTCCTGACCTGCATATAGGTCTCTCAAGAGGCAGATCAGGTGGTCTGGTATTCCCATCTCTTCCAGAATTTCCCACAGATTATTGTGATCCACACAGTCAAAGGCTTTGGCATAGTCAATAAAGCAGAAATAGATGTTTTTCTGGAACTCTCTTGCTTTTCTGATGATCCAGCAATGTGGGCAATTTGATCTCTGGTTCCTCTGCCTTTTCTAAAACCAGCTTGAACATCTGCAAGTTAAAGGTTCATGTTGCTGAAGCCTGGCTTGGAGAATTTTGAGCATTACTTTAGTAGCATGTGAGATGAGTGCAATTGCGTGGTAGTTTGAGCATTCTTTGGCATTGCGTTTCTTTGGGGTTGGAATGAAAACTGACCTTTTCCAGTCCTGTGGCCCCTGCTGAGTTTTCCAAATTTGCTGGCATATTGAGTACAGCACTTTCACAGCATCATCATTCAGGATTTGAAATAGCTCAACTGGAATTCCATCCCCTCCACTGGCTTTGTTCATAGTGATGCTTTCTAAGGCCCACTTGACTTCACATTCCAGGATGTCTGGCTCTAGGCGAGTGATCACACCATCGTGATTATCTTGGTCATGTGGATCTTTTTTGTACAGTTCTTCTGTGTATTCTTGCCACCTCTTCTTAATATCTTCTGCTTCTGTTAGGTCCATACCATTTCTGTCCTTATCGAGCCCATCTTTGCATGAAATGTTCCCTTGGTATCTCTAATTTTCTTGAAGAGATCTCAAATCTTTCCCATTCTGTTGTTTTCCTCTGTTTCTTTGCAATGATTGCTGAGGAAGGCTTTCTTATTTCTTCTTGCTATTCTTTGGAATTCTGCATTCAGATGCTTACATCTTTCCTTTTCTCCTTTGCTTTTCACTTCTCTTCTTTTCACAGCTATTTGTAAGGCCTCCCCAGACAGCCATTTTGCTTTTTTGCATTTCTTTTCCATGGGGATGGTCTTAATCCCTGTCTCTTATACAGTGTCACGAACCTCCATCCATAGTTCATCAGGCACTCTATTTATCAGATCTAGTCCCTTAAATCTATTTCTCTCTTTCACTGTATAATCATAAGGGATTTGATTTAGGTCATACCTGAATGGTCTAGTGGTGTTCCCCACTTTCTTCAATTTAAGTCTGAATTTGGCAATAAGGAGTTCATGGTCTGAGCCACAGTCAGCTCCTGGTCTTGTTTTGGCTGACTGTATAGAGCTTCTCCATCTTAGGCTGCAAAGCATATAATCAATCTGATTTCGGTGTTGACCATCTGGTGATGTCCATGTGTAGAGTCTTCTCTTGTGTTGTTGGAAAGGGTGTTTGCCATGACCAGTGCGTTCTGTGGCAAAACTCTATTAGTCTTTGCCCTGCCTCATTCCGTATTCCAAGGCCAAATTTGCCTGTTACTCCAGGTGTTTATTGACTTCTTACTTTTGCATTCCAGTCCCCTATAATGAAAAGGACATCTTTTTTGGGTGTTAGTTCTAAAAGGTCTTGTAGATCTTCATAGAACCATTCAACTTCAGTTTCTTCAGCATTACTGGTTGGGGCATAGGCTTGGATTACTGTGATATTGAATGGTTTGCCTTGGAAATGAACAGAGATCATTTTGTCGTTTTTGAGATTGCATCCAAGTACTGCATTTCAGACTCTTTTGTTGACCATGATGGCTACTCCATTTCTTCTGAGGGATTCCTGCCAGCAATAGTAGATATAATGGTCATCTGAGTTAAATTCACCCATTCCAGTCCACTGTAGTTCGCTGATTCCTGGAATATCGACATTTACTCTTGCCATCTCCTGTTTGACTACTTCCAATTTGCCTTGATTCATGGACCTGACATTTCCAGGTTCCTATGCAATATTGCTCCTTACAGCATCGGACCTTGCTTCTATCACCAGTCACATCCACAACTGGGTATTGTTTTTGCTTTGGCTCCATCCCTTCATTCTTTCTGGAGTTATTTCTCCACTGATCTCCAGTAGCATATTGGGCACCTACCCACCTGGGGAGTTCCTCTTTCAGTATCCTATCATTTTGCCTTTTCATCCTGTTCATGGGATTCTCAAGGCAAGAATACTCAAGTGGTTTGCCATTCCCTTCTCCAGTGGACACATTCCGTCAGACCTCTCCACCATGACCCACCCGTCTTGGGTGGCCCCAGATGGCATGGCTTAGTTTCATTGAGTTAGACAAGGCTGTGATCCATGTGATTAGATTGACTAGTTTTCTGTGATCGTGGCTTGTGTGTCTGCCCTCTGATGCCTCTAGCAACATGACTGTCTTACTTGGGTTTCTCTTAGCTTGAACGTGGGTTATCTCTTCACGGCTGCTCCAGCAAAGAGCCACCTCTGCTCCTTACTTTGGACAAGGGGTACCTCCTCACCACCGCCCCTCCTTACCTTGAATGTGGAGTAGCTTCTCTTGGCCCTCCTGTGCCCGCGCAGCCACCGCTCTTTGGACATGGGGTAGCTCCTCTCAGCCACTCTTGTGCCGTTGCAGCCTGGCACTCCCAGCCGCCGCCCCTCTCCTCGATTGTGGGGTAGCTCCTCTCCGCCGCCGCCATTGACCTCGGGCCTGGAGTAGCTCCTCTTGTCTGCTGCCCCTGACCTCGGGCCTGGGGTAGCTCCTCTCGGCCGCTCCTTCGCCATCGCAGCCTGGCACTCCCGGTCGCCGTCCCTGACCTCGGATGTGGGGTAGCTCTTCCCGGTCGCTGACCCCGACCTCGGACATGGGGTAGATACACTCGGCCACTTCTTCGCCGTCGCAGCCAGGCACTCCCGGTCACCGTCCCTGACCTCAGGCGGGAGGTAGCTCCTCCCAGCCGCCGATCCTCTCCTCAGTTGTTGGGTAGCTCCTCTCAGCCACCGCCCCTGACCTCGGACGTGGGTTAGCCCCTCCCGGCCACGCTTCTGCGTGGTCTGTCGCAGCCGCTGTGCTTATTCATTAATGATAATATAAATGGTTCTTTCCTATAAGAAGAAGTAGCAATATTTGAATGAGTTCCTACCAATCATCTATAAGTTCTACTTATGTGAAAACAGAAAGTTCCTGCTGGATGATGTTATTTATGTGAGAGGAGTAATGGCAACACTAATAGTTGATATTTGATGAACACATATCCTTCTCTGCCTCCTACTGTATGTTGCTATTATTCAGTCACTAACTTGTGTCCAGCTCTCTTTTGACCTCATGGACTGTAGCATGCCAGGCTCCCCGTCCATGGAATTTTCTAGGCAATAATGCTGGAATGGGTTGCCATTTCCTGCTCCAGCCAGATCTTTCCGACTCAGGGACTGAGCTGACATCTCCTGCATTGGCAGGCAGATTCTTTGCCACTGGAACACCTGGGAAGCTCCTCACACTATGTGTTGTTGTTACTGTACATGTCCAACTCTTTGTGACTCCATGGACTGCAGCATGCCAGGCTCCTCTGTCCTTCACTGTCTCCTGGAATTTGCTCAAACTCATGTCCATTGAGTTGGTGATGCCATCCAACCACCTCATCCTCTGTTGTCCCCTTCTCCTCCTGCCCTCAATCTTTCCCAGCCTCAGGATCTTTTCCAATGAGTCAGATGCCATGATCTTAGTTAGAAGGAGTCAGGTATATGTTTAATTCATATCAGTAAAACATGGTAACATATGCTATGAATTAAGATATGACAAAGTCCTTGGGTGGCCGTTTGGGGCTAAGTAGTCACAGCCAGGCTTTCTCAATCAGCGGCATAATGACAGGAAAAAACTACTGTGGGATGGCCAGGGGAAAAGGGATTTCAGGCAAGGCGAGGCTTCTTTATTCATCTTAGTAACTCTGTGTTGTTCGTTGTTGATGTTGTTCAGTCAGTAAGTCATGTCTGACTCTTTGCAAGCCCATGGACAGCAGCACACCGGGCTTCCCTGTCCTTCCCCCTCTCCCGGAGTTTGTTCAGACTCATGTCTATTGAGTAGGTGGTGCCATCCATCCATCTCACCCTCTGTCGCCCTCTTCTCCTCCTGTCCTCAGTAGTAACTCTATAAGAGTTATGATTCCCATTCAAAGAAAAACGGGTGCTCAAATATACTCAAGTAACCAGTCACAATCATGAAATCAATGATGTTGCCATGTTGTCTTCAATCACAAGATGTGTCTAATTCTACAATGTTGCTTTTGCCATAATGTAAAACCACTGCTCATTTAGTAGATCTGAGAACCACACATACACACACACACACGACACGTATGGAGTGTAAACAAAGGGGAGAAGCCACAGGGATCCAGTTGTGTGTGCTTGGGGTGTGTGTTTACTTGAATCTATAACAGCGTGTTTGTTTTTGGGACAGCATTATCTGAAAAAGTTTCAGAAAACATTTTTCACACCCAAACATAAGACTAGCCTTTAAAGTCGTCCTCTTAGAGAAAATATCATGCATGAATAAAGCTAAGAAGTGTCAACATGGTTGGAACTATTAATCAAATGAATAGGACTTGTAAGGGAACAACAAGTTAGAAGTAAAAAAGAATTATTTACATATATCTACCTTGACTTTGTCAGAGAAGGCAATGGCAACCCACTCCAGTACTCTTGCCTGGAAAATCCCATGGACGGAGGAGCCTTGTAGGCTGCAGTCCATGGGGTCACTAAGAGTCGGGCACGACTGAGCAACTTCACTTTCACTTTTCACTTTCATGCACTGGAGAAGGAAATGGCAACCCACTCCAGTGTTCTCGTCTGAAGAATCCCAGAGACAGAGGAGCCTAGTGGGCTGCCGTCTATGGGGTGGCACAGAGTTGGACATGACTGAAGCAACTTAGCAGCAGCAGCAGCACCTCAACTTTGTAAGTAATAACTTCTACTTTACAGGTGAAAAATAGTGCAATGCTAGATCACTTGCTTAGACATTTGTTTCCTGAGAGAAGCCATCTAAATGATGAATAAGAGAAGAAGGAAATTCATTTTTCTTTAATTCAAAACAAAGCGGAAGACGCTTGTAAGCTCCTGGAGTTTAGGAAAGTATGGAAAATTGGTCTTGAAGCATGGGTTATAAAATTAGACAATGAAGGACTTCCCTGGTAGCTCAGATGGTAAAGAATCCGCCTGCAATGCATAAGACCTGGGTTCGATCCCTGGGTTGGGAAGATTCCCTGGAGGAGGGCATGGCAAGCAACTCCAGTATTCTTGCCTGGAGAATCCCACGGACAGAGGAGCCTGGTGGGCTACAGTCCGTGGGTTTGCAAAGAGTCGGACACAACTGTGTGACTAAGCACACAAAAGCATTCTGGACGAGGGTTCTAGGATGAAATCCTCTCAAAGGCATTGCCAACGAATCATGTGAAGCAGCACTTTGTTACATTTGTGAATTTTTCCATTGGAATATTTTGGCTGCCTGCAGGAGCCTGGCATTTTACATGGAACTCTGCCTACTGTTCCGGAGAAGGCAATGGCACCCCACTCCAGTACTCTTGCTTGGAAAATCCCATGGATGGAGGAGCTTGTCGGGCTGCAATCCATGGGGTCGCTAAGAGTCGGACGCGACTGATTGGCTTCACTTTCACTTTTCACTTTCATGCATTGGAGAAGGAAATGGCAACCCACTCCAGTGTTCTTGCCTGGAGAGTCCCAGGGACAGGGGAGCCTGGTGGGCTGCCATCTATGGGGTCGCACAGAGTCGGACACGACTGAAGTGACTTAGCATAGCATAGCATAGCAGCCTACTGTTCAGTTTTGTCCAGCAAAGTATTTTCTGTCCTATTTATCAGTTTATGCAGAAAATCTATAAGAAGGTAAACATTCATGATGTGCTGGATCTCTTTTGTGAAAGATTTTTTTAACACCTGCAAAAAGTTTCCCTCAAATTTCCAATGGAATCCAATTAGGGGCAGCCTTTATCATCCACATTTAACATTTGCACTTTGGAAGTTTGAGAAGATCAGAGTACTGCATATATAGAAGGAAATACACCCAAAATGACCATACCAATTTGTTTTACTATAATTTTTTTTTTTTTTATTTCTTGGAACAGTTTAAGTTTCATGGAAAAATTGGAGGGAAATATAGACATTACCATGTATCTCTTGTCCTCACACTTACATAAAGTGAAAGTGTTTGTTGCTCAATTGTGTCCAGCTCTGTGAAACTCCATGGACTGTAGCCCACCAGGCTCCTCTGTCCATGGAACTCTCCAGGCCAGAATACTGGAGTGGGTAGCCTTTCCCTTCTCCAGGGGATCATCCCAACCTAGAAATCGAACCCAGACCTCCCACATTGCAAGCAGATTCTTTCCTGTCTGAGTCACCAGGGAAGCTACAGGTACATAACCTTGCTCATTATCAACATTCCCCACACAAGTTTTGGTGTAACTGATGAAACTACATTGACATATTATAATCACCCAAAGCCTATAGTTTACATTATGTACAGCACCAAGATGAAAATTGGTTCTGTACATTCTATATAATTTTGACAAATGTATAATGATATGTATCCACCATCACAGCACCATGCAGAATATTTTCATTGCCCTAAAAGTTCTCTGTGGTCCAACTACTCATCATTTATGCTCCTCCATCTCTGCCCTGGCAAGTTCTTTGCTTTTAAGAATTAGCCAGTCCTAGGGGAGATGAAACACAAGCTGGAATCAAGATTGCTGGGAGAAATCTCAATAACCTCAGATATGCAGATGACACCACCCTTATGGCAGAAAGTGAAGAGGAAGTAAAAAACCTCTTGATGAAAGTGAAAGTGGAGAGTGAAAAAGTTGGCTTAAAGCTCAACATTCAGAAAATGAAGATCATGGCATCCGGTCCCATCAATTCATGGGAAATAGATGGGGAAACAGTGGAAACAGTGTCAGACTGGGGCTCCAAAATCACTGCAGATGGCGACTGCAGCCATGAAATTAAAAGATGCTTACTCCTTGGAAGGAAAGTTATGACCAACTTAGATAGCATATTCAAAAGCAGAGACATTTCTTTGCCAACAAAGGTCCGTCTAGTCAAGGCTATGGTTTTTCCTATGGTCATGTATGGATGTGAGAGTTGGACTGTGAAGTAGGCTGAGCACCGAAGAATTGATGCTTTTGAACTGCGGTGTTGGAGAAGACTCTTGAGAGTCCCTTGGACTGCAGGAGATCCAACCAGTCCATTCTGAAGGAGATCAGCCCTGGGATTTCTTTGGAAGGAATGATGCTAAAGCTGAAACTCCAGTACTTTGGCCACCTCATGCGAAAAGTTGACTCATTGGAAAAGACTCTGATGCTTGGAGGAATTGGGGGCAGGAGGAGAAGGGGACGACAGAGGATGAGATGGCTGGATGGCATCACTGACTCGATGGACATGAGTCTGAGTGAACTCCTGGAGTTGGTGATGGACAGGGAGGCCTGGCGTGCTGCAATTCATGGGGTCGCAAAGAGTCAGACACAACTGAGCAACTGAACTGAACTGAGGGGAGACAATCCCTCTCCAACCTGCATGTCCCCAGAGGCCACAGCATCAAGAATGCAGAAAATGAGAAAATGGAGTAATATATAACTCAACAACAAAATAAAGTGAAAGTGTATTGGCTTTCTATTGCTATAATCCAAATTACTACAGACTTGGTAATTTAAAATAGCAAAGGTGTACTATTTCTCATGGCCATGGGTCAGGAGTCCAGGCACAGAGCGTTGGGTCATCTGTTCAAGTCTTATTAGGCTGAAATCAACCAATCAGCCAGAGCTGGAATATCATCTGAGCCTCAGGGTTGTCTTCCAAGTTCACTCGTTGCTGGCAGAGTTAAGTTCCTTGCTGTGGTAGGACTGAGGCCCCCATTTTCTTGCTGGCTGTAGGCCTGGGTCTTCTCTCAGCATCTATAGGCTGCCCTCATTGGACCATTCAACAGGTAGGTCAAACATGCCTGCCTATTTCTTCTAGAACAGCAGTACCATGTCTTTCTCTGACTTTTGTCTCAGACCACAAGAACTCACCTGATTAGATAAGGTATACCGAAGCCAATAGCTTTTTCATTAACCCTGTTCTTCAGGGACCTGAACTCATCTGCAAAAACCCCCTTTACCATCAATGCTAACACAGTCACAGAATGATAGCGTTCATATCCACAGGCTGGGCTCACACTCCAAAGAGGGGATTATGCAAGGATGTGGGTCACTGTAGGTCATCTTAGAATTCTGTGTACACAAAAGTATCCTTTGGAGATAAGATGAAGAGGAGCCATCAGAAAGCTTTTCTTTCCATTTGCCATGCTTTTCATATTTGAAAGGGATTTGTCTATTGAAAACGAACATCAAGTAGTACGTGGTCTTCCACCAGAGGGGTTGGATGATCATTCTGAAAGGTTTCCTGACTCCCATGACTCATCCTTAGATCTGGTACTAGGACCAACTCAGTGCAAATATCCCAAAGGGTTGGAGAGGCTTTGGTGCAAAGTAGCATCAACATCTGGCAACAGCTGAAATGTCCTCCCATGAAGGGAGTTGTGTGCTACTATGGGCTGTCTTGTGTCCCCCAAAATTCACAGGTTGGAGGCTAGATGTCCCATGTGATGGCATCTGGAGGTGGAGACTGAGAGTACATCACAAGAGAGCCGACCTTGTGAAAGGAATGCATGTCCTATGAGAAGATGAGAGAGGGGGTGTGAGTCTCAGCCATGTGAAGACAGTGAGAAGAGAACGAGGAAGGCGGCCTTCAGCAGACACCAAATGTGCTGGCACTTTGATCGTGCACTTCCCAGCCTCCAGAAGCGTGCAGAATAAACGTTTATGGCTTAAGGCACCTGGTTTGTGGTAGCCTGTTAAGCAGTGCAATTCGGCTAAGACAGGTGTTGTTAATGGAGCAGACTTTACAGGGTGGAAGGTGAGAGAGAAGATACTGAGGGTCTGAGTAAGGCGGCCCTTCCCCTCTCTTTTGGGTTCCCAAATAGGAACTTACAAACTCTGCAAATTACTCAAATGCTGGGCTTTTTTTGGCTCCGAAATCACCGTGGATTGTGAGTACAGTCATGAAATTAAAAGACTCTTTGGAAGGGCAGCTATGACAAACCTAGACAGTATGTTAAAAAGCAGAGACATCACTTTGCCAACAAGATCCATATAGTCAAAGCTATGGTTTTTCCAGTAGTCATGTATGGGTGTGAGAGTTGGACCATAAAGAACACTCTGCACTGAAGAACTGCTGCTTTTTGACTTGTGGGGCTGGAAAAGACTCTTGAGAGTCCCTTGGACTGCAAGGAGATCAAACCAGTCAATCCTGAAGGAAATCAACCCTGAATACTTGGAAAGATTAATGCTGAAGTTAAAGTTCCAATACTTTGGCTCCTGATGCAAAGAACCAACTCATTGGAAAAGACCCTGATGCTAGGAAAGATGAAGGCAAAAGGGAAAGAGGGCATCAGAAAATAAGATGGTTAAACAGCGTCACTGACTCAATGGACATTTGAGCAATCTGTGAGATAATGAAGGATAGAGGAGTCTGGCATGCTGAAGTCCATGGGATCACAAAGAGCTGCACATGACTTAGCAACTGAATAGCAACAATGTTATAGGTATGCAGACTGTAGTGGTGAATAGTTTTAAGGTGGTAGGAAAGGAAAGATGGGAGAGATGGGAGGTATTCTGTGCAAAATGTCATTTATTGTGCAGAATATTTAGAGCTTTAATCTTCCTGAGCTTTGCTTCCACAACTCCAGGGCCCTACTGTGACTGCTTCATTCAAAGCATGAACTGTTATTTTCGGCTGATTCTGAAATCTCCTATGAAGAATATTGAATGAGCTAGAGAAAAGCTGTGTTTTACTTATTCGAAGAATTTGAATGCTCCTTTCCAAGTGGCAAAGTCTCCCTCGCTCCATCCTTGAACCCATCTGAGAGGCTATTTCATGACTAATCTCAAATAATTGGGGAAAATTAGGTCAATGCTGAACCCAGTCCAGAGATCTAGGAGGATTGAATTCAATTCCAAACCTTTATTTTTTTATTTACTTATTTTGACTCTGGAGTTAGTTCAGACTGAATCTGTAGTTCTCAATCAGGGGTAATTTGGCCCCCAAGAGTACATTTTGCAATGTCTGTCGACATTTTCTGGGTTTCACAGTTAGGAAGACACTCCTGGTATCTGGTGGAGGCCAGGGATACTGCCAGCATCATACAGTACACAGGATGCCCACTGTCCCCTCAAGGCAAGGGATTATCTAGTCCAAATTCTAATTGTGTGGAGTTGCAAAAGCTTTGATTTTGTTGTTGTTCAGTCATTAAGTTGTGTCCAACTCTTTGCGACCCCAAGGACTGCGGCACGCCAGGCTCCACTGTCCTCCACTATCTCCCAAGGCTTGCTCAAGTTCTTGTCCATTGAGTCAGTGATGCTATCTAACCATCTCATCCTCTGTTGCCCCCTTCTCCTTTTGCCTTCAATCTTTCTCAGCATCAGGGTCTTTTCCAGTGAGTCAGCTCTTCACATCAGGTGGCCAAAGTATTGGAGTTTTAGCTTCAGAATCAGTCCTTCCAATGAATATTCAGAGTTGATTTCCTTTAGGATTGACTGGCTTGATCTCCTTGCTGTTCAAGGGACTCTCAAGAGTCTTCTCCAGCACCACAATTTGAAAATATCAGTTCTTCAGCACTCAGCCTTCTTTATGGTCCAACTCTTACATCTCTATATGACTACTGGAAGAACCATAGCTTTGATTATATGGACCTTTTTCGGCAAAGTGATGTCTCTGCTTTTGAATACACTGTCTAGGTTTGTTGTAGCTATTCCCAGATTGAACCTAACCCCTGGCCCTACCCAGGACTGGGTCAGTCCTACCAAGACAAGCTCATTGTAGGAGGCTGGGACATGGGGAGGCTGAATTTCTAGAGCTGTGGTCACTGTCCCTCCTCACTTCCCTTCCTCAGGAGGTGTTCAGTTCAGTACAGTTTTGTTGCTCAGTCGTCTCTGAATCTTTGCAACTTCATGGACTGCAGCATGCCAGGCCTCCTTGTCTATCACTAGCTCCCAGAGTTTACTTAAACTCATGTCCATTGAGCCGGTGGTGCCATCCAACCATCTCATCATCTGTCATCCCCTTCTCCTGCCTTCAGTCTTTCCCAGCATCAGGGTCTTTTCCAATGAGTCAGTTCTTCCCATCAGGTGGCCAAATTATTGGAGTTTCAGCTTCTACATCAGTTCTTTCAATGAATATTCAGGACTAATCTCCTTTAGGATGGACTATTTGGATCTCCTTGTAGTCCAAGGACTCTCAAGAGTTTTTTCCAGCACTACAGTTCAAAAGCATCAATTCTTCGGTGCTCAGCTTTCTTTATAGTCCAACTCTCACATCCATACATGACCACAGGAAAAACCATAGCCTTGACTAGACGGACCTTTGTTGGCAAAGTAATGTCTCTGCTTTTTAATATGCTGTCTAGGTTGGTCATAACTTTTCTTCCAAGAAGCAGGTATCTTTTAATTTCATGGCTGCAGTCACCATCTGTAGTGATTTTGGAGCCCAGAAAATAAAGTCTGACACTGTTTCCACTGTTTCCCCATCTATTTGCCATGAAGTGATGGGACCAGATGCCATGATCTTTGTTTTCTGAATGCTGAGCTTTAAGCCAACTTTTTCACTCTCGTCTTTCACTTTAATCTAGTGGCTCTTTAGTTCTTCTTCACTTTCTGCCATAAGGGTGGTGTCATCTGCATATCTGAGGTTATGGAGGAGGAGAGATATCCCATAATCTCTGGTGCTGTGCCTGTGGACCTGCCCTGTAGAAAACTCCAGATCTTGAATCTAGAAGCCCAGCCCCCTTTGTAGGAGTTCCAGACAGGAAGCAGACACCAGGGGGCACTATCATGCAGTCCCCCTTCTGTATCCACTCACCTCTAGCGGGAGGTGGAAAGGAGCCATAGCCTAGGGCTTTAGCTGATTACCCTCCTATTCAGGACTTCCCAGGTGGCTCATCAGTAAATAATTCAGCTGCTAAGGTAGGAGATTCAGGTTCGATCCCTGTGGTGGGCACATCCTGTGAAGGAGGAAATGGCCACTCACTCCAGTATTCTTGCCTGGAAAATGCCGTGGGCAGAGGATCCTGGAGGGCTACAGTCCATAGGATCGCAAAGGATTGAACACGACTGAGTGCCTGAGCACATCTTATTTTGGACTTCATCTGTCATAGGTAAATCCTGACTACATGTCTATGTTCCTGAAGTTTACTTTCAGGAGAAAAGGTAAAGCTCAGTCAAATGAACTGATACCAGGGATTCTGTAAAAGGAAAGAAAATATCCTTCCAGGTTATGACAGAAGCAAGTCAGCATGGAAGACCTAAGCTTAAATCTAGTGTCCTCAGGTGCCTGCATGTTCAGTTACTCGGTTGTGTCCAACTCTCTGCGACTCCTTGAACTGTAGCCGTCAGGATCCTCTGTCCATGGGAACTCCCAGGCAGCAATACTGGAGTGTGTTGCCATTTCCTCCTCCAGGCGCCCTTCCTGACCCAGGTGTCAAAGCCTTGTCGTGTGTCTCCTGCATTGGCAGGTGGATTCTTTACTGCTGCACCACCTAGGAAGGCCAATGTGCTCATAAATGATGCTATTTTATACATTTGTGTTAAGTGAGTTCTGGAAAGAAAATAAAAGATATTTGAATTTGGGGGAGGAGAGGAGGTTTTGAGTGCTAATCCCCAAGTCTCCAATATTTCTGGCCACCCATTTCTGGGTAAGGGCAGTGTGACTTACTGTCCTGGCTGTGACCTTGGCATATTGGCTTTGGAGCCAGACACACCGGATGTGATTACTTACCACATGTTTGTCTTGGGTGTGTGACTAAATCTTTCTGTGCCTTGGTTTCCTTATCTGTGAATTGAGATAATAATACTGCATGTGCCTAGGGCTATTGAGAGAATGAAGTGAATAAATATTTGTTAGGTGCTTAGAAGAATGTCTGGTCTTTAGTTAATGTTGCCTAAATGTCTGTTGACTAATTCCAAGGTCTTTTTTTTTTTTCCAGCTGTAATGCCCTTTGAATCTATGACCCTTTAATCCTCACTGACCTGGAGGTGGTGCCCCATTCAGAACCAGCACGTACAGCATTTGGGAGCCACTGTGCTTGGCATGGTGAGCAGCACATACCTTTAGAGGATTATCATCAACGAGGGAGAAACACGGAGGTCTCTGATTAAGCTGAGCTTCCCCAGACATTGGACTCTCACCCAATGGCACAGTTTGGGCTGAGATTTTCCTTTGAGGCCTTCACTGCTCCCCCTGGATGGCATGCCACCTTCTCGTGTTTCTGCTTTTTCCTGCTTCTCTAGGATATAGGTCATGGCTCTTGTTTTGGAGAGAAGGCTGGTGGTGCCGGAGAAGGTTCTAGAAGGAGTGTGGAGACTGGAGTCCAACAGCTCCATTAGCCCTGGGGAGAAAAGGCCTGGGGAGGTGAGGGACTCATCCAAGAATGGGCCAGCCTGAAGCAGGTCTTTTTCACTCCCAGGCCAGCAAAACCCTGGACAGCACAGAAATGAGGCTGCGAGGACCAGTCATGTGTCCTGCCCACTTCCTGGTGAGAAGAAACGTGGCCCTGGGGTAACCCCAGTGGCTGGGCAGTGCAGTTGGGGTGGGCATACACTCTTTTCCCTTCTCCATCACAGTCTACCTGGCAGAGGTGCTACCAGGACTGCTGGGAACAGATTCCACCCTCCCCATCGTGATGCCAAAATCTCAGCCTCTGTACACCTGTGCTGAGTTGCCTCTCAGAAACAGAGTTTTGGGTGAAGTAGAAAAGAAGAGCTCTATTGCTTTGCGAGGCAAAATGGGATACAGGGGCTCCTTCCCCCCAAATCTGTGTGTCTCAACCCAGGAGGATTTGATGAGGTGTTTTAGAGCAATGGTTGGTGGCTCAGAGGTTAAAGCGTCTAAGGAAATGGCAACCCACTCCAGTATTCTTGCCTGGAGAATCCCATGGACAGAGAAACCTGGTGGGCTACAGTCCATGGGGTCACAAAGAGTCGGACACGACTGAATGACTTCACTTTCACTTTTCTTTTCAAGGTTGGGGGGCTTTCCTGATGGTTCAGATGATAAAGACTCTGCCTGAAATACAGGAGATCTGGGTTTGATCCCTGAGTTGGTAAGATCCCCTGGAGGAGGGCCTGGCATCCCACTCCAGTTTTCTTGCCTGGAGAATCCCATGGACAGAGGAGCCTGGTAGACTACAGTACAGTACAACTGAGCGACTAACACATCCACCTTTAAGGCTGGGGTTGCTGACAGTGTTAGGGTCTGTTCAGGGTCTCAGGTGCTTGCTCATGACCCTGATGAGCTTCTCTGGCCCCTTCAGTCTTGCCTCAGGTGGCTTCTTGGTTGCTCCTCCCCCAATTAGCAACAGTTCCAATCGGCCCTTTGCAACTCATGGAGGGTCATAGAGGCTGGAGTCTTGCTATAAGAAACGGGGGATAAAAAGTGCTTCCCTACCCAAGAGCCCCACAGGGTCTTCCTTGGTTTTCAGTTCAGTTCAGTCGCTCAGTCGTGTCCGATTCCTCTTGACCCCATGGATCACAGCACACCAGGCCTCCCTGTCCATCACCAACTCCCAGAGCTTGCAAAAACTCACGTCCATTGAGTCAGTGATGCCATCCAACCATCTCATCCTCTGTCGTCCCCTTCTTCTCTCGCCTTCAATCTCTCCCAGCATCAGGGTCTTTTCAAATGAATCGGCTCTTCATATCAGGTGACCAAAGTATTGAAGTTTCAGCTTCAGCATCAGTCCCTCCAATGAACACTCAGGACTGATCTCCTTTAGGATGGACTGGTTGGATCTCCTTGCAGTCCAAGGGACTCTCAAGAGTCTTTTCCAACACCACAGTTCAAAAGCATCAATTCTTTGGTGCACAGCTTTCTTTATAGTCCAACTCTCACATCCATACATGACTACTGGAAAAACCATAGCCTTGACTAGACAGACCTTTTAGGCAAAGTAATGTCTGTGCTTTTTAATATGCTGTCTGGATTGGTCATAGCTTTCCTTGGTTTTATTCACATAAAACTCAGATCGACCAGGTTCCCTGAGAAATGTTCAGTGCCTGACCCTTCCTTTTATATCTCTGGTCTCACAGCCTCCTCTGCTGGTGGGAGGTGACAGCAGGTTGTGCAATGGGGAGGCTGATGGATGTCACTTCCGTCCGCTGTCCTGGCACAACTATTAATGATGTCCCTTTTGCTCTCAAAGTTTCCCCAGTTTGGAGGATGAGTTATATGATCCTACACTTAACATCTCTAGAATTCAGCAGCTGGGAGGTGTACTTGTGTGTCTTGGAGGGTGCACATCGGGGACGTCAGTTGTGGCACTGGGCCCTCTGCCCCTGGTTCCCGGCCCAGTGCTGACCCACAGGTCACAGCCGGAGTGGGCCACACACCCAACAGGTGCTGCAGGCTACCCCAGGGTTGACATCACAGTTCGGAGTACGATGGCCAAGATGTCACATGAAGTAGAGAAAGGCATGAGGGGCTCGAGGCAGGCAGGGGGAAGAATCCTGAGAGATCTTTGCAGTGTTTGTGGGAATACTAGGGGTAAGTTGTACATCATGCCTTGCAGATTTGATTTTTAGAGCTGTAGTAGATTTACTGCATGGCAGCGTGAATTATTCTCACATCATCAATACGATTGTATCATTAATATTAAAACTGTGTAACTCACATGGGGAGTTGAAGCCATGTGCCACGACTCAGTTCAGTCAGTTCAGTCACGTCCGACTCTTTGTGACTCCATGAATTGCAGCACGCCAGGCCTCCCCGTCCATCACAAACTCCCGGAGTTCACTCAAACTCATGTCCATCAAGTCAGTGATGCCATCCAACCATTTCATCGTCTGTCGTCCTCTTCTCCTCCTGCCTTCAATCTTTCCCAGCATCAGGGTCTTTTCCAATGAGTCAACTCTTTGCATGAGGTGGCCAAAGTACTGGAGTTTCAGTTTTAGCATCATTCCTTCCAAAGAACACCCAGGACCGATCTCCTTCAGAATGGACTGGTTGGATCTCCTTGCAGTTCAAGGGACTCTCAAGAGTCTTCTCCAACACCACAGTTCAAAAGCATCACTTCTTCGGCACTCAGCTTTCTTCACAGTCCAACTCTCACATCCATACATGACCACAGGAAAAACCATAGCCTTGACTAGACGAACCTTTGTTGCCAAAGTAATGTCTCTGCTTTTTAATATGCTGTCCATGTTGGTCATAACTTTTCTTCCAAGGAGTAAGCGTCTTTTAATTTCATGTCTGCAATCACCATCTGCAGTGATTTTGGAGCCCCCAAAAATAAAGTCTGACACTGTTTCCACTGTTTCCCCATCTATTTGCCATGAAGTGATGGGACCAGATGCCATGATGTGATGGGACCAGATGCCATGATCTTCGTTTTCTGAATGTTGAGCTTTAAGCCAACATTTTCACTCTCATCAAGAGGCTTTTTAGTTCCTCTTCACTTTCTGCCATAAGGGTGGTGTCATCTGCTTATCTGAGGTTATTGATATTTCTCCCAGCAATCTTCATTCCTGCTTGTGCTTCTTCCAGCCCAGCATTTCTCATGATGTACTCTGCATATAAGTTAAATAAGCTGGGTGACAATATACAGCCTTGACTCCTTTTCCTATTTGGAACCAGTCTGTTGTTCCATGTCCAGTTCTAACTGTTGCTTCCTGACCTGCATATAGGTTTCTCAAGAGGCAGGTCAGGTGGTCTGGTATTCCCATCTCTTGAAGAATTTTCCACAGTTTATTGTGATCCACACAGTCAAAGCCTTTGGCATAGTCAATAAAGCAGAAATAGATGTTTTTCTGGAACTCTCTTGCTTTTTCCATGATCCAGCAGATGTTAGCAATTTGATCTCTGGTTCCTCTGCCTTTTCTAAAACCAGCTTGAACATCTGGAAGTTCACGGTTCACATACTGCTGAAGCCTGGCTTGGAGAATTTTGAGCATTACTTTACTAGCGCCTAGAGCTCAGCCAAAACCCAAACTGAGACTTGAACCTGGACCTTTTGACAGAGTTCACGCCTGGTTTCAGAATTTAATGAAGCTCAGGTTCCTTTTTTAAAAAATCTTTATTGAATTTGTTACAATATTGCTTCTGTTTCATGTTTTGGATTTCTGGACACTAGGCAGGTGGGATCTTAGCACCTGGACAACGGGTTGAACCCACACTTCCTGCAATGGAAAGCAAAGTCTTAATCACTGGGTCATTAGGGAAGTCCCGAAGCTGAGGTTCTTGATGTCTCATTGCAGAAAGAATTCAGTTGAGACACAAAGTGATAGGTAAGAAATAGGTTTATTTAGAGAGAAACACACTCCACAGACGGAGTGTGGGCCATCTCAAAAGGTAAGAGCGGCTCCAGGCTATGGTGGTGTCGGTTTTTATAGAGGTGGGTAATTTCATAGGCTAATGAGTGGGAGGAGAATTCCTGTTATTTGGGGGAAAGGGTGGGGATTTCCAGGAATTCAGCCACACCCACTTTTTGACCTTTACGGTCAGTCTTAGAACAGCCTTGGGCTTCCCTGATAGCTCAGTTAGTAAAGAATCCGCCTGCAATGCAGGAGACCCTGGTTCGATTCGTGGATCAGGAGGATCTCCTGGAAAAGGGATAGACTACCCACTCCAGTATTCTGGCCTGGAGAATTCCATGAACTGTATAGTCCATGGGGTTGCAAAGAGTTGGATGTGACTGAGCCACTTTCCCTCGCTTAGAACTGTCAGGGCCCCTGTGGGCGTGTCCTTAACTTGCTGATGCGTTAAGATGCATGTATACTAAGGCTCAGGGTCTAGTGTAAGTCAGCTCCTCCGCGATCTTGGACCTAGTTGGTTCTAATCAGCTTCTGTCGGTTCTGGGGCTCTCTCATTCTTTTAAGGGTTGTTCCCTGCCCCCTTCCCTCGTGTCTCAGTCTCATTGCACTGCAGGGACCACGTTTGAATTTTGCTAAACTTTGAGATCTTGGTGGGGACTTCAGGGGACCAGCATAAACCAGTGCTTGCAGTCTTCTGTCTAGCAAGAGGAGGCCTTCAATAGATGCTTGGGTGATCTCTACCCAAGTAGGACATATTACTGCATGGCTGTAAAGCAAGTGCCCCCTCCCACGTGCCCACTTATATATTTGCTTTCAGGGGCCAAGGAGGCTCTATGAAGTGAAAGGCTTTAAGCATCTTTTACTTTTCAGATTCACCCATCTGAGGCCTGGACAGCACCCACAGCAGCCCACTGCAGGAGGGACAAAAGGGAGCAGAGAGAGGGTGTGAGACAGAATGATCCAAGAGGGAGGGAGGAGCCGGGCAAGCTTCCCGAAACCCAGCACCAAGTGATGCTGGAACCAGACCTGGAACCAATGATGGTTTTTCCCAGCCAGATCTAACCCAGCACTGTCCTCAGTTATAATTAATTAATGGGTATTTTTTATTAAAGACTTACCTCTAACTCCCTCTGCAGCTAGATCCCAAGCTCTCTCAGGGAGAGACTTTGTCATTTTCATCACATGGGCTCCCTTGGTGGTGCCTGCTAGGCTGTGGTGAGCCCCGTGGGGTACCTGGGCCAGCCCTAGGGGTGGGGGCGGGACTGATACCCATCCTCCTGTCTCCAAGGGTGTGAGCCAAGGGTGTGAACTCCAGGAGAGCAGCTGGGGGGAGAGAATGCAAAGGACAGGGTCCTGCTGGGCAGACACAACACAGGGCATGTGTCGGGTGGAGACAGCGTGGAGTGGGGAGAGCTGTGCACTCTCAGACTGTGAGAGCCAGACCACCCGGGGGAGCTGCTCTTTGTGAGCTGTCGGCTCCGAGCAACCAGATCCATCTACACCAGCTGCGTGACAACCAGAACTGGAGCTGACCAGAAATACCAGAGTTGTGGATTTCAAAAAGGATGGACCTTCCTCTAGCCCAGGTTTCCCAGGTGATGCTAGTGGTAAAGAGCCCTCCTGCCAATGCAGGAGATGCAGCTTCGATCCTTGGATCAGGAAAAATCCCCTGGAGAAGGAAATGGCAACCCACCCCAGTATTCTTGCCTGGAGCATCCCATGGATAGAGGAGCCTGGCGGGCTACAGTCCATGGGGCCACAAAGAGTCAGACACGACTGAACAACTAACACCTCCTTTAGCCAGGGATCAAGGGGGACATATTAATATAATATGAAATATGTTTTAATGTAGTATGGAGAGTGTTAATACAGAAGGTGTCAATAATGTAATATGCAATATGCATCATTGAGGAATGCGATACGGGATGGTGTTGCTGAGTCACTAAGTCATGTCCCACTGTTTGTGACCCCCATGGGCTGTAGTCCGCCACGCTCTTCTGCCCATGAGATTTTTCCAGGCAAGAGTACTGGAGTACATTGCCATTTTCTTCTCCAGGGGATCTTCCCAACCCAGGGATTGAACTCTTGGCTCCTGCGGTGTCTGCTGCATTGCAGGTGGCTTCTTTACCACTGAGCCACTGGGTTTTAGCATAACGTGCAGTGTGTTATTAATGCAATGCACAATGTGCTTTCATGTAATGTGGAATGTATTAATCCTGTGATATATAATAGGTTACCAGTGAAACATGTGATGTGTATTAATGTAACATGTAGTATGTACTAGTGTGCTATGCATTGCACATTAATATACTGTGCAGCGTGTAAATGCTGAATATGTAGCATGTGTTAGTGTGATACGTAAAGTGTAATAATATAATACTAATATGCATACGTCAGAGAAGGCAATGGCACCCCACTCCAGTACTCTTGCCTGGAGAATCCCATGGATGGAGGAGCCTGGTGGGCTGCAGTCCATGGGGTCGCTGGAGTCGGACAGGACCGAGTGACTTCACTTTCACTTTTCACCTTCATGCATTGGAGAAGGAAATGGCAACCCACTCCAGTGTTCTTGCCTGGAGAATCCCAGGGACCGGGAAGCCTGGTGGGCTGCCGTCTATGGGGTCACACAGAGTCGGACACGACTGAAGCAACTTAGCAACAGCAACAGCAATATGCATATGTACCAATGGGCTGCTCATGTGATGTGGAGTGTAAGGTGGATGTAGTTGGAATAACTGTGGGAAAATAGTCCCCAGATGGCCTGTCCTGACCCAGGACTTTTCTTCTCAAAGGTTGGCTGGGGACACAGTCCCAGGTACAAGATCTTAGGGAAAGATGTGGACTTTCCATAGCCAAAGGGAAAGTCCACAGGAACTGAAACGGAGCCAAACACGTGTGTGTGTGTGTACATACTGTATTTTCAAGGAACAATAACTTGAAACTCACTTGGCTCTCTAACTCTTTCATACAAAGTAAAGGCTTCCAAAATAATGAATACTTTAAAGGGGCTTTCAAAAGACTAGCCCTTTCAGCTGTGGTCTGAGAGCAGAGGGAGGATGTAGATAGACAGATGGATGAGAGACAGCCAACGGACAGAGACAGACAATGGATAGCTTTTACTATCTACGTGTCTCTTATGCCCATGCATGGGTCCCGTGTTTTCTCGTCATCAAGGTTCTCATCATCAAAACCTCAGGAACACTGACACTTTGGGGCAGGTGATTCTTTGACGTGGGGCTGTGATGCGCATTGTAGGGTGCTGAGCAGCATCTCTGATCACTACTCTTTAGAAGCCAATAACTCCTGTCCAGGTGTGACAACAAAATGCATCTTTAGATAGAGCTAACTGACACCCGCTCAGTACAAAACCATGCACAGGTGAGAAGCCTTGCCTACCATCTCAAGGAGGGCACAGCAACATGTTTAGGGTCACAGACCCTGGAGCTAGATGGCCTTGGTTCAAACCCTGAATCCTCACATAGTAGCCTGTGACCTCAGGGAAACTGACCTCTCTGAGCCTCAGCATACTCATCTGTAAAATGGGAATAACAACATCAGCACCAATATGGCATCTTTGCTCTGAGAACCATGTGAGTTAAGATGCATTAATCAGGGACTTCCCAGGTTGTCCAGTGGTTAGGACTCTGCACTTCCTCTGCAGCAGGCACTGGTTCAACCCCTGGTTTGGGATCTAAGATCTCAGATGCTGCACAGCATAGTCAAAAAAAAAAAAAAAATGTATTAAGCATTTGCTACAGACCCTAGAAAAAAGCAAGAGTCCAACTCTCGTTATTCCAAATCTGCAAAGACACAGAGTGGAGGTGTAAGGAAGGGTGTTCTGTATCCTTGAGCCACCATGAAAAAGAACACGAGAACGAAGAAATCTGGGTGCATATTTTGATTCTTAGCCAGAAACCCCTGGAGTCTGTGATATGATAGAGTTCACGTGAAATGACATCTTCCTTGAATTAGAATCTGATTGATAAAAACACAAGGCATTTCCATCATAAGAAGGTGCCTAACAGACAGATGTGTACTTGCTTGGCACAGAGACGGTTAGATTTATTTGAATCCCTTCGTCATTTTTCATAATAATTGGCATGAGGTTCCTTCCAGGGTCTATCTTTACCCAGAACGCCCAACCCCTGCTGGGAAAGGGTCTCCAGGACCCTCCTCTGGTACCTAATAGTGCCTAACAGCATCCAGCAGAGAAAGAAACCATCCTCGGCCCCTGGCTGGTTCTGCCACTTCATTTTTTTTTGGAAAACTGGAAAATCCTAGTGGTCCAAAGTTCAGTTTCAGGATCACAGTTTTCTTCTTCTTTCCCTCTCATGATTTGGCAAAGGACACACTCAGTATTCGGTGGACCCGAGGAGCAAGGAAAGTCTCCACACGCCTGTCAGGGCTTCCGGAGGTTCACGGAGTCCTGGCCTCTATGAGATGCCAGGGGTCCCCTGGGTGCTGAGGTAATGGCCCCTTCAGTGAGCACCTCAAGGGCAGAAAGCTGCCGTGTGGCTGCCGAGCCTTCAGGGAAGGGAGCTGACGCAAGTGTAAGGGACTGCTCTCCTTCTGTGAAGACTCTCTGTCAGAGGGTACAAGATCTCAACTCTCTAATGATGACAACAGGACTTTATTTTATTGAAAAGCAGAGACATTACTTTGCCAACAAAGGTCCATCTAGTCAAGGCTATGGTTTTTCCAGTGGTCATGTATGGATGTGAGAGTTGGACTATAAAGAAGGCTGAACACTGAAGAATTGATGCTTTTGAACTGAGTGCTGGAGAAGACTCTTGAGAGTCCCTTGGACTGCGAGGAGATCCAACCAGTCCAACCTAAAGGAAATCAGTCCTGAATATTCATTGGAAGGACTGATGCTGAAGCTGAAGCTCCAATACTTTGGCCACCTGATGCGAAGAACTGACTCATTGGAAAAGACCCTGAGGCTGGGAAAGATTGAAGGCAGGAGGAGAAGGGGACAACAGAGGATGAGAGGGTTGGATGGCATCACCAACTCAGTGGACATGGGTTTGGGTGGACTCTGGGAGTTGGTGATGGACAGGGAGGCCTGGCATGCTGCAGTCCTTGGGGTTAACAAAGAGCTGGACATGACTGAGCGACCAAACAATAACAACAGTAACAAAAGCGGCAAGATGCGGGTTAAAGTCACAGAAGCAGATCTGGCATAACTTCAAGATGAACCTTCCCAGTTACACACCTGCCTGTTGCTGTAAACCTCTGTATAACACAACTCTTCCCCCGCCTCCAGCTCCTCAGAGCAATTCTCTCAGGGTTACTTTAGATGCTGTCTCCCAGGCTTGAAGTCCTAAAAATTCCCACTGAGTAAAACATAACTCTCAACTTTTAGGTCATGATTGTTTTTAAGTTGGCCGTGTGTGACATGTCTGTGATTTTTTCAAAAGAAAAAAAAAAAATCCAAGTCTCCCAATGAGTGGGCAAGAGGTTTGACTCTTCCTTGAATATACAATTCCTGGGAAGAATGTGTTCCTCTCACAAGGTCAACATCACCATCTGGACTCCAGCTGACTTGGCAAGCAAAACATGTAAGGAATTCACTGCTTTAATACAATCGATCACTTTTGGCAAGCAGATGAAAATAAATTAAAAGGAGCCAAATTTTCTAATTGCCAGTAAATCTGCGGATGATCAACTTTGAAACCTTGTTGGTTCCTGTCTTTCCACGGATCGCCATGTGTCATATTCCGCTTCCCATGTTGTTGGCAAGCTGACCAGATGGAAACCAGGCTGCAGCCTTCAGGCAGGTGAGAAACAGATGGCCCAGGAGGAAAAAAAAACCAGAAAGCCAGAAGGCTGGGAGTCGGCACACGAGCAGCCTGCCCTGGTCAGGCGCCCGGGCCATGCGGGCTCCAGAGGCTGTCCCAGCTCTTTGTCCTTGTTCTGTTATCAAGCATGGGATGCAGGTCACCTGTAGGCTAGAAGTGTGATGTGGGGAGAGGAGGGGGGTCTGCAGGGTGGATCCGACCATCTGGCTCCCAGCCTGGCTTACAGATGAATAAAGGTGACTATTTCTGCTCTTCTTCTGAGACCACTGTATCTGTGAGACAGTCTTTTCTATTCCCTTTCCATCTGCCTTTAGTGTCTTTACTGTCTTCTGTCTGTTCTCTAGGAAATGGTCTTCTGCATCTCCACTGTTTCCCACTTGCAAATCCCTTGACAATGTATCTGGTCATGTTGAAGGAGGAAGGGAGCTGGCCGAACTAACTCCATCTTGAAAAAGAGGGAAACTCCATCTTACATTCCCAGTGAGTTTTGGAGTATGTGCCTGGGAGCCATGGAGATTACATGCCGACGGCCAAACGGGCCTCCCAGACTGAGAGACACCAGATTCCACACCAAGAGTTCCCTTCGCCAGAAAGAACGTAAGAATCCCCTGTGTAGTCAATCTCCTGTGTAATCTGTATGGCACCATTGCTGTAGGTTGCAACGTGTAACCAGCTGACCCTTCTGATTATGAATCATGGCTGTGACCTGACTGTATCTCCCTTCAACACTTTCCAGGCCAGGTTTAAGGAATTTGGGGATGTGGGCTTGAGCAGTACACTTAAGGTATATAAGATTTCCACAAATGTCTATCGGGGTCCCTGGCGAAAGGGGAGACCCTGCCTCGGTCCTGCTGATGTAATAGCCCTCCACAATCCACGCTGTCCTGAGTGAGTTGGTTTCCTGGAGTGTTTGGCTATAACAATGTATGCAGTCACAGCAGAGCCAAAATCAAGCTTGTAATTCACACTTCTCCATCGGAAGGTTCTCACAATCCTTCTCCCAAAGAACTCTGAGCCCAGACCCTGTTCAACTTTGGGTGGGTCCTCAACAGAGGATCCTACTTGACCTCATTACTTAACAACAACCCATCAGGAAGGACTGGCTCTGATAAAACAGAATTAGGATGTGGTCCCTCTGGAAAAACTATTTCTGAGATGCAAAACAGAACCGCAGTTCTATCTGTTCTCCTCCAGGTCTCTTCTCCTGGGGCCAGACGTTCAGTGATTTGAATGGACCAGCTCAAACACCATCTCATCTCACCCCAGTCAGTGAGGTGTTTTCTTCCTGTCATTTCCTTCTGTCCTGGGCAAGGCAAAGGATGCTTTCAGATTTTCAACCATCAGGGCACAGCAGGATTTTCAGCTTAGAGGGCAGTGCTGGTGAGGCCAAGGTAGAAGCTAAAAGACAAAGGAGAGGCAAAGTAGAAATAGATCCAAGACATACGGGAAAGCGGGGAAGCAGGAGGCCCCAGAGCAGCTGTGGAGTCACAGACAGAGGGTGCCATTCCTAATGCCTTCTATTTGCAGGGAGCAGCCTTGACCTCTGAAAACCTAGCCCAAACGCCAGCTCTGCTATTTCTTTTATGTTAAAACTGAAGTATAGTTGATTTGCAATATTCTGTTAGCTTCAGGGGTACGGCAAAGCAAATCAGTTACACACACACACACACACACATACACATATACATATCCATTCTTTTTCAGATTTTCCCATATAGGTTATTACAGAATGCTAAATAGAGTTCCCTGTGGTGTACGGTAGGTTCTTGTTGATTCTTTTATATAGACTAGTGTGTATATGCTGATCTTAACTACTAATTTATCCCTTCCCCTAACACGTCTGCTTTGGTAACCATATGTTTGATTTTGAGATCTGTGAGTCTGTTTCTGTCCTATAAGTAAGCTCATTGGTGTCACTTTAAATTAGATTCCACACATAAGTGATATCATAGGATATTAGTCTTTCTCTGACAGAGGAATGAAGAAGATTCAATACACACAGATACACAGTGAAATATTGCTCAGCCATGAAAAAGCATGAAATAAAGCCATCTGCAGGCACACAGATGGACCTTGAGAGGATCATACCAAGTGAAGTCTCAGTTCAGCTCAGTGCAGTTCAGTCGCTCAGTCGTGTCTGACTCTTTGAGATCCCATGGACCGCAGCACTCCAGGCCTCCCTGTCCATCACCAACTCCCGGAGTTCACCCAGACTCATGTCCATCGAGTCGGTGATGCCACCCAGCCATCTCATCCTCTGTCATCCCCTTCTCCTCCTGCCTTCAATCTTTCCCAGCATTAGGGTCTTTTCCAATGAGTCAGCTCTTCACATGAGGTGGCCAAAGTATTGGAGTTTCAGCTTCAGTATCAGTCCTTCCAATGAACACCCAGGACTGATCTCCTTCAGAATGGACTGGTTGGATCTCCTTGCAGTCCAAGGGACTCTCAAGAGTCTTCTCCATCACCACAGTTCAAAAGCATCAATTATTCGGTGCTCAGCCTTCTTCACAGTCCAACTCTGCTACTTCTACTGGGAGAATGGGCTGACTGCAATGGAATGTGCGCTGTGCTTGGAGAGAAGTGTGAATCAGTCACTACTGGAACTGCACAAACTGGCCACTGAAAAAAATGATCCCCATCTGTGTGATTTCATTGAGACTCATTACCTGAATGAGCAGGTGGAAGCCATCAAAGAATTGGGTGACCACATAACCAACCTGCGCAAGATGGGGGCCCCTGGATCTGGCATGGCAGAGTACCTCTTTGACAAGCACACCCTGGGACACAGTGAGAGCTAAGCCTCAGGCTGGTTTCCCACAGCCACAGGGGTGACTTCCCTGGTCACCAAGGCAGTGCATGCATATTTGGGTTACCTTCATCTTTTCTATAAGTTGTAACAAAACATCTACTTAAGTTCTTTCTTTAGTACCATTCCTTCAAATAAAGTAATTTGTTACCAAAAAAAAAAAAAAAAAATTACAGGGTTTTTAGTGAGTTACTTGCTCTCTCTAGGCCTAGAGATCTTATATTTGGCCACACAGCATTACTAGGATGAGAGGAGCAGGGTACAAATCATGAAAGTCCCAAGACTGTGGCAGACACACAAGGTTAGTAGCTATTACAGTGACCACATTGTGTGAAGCTCAGCACAGGTTTTCACTATTCCCATGTTCTTAACTGGACCCTAAACCCAGGGGAAAAAATGAAATTGGATAATATAGTCTCTTACACTTAAAAACAACTCTTTCCTAAAATTCTAAGAACAGCGCTCAAAGTTGTAGGTTTTTGTTTCATTTATAATTTGTAAATGGCCAAATTGAGACAGTGAAAATTGTGCCAAAAGAATAGATCCCCAGATAGTTAGGTAAAGAGAAAAAGGGAGAGGATGAGAGTGAGGGGGAAATAGGAAGGGAGGAGGGGGAGGGAGGAGGGGGAGGAGGAAGTGGGAGGAGGGGAAGAAGGGGGGAAGAGGGGGAGGAGGGGCAGAGGAGGGGGAGGAGGGGGAAGGCAAGGGCAAAGGGGGAGAGTCCGAGGGCCCCTGAGCACATAGATAAGTCCTGAGATTAAAACAGATCCTTTTCCTCCATATTCTCTCTGCTGCTGCTGCTGCTAAGTCACTTCAGTCGTGTCCAACTCTGTGCGACCCCATAGACGGCAGTCCACCAGGCTCCCCCATCCCTGGGATTCTCCAGGCAAGAACACTGGAGTGGGTTGCCATTTCCTTCTCCAATGCATGAAAGTGAAAAGTGAAAGTGAAGTTGCTCAGTCGTCTCTGACTCTTAGCGACCCCATGGACTGCAGTCCACCAGGCTCCTCCATCCATGGGATTTTCCAGGCAAGAGTACTGGAGTGGGGTGCCATTGCCTTCTCCCCGTATTCTCTCTAGCGTTTATTATTTGTTGATTTGTTTTTTGATGATGCCCATTCTGATAGGTGTGATACCTCACTGTAGATTCAATTTGTGTTCCTCTAATAATGAGCGATGTTGAGCATCTCTTCACGTGTCTGTTGGCCATCTGCATATCTTCTTTGGAGAAATGTCTGTTTAGGTCTTCTGTCCGTTTTGTGATTGGGTTATTTTTCTGATGTTGAGCTGCAACTATATTTTGGAGATCAATCCTTTGTCAGTTGCTTTGTTTGTGTATGGCAGAAACCAACACAACATCATAAAGCAAATATCCTCCAATTTAAGAAAATAATTAATAATTAAAACACTCCCAACAGGTCCCTGATCACAAGTGTGGAACCACTGCAGAGAGGTAACACCTCTCAATTGTAAACCACCATGCAGTGCACAGCAAGTGGCCACCTGTTGTAAGTGGATTTCCTCTTCCTTCCCATACTGTGCAGGTTTCATGACCTGGCGCCTCCTATTTTACAGATAAAGAACTTGAAGCCCACATGTTTAAGGAACTGGTCAAGATCATTAGTGAGTAGGGAAGCCAAGGCTGAGGCCCCACCTCCTAACAACTTCTCTGTTAAAAGATCACACTGTTAAAACAAATGGAAATGCCTCCACTCCCAAGTGGTCTGCTTTCTCTTCTACTCATTTGTGCTCAGACGCTCAGTCGTGTCACTCTTTGCAACCCCATGTCAGGCTCCTCTGTCCATAGGGAGTCTCCAGGCAAGAATACTGGAGTGGGTTGCCATGCCCTCCTCCTGGGGATCTTCCCAACCCAGGGATTGAACCCACGTCTCTTACATCTTCTGCACTGGCAGGTGGATTCTTTTCCACTGAGCTATCTGGGAAGCCCATTTATCCACATTTATTCTTGGATGTTTGGAGACTGGACCAGGCTCAGCCTCTGGATATCATAGAAGATGGCCCTGGAGTTCCTCAATGAGAAGTGCCTGTGGACATAAGTTGACAAGCCTCTGATTCATTACTCACAGTCTTATCTTATTTCACTGACTTCCTTGGGCTTACAAGTTAGCAAAAATAATATTTTATAAACATGGACTTTGGGGGTAGTACTTGTAAGAGCTACTCAAGAAATACATACTTTGTTCTGTATTTATTTGCCATACATTTCAAGAACTAGGTGCATTTACAAATATTTACATTATTTGAGGAGGGGGGATTATCTGTGTTGATTGGGTTGGTGCCAGAACCAAGCCCAGACATACACTAGATGAGCTTAGTCTACACACCAGTCCCCCACAGGTTTAGTAATTCTATTGTGTACATAGGAGCATTCAGGACCAGAAGACATTATCACTCATTCAAGGTGGGACAGATCCGAATTTGATCCATGTCGGCCTGATTTCAAATCTTGAGCTTTTGACACCCCCACCCTGCAGTCATTCTGTTAGGACTGGCTATAAAATTGGGGGTATCACTACGAAATAAAAACACAGGACCCCCTGTTCAAAAAGTGTTAAGGATCTCAGGATGGTGGCCACAGAGCGCGGCATCAAGTTCAGGGCCCTTGTGAGTGTGGAGTCCTGTGTGCCGTACCGGGTTCCATGTTCCCTGATGAAGTCTGTCCTGCATCCTTCTACTCACAAACCCGACAGAAGTTCCTTGCCTTAGGAGTGAATTACCTGTGAACAGGAGACTCACCCCAAGAGTGAGTCCTTCAGCCTTCACTTACAATTTTGTCAGATCTGTGACTGATTTCTTCTCAATAAAAACTAAAGCGGAGCGCTAGATGGACACACTGAAAGAGATTCACAGATGCATTTTTAGAGAAACGTATGCAATGTGCCGATTCTCCAAGGCATCTCAGCTTTGTCTGGATTTTCTATTTTTGCAAAACAGCTGGGACACAGGTCCAGTGAAATAGCTCCCTGGTTCCTTGACCGCTTGGAAATCAGAATGTGGCTAAAGGGAAGATGAGCTGATCACCCAGGTTCGCTAGAAGTGCCTTCCAGAAGCAGAACCGGACACAGGATGTTTGAAGACCAGTTTCCAACCGACCGCTCCGTTTCCGTTTCCGTTTCCTTACGAATGGAGAGACGTTAATGGACTCTGTGGGCACTCGCTGTGTGCTCCGGTGGAGTTTCCCTGGAGAGCAGCACAAGACACCGTGTCCTCCATGCCCTGTGCCTCTGCCCACTGGAGGCTCAGAGGGGCTCCTCAGCACACCCAGAGTTCCCACCCACACCCCTCTGTCTCCTTGGGACCATTGCTTCATGTAGTTGAGATCCATCTGGTTACAACCACAGCCCTGGATCCCAGTGTGCAGCTCAGAGCCCCTTCAGAATACACACTGGGGAATCACAAATCCGAGGAATCCACCCTGGCAGTGTGCCGACCACATGTACAATTCTGGAGCGTGAAGAGTCTCGAGGTGAGTACTGCTGATCACTGAGGGCCCTGCTGTTGGATTAGACTCTTTTCCAAGCAATAAGAGCATTCAAAGATTCTTCTAGAAGGTGGAAATTTGCTGGAACAAAGGTCCTAGAGAGACATCCTTAAATGTCAGTGGAGTTTGAATTATTATTATTCCCTAGCACAGCAGTTCTTAAGAGCTATAAAGTCACCTATGAATTTGTTGCATACTCCTGGGCTGTCCATTCCAGAGTCTAATTAAGAAACTCTGCAGTGGGGCCCGGAACCTGGAGTTTTGGCAAACACCTAGGGAATTTTGAAGCAGAGAATGCATGGCTATACTGGAAGAGTTTTAATCAATGCCCAAGAAATCATCCAGGCTCCTTTACCCAAACGGGACTGGAGAGCATCAGTTTTTCCCACTCTGGGAAGCAAATTTCCTATCTTGGCCATGTTTTGTGTTCTGGACTAACTGGGTATATTGCTATCTCTTTCTCTCTGTCCCCTTCTGCTGTGGATTCCAGAAACCCATTGCATCTCATGCTTCTCAGGGTTTAGTTACCTTCAAATGCAGAGAGGTGTTAATTCTGATAAGAAAAACACTTTGATTTCCTAGATATCTCAGGAACAGTACACTAGCTATGTCCACTTAAGAGCCAGATTTAAAGGGCTAAGAAAATATATGTCTTCAGATTGAATGGTCTGACATAAACCTGGTTGGCTCAAAAAATCTGAAACATTTTAATGTTAAGACCCTTCTTTTATCCACGCGTTTCTTTCACACACTAAGAATATTGTCTATTTTAGTTGCATAAATATAGAAGAAAAAGGACTGAAAGTAAAAATGCAGATTTTTTTTTTTTTTTTGAGTGTCCACAATAGCTAGACACGGGAGGGATCCAGGAAAACTCTTCAAACGACATAAAACTGTCACCACCTGTCGCAGCAGAAATAGTGGGCACTTCTCAGCATCAACCACGCCCAAACTTTGTTCCAAGAGAATAAATTAAATGGCATTCATCTCAGGGCAATGGACTGAGCCTCTGAAATTCAACCCTTTCTTTTCCATGTAGTTGGTGCCCCCTAGTGGCTGAAGCTCCAATACTTGGGCCACCTGATGCAAAGAACTGACTCATTGGAAAAGACCCTGATGCTGGGAAAGATTGAAGACAGGAGGAGAAGGGGACGCCAGAGGATGAGGTGGTTGGATGGCATCGTGGATTCAATGGACATGAGTTTGAGAAAAGTCCTGGAGATAGTGAAGGAGAAAGGAAGTCTGGAGGGCTACAGCTCATGGGGTCGCAAAGAGTCGGACACAACTGAGTGACTAAAGAACAAGCGGCTGAAAGGACCTTCCCTCAACCAGGAGCTGGATGGTCTCAGGAACAGACCCAGTCAACTCTCTCTCTCAAATTCAGGTTTTTGAGCTGTGCCCTCAGTTGCTCGTGAGACCATCAGGGACTGAGGACCAAGATCGGAGGTGGAGGGAACTTCACTGATTTTCCATTGCAACGTGCTGAGCATTCCCCATGCGTTGTCTCATTAAATCCTCAAAAATCGGGGGGACTTACCGTCAGCATCCCATTCTACCATCAGGTAGTGGAAACAGTGGGGTCATGTGTCTGAAGTCATTATACTGGTACCTGCAAAGCCAGGATCTGAAGCGAGCTTGACTTGACCCCAGTGCTCACGCCTTTCCCCAGCACCCAGTAAAACAACCAGAAGGAAAGGGAACAGTGGGACCCGCTGCCATCAGAGCATCTGGGGCTGGGAGAGAGCTGAACCTTCTGGGCCTCTGCCGGTACCTTTGTCCACATCAGCCTGGGATGGAAGGATGTTCCCCTTTTGCCAAAGATTCCTGTTGCTTTTCCAGCCCTTCCTGAAAAAAGCTACAGGCTGCACCAGAGAGTGCAGTGGAGACTCCCTTGGGGACTCAGTTTCCCTCCAAATATATATCCCAGCAGCATTTTATCTTCCGCAACTGCTGACTTGATGATCAGGGTAGGTTTCTCCTTCTTCTAGAAAAAAAAAAAAATCCACCCTTAAAGAGATGTTCTGATCTTTTCCTCATTTCTGGTCACATGCACTGTTATTCCTCAGATCCTTACCACAACCCCTCTGATGCTCTATGTCTCCACTGAAACTGATTTCACATTGAAACTAAAGCCGAGTCTGTCCTGTGGGCAGTGCAGGTCACATATTGTTGGACTAGAATGATGGGTGTATAATTAGGGTACACTGAAAGTCTGGTAGGGTGCTTCACTCCATCCATCCTGATGGTAGGGTAAGGACCAAGAAGAATTCATTCAATTATATGAAATTAATGAAACTGGAGAATAGGTAGCTGGACTGACTTAAACAGTAAGAACTAAGTCAAGGTATTACAATCGCCCATTTAAAATCTTGAAGTTTGCTCTGCTGCTGCTCCTGCTGCTAAGTCGCATCAGTCGTGTCCAACTCTGTGCGACCCCATAGATGGCAGCCCACCAGGCTCCCCGGTCCCTGGGATTCTCCAGGCAAGAACACTGGAGTGGGTTGCCATTTCCTTCTCCAGTGCATGAAAGTGAAAAGTGAAAGTGAAGTCGCTCAGTCGTGTCCGACTCCTAGCGACCCCATGGACTGCAGCACACCAGGCTTCTCTGTCCATGGGATTTTCCAGGCAAGAGTACTGGAGTGGGGGGCCATTGCCTTCTCCCGAGGTTTGCTCTAGAGTTGTCATAAACCTACTTCCCTAAGAAAATTTATTTTCAGAGGGAAAATGCTAGAAAGTGAGCCAGAGTCACTGTATTTTGATAAGACAGGCATGAAGCTGAGGACATCTTGGTACTTGTAGAGCTAAGCTCTGCCTTGGAGAATGCCAAGGAAAGCTGGTTGAGTCCATCTACTCAGGTGAAGTCCACGTAGGCACCACCTGCCCAAGACCTCCCAAGAGCAACCCCAGGACACAGGGGGCTCGGGAAGCTACAGAGGGTCACACAGATGGTGGGGCTGTTGCTCCTTTCAGCGGCACAAGGCATCACTGCAGTGCGGAATGGTCTAGAAAGATGACAGCATCTCAGCACAGAGCCACCTGCTTGAAAAGGGGTACCTTGGCTTCAAAGGCAGCCAGAGTCAAGCGAGGGTTTAATTCTAAAGAGGCAACAATAACTGTTATCTACTAGGTACTTCAGAGCAAGGAAAACATGCAAAAGAAAGGTGTGTCTTTCATTCCAGTTTCATTTGTCGAGTGTCCTGTGGCTGTGGGGCATCTAGAGAAGAGGAAGCCCATGCCACACACAGAATGAGGCTGTGCAATGAAAGCTGGGTTTAGAACCCCACAAACCAAACCCCATGGGTATTACTAAACCACAGATGGAACCAGAATTGAAAACAAGACAATTTATCAACACCAATAATCAGCAACAGCTGCAATGGATTGATAGGGGAGAATCAAAACTCAGTACTCTTGCTTGTTAGATCATTGAACATGGAATAAAATTGCAACATTATAACATTTCTAGAATAGCAGGGGTGCAAGAGCACACTTGGAATAAGGGCCCAGCCTGCAGAAGCTTCCCAGTGGCTCAGATGGTCAAGAATCTGCCTGCAGTGTGGGAGACCCAGGTTCAACCCCTGGGTAGGGAAGACCCCCCTGGAGAAGGGAGTGGCAACCCATTCCAGTCTTCTTGCCTGGAGAATCCCATGGACAGAGAAGCCTGGTGGGCTACAGTTCATGGGGTCACAAAGAGTCAGACATGACTGAGGGACCAACATTTGTCCAGAAACTCAGTGTACTGCGCCCTCAAGATCCTTCAGTTCAGCAAGACACCAAGAGAGCACAGTAGCCGAGTACCCACCAGGACATGAACTGTGTACACTACAGAGGACCAGGCTTTCCAGTTAACAGAATTGCCCGTGCAGAGCTCTGGCCCTGGGGACTTAACGGCTTCAGTTTGCTTTAATACCTCTTAACAAGGTGTGTGTGTGTGTGTGTGTGTGTGTGTGTGTGTGTGTGTGTGTGTGTATGCCTACACACTCCTGTTTGGCTCATGTTTGTCCATTTTCTGAGATTATCTTATCTCCTCCAAAGCATCTTCCAATGCCTTTCTCTGAGCCCGCTTGTATATCTCTCTGGATTGCCAACCACCCACCACCTCTTTACAACTGCAGTTTCCAATAAAACCCCATCCTCCTAGAAGCCTAAAGAATCATGACTGTTTTGCCTCGGGGTAGGAGAGTCATTCTCCACTACTTTACAGAAAACCAGAAAGCATGAACATCAGTTATCTCCCTTCAGTGTTCAGTGTTCGACGTTCAGTGTTGAACGACCGTGCTTTTTCTGAAGTCACTGCTTGTTCACTAATTCATACAGAGGGATGTTTCACATACTGTGAAGGGCTGATGAATCAGAAGTGTGAGTCTCTTGGGGGTTCCCCAGATGTTAAGAAAGGGAATTAAAGGACATTATATCACATCAGGGAAGATTCACTAGAGAACGTGGTCATCCTGCTGACACTATCTGTGGAGCTCTGGTGCGAATATTTAAGCCATTCTAAGCCATTCCCTTAAACTTATCTGGTCTTAATTTTTACCTCCTTAACTCTAGAAGCATTTTTCAACTGTTATCTCCCACCTAAACAGCCAAGTTTTCTTAAAAGCACAGGAAGCAGAACTTTACTGGAGACTAGGAAGAGGAAGATTGTCAGTACATAGCTGCAAAAGCTATTGTAATTTATTAAAGCCTCTTTAGGGAGGCATATTTCCAAGACTGTTTTTGTTTCAATAATATGGTGCAAATCAGATGCAGACTTATTAAGCTTTGGAAAATGCCTAGCACATACGAAAGATATCTGTGCAATGAGGTATGATAAGAATTTTTATGGATGGAAGCTTTGCAATTAAGTACGTGTTCACTATTGTGGAAACAAATGAGAACAAACAATAAAAGGAGCTTTAAGGGAATTGCCACAGAGCCACCTGGATGGACTCCTTGTGAGGTGGTACTGTAGGTCGTGGTATAAACATTCACGTTATTCCAAAAGAACTTCCCTCATTTCCAAGGGTTATAACATTGTTGAAAGCAAACAGTACGTGGATCCACTGACATTGGCAAAAAGGGTCATTTTGTCACCCCATTCAAGAACCTACTATCTCTTGCCCATTAAATGGATTCTTCACAGCCCTCTGGGTGAAAACCAAGACCCTCACTCATGGCCCCCAGTGACAGCCCCTTGGCTCCAGCTGACCCACTTCTTCTGATACTTCCACCATTCTTTGCAGATTTCTCATTCCACATTACTAGTGAGAATAATGTGAAATGAAGAATTCACCTGTCTCTTCTCTGAAAATTCATGCCCTTGACTTTCTTTAAGATTGGTTGGAGGGCTTCCCTGATGGCTCGATGGTAAAAGAACCTGCCTGCCAATGCAGAGGATGTGGGTTTGACCCCTGGTCCTGGAATCTCCTGTATGCCAGGAGCAGCTAAGCCCGTGTGCCACGACTATTAAGCCTGTGCTCCAGAGCTGGGGAGCTGCAACTTCTGAAGCCCATGCTCTGCAACAAGGGATGCCACCTCAACGAGAAGCCGGTACACAGAAACTAGAGAGGAGCCCCCACTGGCTGCGACTAGAGAAAAGCCCACATAACCCAGCACAGACAAAAAATAAAAATAAAGTGATATAAGAAAAGATCTGATAGCAAAGAGGTTTCAAAAAGCATTCATCTACTTTTCCCCCCAATAATTTTACAATTCATTCTTTATTCACTGCCTCCAGCACTTATGAAATAATTTATGAAATAGAATATTGGTCTTTTTTACATTTTATTAGAAACATCTCCTCAATTTCACTGGTGTGTATATTTAATAATCCAATAATTTCTTTGAAATGGACCTCTATGTCTTCCTTTTAAAAAAATTACAGTATCAAGCATTATCTGGAGTCAGAATAGCGAATCCTATCATGGTCATCCAATTTGTCTTGACTGTTCCATTCTCAAGCTGAAGTTCATGGTCCTGCTTCATGCTTATCAACACACAAAGCTGCGCTGATGTTGCCTTTCTTTAAACATGCCTACACTCCACACCACCTTCAGTTGTGACCCTTTTCCTCTGTTATCTTTACATCAAAACTGCTCCAAAGAATTGGCTACCTTTACTGTTTTCTCACAGTAAGTTCTCCCTCCAGCCTATTTCATTCAGGATTTTGGAAACCACTCTGGTTGAAATCACCTGCAACTTCCGTCTCACCACATCCCTGTGAAAGTCTCATCCTTCATCTCATTAACATCTTTATCAGTGTTTGACCCTGATAATCCTTCTCTCCTCTTTAGACATTCAGAAGACTATATCTCCACACTGTTTTCTCACCTTCTCAGTTTCACTGGCTGGTATCTACTCCTCTTCCTGACCTCTAAGCACTCTCCTAGTCTTTGTTTTTTTAACTTTTTTTATTTCATGCTGGAGTATAGACAATTAACTGGAGAAAGAAATGGCAACCCACTCCAGTATTCTTGCCTGGAGAATCCCATGGACAGAGGAGCCTGGTCGGCTACAGTCCATGGGGTGGCAAAGAGTCGGACACAACTGAGCACACAGCACACATAGACAGTGAGCAGTGCTGTGATAGTATCAGGTGCTCAGCAGAGCAGCTCAGCCATACGTATACATGTATCCATTCTCCCGCAAACTCCCTTCCTGCCCAGGCTGCCACATAACACTGAGCAGAGTTCCCTGTGCTCTACAGTGGGTCCTTGTTGGTTATCTTATTTTTATTTATGGCTGCATTAGGTCTTAGTTGCGGCCTGTGGGGTCTTTTCACTGTGGTGTGTGGGCCCTTTGTTGCAATGTGCAGGCTTCTCTCTAGTTGTGGTACCCGGGCTTAGAGGCCCTGGGGCAGATGGGATCTTAGTTCCCTCTGTGTGATGTGCTCAGTCGCTCAGTCGTGTCTGATTCTTTGGGGCTTGGTGGACTGTAGCCCACCAGGCTTTTCTGCCCATGGAATTTTCCAGGCAAGAATGCTGGAGTAGGGTGCCATTTACTTCTCCAGGGGATCTTCCCCACCAAGGGATCAAACCCGCATCTCTTTTGTCCCCTGTATTGGCAGGCAGATTCCTTAACACTAGAGCCACATGGGAAGCCGCCTTTCTCATTCCTTGACCAGGGATCACACCCAAGTTTCCTGCATTGGAAGGCAGATTCATAACCACTGGACTTCCAGGGAAGTCCTTGTCCATTTTAAATACTGCAGTGTGTACTTGTCAGTCTCCAACTCCCTAACTATCCCTAACACTCTCCTAGTCTTGACTGAATTCCTTAAGCCACTCAAGTTTACTTCAGGTCCCGATTTCAACCATCTTTATTCTAGAGCATTTCTCAAATGCCATCGTTTCCCAGTTTCCCAAAAGTATATGGAACTCTGTTCTTGGACCTCACCTCAATCTCTATTTATTCCCTAGGTAATATTCTCCAATTGCCTTCCTTGAGTTACCATCTGTATGTTGATGGCTCTGATTTATATTTCCAATCTCACCTTTCCCCTGAGCTCTAAGCAGTTGGATACACAAGTCTTCTGGATGCCTCCTTTTGGCAATCAGCTAAAAGGCTGGAAACTTAATCTTCCAGTTTCACCTGCCTTTCCGTTTCCGGTTACTGCTGCGTTCTGTTACTGAAATGCACTAGTGTGAGATTTTAAAGGTAAAGGAGAAAAATTATGTATTCTTATTCCATGTGCATCAATGTTGGACATTGGAGCTCTGGCAGACAAGTTCTTTTCAGTGACCTGTGGGAGGTCCATTGAGACTGTTCCTCATGGGGGCAGCTGCAAGCATCATCTCAGTTTCCTGTAGTTTCCTAATACCTGGTGGGAGGCAACAGCTCCTAAATTCACTGGACCAAACAGTGGTGGCAGAACTGAACACTGTTGGTCACCTCCCCTACCTTGTGTTTCCTCAGCTCTTCCTAGGTTTCTGGAAGCTCTCAATTCCCTCTATCAAGCCTCTTTCAGCTCAAGACACCTGGAGTAATTCCTTTTTTTTTTTTTTCTCTGCATGAAAACCCTCAGTGATATAGTTACCCATCCTCTTTAGCTAACATTTACCCAGTTGCAAAAAACAAAAATTTGGGATTCATCCTGACTCCTCACTTTTCTCTGTACATCCCACATTCAATCCAGCAAAACATCAGGCTGGATTTTCCTCCAAAATATATGCTGAATCTTACTCTTTCACATCCAAAGTGTTCTCATTTCAATGAGACGATCTGTTTACCAAATTTCTTTGGGATTATCTATGTTATCCACCAGAATGTTCACAAGATGGCTTGGTCAGCAAGTTCACCACTGTGTCCCATTGCTTAAAATTCCATCTAGCATGTAGTAGGCATTCTATAAAAGTTGACTGAATGCATAACTGGATTGCATTCCTCCTCCCTTCAGAGACAGTGAGCCTTCCAAGAGGCACAGGTAGTCACACTCATAAGACACTGAGGAAGTCAAAAGGAAAATTCAAAAATGTCAAGGTTGTTAAGGACAGAGATCACTTACCTAAATATACCTAAACTCTTAAGGGGAATTCATCTGAAAATAAAGATAAAAACTATTTTGTATGTCCCTCCCTGAGTAGCAATTTCTCTGGGCACATGTTTTTAGAAGTTTCTTAAATATACTGTGTCCATGTATAACATTCTGAAGTTGATTAACACAGCTCAGACTCCCTGGGAGGAATCCAGCTAGTGGATTGACCCTTGATAAGTGAATGTATATCATATGTCAAGGTCAATGCTATGCGCTACTCAAGTAATATAGTGAAGAACAGAAAGTCAGTGGAGAACAGAGAGCAATGGAAAATTACAAGTTAACAGTCATCTAATGGCCAATGAAACTTATTTGACTGCCAATTTTTTGCCTTGGTGGAATTATTTCTGAGGAGCCAAAATTAGCAGGGGAAGTTTGAAAGACATTGAGCAAGAAGTTCAGAATGAAATGCAGGAGGCATGATCTCCAAGAGCTAGTAAATAGTTGCATATTTGCATGTTAACTCTTCCCCCCACCACCAAGGGTGTAATTGCTTCCATGTGAAAGCTTCTTAATATCAGCTCAAGATGCTAAACTGCTCATCTTCTTGGTGACTGATGATCTCATAGCTCAGGGCTGTAACTATTGGAGAAGCTGTACCATCTCTTAATAAGCATACTTATCTCTGCTAAGTAAGATGGAGAATATGCTTGCTGCAGAAAGCATCAATCTAATGCTAAGTCTTTTGCCCTGAGCAAGGAAGCAAAGGAAAGTTGATCCAATACTTCATAATACTAATTAAATATGTATAGACATGAATAAATACATGCTATTAATAATAATAACTGTGAAAGATATTAATTCTGTCCTCCAATTATTTCATTTATCTCCCTTCCAGACATATCATTGACTTTTTTCCTGTTTCCCTTAAGGCCCCACTTGACTACTTAAGTATTTCCAGCCAAAAAAAATGAGATAGTCATCACTGCAGTGAGGCTATCTTAACTGAGACAAGCAATTACTGAGTGCCAGAAACTTTGTATTAAAATTACTTGTATTAACTCATTATTTCTCATAATATTCTTACAGTGTAGTCATTTTTATTATTCCCATTTTACAGACAAGGGAACTGAAGCCTAGAGTGGTTAAGTAGTTTGCCCACAAAGCTCCCAAGTGGCAGAGTTCAGGTTTAGATCTGTCCAGCTAAATCTATCTCCAGGACTTACGCCCTCAATCTTTCCAGTGTTGAGAAGGTCTTTTGCTGTGTAAGGAAGCAAAGCAAAGTTACACATTTGAGGTAAAGGACATTTACATGTGATGGTCAATGACTCAACTCTGGGTATCCATCGTAGCTTTTTATTTGAGTTAAGATGGTCTTGTTTAAAGTGCTATTTTATAAATGAAATTGTATTAGTCAGGGTTTTCTTAATAGGATATCTCTATGTATCTACATAGAGATAGGTGCATCATTATATAGGTAGATATAAGATATAATCTATATCATGTACAGATGTGAGAGTTGGACCATAAAGAAGGCTGAGCACTGAAGAATCAATGCTTTCAAATTGTAGCGCTGGAAAAGACTCTTGAGAATCACTCGGACTGCAAAGAGATCAGACCAGTCAACCCTAAAGGAAATCAACTCTAAATATTCATTGGAAGGACTGATGCTGAAGCTGAAGCTCCAATACTTTGGCTGATTCATTGAAAGAGACCCTGATGCCGGGAAAGGCAAAAAGAGAAGGGGGCAGCAGAGAATGAGAAGGTTAGATAGTATCACCAACTTAAAGGACATGATTCTGAGCAAATTCCATGAGATAGTGAAGGACAGGAAAGCCTGGCATGCTGCAGTCCAGGGGTTGCAAAGAGTTGGACATGACTTAGCAAATGAACAACAACAACAATATCTGTATAGGTAGATACTGATAGATATACACAGAGAAAAACAAAGATCAGAGGCAGACAGACAGACAGATATTGAGGGGAGAGAGAGAAAGAGATTTTAAGGAATTGCCCTGGGCAAATATGGAGGCTGGCAAGTCTATGACTGCAGTGTGGGACCCAGGAGAGTTGAAGGTGCAAATGAAGTGTGAAAGCGTTCTGCCAGAGAATTCCGTCTTGCTGAGAGAGGTCCATCTTTCTGTTCTATTCAAGTCTTCAACTGATTGGTGAGGCCCACACACATTATGGACAGCAATCTGCTTACCCTCAAGTTCACCAATTTAACTGTTCATCTCATCCAAAAATGCCCTCCAAGTTGACAAATAAAATGAACCATGTCAGGAATACAGACCCTAGAGAGGATGATTCAATAGTCCAGGGCTACGTGGCCAAGCCAACGAAAGAGCTCAGATTCTCTGGTCTCCCAGTCAGCATGACCACACCACCACACCACCTCCCTGTGAGGCCATGAGAAGCATCTCCCACCCACAAGGGAAGGTGTGAGGAGAGAGCTAAGGCATCCTGTTTATCCAGCACTGCAGCCACCTGGCAAGGGTGTAAAGGAACTCAAATTCTTTTTTGTCAATTCTTTGGTAGGTTGATGTTTCGATGAAAAGTTTTTAATACTAACTTTGGGTTTTATTTGTTCTTTCTCTAGTTACTTTAAATGGAAGATTATGGTATTTATTTGAGATGTTTTTCTTATTTCCCATGGTAAGCTTGTATCACTATAAATTTCCCTCTTAGAACTGCCTCGGCTGTATCCTGTAGATTTTGTGTTTTGTGTATGTGTGTCCCATAGATTTTGAATCATCATGTTTTCATTTTCATTTGTCTTTAGGTTTACTGTTTTAACTTCCTCTTTGATTTCTTTAGCGGTTCTTTGGTTGTTTAAGTAACATATTGTTTAGCCTCCGTGTGTTTGGGTGTTTTGCAGGTTTTTTTTTTTTTTCCTGTTGTTTATTTCTACCCTTAGTGTTGTGGTCAGAAAAGATGCTTGATACAGATTTTTGTTTTCTTAAATTTGCTAAGGTTTGCTTTGTGGTTCAGCATGTGGAGAATGTTTCATGTGAACTTGAAAACAAAGTGTATTCTTCTGCTTTCAATAGAATATTCTATAAATGTAAATAGCATTGTTCTGTTATTTATCATTCAAAAGCATGGTGACACAGGAAGCCCAAAATAAGGCTTAAAATTAGGTAAAGCATACGATTTCCCCAAACTCTGGAATTTTTGTTTATGAGAACTATCATGTAACCTCCTCAATTAAGACAGATTGGATCTAGTCCATGATAAAGAATAGGAGACAGATTAAACTTGAGCTTATCGGAAAATTACATTTTAATGGCTTCTTTCATTTTAAGAGTTCCTGGCTTCTTCCCAAATGATTCTTCTTGTCTACCTGCCACATGCCACTCTTTGTGACATCAGCAAAGCATTTGTCAAACATTGTGCTTAGTGTATGTAATATTGACGATCAACTCAGAGTGCTTGGAAATACATGATCTTGATCAAGGTTAAAGGCATTGTTTTCATCATCTATACATGTAACAGACATGTTTAGATAAGACCTGGGCAGCAAAAACCTCAGGGCACAGATTCTGTCTGTGCAGAGATGATATAACCAGGATATCTGTGAGAACTGAGATGTTCAAGAAGTTTATCCAAAGTCAGCCATTTTTTTCGCCTTATGATCCCACTGACATGATATTTGTATGCCAATAGCTAATTTCTACATGGAGCACTTCTCAGGTGCAAAACACTACTGAGAACTTTCTAAGACTGCTGATTTTTTTTCTTACACATCTCTAAGGTAGGTGTTTCTATGACTGATTTACAGATGTGACAACTAAAGTGGAAAAAGGTTAAGTTACCATCTCAGTGTCACTCTCCTGGTAAACACTGGAGCCAGAAACTGAAGCTCTCATCATCTAGGCTGCAGCTAGCTGACGTTTCCTGCAAAGGGCCAGCTGATAAAGACAGTAGGTTCTGTGGGCTATACATTTTATATTGCAATTACTCAGCTCTCCAACTGTAGCCTGAACGCAGTCATAGAAAATAAGCAAATAAATGAGCGTAGCTGTGTTCCAGTTAGACTTTTAAGGACATTCCTGCATCATAAAAAGTAAGCAACCAGCCAGATTTGCTCCATGGGCTATAATTTGCTAAGTTGTGATCAAGATCATCACAGAGGAACTTCCCTGGAGGTCCAGTGGTTAAAACTCTTCCTTGTAATGCAGGGAACTCAAGTTCAATCCCTGGTTGGGAAACTAAGATCCTACATGCTGCAGAGCAACTAAACCCATACACTGCAACTACCAAGCCCCCGTGCTGTGGAGGAGCCCACGGGCTACAGCAGAAGATTCCGCATAATGCAATGTAGATCCCACATGCTTCAACTAAAACTTGATGCAGCTAAGTAAATAAATGAGTATTTTTTAAAAGATCATCACAGTGTCTGACTTGAGAGAGAATTATAGAATGAATACAAGAATTAGGAATGAAACACATTACTTCTACTAACCCATCATAAAGCTTTAACTGCCAATATTGGAAAGACAGACTGTATGTCTACTCATAAGTGGATTTAAGTATCAAAGAACCTGCAGCCAAAATGTCAAGATGTGTGCATAGAACAAAATGGCCTTAGTGAAAGTGAAAGTCACTCAGTCATGTCCGACTCTTTGCAACCCCGTGGTCTATACAGTCCATAGAATTATCCGTGCCAGAATACTGGAGTGGGTAGCCTTTCCCTTCTCCAGGGGATCTCCCCAAGCCAAGGACTGAACCCAGGTCTCCCGCATTGCAGACGGATTCTTTACCATATGAGCCACAAGGGAAGCCCAAATGGCCTTAACCTTGACCTAAAGTTCTATTTGAGAATATTTGGGCTGGGAGTAGAAAGAGGTGAGGAAAATGATTGCAACTCTCAGAACATACATGTAGGACCATGCTCTAGGGGAAGAATGAGTTTTTTCTGTTGTATTTTTTTTAATCTGTTCTAGCAAGACTGATAATGGAACATCACCTTGCCTTTTATAAAGCCATTAGAGCAACTTTGAGCTCAAAGGGGTATGTAGCTGCCTGTAGGTGAGTAGGGGGGCAGCTTTCCTTCCTGAGGAAAGGGGTCCAATCAGACTGTTGGGATGTGAGAGCCTGGGTTCCCTGCACTTTAGGAGGATGGAGCAAGAGGAAACCTCTTAGTCCATAAGCTGCTCACCAAAGTCTGAGAGCCTCAGTTCCGAGCATCATAATTGACCCTTGAAGGAGCACAGTGGTTAGGACAGGGACCAAGGTCAGCAACTGCCCTTCAGTCTTCTGGGTGGATGTGATCAGGGAACCCAGAAATCTTGATGCCTTCAGTCTGCAGCCCCCTGGACTCCCAGATTCCCAGAAGAAATAGGAGGGAAACTGGAAGTCCAGCTCGGAGACTAGTTACCCAAGAGCAGGTGGCAGGGTAGAGACTGGTTGAGTGAGACCTCTGATATGGGACTTGAGGAAGCCTAAGCTCATCAACACTAATTCTGTTTATTGACCTTGAGAGATGAGCAAAGTGAGAAGAGGAAATCAAAAGAAATATGCATTTGAAAAAATGTTAATTTGCCTATATTCTCTGCCTAATTCCCAAGAAGCAATAATTGGGATTGCTTGCAATCACCAAGCGTCACATTTGCTTTCTTTCTAGTGCCTTTTATTCTCAAGTCTACATTCTTGGGCTCTATGGTTGCAGCTCTGATGAATGGGTCTGTCTGCATGAGCGGCACGTACATTTTTGCATTATCGCTTTCTCATTATTCTTCAAAGATGTATTATCTTCTCTTAACAAAAGATAGGACATTGCTCCCAGGAGGCGACACTTTAGACCAGACAGCAAGCAGCTCTGGGTCTCTTGTCTGCTTGGGTCTTCCAGGTCCTTGTATTAGCATGCTTTATATTCTTATGCTTTACATCTGGGGGCTGGCTAACAAAGACTGCTCCTCCCAGAGGCAAGCCAATTCCCAGAGACAGTGAATGATTCACCCACAAGCATACCTTACATACGCAAATCAACCGACCCAGAGCCCATGCCTTAACCACCTCCCATAGGCCAGGCCACTCTTCCCTGGCCCTAATCACTTAGGGGCCAGCTACAAGGCAATCTGAAACAGTCCTTATACTTTGGAGACCACTGAAATTACTCAGATGGGTTAATCCTCCGCCCACTTGCTATGTCTCATCCTTCCCTTCCCACAAAGACCACAATGAAGGCTTTCACCCACATTTTGCTCCCTTCCTCTCTCTGCCTCCTGACTCACCCTGGTGCTTCCCACATGGCCCCGCGTGGTGTGACGTTGCCCCATCTCTCGGTAACTGTGAGAAATGAACTCTCTCTTCAGTGGCAGTTCTCTCTGGATTCCTAATCTTGAATAACAATAAAGCCTGCATTTTAAACCAGTCATGTCTCCCCACGTTCTGCAGAAACGCAGATCCTATAAAAGCTTAAAATGACACGAACTTTCATGTGTAAAGGTTTCCTAGCCCAAGTGTGTGAAGGAATGCCATTGGTGGGAGAGACCCTGGCTTTAGAATCAGATTCTGGCGCTTGAACTTTGATTTCCGCCCCTTCTGCTGGATGCCTCGGTCTGACTCAATTTCTGCATCTGCAAAACAGGGGCTCAATCAGGACCCAACTCAGAGGACTGAAAAATGCACCAAAAGTGTGCGTCGTGCAATGAACACTCAAAACTACCTTTGTTGTTGGTAACATTGTTTTTTCTCAATATTTGGTTACTTCAATGTTTTTTAACCAGTAGGGCAAATTTTATCTGCATGAAGATTGCCATTGTTCCTTTTCCTCAACTATTTTTTAAGTATTTGATTATCATATGGTCATTAGAAATGGCACAGATCTTCTCATTAATTACTATGGCTTCTAAACCTTTGGGTCGCAACTTGACTAAGACATAAAGCAAACTTGAAAGTTAGGGCACCCAAGAGCACTTCTACAGAACCCAGTTTGAGAAACCCTGCATTAAAAATTAAATACGGTCAATAGAGGTGATTGCTTTATGTTGACAGATTCATAAACTCTAACACAAATGGAACCCTGAAATGTTGCAATGCTTGGGTTGTTACCCAAATAACCTATGACATGAATATAAATGTATGAACATAGATGGAATCTAAATGAAATGCAGTGGAAAACCTTTTCCAAGAGAGATCCCTATGGATCCCCAAGGAATGTAATTACAAAGTAATTTGAATCATCTTTTAAATTCCAAGAAATTCAGGGTCGGAGCCTTCTTTTACAAATAGACAGTTTTCCTCTGGAAGCACAACTTATGTAAGAGTCATCTTTCCAGTCCAAAGTATTTAATTGGCCGCTAAATTGCAAACCCCAACTCTCTGGCATGACTACTAACTCGATAGTGAGAAAGAATTTGCTGTTCCTCACTGGTACCCCAGTGCCGGTTTCATGAGTTTGTGATGCCTGAATCACCTGGACCCTGTTCTCGGGGGGCTCCCCATGTGGTCCAATATCTGCTGTCTCTGTTGTGAAGGTCTTACTGCTTTTTGAACAAAGTACCCTCATTTCTATTTTGCGATGTATCCCTCACATTATGCTGCCAATTCAAAGACCTTCATTTACTGCCGCTGGATAAAGGGAACACCGCAGACCTAGAGCAACACGTGGAGGCTGCCTTGAGAATGGTATGACACTATCACGCTGTCCTGAATGTGGGGGGCTGTTCAGAGAGACCCCCGCCACCCCAAGTAGAAATATCAGTGTGATGAGCACACTCAGTGAAAATTCAGCACACATCAACTTACAAAAGATCCGCCACACTAATTCAATTGAAAATACCAAAACAAAAAATAAAGGGAAACTCATGCACTTTTCCCTTCAAACTCCACCATCTGGCTGTTCTTTCTTATTTATCTTAGCATCTGACTCTTTATTTGGCAGCAAATTAATCTGGGTAGTGATCCTTATTGTAAGTCTTCTGAGTGATTTAAAGGGCTGATTTTGTTACAAGAGGGTAATTCTTTGATGTTCATAGCCTGTTGCAAGGGTGCAGAGCTGGCAGGCAGAAAATGCTGCCTGCTCTACACAAGGTCAATGGTCCAGAGAAGTAACATCTTGTATCTAAACAAACAGCCTAGGTGAGGCCAGCCCAAAGCACTCCTTCTTTGTCTTTGGCATTCGAAACAGGGAATTGGACCACTCTGTCGATCTTTGATCATTCTGGGAACAGACGCAGAGATGAGTGCTGTCCTGAGCATCTACCTGTCTCTTTCCAGAGTCCCTGCTTTCTCCTTGTGAACTGTCTCAAATCCCAGGCCCCATTTCCTTGGGTGATGCTCTTGGTTCTCTGATGGACCATTCCTCAGTGGGGGTACCTGTCCTTCCAACCTCCTCTGTCTCAGGCCCTGGATCCTGCAGTCTCAGATATCTGGCCTCAGCCACTTTTCCCTAGAAAGCATGAGGCAAATAGCAGAGCTAATGACTTTGCCATGGCAATCAAGGAATGTTTGCATTTCATAAAAGATGAGATTCTTAATACGGAACTCTAATCCATAGGGAATGCTCTCACATGTGGACATTCAGTTCTACTTCAAGAGTAACAAAGGCTTGATTTGAGAGTAAGATGGGCTGGGAGAAAGGCTGTATTTTAAATGTTGGGAAAAAAAGTCTTACCATTAACCCTTCAATCATGCAGGGGTTTAGGGGCACCAGCCTTCCATGCTGTTCAAACCACATTGTAACTTATAATTGGCCATCCATATCCGAGGTTCCTCCAGATCCAGTTTCTCAATCATGAGTTCAACTAACAGATTATCCTGTAGTACTGTAGTATTCACTGTTGAAAAAAATCTGCATGTAGGTAGACCCATGCAGTTCATACTTGTGCTGTTCAAGGTCAACTGTATTTTGTTTAAATGTTGGTTTGAAACCTTATGTTGTCTGAAAAGAAGATGGTTTATTTAGCTGAGGCTGTCTCAATACATCTTGCATAAAGCATTTTGCAAGCAATTGAGTTAAACTTGTGGGTTGCCAAAAGGTATGATTTGACTTCCCATAGACTTATCTGATATCAATGCACTTGTTCAACTGATTTCTTATTTCAAATAAAAATAAGAAAATCAAAAATTTTATTAAGCTAGGCAATCACCAACATCAAAAAACAAAGTTATCCCCAAGTCAACATTTAAAGAAGGTTAACAGTAAAATGTAGCTTAGATAGTCAAGGAACATTATGAAAGACTTAGAAATGGACGAACAGATGAGTGATTCTGCTGTCCAGGGCACCCAACTGCCCTGGCTCTGCTTTTGAACATCTTTGAGCTATTTTGCAGTTCCATAAGTTGCAGAAAATAGACTATAATGCAATTGCTTCTTATCTATAATAGAAACTCAAATAAGTCATGCCCGTTGCAGCACTATTTAACAATAGCCAGCAGATGGAAGCAACCTAGACGTCCATTGACAAATGAATGGATAAGGAAGATGTGGACTAATGGAATATTAGTCAGCCATAAAAAAAGGAATGCATTTGAGTCAATGATAGTGAGGTGGATGAAACTGGAGCCTGTTATACAGACTGAAGTAAGTCAGAAACAGAAAAACAAATACCATATATTAACACATATGTATGGAATCTAGAAAAATGGTATTGATGAGCCTAATTGCAGGGAAGGAATGGAGGTGCAGATGTCGAGAACAGACTGTGGACACAGGGGTGACAGAGAAGCTGGGAAAGACAGAGACAGGAGCTATGGCATTTATACACCACCATGTGCAAAGCAGATAACTAGTGAGAAGTTGTATATACAATAGGGAGCTCAGCCTGGTGCTCTGCAATGACCTGGGGGGGTGGGATGGGAGGAGGGAAGGGTAGCTCAAGAGGGAGGGAATATATGTATAATTATGTCTGATTCACATTGTTAAATGGCAGAAACCAACACAGCATTGTAAAACAATTTTCTTCCATTAAAAAATAAATTTAAGGGAAAAACAAGTAACTTATGTCCAGTGGAGATGCAGCTGGTTATTAACCAACTTTACCTTTACTTGGTCTATTCAGATTTAATATTTTTCTGGAGTGAATTTTTTAAAATGGTAATTGCTAGAAAATGGTTTAAGATTCAAATTGACTGACATTGTGTTCTCTTGTGATATTAAAAATATTTACTGCATGCTATATAGTCCGAGAGGCTTCCCAAGCAGTGCTAGTGGTAAAGAATCTGTCTACCAGTTCAGGAGACATCAGAGACTCGTGTTCAATCACTGAGTTGTGAAGATCCCCTGGAGGAACATGACAACCCACTCCAGTATTCTTGCCTGGAGAATCACATGGACAGAGGAGCCTGGAGGGCTACAGTCCATGGGGTCACAAGGAGTTGGACACGACTGAAGCAACTAAGCACAGCAAGTATTTAATCAAATATGAATCTGAGTGTTACTGTGAAGGTATTTTCAGTTGACGTGAACATCTGCAATCACTTGATTTTAAGTAAAGCGGATTGCCCTCAGTAAGATATTTGGGCTTCGTCCAATTAGTTAAAGATCCTTAAGAACAAAAACTGAGATATGCCACGGAAGAGGCAAGTCTGCCTCCAAGACTGCCTGACTTTCTCAGCTGCCAATCCAACTTACAGAGTTTCAGTTTGCTAGCCCTGACATTGCATAAACCAATTTCTTAAAATATACCTCCTTAAAAAGTTTTTTTTAATTTTATTTATTTTTGGCTGTGCTGGGTCTTCACTGCTGTGGGGGCTTTTCTCTAGCTGCGGTGAGTGCGGGGCTACCCTCTATTTGGGGTGCGCATACTTCTCACTGAGGCGTCCTCTCTTGTTGAGGACCACAGGCTCGAGGGTGTGTGGGCTCAGCAGCTGTCCCTGGCTGGGTCTAGAGCACAGGTTCAATAGTTTGTGGCGCATGGGCCTAACTGCTCCACAGCATGTGAGATTTTCGCAGACCAGGGATCAAAAACTCGTGTCTCCTGCATTGGCAAGCGGATTCGTAACCACTGAGCCCCCAGGGCAGCCCTCTTTTAAGCTTTTAAGAATGTAAATTAAAATATCTCTATCATCTATCTATCTCCTCTTGGTTCTGTTTCTCTGGAGAACCCTGACTGATGCAGGACCTTATTTTAATATAAACACATTTCGCACTGGTGGGAGACAGGTGCAAGTCTGGGTGTCTGTCGTGGCTTGTTTTTTTATGACAATCTTTATGTACATTTTCAGAACAAAATGTGAAATTTGGTGAAGATCTGCTGGGGTTCTGAAATCAGACAGAGGAGGCAAAGGATGGGAAACCAGCCTTACAGGCATGGCTCCCCAGGAGTGCTTTCCAGCTTCCAATAAACATAATCTTTGGAAAACTGACAAATTCACTGATCTGCCTGGGTTCTTGGGCTTCCCAGGTGGCACCAGTGGTAAAGAACCCTCCTGCCAATGCAGGAGATGTGGGGTTCGATCCCTGGGTTGGGAAGATCCCCTGGAGGAGGAAATGGCAACCCACTCCAGGATTCTTGCCTGGAGCATCCCATGGATGGAGGAGCCTGGTGGGCTCCAGTCCATGGGGTCACAAAGAGTCAGACACGACTGAAGTGACTTAGCACGATGCACGCCTGAGTTTCCCCCATGATTACATTTATGGAAAACGAAGAGCCACAACCCCCCTCCGGCTCTTTCCACTCTGCTCTTTCTGTGCTGTAATTAAAGCTTTCCAATATCAGGGACTTCAACCCTTGAAAGATTTTCTTAAGGGAAGGCAAAGAATATAAAGCATCTCAATTTTAATTAAAAGGAAAAGGACCTCATTACACAAGTGAATAAGCTACGGTGCTGATTATTATCAATTCAAAAGAGCAAAAATGGTAATTTCTAGTCAGGAAATAAGTACCAGTTCACCCGCCTTATTTAATCCGTCCGATTTTAATTTCCTTCTTGTTTATGTAATTGAGGAAGAGCTGCCAGATTGGGGATGATAGGGCTGCAGCCTTCTGCTTCCAAAGGAGGGGGCTTTCGTCTTCATTGTCACATAAGCAATTAAAGCCTCTAAACTGGGCTGTCTCAGATAGATTTTTCTCCTTTCCATGTACTCGTCCTGCCAAAAATAAGGAGGTTTGTTAACCTCACACTGTTAGGAAATGGGGCTTATCAGAAGTCTGGAATGGGATCCTTCTAGGAGCTGGGAAGGAAGGACCGCTTTTCCTAAGGGGAGCACTCCTCCCGGCTCCCAGAGCATCAGACGTCAGGTGACATCTTCCTTCTCTTCAACATCCATCAGCCCCCTTAGCTCAGTGCCCCCCGGCCCCCTGGTAAGAGAGAGGTTCCAGGAAGCAACATAGTCTCTAAATACTAGCATGCAACGGCAAAGCAATCAAATCCTGCCAAATGACGAGCATGACATTTGGGTTTATTGTGCTCAGGTGCTGTGTCAGAGACTTCAGGACTTCTTCCAAGAGGAGGGCAGGACCAGAGGGGAAGCTGATGAGAACAGTGGGATTGCCCTGGAAAACCGTATTATGTCACCAGCCTCTAGTGCTCTCAGATGCCCTCATAATACTTGATAGCTAGCTGTGTTAGTAGCATTTGCATTATCTTTTCGGCTATTGGGATAATTAATGATGTCCTTTACTAGCCCCATCAAGCTTTGGAGACGTTTTAAAATGAAAGCATAGCTTTTGTTTTTCTTTTCTTTTTTCCCTTCCTCGTTTTTCCTTTTCCTTGCTTCCAAGTGGTAGCATCCTTCAGAATAAAAGCTGGCCACCACTGAAACATCTTTGCATGCTTGCCAAGCATCTTCAGTGGTTTCTGACTCTCTGGGACCCTGTGGACTGTAGCTCACCAGGCTCCTCTGTCTGTGGGAATACGGAAATGGGTTGCCATGCCTTCCCGATTGGGAAGATCAGGATCTTCCTGATCCAGGGATCAAACCCTCATCTCTTATGTCTCCTGCATAGGCAAGCTGATTCTTTACCACTGGTGCTTCCTGGGAATATCTTTAAAGATTAATCGTGGTTCCCACAAAATGTCAGAAAGGCAGACAGAGGGAAGCAATGCATGGATTGTCCACTATGCCATCAGGTGGTGCTAAAGTAATGAATCACACTCGGGCTGGATATAACTTCTCTGTTCTGCATTAACAATAGAAATTAAAGAAATGAATTTTCTGAAGTTAACTTGCAGGGAATGATTCCTCAGTTGTTTTGGGCAAAGTGGGGCTCAAAGGTTAATGGTAGGTTATCATCAAAGAGAAACTTTCCTTAGAGCAGAGCTTCTCAATCTCATCACTTCTGACATTTAGGGCCAGGTTATTTTTGGTGTGGGGGACCGTCCTGAGTGTGTCCTGCGAGCTCAGCAGCACCCTGGCTTTTACCCCCAAATGTCAGTAGGACCCTCCACAGTGGAGACAATAAAAATGTCCCCAGACACTACCAAATGTTCCCTGAAAATGAGTAGGGGTCAAATCATCCCTGGTTAAAATCACTGCCTAAAATAATGTGGCCTCCCGTTGAATACATGCAAAAAAATAGGTCAAGTATTCCTTTTGAATTGTAAATACAACATGCATTTAAAGTTGGTTGTTTAGTCGCCAAGTTGTGTCTGATTTTTTTGCAACCCCATGGACTATAGCCCACCAGGCTCCTCTGTCCATGGGATTCTCCAGGCAAGAGTACTGGAGAGGGTTGCCATTTCCTCCTCCATAGGAGCTTCCCAACCCAAAGTCGAACCTACATCTCATGCACTGGAGGATGGATTCTTAGCCACCGAAGAAGCCCTGTAATTAAAGTTAGAAATACACTCTTCAAATCTTCACCTGTTCTTTTGTTGTCCCCCTTTTTAAGACATTTGCAAATAAATGATCATATAACTGTTATAAAAATTGCTGTGAAATAGTAATATTGACAGTAATTGTCTCTGAAACAAAGACATAAAGTTTGGATTCTTTTGCTAACAGCACAAATGATGAGTGTGTGCCACACATTCACATTTACTTCTCTAGAGACCAGGAAAGAATTGGTCTCAGTAAAATTAGCATCAAATAAAGTTAGTCCCCACAAAAATTAATTAACCACCTCCTGTTACTTGTTTTTTTTAATAGAATTCTACCTGTAATTATGCATGATTGCCAACTCTCATGATCCTTCTTTAAGGACAAAGTTCCCATTGTCCTCTCCCCTCAAATTTTTCTGGCTGTGGTGTCATATGGGGCACTACCAGATTTTGTTAACCACAGCCAGAACTGAGAAATCTGTTCTCAGCGTGTCTAGATGGTTTTCACTGGCATGTATGATTGGCTGAGGGGTTTTAATGCAGTTCAGTAAAGGGAGATGCTACTCCCAGCAAGGGAATGGTCTCACTTCCTAAACCATCACAAACCATCAGCATCTGGACTTACGAACTTATGCTTTAAACTTTTAAAACCTTGTCTGCCAGCTTGTAAAACTTCAGTTGCCCCCAAAAGCACTCATCTGTAGAACCTGAAGTTTTTATGAACTGACACTGAGAAGCATTCATAAGATTATAATGGGGTAGGGGGGGTTGTTATTTCAATAAGAAAAGGTAAAGCAGAGCTTCAGATCCACTCTCTAAGTTTTCATGCCAACACCCCACAACACACACACACACACACACACACACACACGCACACACACACCACATCTATGTCTATGTCTATATATGTCTCCTGTTTCCCAAGAACATATTTTGAACAAGGTCAGATGCATTTACTACTATTACCATTCAGAGCATGATTCCGCAGAACACCATGGACCACGACTCCTGTGTTAACATTTTGGCAGTCTTTCTGGGCATGTGTGGGAAGACAGATCCATCCAGCTGGCATCTGGCGTTTTCCTGCCTGTGTCTTAGACAGAATGTTGAGCAGACACCTGAGGCCACACAGAGAGACCGCCAGCATCACACCTGTCCTTCATTTCCTCCCAGCAGCAAGGTCATGACCACGGCCCAACCAATCTGGTGAATCTGGCTCAAGTGAAACTTACTGAGGCCCCATGTGCTGGGGAATGGGATCAGAAGCAGCCCACATCCCATCTTCCTGCCGTGGCTCTGAGCCAAAGGAGCAGTGTCCTAGCCTAGTAGGCCTGGAGGAAACTGAAACTTTTCAGGTCAAACTCTTTATGTCAACAGCAAGGGGACCAAGACTGGGGACATCTAAGGGGTCCATTCCATGTCCCAGAGTTAACAAACCCAGAACAGATGGTTGTACTGAGAACCAAGACGTCTGAGTTTATAGAGCACCATTGTGCAAGGCATTGTTCTGAGACCTGCTAGGCATCCAAAGAAGTATCAGCTATGGACTCTGTCCAAAGAGCTCACAACAATTTTGGAAAAAAAATAAATAACTGCAAAGAAAAAATGCAAAGTGATCAAGACAATAATTGAAGAATAACTCAGGAAGTGCTCAATTGTGCCAAATAGAGTGGTTTGTAGATCATTAATTTTTATGCAGTGGAGCTACTTCAGATCTCTTTTGGATGAGGTGCTTGGGAGAAATTATAGCAGGTAAAATTAAATTTAAACAGGATTTTGAATGATGAACAGGTTTTGATCAGGTGCAGGGGAGAAAAGAGACTCTCAGATAAGAAAGTAGCAAGGTAGGGCCAGGAAAAATAAACATAAATAAGCTTGCTCCTCTAGGGTTCAAATTCTGAGGCTGGACCTGACCAGCTTAGCAGCTTCACCCCACAGAGCCTCAGCTTCCTCCCTGTAAGTGCAGTAGTGACCCCAGCACAGAGGCCTCGGTGAGGCTGTGTGTGCCTCACCCGCGAGGCAGCAGTGGCTTCTCTGTCCTTTGAGTCTCCTGTTGCATGTCTGAGTGAAAACCTGTGATCCATGACCACTCCAAGATTTCTCCAAGCACCCAGTGGTATAGATGATCACCACTTTCCAGTCTCAGAATCTCCTTTCCAAATTCATGGCTCACTTCCCATGGCTGAGTTCTCTCTGACTGGCAAGGACACATCCTTGAAAGCAACATTCAGGATGCCAAGATGATCAAAGACAGGAGGATATGGGGTGTTTGGAGGCAAGGAACACTACTGGAAGATGATCGTACAGACTGGACATATTAGTTTCTGAGGTCTGCCGTAACAAATTACCACAAACCAGGCAGCTCAAAACAACAAAAATATATTGTCCCACAGTCCTGGAGTCTAGAAGTCCTAAATGAATGTGTCCAAAGTGTTGGTTCCTTCTATAGACCTTGAAGGAAAATCTGTTCTGTGTCACTCTTCCAGTTTGTGGTAATTACCAAAAATTGTTGACGTTTCTTGGCTTGTGGATATATCACTGCAATCTCTGCCTCAGCTGTTACATGACCTTCTCCCCGTTTGTTTCTGTGTCCAAATTTCCCTTTTGTTATAAAGATACCAGTCACTGGATTAACTCAGTTCAGTTCAGTTCAGTTGCTCAGTTGTGTCTGACTCTTTGCGACCCCATGAATTGCAGCACACCAGGCCTCCCTGTCCATCATCATCTCCTGGAGTTCACTCAAACTCACGTCCATCGAGTCGGTGATGTCATCCAGCCATCTCATCCTCTGTCATCCCCTTCTCCTCCTTCCCCCAATCCCTCCTAGCATCAGAGTCTTTTCCAATGAGTCAACTCTTCCCATGAGGTGGCCAAAGTACTGGAGTTTCAGCTTTAGCATCATTCCTTCCAGAGAAATCCCAGGGCTGATCTCCTTTAGAATGGACTGGTTGGATCTCCTTGCCGTCCAAGGGACTCTCAAGAGTCTTCTCCAACACCACAGTTCAAAAGCATCAATTCTTCGGTGCTCAGCTTTCTTCACAGTCCAACTCTCACATCCATATATGACCACAGGAAAAACCATAGCCTTGACTAGACGAACCTTTGTTGGCGAAGTAATGTCTCTGCTTTTCAATAGGCTATCTAGGTTGGTCATAACTTTCCTTCCAAGGCGTAAGCGTCTTTTAGTTTCATGGCTGCAATCACCATCTGCAGTTATTTTGGAATGTTACCTATAGCCTAAAATATAATAGATCATTTTCAAGGCTCTGACCTTTAAAGGTGTAACACGTTTCCATTCATATATAGATGAAAAGTTGCAGAACAGAGAATAACATTTGTCTTTTTGGGGGGCAATAGGAACTTCATGGCCTGACCTACATGGACAGATGCAAAAAAGAATTCTGACACCAAATAGTTTGCAACAAACAATCACAACCCTCATTTTTTTAGTAAAAATGAAGTATGAATTCTAACTTGGGTGAGATGAGTTCTCTGGGACACTAGTCTACCATCTTCTTGGTAGTAGTATGAACTTGGACTTGTAACAATATTCTCTTGTATTTGTCCTCATTATGAAGCTTTCAATAAAATTTGAGCAGAAGAGAGTGGGAGGGAGTGAGTAACAAGAGGACTAAGTGAGGTTACAAAGGGAAGGAGAGAGAACAGATGGGAGAAAGGTGAGAATTTACAAGGGGAAACCATTTCTGGAGAGAGTAAGTCTTCACTGTCAGTAATGCTGAACATTAAATTAAAAGACACTTGCTCCTTGGAAGAAAAGCTATGAAAAACCTAGGCAGCATATTAAAAAGCAGAGACATCACTTTGCTGACAAAGGTCTGTATAGTCAAACTATGGTTTTTTCCAGTAGTTATATACAGATGTGAGAGCTGGACCATAAAGAAGGCTGAGCACTGAAGAATTGATATTTTTGAATTGTGGTGCTGAAGAAGACTCTTGAAAGTCCCTTGGACTGCAAGGAGATCAAACCATTCAAGCTTAAAGGAAATCAACCCCAAATACTCTTTGGAAGGACTGATGCCGAAGCTGAAGCTCCAATACTTTGGCCACCTGATGTGAAGAACTGACTCATTGGAAAACACCCTGATGCTGGGAAAAATTGAGGGCAGGAGGAGAAGAAGGAAGCAGAGGATGAGATGGTTAGATGGCATCCTCAACTCAATGGACATGAGTTTGAGCAAACTTTGGGAGATAGTGAAGGACAGGGAAGCCTGGGATGCTGCAGCCCATGGGGTCACAGAGTCCGACACGATTTAGCCACTGAACAACAACAAATGCTAAATATAGATTCCTATGCCCATGAACCCAGTGGAAATATGTTACTAGATCTCAGACAGATGTCTTGTATTCATTTGGCATCTGGAATACAAATAGATGGAATAAACAGTGATAGCCCAGAAATGGAGACAGAAAGGTAACAACCAGTTTGGGAGTCGTTTTTGTCAGACACCAACCCCTCCTTCTCCTAGAAAAGTGTGGAATAAGATCTTCGCTCAAGAAAGACCCTGGAGGCATTCTTACCTAGAAAATTGTCCTGACTCATATTTATACAGAGTGTGGCAGGTTAGGTGAAATGAACTTAAGATTCGGGGACTTTCAACCCCCTGCAGATTCTGCATGTTGTATGGATGCTCTGAAGAGTCTTCACTTTATTACAGCCTCCCCAAATTTGACACACATAAGTAATAAAGTCACTATAACTTCTTTATTTTTTATTGCCTCTGATGAAATTGTATTGCAAATACGCTTAGAGAATTCGGATTTTAATTGTAACTAATTGCATTCAGACTCATAAAATAGTGAAACAACACCCAGAGACAAATAAGAGGAAGGAGAAGCAACAATTCACAAAAGAGAATTTACTGACCACTTTCACAGGTGCCTGGGAGCCACATTTTCTTATTAGCACATGTGTGGGGATATCTCGGGGCCTTAACCAAGCCTGCTATGGGAGAGGCAGTAGGCTTCTGTTCTAGTTCCTAATGCATTCTGTTAGGTAGTTAGAATAGGAAGAAGGAGTTCAAAATAGTGTGGCTAAAAGACAAAGAAAGGAAAAAGCCTGTGAAAATAGAACAAACGAAGGTCCAAGGACTGGAGTGAGAACCTCAGGGGAAACAAACAGCCCTTCTGGCTAGCCCAATTTTCATAGAGCAGGCTCAAGGGGAGGAGAAAAAAACATTTAAAAAGGAGCCAAAATTAAGCCTCTCTCTTCTCTTCGCTTCTCTTCTTATGGGTGGGCCAGCCCTGACGCCTCAAGGATGTATTTTCCTTTGCTTGCCAAATAAAAGTGAGCTGTAACCAAGCTGTAACACTGGTCCGTCCGTCGCTTCGAATTTTTGATGTGGCGAGACAGAACCGAAGAAATTACACACTCCCCCGACAATTCCAAGACAGAACTGGGCTTGCTTCTTTATTTTAAAATCAAGCTAAAACAATACTAGAGGGTCTATGCAGGGCTCTCCTCTAGAGGGCGCCAAAGTGCAAACCAACAACTCCTCCCGCAGGGGTGGGGGGCCCTCCAAAGAGGCAGTGGGCAACTTTTCAGAAATGACCAGGAAGTTGTAGAGGCTCAGGCCAGTTGGTTAATATCCCACAATTTAAAACTAAACAGCTTGTGAATGTTTATATGTAAAACACTGTGGGTAATTATGAGGGATCAAATATAGATGAAATCTTCCCTTGAGAAGCTCAAGATTTGGTAAGAAAATAAAATAGGTACAAGTCTCACAAGTTGTAAGTGTCATAGACAAACACAAATTAAGGGCTGTCCCACTCAACTTTTCTGAGCCATGAACTCTTTGACTGAGAGATGACAATGAGGCCAGGAGGGACTCTACTTCCTAATTAACGGATAAGGGGTTGACACTGGGTTTCCAAGTGGTTTGTAATCCTTTTTTAAAAAAATTTATTTATTTTAATTGGCTAATTACTTTACAATATTGTGGTGGTTTTTGCCATGCATTGACATGAATCAGCCATGGGTATACATGTGTCCCCCATCCTGAACCCCTCTCCCACCTCCCTCCCCATCCCATCCCCCTGGCTCGTCCCAGTGCACTGGCTTTGAGTGCCCGGTTTCATGCATCAAAATTGGACTGGTCATCTATTTCACATATGGTAATATTACATGTTTCAATGCTATTCTCTCAAATCATCCTACCCGCGCCTTCTGCCACAGAGTCCAAAAGTCTGTTCTTTACATCTGAGTCTCTTTTGCTATCTTGTATATAAGGTCTTCATTACCATCTTTCTAAATTCCATATATATGTGTTAATATACTGTACTGGTGTTTTTCTTTCTGACTTACTTCACTCTGTGTAATAGGCTCCAGCTTCATCCACCTCATTAGAACTACCTCAAATGCATTCTTTTTTATACCTGAGTAATACTCCATTGTGTATATGTACCACAACGTTTTTATCCATTCGTCTGCCGACGGACATCCAGGTTGCTTCCACGTCTTAGCTATACTTTTCCACTGCACATTTTAAAGGACAATTGAATTCATCTCAACCAATATTATTGAGGTCTTCAACTATTTTACTGCATCCCTTTCTAGCTGAGTGGGACCAGCAATGAAGAGAACTTAAAAAAAACTACACCGGCAGTCGTAAAATCCAGTTGTTGCTGTTGTTGTTGTTCAGTTGCTCAGTTGTCTCTGACTCTTTGCGACCCCATGGGCTGCAACACCCCAGGCTTCCCTGTCCTTCACTACCTCCCAGAGTTTGCTCAAACTCTTGTCCACTGAGTCGATGTTGACATCCAACTATCTCACCCCCTGAGGCCCCTTCTCCTGCCCTCAGTCTTTTCCAGCATCAGGGTCTTTTTCAATGAGTCAGTTCTTCACATAAGGTGGCCAAAGTATTGGAGCTTCAGCTTCAGCATCAGTCTTTCCAATGAATATTCAGTGTTGATTGCATTTACGATTGACTGGTTTGATCTCCTTTCAGTCCAAGAGTCTTCTCCAACACCAGAATTCAGAAGCATCAATTCTTCAGCACTCAGCCTTCTTTATGGTCCAAATGTTCTCAAAGTTGAAAACATTTAGCAGTGCTATTCAATTTGAAACTTCACTCATGTCTCTATCCCTGGAGGAATGAGCTGTGTGAGTACTTTTTCTAATTTGGTGAAGATTGCTTGATGGATTGATAACCATGTATAAGAATGCTCAAATAAACGTTTGAAAATAAAACAAACACCAGGAAATAACAAGTGTTGGCAAGAATGTGGAGAAATTGGAATCCTTGTGCCCTGTTGATGTGAATGGAAGTGGTATAGCTGCTATGGAAAACAGCATGATCATGCCTCCAAAATGAAACATACAATTACTGTGAGATCCAGAATTCCACTTCTGGATAAGTACTCAAAACATTTGAAGGTGGCGTTTCAAAGAGATATTTGTGCATCCTCCTTCATGAGAGCATTATTCAGAGTGAACAAAAGGTAGACGTGATCCAAATATCCACTGATGGATGAATAGATGAACTGAAGGTATATGTGCACATGTACATGTATACGGAGAAGGCAATGGCACCCCACTCCAGTACTCTTGCCTGGAAAATTCCTTGGATGGAGGGGCCTGGTGGGCTTCAGTCCATGTGGTCTCTAAGAGTCAGACACGACTGAGCGACTTCACTTTCACTTTTCACTTTCATGCATTGGAGAAGGAAATGGCAACCCACTCCAGTGATCTTGCCTGGAGAATCCCAGGGACGGCAGAGCCTGGTGAGCTGCCGTCTATGGGGTCGCACAGAGTCAGACACGACTGAAACGACTTAGCAGCAGCGGCAGCAGCACATGTATACTATGTACATGTGCATACACACACACCATGGAATACTATTCAGCCTTACAAAGAAGAACATTCTGGCACATGCTACAGCATGGATGAATCTTGAAGAATTATGCTAAGCAAAATAGGCTAGTCCAAAACACCAACAGATGCTGTATGATTTCACTTAGATGGGGCACCTAGAGTAGTTAGTTGGCAGAAACAGAAAGAATTGTGCTGCCAGGGGCTGGGGAGGAGGGGATGATGACTTATTGTTTGATGGAGACAGAGTTTCAGTTTAGGAAGATGAAAAAGTCTGGAGATGAATGGCTGTTTTACAGTAGTGTGAATGTACTTAACGCCACGGAACTGTACACTTCAAGATGGTTTAAATGATATATGTTATATATATATATATAGTGCCACAATTTTTAACAGATTAAATTTTAATTTAAAAATGTTTCAGATACACAGGAAGACTGATGTGCTACCATAAATTAAAGTAGATGTAACATAAGCAGTAATTCGGTGCCTACTCCTCTACTCCCACTCAGTGAAGTGGAAGAAAAAAGCAACATTAATGTCAATAGTTGGAATTACAGATAAATCTAGATTTTGAAATAAAAATAAGAGTAGATAAAAGTAGCCAGCCTTAGGAAGTGCTAAGACAGAAACCTCTAAATCTTACATTAAATGAAAACCTTCAGTTTAACCAAAGCAAAAAGGAAACTGGAGGGAATGAGAGATGTAAACAGCTCATGTTTGGTTAAATAAACTGCTGAGTCAGAGCCCATTGCTCTCATTAGAGCTTCCAGTTCTAAGAACCAGAGCAATGCTTACACAGGTTTTCAAAAGGTGTTTTTACTGTATGTCATTTACTGAAATAAATGCATTACATGTGTTGCTTGTAAATCTAAAGGCAACCTTGCAAAGTAGTTCCCATTTTATAGATGAGGAAACAGAGGCTCAGAAAGAGATATCATTCCATACAATATAGTTTAATAACTAAGAGCACAGTCTTTAGAAGCCAAAAGACTCTACACCTTGCTGGACTAAACATTTTGAGCAAGTCGTTTACCACTGTAAGCTCTTTATCTGTAAAATGGTAAATACTAATAATGATACCCTTACCTCCCTCATACTCTGGCTGTGAGACTCTAGTGAATTCAGTTCAGTTCAGTCGCTCAGTCGTGTCCAACTCTTTGCAACCCCATGAACTGCAGCACACCAGGCCTCCCTGTCCACCAACTCCCAGAGTTCACTCAGACTCACATCCATCGAGTCAGTGATGCCATCCAGCCATCTCATCCTCTATCATCCCCTTCTCCTCCTGCCCCCAATCCCTCCAAGCATCAGAGTCTTTTCCAATGAGTCAACTCTTCACATGAGGTGGCCAAAGTACTGAAATTTCAGCTTTAGCATCAGTCCTTCCAAAGAAATCCCAGGGCTGATCTCCTTCAGAATGGACTGGTTGGATCTCCTGCAGTCCAAGGGACTCTCAAGAGTCTTCTCCAATACCACAGTTCAAAAGCATCAATTCTTCGGTGCTCAGCTTTCTTCACAGTCCAACTCTCACATCCATACATGACCACAGGAAAAACCACAGCCTTGACTAGACGGACCTTTGGCATGTTAAATGTTGACTGCAACATCTGACACATTGTACGTGCTTTGCAAATGCTCACTGTGGTTTTTAGGAGGATTACAGCTCTGCTGTAATGGGCATGTTGCCCACCGTCCTCTTCTAAGGAAAACCCCACCCTCCACAGCACGTTGAAGGAAGTAGCATTAAGCAGCGCTTGAGGTAGGAGTGGCCAGGATGTGACCCAAGGGTAGCCAGTATATCAGGTGGCCAGTGACCTTCAGAGTAGCCTGGACTGCACGCCAAGTGTCTGCTCAAAAAGCATTGCTGAGAGTTGCTGAGGCTCCAAGAGTGACTCTCAGACTGCTAGACCCTCTCCCCTTAGGATCTGAACAGGGGAAAACAGAGAGCATGGGCTGGCTGGTAACTACAGGAGAGACAACATGACTCATAACGAGACGAAGAACCAAAAGCAATGGCAACATCTCCACCACGGCTGACTTCACGGGGCACTGAAGCCAGCGTGAGTGACCTTGAAGAATCTAGTTCCGGACCATGGCTGGCAGCAAGTCCTACTGCTTGGTGAGACTGTAACACAAGGAGCTGCCAGAATGTTGCCCAAGGTCATACAGTTCTTAAGTGCTGGCAATGGCAACATCCCTCAACAGGTCTGACCACAAAGATGTGGCTTTTCTGCTCTGGCCTTCAGCCTTTCCACAATTATCTGTGTTGTTCTGGGAACTGGGAAATGCATATTGTGGGTCTGTGTTGCCTAACTTTACAAATGACATTAAATGAAAGCTAAATGGACTACTGGGCTTCCCAGGTGGCACGAGTGGTAAAGAAGGTGAAAGTGAAGTCGCTCAGTCGTGTCCGACTCTTTGTGACCCGTGGACTGTAGCCCACCAGGCTCCTCCGTCCATGGGATTCTCCAGGCAAGAATACTGGAGTGGGTTGCCATTTCCTTCTCCAAGGAAGTGGTAAATAATCCACCTGCCAATGCAGGAAATGCAGGAGATGTGGGTTCAATCCCTGGGTGGGGAAGATCCCCTGGAGGAGGGCATGGCAACCCACTCCAGTATTCTTTCCTGGAGAATCCCATGGACAGAGGAACCTGGCAGGCTATAGTCCATAGGGGGGCAAAGAGTTGGACCTGACTGGAGTGACTTAGCATGCGCACACACAAATGACTATTAAGATATCAGTGTTTTGTTGCTGTTGTTGTTACTGTTCTTGTTTATGAAAAACGTTTGAATGGAAATCATGATGGGATGAACTGTCTTATGTTTAATATTCAGACATAAATCTCTCATGTCCTTACTGAAATATAAATTAAGATTGAGTGTAATTTAGCTGTTTTATAAATGATCACAGTCTTGGAAACCACGCAGAAAAGTTTGCCCAGCTAATCTCTAATTTCTATGGGTAAGAAACACATGAATCTCATACAGAAAAAGTGAATGTTGGTTTGTGACAGAGCAATATTCCTACTCTACAAAATGGGGATAAGAGGAGTGCCTGCTACCCCTTCTTTGACCAGCCCAGTCCCACCTGCTTCTGGAACTCAGGTCTCCCTGTGTTCCAAGGGTGGTGTGCTGAGACCTGAGACACAGAGTCCTGTCCGGATTGGAGTTTGGGGAGACGGTTTCAATGACTTAATACATCAGTGCACCGTGGAAATGTGGCTACGAAATCCTGTGTCTCACTCCAGAAAAGTCATGCTAGAAGCTGTCTACACAGTAAACCATTTGTGAGATAACATGCTTTCTAACACTGCCCCAGTTCAAACCTAGAAGCACAAACCCCATAATCAGCAGCAGTTATTAGGAAAAGCAGAAAGGGGCTGACTTTTGAAATATAAAAGCTTTTATTTTCATGCAGTCATAATAACCTTCTGCTGTGACTATTTCATATTGCTTTTACACTTAAAAGGACTTTATTTTTTTGCTCTGAGATACACAAATATTCTGCTACATATTCTTCCAGGAATTTTATCATGGCTAATTTTTCACATTTAAATCTTTAATCTAATATTTATTAGGGATAAGGTATCAAAACACATATCTACATTTACTTCATATTAACATACTTATTCTGTTTGGGGAGTTTCTATTTCATTATTTTATTCTGATCATCTTTTCTGGGCCACCACCACCTGTTTTGATTATATTAATATTAAATTATGTTTCTATATCTAGTATGGCAAATATCACAAGTTAATCTTTTTTTATTTTGTTTCTGTTTTAACTTTTCTCAGGTCTGCTCATGAATTTATTCTTCCAGATAAATCTTAGCTTTACTTGAATGTGTTTCAGAATAAATCCCACTGGAAATTTAAATGCAATTGCATTGAATGTATAAATGAATTTGGGAAGAACTGACACCTTCCCATATAGAGAATGGGGTGATTTTTATTTAACAGATTCTTTTTAATGTAGCTATCAGATTTTTAGGCTACCTTCACATTTTTTTTCAAAATTTTTATAAAGCTATTTCAGTACTTAATATTTTGTGTTCTCATTATAAATGGGAAATTATTTCCATTAAATATTATACTTAGGTTTTTTCTTGGATTTTAGAAAAGCCATTTATTGTTAGAAATTCATTATGTGTCTAGCCACTTCATTTTTAAATTTGAAGGTCGAGAGTCTTTCTGGGCATGCAGCCATTATTATCTTAAAGTAATAAAAAGGTAAATTTCTTATTTTTTAAATACAGTCATGGAATTCTCCAGGCCAGAATACTGGAGTGGGTAGCCTATCCCTTCTCCAGCAGATCTTCCTGACCCAGGAATCGAAATGGGGTCTCCTGCATTGCAGGCAGATTCTTCACCAGCTAAGCTACCGGGGAAGCCCAGTAAAAAGGTAAATTTCTTGTTTCTCCCAATGTTATATATCTTACTATGTTGACTAAAATTTCTGGAACCCTAAATGGTAACGGTGGCAGCAAGCATCCTTCACTGGCTCTTGGTTTTGGTGAGGATGTATTAATATTTCCTTACCCACTTGTGTCTTTGGCTGTTAGTTTCATACAAAGATTCCGTCCTGTGTTGAAAAATAATGCTTTCATTTCTGACGATGCTGCCTGCTTCTCCTCTCTCTCTAATAACAGAGATTCAAATAATAATATGCTAGCAGAAGCTAGCATATTGACTACTTATCACTACTTCTGTGTGTGCATGTTAAGTCACTTCAGTCACGTCTGACTCTGTGACCCCATGGACTGTAACCCACCAGGCTTCTCTGTCCACGGGATTCTCTAGGCAAGAGTACTGGAGTTGGTTGCCATGCCCTCCTCCAGGGGATCTTCCTGACCCAGGGATCGAACCTACATTTCTTATGTCTCCTGCCTTGACAGGCGGATTCTCTACCACTGTACCAGCTGGGAAGCCTGTCTTTGTCTCCAATTAAGCATAAAAAAAAAAACAGAGATGTGACACCTGTGACTTAGATCACATTTTACAGTAACTATTCTTCAATTTTTTAAAGAGGAGACAGAAATGTTAACTAACCAGTCCTTGATCACATAGCTGCCAAGTGCCAGAACTCAGCTTCAAACCCTGGTCGATGATAATGGTCTACAGTATGACATGCTGATGTTTAAATTACACAAGGAGCTTGTGGCCATTATTCATCTCGTGCCAATTATTCATCTCGTGCCCTCTCCCACATGAATTTCCCCCTATCTGTGCTCTCCTCTGTGCCACCAGGTGGATGACCTCTGCAGACCACTGTCCCCTGCCTCCCTTGCTGGCTGCCTTCCAGTGGGTTTGGCCAACTAGCATCACTGACATGACATTGGAGGATAACAAGAAGAAGTAAGGATATTTCACCCTCTGCTTTTCTCCCTGCCTAGGCATGAAATCGATAGTAGTAGCTGAGTTCTAGTTGCGTTCACAATAATAGTGAAGTGCCAGTGTGAGGCTCCAGCACCAACCCTTCCGTGGCAATAGCCTACTGTGCTCACTATCTCTAGGTGCCTCACAAACCCTTTATGTTTCCTGAAGTTGTCTCTTCATTAAATTCTCTACTTGAAAAATCTAGAGGGGATGCTGACTAATTCAAGGATTCTATTTTTTTTTAATTAAAAAAAAAATACCTTGTAAAACTTCAAGAATATAACATAGGAGAAAATATAAGTGACTTTGGATTTACTGATAACTTCTTGGATCCAAAAGCATAATCAATAATTTTTTTAAAAAAGGGATAAGTATGACTTTATTAAAATTAAAAAAATTGAAAATTACACTGTTAAAAGAATAAAAGAGCAAGCCACAGGCTGGTGAAGGTTTTTTCAAAACACATATTGGATAAAGGACTTGTATCTAAAATATACAAAGAGCTTTTAAGGCTCAACAATAAGAAAACAAAAAACTCACAATAGGCAAAAGATCTGAACAGATACCTTAACCAAATAATATATGGAGAGAGATAGCAAATAAGTTTATGAAAAGATGCTCAACATCAATAGGGAGCTAGAAATTAAAACAAGGAAATACCACTATACACCTGTTAAAAAATGGGCAAAATCCCAAACAATGACAACACCAGATGCTGGTGGGGAAGTGGAGCAACAGGAGCTCTTATTCATTGCTGGTAGGAATGCAGAATGGTAGAGCAATTTTGAAAATCAGCCTGACAGCTTCTTATAAAACTAAATGTACTCTTACGTGATCAAATAATCACCCTCCTTGATATTTATCCAAATGAGTTGAAAACTTACTTTCAGACCAAAACTTGCACAGGAAAAGTTTATAGTGGTTTTAATTTTAACAGCACAAATTTGGAAGCAAGCTAGATGTCCTTCAAGAGGTGAATGCATAAAAATTATGGTGCATCCAGACAATGCTATTGGAGTAGGAAATGGCAACCCACTCCAGTATTCTTGCCTGAAAATCCTACAGACAGAGGTGCTTGGTGGGCTATATAGTTTATGGGATCACAAACAGTCAGAAATGACTAAGCACACACACACACACACACGCACACACACACACACACACACACACACACAAGGCAATATTTATCAGCAATAAAAAGAAATGTGCTGTAAGCCATGAAAAGACATGGGGGAAACTTAAAAACACATCGCTAATTGAAAGAAATCAATCTGAAATAGCTACATCTTTTTGATTCCTATTGTAGGAGAAAACAATAATAATTTCTTTCTACCCTTCTGAGTCCTGAGTTGAGACTCTTGTAATAGAAAACAGGTTAACAAGAGGAAAACAAACAGAAGGGTGTTAACATGTCTAGTTCGTACAGACTTGGGAAATACCAGGGCAAATGCAGAACTCCCTAAGGTGACTTAGAATCCAGGATTAAATACTGTCTTAATAGGGTAAGAGAAAGGGACATGCAGGCCTTTTAGGGAATAATAAATAAATTTTAGGAAAGATGATGAGGGCGTCTAGAATAGTAGAGAGGCATAATAGTTGGTGACAAGGTTTGTCTGGGTGTGATGTTGACCTCTAACCTCCTCTCCTGTGGCAAGAGTCAATTTTCCCCGGTCGATGAAGGGGATTTGACAACTGCACTCCTTTGGAGACTCTGTCTCTAGGCAGATAAGGGGAGTTCAGAGAAAGCCTCTTCCTGTATTTGCTATTTTTCAAATGCCTCCAGCTTAAACTAATCAATGAGCCCAAGAGTATGTTTCAGAGTATTGTGTCCTGAATCCCTACAGTCATATTTTGGAGTGGCATATTCTGCTACCCTCTCTAATATATGGCATTCTGAACAATTCAAAACTATGGAGCTAGTGAAAAGATCAAGGACTTTTGAATGTCTAGGGCAGCGAAGTCATCTGCATGATATTTGTTGTTGTTGTTGTTCAGTCGCTAAATCGTGTCCAAATCTTTGCAACTCCCATGGACTGCAGCATGCCAGGCTTCCCTGTCCTTCACCATCTCCCGGAGTTTGTTCAAACTCATGTCCATCCAGTTGGTGATGCCATCCAACCTTCTCATCCTCTGTCATCCCCTTCTCCTGCCTTCAACCTTCCCCAGCATCAGAGTCTTCACAAATGAGTTGGTTCTTCGCATCAGGTGGCCTAAGTATTGGAGCTTCAGCTTCAGCATCAGTCCTTCCAATGAATATTCAGGGTTGATTTCCTTTAGGATTGACTGGTTTGATCTATTTGCAGTCCAAGGGACTCTCAGAGTCTTCTTCAGCACCAGTTTGAAAGCATCGATTCTTTGGCGCTCAGGCTTCTGTGATACAGTAATGGCGGATATATGTCATTATACGTTTGTCACAACCCGTAGAAGGCACAACACAAACTTTACACCCTAATGTAAACTATGGACTTCAGCTAATAATGATGTGTCAATATCAGCTCATCACTTGTAACAAATGTACCAACTGAAGGCAATCTACTAATAATAGAGGAAATTGTGGTCAAGAGTATATGGAATCTCTCTGTATTTTTGACTTAATATTTTTGCATACTCAAAATGGCTCTAAAAAGTCTATTTTTTTAAACTATCAATTTTCTGAATGCATTTTCAGTATTTGCAGAGATCATCGTGTAAGTTGTACTAGAGGTTAAATTGATAGATTTCTTAGCATAGGCTGATCCTTGTGTTCTCAGAATAATTCTATTTGATTATGATATGTTCTCATCTTTATTTGGCACTGAAATTGATCTGTTAAAATTTCATTTAGAATTTTTGCACTTATATTCATGTGTGAGTGTCTCACATGTTTTTTTTTAGCTGCATGCATGGTTTTGGTGCTTTTCAAGCTTTAGTATCAAGTGAGTCTAATTCATAAAGATGTATTGAGATTTATACATAATTGTATATGTTTATGTGTATGTGTGGTATTATATAAAGTATTTTATATGAAACCACCTTAACTTGAAAATTTCATATATTCTGAATAATCTTCTCAGTAACATGCCAAGAGCAATTGGCAAAAAAGCCAAGTTTTCTGCTTTTTAAAAAGTTCTATCATTTATACTTGGCCAGAAAATTGCCCTTTTCATAAAAATATCAAATTTATTTATAGAAAGTGTATTTTTAAAGTTACCCTTATTTTTGCAGTTTCTTCTCAGTCTGTAATCTCATCATTTTTTTCATGCCCCCACTTATATATTTTAATTTGAATAAAATTGATTTAGTCCAAAAAGTAAAATTTTAAAGTGAATGCATATCTTTTTTGATTTCCTCTTATTCAAGTAACTAGATTTCAGATTTATTAATCTACCAATTCAACTGTTTCCCCTTTCCTGATGTCATGCTGCACACTCCTTCTCTTAGTCATGTCTCCTGGGGTCTGACTCTTTGTGACCCCAAGGACCGTAGCCTGCCAGGCTCCTCTGCACATGGGATTTTCCAGGCGAGAATACCGGAGTGGGTTGCCATTTCCTTCTCCAGGGGATCTTCCCAATCCAGGGATCAAACCCATGTCTCTTGAGTCTCCTGCATTGGCAGGCAGGTTCTTAACCACTGAGCCACCTGGGAAGCCCTTCTGGATGTTAGGGAGGAAAATCTGTTCCTGTACCTAGGTCTCCTGCTGGGGCCTCTATAAGAGACTGGCCAAAGGCAGGTTAATAAGAGAAGAACCATCAGAAGTGTATTAACACAGGTGTCCTGCATGTGCATACAGGAGCACTCAGTCATCCTAAGCGCTGGTTAGAACTCAGGTTTAAGTACCAAACCCTGAAAAGGGGTCTGGGAGCTTCAGAGCAGGAGAGGCACTTTGTGGGAAGCAGACCAGGAAAAGAATGGTTTAGCAAGGGGTGCTTAGTGAGGTTTGTGAGGCCGATTTCTCAGTGCCTCCTCAGCTGGTGCAAGAGAGGGACACATCGCTACAAACGGAATTTTCCTTTCCAAAGGGAAACCTGTACTGTGCTGTTAGAGCTTTTCCTGTATCTGCTGATTCTCAGTGGCCTTTAGCTCAAAGTAATTCCTCTACCGAAGAATAAATTTGGGGATGGCATATTCTGGTTCCCAGGCTTCCCTGGTGGTTCACATGATAAAGAATCCACCTGCAATGCAGGAGACCCAGGTTCGATCCCTGGGTCAGGAAGATGCCGTGGGGAAGGGAATGGTACACACACCAATATTCTTTCCTGGAGAATTCCATGAAGAGAGGAGCCTGGTGGGCTACAGTCCGTGGGGTCATTGTGTATTACACCTCCAGCACTCACTCACTTCTCTAATAACAGATCTTGTACCGTTTAATCCTCTTCAATAATCTGACCCATGCCACCCCCAACCTGACCCTGACCCTTTCCTGGCAACCACAAATCTGTTCTCTGTGTCTATAAGATCTTTTGTTTGTTTGTTTTATTTTAGATTCTGTAAATGAGAGATTTTATAGTATCTATATTTCTCTATCTGATTGGCTTCGCTCAGAATAATGGCCTCAAGGCTGATCTATGTTGTTGCAAACGTCAAGATTTCCTGGGCTTTTTTTGTGGCTGAATAAGATTTTGTTCTGTGTATATATCGCATTTGCTTTACCCATTCACCTGTCAGTGGGCCCTTGGATCGTTTCCACATCTTGGCTATTGTAAGCATGGGGTACAGATATCGTTTTTAGGCAGAGATTTCATTTCCTCAGGTAAATACCCAGAATGAAATTGCTGGATCATATGATAGTTCTATTTTTAATTTTTTGAGGAAACTCTGTACTGCTCTCCATGGTCACTGGACCAATTTATATTCCCACCAGCAGTGCACAAGAGTTCCCTTTTCTTCATATCCTTGCCAACACTATTTCTTGTCATTTTAATGATAGCCATTCTAAAAGGGGTGAGATAAAATATCTCAGTATGGTTTTGATTTTCAGTTTTTTAATGATTAGTGATATTGAGCATCTTTCCATGTACCTATTGACTATGTGTATGTTTCTCCCACACTGATAATTTAATTTTGGCCTTTATGTTTATTAGAAGCATTCTCCTTTAAGTCTTGTTTATTTTGGCATTATTTTCTTAATTTCTAATGATGAATAACTAGTTTTAAGATAACTTAAGGTTTTCTCTTAATAATGATATATATGGGGTCTTCCCTAGTGATCCAGTGGTTAAGACTCTGCACTTTCAAAGCAGAGGTTGCGGGTTCGATTCTTGGCCAGGGAACTAAGATCCCACATGTCTCGAGGCATGACCAAAACTTAAAAAACAACTAAAAATAATGATATATAAGGATATATATTTGCTTCTGAAAGAAAACTTTAACTTCATCTGCTAAGTTTTAGCAGTTTTCCTGCAATGTACCAAAGGATGATTTTCTTTTTCTTTCTTTCTTTCTTTTTTAAATGCTGAACTATTTGGGTTTCTTGAATTGGTGAATTGATGTATTTTATCAATCTAGGCGAATTTTTTGGCCATTACCTCTTCAGTGCTTGCTTTTGCTCCTCTCTCTCTGTCTGTCTCTCCCTCTCTTTCCCTGCACTTCCAATTACACATCTGCATTTTTTGTTGTTGTTTTTTTTAGGATTAAAGTTTATTTATTTATTTTTTTATACACCTGCATTTTTAATAAGACTCAGCCTGTCTCTGCTCCTTCCGTTTGTCAGGCAGGACTCTGCGAGGATTTGAAAGCCTGGTGGATTACTGTCTCCAGCCGGGAAAGACTGGGCAAATCTACTTCTTACCTCTAGCTCGAGCTTGCTTCTCTATCTCCTATTCCCTGTAGCTTTCAAAGGTGGCGAAAATCTTAAGTGGACAATTGACCTTCCCTGTTCCTCTGGGAAATGTAATCTCCCAAGCACTCTGAGATTCAGACAGACTCTACCCTGTCTTTTAGAAACTCTTGGATGGCACATCAGTGTTCCATGTGTGCAAGAATCTTCATGACCTTGGATTAGGCAAAGACTATTTTTAATGTTTTTACATTTAGTAACTAGACATGTGTATACATATGTTTTTAATTAGTTAAGTTTTTTAAATCTTAAAGCATTTACTTGAATCGATGTATTTGTTTAATTATTATTGCCAAGTAAACACAGTTTCTTTTGATGCTTCTTTACATAAAATTTTTAAATTAGCAGTTTTTTGTTTTCTTGCTCTTCTTCTCCATCTACTTTTTAACTTTGGTTGTAATAATCTTGGATTTTAAAAGTGTGTGTGTATGAGAGAAAGAGAGAGCGAAATGGGAGGGCTGCTTTCATTTTCAGAAACATTTAAAAATATATTCACTATGTTTTCAGCAATATTTTTAATACTTATTAGAATCTAAAAAATAGATCTGAGTGTTTTCTAACTTATCTGTCATAATTTCCATGTTCCCAAGTTTTATAATACATATTCAGTTTTAATACATATTCAGTTTTGGATTTCTTTGGGGTTTTTTTATTTTTTGGAAATGGCATTGAAATGAGCTACTTTTTAAAGCCTTGACTGTTTACTTTTGCCTTTACAGAAAAAGGAAATCTTCTTCAGTCTAGATATCTGGGTTATGACCTTTCCCCTTTAAACCTCTGCAAATGTTAGTCTTATTTACATCTGATGTTCATTATAAGGAAAAAGTCTGAGATAAGGATTATTTTTTTTAATTTGTATGAAAATTGACTTTTCTGCTTGAATACTCTCAGTGTGGACCTTTTGCCTTGAGATTTATAAATTTCACAAAGCTGCATCTAGATATTGATCTCTGCTTTTATTCACATGAAAATAGGTAAAGCATTTTTATTTGCAGATTTAAATTTTTCCAGGGAAGAATTTAAATGCTTTTTTTTTTTTAAGTTTTGATCATTGCTTTTGTTCCATTTGCTATATTAACACACACACACACAGAACTAAACTTAACAATCTTTTACTGTGTCTGGATTTTTAGTTTTTTCCTCCTTCCAAGATAATGTTATATTTGAATATTTCTGTGGCTTCAGTGTTACTTTTAGATCATTGATCCTTTGAGTTTCTTATGTGAAGAATTGAGATGAGTGCAATTGTGTGCTAGTTTGAATTGCCAAAGAACATTCAAACTACCGCAAAATTGCACTCATCTCATGCACTAGCAAAGTAATGCTCAAAATTCTCCAAGCCATGATTCAACAGTACATGAACCATGAACTTCCAGATGTTCAAGCTGGATTTAGAGAAGGCAGAAGAACCAGAGATCAAATTGCCAACATCCATTGGATCATTGAAAAAGCAAGAGAGTTCTGGAAAAACATCTACTTCTGCTTTATTGACTGTGCCAAAGATTTTGACTGTGTGGATCACAACAAACTGGAAAACTCTGGACGAGATGGGAATACAAGACCACCTTACCTGCCTCCTGAGAAATCCGTATGCAGGTCAAGAAGCAACAGTTAGAACTGGACATGAAACAACAAACTTATTCCAAATAGGGAAAGGTCACCCCTCCGCCTGCAATGCAGAAGATGTAGGGTTCAATCCCTGGGTTGGGAAGATAGCCTGGAGAAAGAAATGGCAACCATTCCAGTAATCTTGCCTGGAAAATTCCATGGCTGTAGGAGCCTGGTAGGTACAGTTCAGTTCAGTTCAGTCACTCAGTCGTGTCCGACTCTTTGCGACCCCATGGACTGCAGCACACCAGGCCTCCTTGTGCATTACCAACTCCTGGAGTTTACCCAAACTCAAGTTCATTGAGTTGGTGATGCCATCCAACCATCTCATCCTCTGTCAACCCCTTTTCCTCCTGCCTTCAATCTTTCCCAGCATCAGGGTCTTTTCAAATGAGTCAGCTCTTCACATCAGGTGGCCAAAGTATTGGAGTTTCAACTTCAACATCAGTCCTTCCAATGAACACCCAGGACTGATCTTCTTTAGGATGGACTGGTTGGACCTCCTTGCAGTCCAAGAGACTCTCAAGAGTCTTCTCCAACACCACAGTTCAAAAGCATCACTTCTTCGGTGCTCAGCTTTCTATATAGTCCAACTCTCACATCCATACATGACTACTGAAAAAACCATAGCCTTGACTAGACAGACCTTTGTTGGCAAAGTAATGTGTCTGCTTTTTAATATGCTGTCTGGGTTGGTCATAACTTTCCTTCCAAAGAGTAAACATCTTTTAATTTCATGGCTGCAATCACCATCTGCAGTGATTTTGCAGTGATAAATTAGCCACTGTTTCTACTGTTTCCCCATCTATTTGCCATGAAATGATGGAACTGGATGCCATGATCTTAGTTTTCTGAATGTTGAGCTTTATGGAATCGCAAAGAGTTGGACACAACAACAACTTCACTTTCACTTTCAGCCTGGAGTCTGAAACTGGCTTTGCTGGTTTGGAATGTTTTCTTTCATCACACTTAGAGTTTATATCATTCTCTGTCTCCTAATTTTACTTTGATGAGGGTTGTAAGTGACTTTTCTGTGTGGTTCTCAATCTGTATGGTTTAAGGATAGGTGGAGAGATTCAGATAGAGGCCCTTTTTAATTTGGAAGAGTAGACCTTAAGTGCTTGCTTTTGTTTATGATGGTGAAAAAATTATAGCAATGCATATAATATATATAGCATATTTATAATATCTAACTTCAGTTCAGTCACTCAGTTGTGTCTGACTCTGTGACCCCATGGACTACAGCACGCCAGGCCTCCCTGTCCATCACCAACTCCCGGAGTCCACCCAAACCCATGTCCATTGAGTCAGTGATGCCATCCAACCATCTCATCCTCTGTCGTCCCTTTCTCCTGCCTTCAATTTTTCCCAGCATCAGGGTCTTTTCCAATGAGTTAGTTCCTCACATCAGGTGGCCAAAATATTGGAGTTTCAGCTTCAACATCAGTCCTTCCAATGAATATTCAGGACTGATTTCCTTTAGGATGGACTGATTGGATCTCCTTGCTGTCCAAGAGACTCTCAAGAGTCTTCTCCAATACCACGTTTCAAAGGCATCAATTCTTTGGTGCTCAGTTTTCTTTATAGTCCAACTCTAACATGCGTACATGACTACTGGAAAAACCATATCTTTGACTAGATGGACCTTTGTTGGAAAGATAATGTGTCTGCTTTTTAATATGCTGTCCAGGTTGATCATAACTTTTCTTCCAAGGAGCAAGCGTCTTTTAATTTTATGGCTGCATTCACCATCTACAGTGATTTTGGAGCCCAAGAAAATAAAGTCTGTCTCTGATTCCATTGCTTCCCCATCTATTTGCCATGAAATGATTGGACCAGATGCCATGATTTTCATTTTTTGGATGTTGAGTTTTAAGCCAGCTTTTACACTCTCTTCTTTCACTTTGATCAAGAGGCTCTTTAGTTCTTCTTTGCTTTCTGTCATAAGGGTGGTGTCATCTGAATATCTGAACTTATTAATATTTCTTCTGGCAATCTTGATTCCAGCTTGTGCTTCATTCAGCCCAGTATTGTGCATGATGTACTCTGTATGTAAGTTAAATGAGCAGGGTGACAATATACAGCCTTGACAGACTCCTTTCCCGATTTGGAACCAGTCTGTTGTTTCATTCAGTTCAGTTCAGTTCACTCGGTTGTGTCCAAGTCTTTTTGACCCCATGGACAGTGGCCCCCCAGGCTCCTCTGACCATGGGATTCTCCAGGCAAGAATACTGGAGTGGGTTGCCATTTTCTTCTCCAGGGGATCTTCCCAACCCAGGGATTGAACCCAGGTCTCCCACATTGCAGGCAGACACTTTACCGTCTGAACTGAAGGGTTTAGAGGCTGTCAAATGGACATGATTTATAAAGGCAATTTTTGATGGTTTTACATAGAAATGACCTCTAAGGAAGAGAACACAAATGGGAACTATTTGAGATACATTTCTATGTAAAATGTAGTTTGCACATAATTCAGCATTTTAAATGAGCACTCTGCAACCGAGACCAAATATCAATCATCTCTTGAGGTTTTCTACTATGTACCAACATCAAATCTACATAAGAACAAATGTTACTCCTGCTTTTCTCTTCTATATCAAATGTCCTGAAGCCTTTGTGTCTCTCTGGAGCGAGGCCGAGTTTCTGAAGGCACATTCCAGTATAAACATCATCAATGGGGTAAAGAAGGACCCAGTCAGTTATAACTACTATATCAACATGTGACAAGAAGAGACCAAGAAACCTCAAAAATTTGGTCAACAACTAAGTTAGAAAGTGAGATTAATTTTATGCAATCTCTCATTATTATTTTTTAAAATAAGTTCTCACTACAAACTCAGCTCCACAAGAAATGAATGTACTCCTTGTGTACTCCTCCCAAGGAACCTCTATGCTAATTGACATTAATCTTTGAGTTACCATTAAAAATTGACTGAAGAATGAGTGCACAACCTGTATGGGACTCTGAATATATTTGTGTTTTAAATTACTTGGACAACTGTCATTGTAAGTACTATTTGTATCAAGTGATCATCAGCCAACAACTCCACTGCGATGTTTACAAAGAAACCAAGTAATAGCTGGATAGATATGGGATGAGATAAACTATGCATAGAACACTTTTCCTTATCCATTTGAAATCAAGAAATTTTTCTTCAGAGTAAAGCACCCAGAACTTTCCCTTTGTCTGCCTATGAAGAAGGTAAGTTGGTTTTGAAAATTCTAAGATGACTAAATCTCCTTTTAGAAATAATTCAATGTCAATTGAGTTAGATTTTGTTATAGTGCTGCTTCCAATGTTTCTAGATGCCTATTTATTAAATCCAATGAGTCAATAAAGAAAGACTAATGTTGCTTTGTTGAATCAAAACTGAGCTTTAGGGAATAAAATAGGGTTATGTCAAATTTCTATGAAGACAGAAGATTTTACCAGTGATGGGCTGTTTTTTTTTTTTTTCTCAGAAAATAATTACTATTTTTAGTTATCTAATCATTATTTTCTTCAAACATGTCTTTCTAGACATTTTTTTGACAGACAAGTTTGAATGTGAGTCATCACTAAGAATTATTATTCATATCACATTCAATGTTTTAACAAAGTGGCACACATCTTGGTTTTAAAAATCAGTAACGATTCTGGGAATCTCCCAGAGTAAGCTCCCTCCCACCAGTCCTGAATTTCTCTAATGAGTGAGATTGCATTGTAAATGGGCTTTTTTCCTCCTTCCCCTTGTGGCTGGATGTCTAATCACTTGGTACTCAATTGGTATGGTTTACACATTGGACTTTCCTGCTGGCTCAGATGGTAAGGAGTTTGCCTGTAATGCAGGAGACCAGGTTCGATCCCTGGGTTGGGAAGATCCCCTGGAGAAGGAAATGGCAGTCCTCTCCAGTATTCTTGCCTGGAAAATCTCATGGGCAGAGGAGCCTGGCGGGCTATAGTCCATGGAGTTGCAAAGAGTTGGACATGACTAATAAACTAACACATACACACACAGAGGGCTTCCCAAGTGGTGCTAGTGGTAAAGAACCCCCCTGCCAAAGCAGGAGGCATGAGACGTGGGTTCGATCCCTGGGTCAGGAAGATCCCCTGGAGAAGGGCATGCAACTCACTTCAGTATTCTTCAGTATTCCAAGGACAGATGAGCCTGTTAGGCTGCCATCCATAGAGTTGCAATGAGTCAAACAAGACTGAAGCAACTTGGCACACATGTGCATACATAGAGCTCAGGTAAGTAAGTATTTGTCATTCAGTAATGCCCGACTCTTTTCGATCCCACAGACTGCAGCCCACCAGAGTCCTCTGTCCCTGAGATTTTCCAGGCAAGGATACTGGAATGGGTTGCCATTTCCTTATCCAGGGGATCTTCCTGACCCAGGGATCGAACCCAGGTCTCCTGCACTGCAGGCAGATTCTTTACTGACTGAGCTACAAGGGAAGCCCACTAAGGTCTAAATATGGAAAGGAAACCCCCCAGGGTTGCAAACCCTCCCCCAACTCTCCCCTCTGACTCCTGCAGTTGGAGCCCACTTCTTGTCCCGATTGCTGTCCCTGTTCACGGTCATTCCCAACTGGATGAGATGAAGAACTTCTGCCTTGCTACCCAGGGCCTTTTTTTTTTATTGGATCCCAGTTTTCCTAGCCTTCCTTTCTCTGTCCTTCCTTCTACTGTCAGATCACTGCCTCCCATGGATGTCAGAAAAAAAAAAAATAGCCTGGCTGAAATCACATTCATATAGTACTATCCCCACTCTGTTTACTTTTGCCTGGTTTTTCTGCTTCAAAATTGGTGTCCTTCTGAAAAGGACACTCAGAGAACTAATTTCTATCCCACATATCATAACTTAATGTGACACTGCTTCTCTAATATTAAGTGCAATATGCTCTCATTAAATGTACTCACAACTGCCAATTTTCATGTGTATCTGAAGAGCTGGAATTGGAAATGCTTCCTTTAAATGGGATGCTTTTATCCGATTAATATCCACTTACCACTCTACATGAGAATGTGGTCTCTAATCCCCACAAACTGGGGGCAGATTCTTACCATGTGGGCTCCATGGGGATGTATGTTCATTTACTCCTTGGGGAAAAATAAATTGCATTCCTATGTAGTAAGTTCTCAACTTCCTTCACTAGGCTTTATTTATAGGTCAGTTTACTGAACTTAAATGACTGAGGTTAGACATTTTGATTCATCTCCTTTGAGATACATGAAAATGAAGGAAAGAATTATCAAATTTCATCCAAGGTTTCTTCTCTGGAAAATGGTGTCCAATATATACAATGTTTATATGTCGGCTGTAAAATAAAATGTCAAGTATATTTACGTTGTGTGATAATTTTGGCAAAGTCATGGATTTATAAGGAAATAGTATTGCGCTCAATGAGAGGAAGGACTTTCTAACAACCAAAGCTGTGGAACATACCCTCCCTTGCCCCCTGCACCAGGGTTGGCTGGTCCCTAGGGATTCAGAGGATGCAAACATAGCCTGAGGCAATTTAAACCAGATCTACTTTTGGATTCCTTCTACTTTGACAGCTAAGACTCCAAGGTAACCAAGCGCAGGAAGAAAGTTACATAACATTCCAGACAAACAAAACAAAAATGCCATTTTCAAAGGTATCCTCAGATGACTCGTGTTGAAGAATCTAAAGTCTTGCATAAATATTTTCTTTTCCACAGTGGGTTTATCATTCTGCCTCTGCCTCATCCCTCAGTTATGTCTCACGACCATCTTCCTCATGGTCAGAACAAATGAACAAGAGGAGCAACTGAGTCTTCCTTGCTTCTTGCCCTAAGCCTGTCTCAGGTGGGATGGGGGATGGTAGAGCTGACAGCAGATTTGTGTAACACCTACATTCATGATATGTTCACAGATGCTTCAATGGCAAGATAGAAAGACAGTAAATGGGTATTGCCTGCCTTGTTTTTCCCATTCTCCTTACTACTTTATCTTTTTTTTGGACATTTACCCCTTTATAAAGCTCAACAGGATTTAAGTATCGACATTAAAGACCAATTTTTATCTCCTTTCCCATTCCAACATGCTATGATATTATGATTTTTATAGGTTCCTCTGACTGTACACAGAGAAGGCAATGGCACCCCACTCCAGTACTCTTGCCTGGAAAATCCCATGGGTGGAGGAGCCTGGTGGGCTGCAGTCCATGGGGTCGCTAAGAGTCGGACATGACTGATTGACTTCACTTTCACTTTTCACTTTCATGCACTGGAGAAGGAAATGGCAACCCACTCCAGTGTTCTTGCCTGGAGAATCCCAGGGATGGGGGAGCCTGGTGGGCTGCCGTCTATGGGGTCACCCAGAGTTGGACATGACTGAAGCAACTTAGCAGCAGCAGCAGTGACTGTACAGACAATAGATCTATCACTGGCCAGGAGGCAGGACATGTCTAGGCTTTGTCTTAATCTCTGAGGGTCTTACTTCCCCACAAAATGCCCTTGATTGCCACAGTCAGACAGGGTCCTGGGCTGGGTGGATTGTTGTTCTCTTCTTGTGCAATATGCCTAAGTTTTTATGCTCAAAGTTATTCCTCTATTTTGCTGGCTACCCTCCTCCATAGAGAGTGGGCTCACAGAAAAGTTAACACACTGGCATTTCTTTCCTTTATACTGAGACACAAGTGGGTTCATTAACTAGCCACAAATATGTGCTAGGTTATTTATGGGGCTTCCATGGTGGCTCAGATGGTAAAGGGATCTGCCTGGAAGATCCCCTAGGGAAGGGAATGGCTACCCACTCCAGTATCCTTGCCTGCAGAATTCCATAGACAGAGGAGCCTGGTGGCCATAGTACAAAATCTATTTATAGATTTTTTTTTCTTTCTTAAAACCTGGTGAAGGCTCTCATGTAAAAGGAAAGACTTGAGAGTTCTGGTTGTAGTTCTGACATGTAAAGAGCTAGAAATTATTCTATCCTGACAACAAGTAAAGGTTGAACCTTTCTCTTGGAAAATCAATGACATTTCTTGGAGCCAGGAGAGAATTCAGAGTGTGAAAGATCTCCTTATGTCTCTGGCAGAAGGAGGGGAAGAGTAATCTCTCTGAAATGTGTCCACAACAAAACCACCTGCTCCATGGAAAAAAGCCTGGCTAGAGTCACATCACAGCTAGGGGAAGGGTGTTCCTCCCACTACAACACCCTCTAAAATTCCTGTCTCCTTAGATAGGGGGTGAAAAACCATAGTCAACAATGGTAACATCTTCAAGACAAAATGCTGGGAATCCTGCAACCAGGAGAGAGAGTAGGGCCAGGGTGGACCAGTGGAGGAACACTTGTGAAAGACCCGGGTCCCAGCTACAGACTCATGGAAAGACAAAGATTTATTCATGAGATTTTAGAATACTTCTCCTCTCCAGTGTCTTAGCACCGGTAGGATCCAGTATAATAGCAGCAGAGCAGCACCAACAAAGCTGATGCAGATGCAGAAAATCCCAAAATCAAGTGAAAAGAAAATGTTAGTCACTCAGTTGTGTCCAACTCTTTGTGATCCCATGGATTGTAGCCCACCAGGCTCCTCTGTGCCTGGAATTCCCCAGGGAAGAATACTGGAGTGGGTAGCCACTCCCTTCTCCAGGAAATCTTCCTGACTCAGGGGTTGAACCTGGGTACTCCTGCATTGCAAGCAGTTTCTTTATTGTCTGAGCCACCAGGGAAGCCCCAAAGTCAAGAGAGGAGACAAAAACAGAAACTGGAGGAACTTGAGACCTCTACAAGTTTCTACATCTCATGGAAAAGCAAACACTAGATCAGTGCGTGAAAGTTGCTCAGTCGTATCCAACTCTTTGCGACCCCATGGACTATGCAATCAATGGAATTCTCCAGGTCAGGATACAGGCATGGGTAGCCTTTCCCTTCTCCAGGGGATCTTCCCAACTGAACCCAGGTCTCCCATGTTGCAGGCTGATTCTTTACCAGCTGAGCCACAAGGGAAGCCTTAACACTAAATAAACACAGTCAAACTCCTAGCAATATGACACAATCAAAAATGGGCGGAAGACCTAAATAGACATTTCTCCAAAGAACACATACAGATAGCTAAAAGCACATGAAAAGATGCTCAACATCTTTAATTCTTACAGAAATGCAAATCAATTCTACAATGAGGTATCACCTCACACCAGTCAGAATGGCCATCATCCAGAAACTGATAAATAATAAATGCTGGAAAGGGTGTGGAGAAAAGGAAACCCTCTTACACTGTTGGTAGGAATGTGAATTGGTGCAGCATCTATGGAGACAGTATGGAGGTTCCTTAAAAAAAAAAAAAGAATATAGAGCTACTATGTCATCCAGTAATCCCACTCCTGGATGTTTATTCAAAGAAAATCGTAATTCAGAAAGATTAGCACAGCCCTATTTATAGGACATGGAAACAACCTAAATGTCCATTGATGGACGAATAGAAGAAGATGCAGAACACATGCACAGCAGAACGTTACTCAGCCATAAAGAAGAATGGAATCGTGCCATCTGCAGCAAAGAGATGGAAGTCAGTGAGACTCAAAAAGACAATATCATATGATACTGCTTATGTGTGGAATCTAAAAGAAAGGATACAAATGAACTTACTTACAAACCAGCAGAGTCAGGAATGACATTCATGGTTACCAGGGGATAAGGGTGGGGAGGGATAAACTGGGAGACTGGGGTTGACATATACACGCTGCTGCTGCTGCTGCTGCCAAGTCGCTTCAGTCATGTCCGACTCTGTTCGACCCCAGAGATGGCAGCCCACCAGGCTCCCCCGTCCCTGGGATTTTCCAGGCAAGAACACTGGAGTGGGTTGCCATTTCCTTCTCCACATATACACACTGGACTATATATAAAATAGGTAGCTAATAAGAACCTGCTGCCTAGCACAGGGAGCTCTATTCAATACTGTGTAATCACCTATATGGGAATCTAAAAAAGAATGGCTGTATAACTGATCCACTTTGTTGTACAGCAGAAACTAATACAACACAGTAAATCAACTATACTGCAATAAAAATTGATTTTATAAAAAGATGATCACACATTTTCATACTAAAGGTCTATTTACCTTAATGCCTGTTAACTAATACAACATATTTGGCTTTTAATGAAAAATTACAAGGTATGTCAGAAAGCAAAAAAAAAAGAAAACCCAAAGTCTGAAGAGAAAAAGAAGCATCAGAACCAGACTCAGATGTTGGAATTATTAAAACAATAATTTAAAATATCTATGTTTAATATTTTAGGGGTGTTAATGGAAAAAGTACACAACCTTCAAGAACAGATGGTAAACATAAGTAGAGATGAAAACATATGTGATAGGTAGATATGTATAATGAAATCACTTTGCTGTACAGCTGAAAGTATCATGACATTGTAAAAAACTATACCTCAAAAAAAAAAAAAAAAGAAAAATATTGAGACACATGCCCATGTTTACAAAACAAGGGAAACTGAGAAGTATCTATATTTTCCAATACATTTACACACAACTCTTACACATAATGGGAAAAATTAAAATCAGTAGTTACAGAAAAAGAACTGCTGGAAATCAAAAACACTAACAGAAATGAAGAATGCCTTTGATGGGTTCATTAGCAGACTTGGCACTGTCCAGGAAAGATTCACCGAGCTGAAGATAGGTCAATAAAAACTTTCCAAACTGAAATGCAAAGACTAAGAGGAATAAAAATGAAGAGAACAGAACATTCACGAATTGTGAGATGATTTCAAAAGGTATAATATTGTTGGAGAAGACTCTTGAGAGTCCCTTGGACTGCAAGGAGATCCAACCGGTCCATCCTAAAGGAGATCAGTCCTGGGTGTTCATTGGAAGGACTGATGTTGAAGCTGAAACTCCAATACTTTGGCCACCTGATACGAAGAATTGACTCATTGGAAAAGACCCTGATGCTGGGAAAGATTGAGGGCAGGAGGAGAAGGGATCGACAGAGGATGCGGTGGCTGGATGGCATCACCAACACAATGGACATGGGTTTGGGTAAACTCTGGGAGTTGGTGATGGACAGGGAGGCCTGGCGTGCTGCAGTTCATGGGGTCACAAAGAGTCGGACACGACTGGGCAACTGAACTGAACTGAACTGAATTAGAAGGAGATGAGACACAATGCAACAGAAGAAACAAGTGAGGTAACAATAGCCAAGAACTTCCCAACAGTAAAGAAAAGTACAAAACCACAGATCCGGGAAGCTCAGAGAACACAAAGCAGAATAAGAAGCAAGCAAACACTGCTTGCTTCAACAGCATGCATACTAACATGGAATGGTACAGAGAAGACAAGCAAGGCTCCTGTGCGTGGATGGTGCACAGACCCAGGAAGAGTTCCACACATTTTTGTGACTATAGTTAATAATGCATGTGCATGTGCTCAGTCATGCAGTTGTGTCCGACTCTTTGTGACCCTGTGGACAGAGGCTCCTCTGTCCATGGAATTCCCCAGGCAAGAATATTGGGAGTGGGCTGCCATTTCCTTCTCCAGGGGATCTTCCCCACTCAGGAATTGAACCCTTGTCTGTTGCATTTCCTGTATTGGCAGGTGGATTCTTTACCACCTGGGAAGCCCATAGTTAATAATACTGTGCTGCATATTGGAAAGTTGCTCAGAGAGTAGATTTTTAAACTTCTCATCAATAAGAAAAAAATAATAATTCTGTAACTGTATGTGGTGATGGATGTTAACTAGATTTACTGTGATGATCATTTTGCAATATATACAAATATTGAACCATTACATTGTATACCTGAAACTAATATGATGTCGTATATCAATTCCACCTCAATTAAAAATGAAAAAAATCAAACGAATGTATCTAGCTAAATCATATTCAAACTTCAGTAAACCAAAGACAAGAGAAAGTCTTGAAAGCAAGAGATTTGGGTTTCAACAGAAACAGGTAAGAGTCCTAGCTGTCCTGCTTACTAGTTAATCATTACTGGACTTTACCTCTTTTAAACATTGCTGGTTTTCTCCTTTATATAAAGGGAGAAACGGTTCATGTAAAAATACTTTTTTATAGGTATTGTTTTCTTTTTTATATAAATGAAGAGCAAATGAGGTCATAAATGTATGAGGAAGCACTTTTTTAAAAACAGCAATCTCTAAATATGAAGTGTCAATCATTAATGAATTACATCCTCATCACTCTTTCAGGGACCTTGAAATGAGCTTTCTCAGCAAGGAGAATCTTGGAGTCACAAGGCATTACTTTAATGGATATAAAATTGGATATTGTTTTTGGCTTAGATGAGAGTGAAACCGATGCTTCCAAGGTAAAGTTTATGTAAAATGTAAGAGGACAGTGAGATGCAAACTCATGAGATAAATGGGTAGGGTAGGCATGAACTAACTGAGATGCTTTGGAATCCACAGGAAATAAAGATATTCTGATACAGATATATCTGTATCTATATCTATAGAAATATCAGAATTCCCAGGGAGGTATCTGAAAAAAAAAAGAATTTTAACTTTTTCAGCTCACTAGAGCAAAAATATATCAGCAGAAAAATGATTAGAAAAACAGGCTCTTGCAAGTAAGAGAGGAATTGACATACACACATTTGCATTGAGCTTTAGAATTTACAAAACACGTTTACAAGCATTGTATCATTTGGGTTTCATAACCAAGGGCATTTAGACTCCAATAAATTAAGAGATTTTCTGACTTTGCTTGACATCAATCATGGTTGAATAATTAATTTCCCTGCCTGTATCTTTTGAACTCTGAACCAAATAGCTAATGAAATTGCTTTTCTATATGAATAAAAGGCAGCAGTGATAAGCAGAGAAAATTTTCATGTAGACATTTTTAAAATTTCAGGATAATACTCAAGTGATTTATATAATATTTAGTTTATAAAATGGTTGTGCAATGATCTCACTTTATGCTTGTTCCCCACCCTTGTAAGATTGGCGAGGGCCACTGGACTCATTCTGATTTCAACTAGACGTCCAGGGGAAGCCTGGACAGTGAAGTCCTGCCCTGCAGCTATGGAATGCCAGGGCTGGGAATCAGAGAATCTGAGACTTCTGACCTCAAACCTGCCTCGGTCAGTGCAGGCTTACAAAGTACCACAGACTGCCACAGACTGGTGGCTTATCAACAGCAGACATTTATTCCTTACATTTCTGCAGGCTGGATGCCCGATACCAGTGTGCCGGCATGATCAGGGTCTAGTTGCAGACTGCCAACTTTTGACTATGTCCTTGTATTGTGGAAAGAGGAGGTCAGGGGTTCCTTTATAAGGGCACTGATTCCATTCACGAGGACCCCACCCTCATGACCTAATTCCCTCCCAGAGCCCTGCCCCCAGAACTCCATCAAACTGGGGCTCAGATTTCAACCTATGACTTTTGCAGGGACACTGACATCCAGTCCTTTGCACAACCGCGTGTGGGCTTTTTATTTCACTTTGCTTGCCACCTGTTTTCTCTGTCACTAAAACACTCCTCGTTCTGACTTACTTTACTCTGTATGAGAGTCTCTAGGCCATCCACATCTCTGGAAATCACACAATTTTGTTCCTTTTTATGACTGAGTAAATATTCCATTGTGTGTGTATGTGTGTGTATATATATACACACATACACATATGATGAACATCTATATGTGTTCCATATATACACATACACATATATATACACCTGGAGAAATCCATAATTCCAAAAGAATATATACACATATCTATACGCATATATATACATATATACTCCATGTCTTCTTTATCCATTCTTCTGTTGATGGACATTTAGGTTGCTTCCATGTCCTGGCTATTGTAAACAATGCTGCAGCAAACACTGGGGTGCGTGTATCTTTTGGAATTATGGATTTCTCCAGGTATATATGCCCAGGAGTGTATATGGAATCTAGAAAAAAATGTACAGATGAAGTTATTTGCAGAGTGAAAATAGAGACACAAATGTAGAGGAAAAAAATGTATGGATCCTAAAAGGGGAAATGAGGAGTGGGATGAATTAAAGTGGGATGAGGGCCAAACTCCTAATTTACCCTAACCTCCCTTTCCTCTCCCAAGTCCCTTTACATAGGCTTCTGCCTTTTGCTCCCCACAGTTCATCTAACCAAGATAATGCCTGATTCCTAGTGGATTTCAGGAGATTGGGATTGACATATACACATGATTATATATAAAACAGATAACTAATGAGAACCTACTGTAGAGCACGGGGAACTCTATTCAGTGCTCCTTGGTAAGCTAAATGGGAAGGAAATCCAAAAAAGAGCAGGTATATGTATACATATCACTGATTCACTTTGCTGTACAGCAGAAACTAACACAACATTGTAAAGCAACTGTACTCCAATATTTTTTTTTAAAAAAGAACACTCCTCATTTAATCTTAATTTAATCTTCACAACACAAAAGAGGTAGTTTTACCTTCACTCATTCCGAAATTTTAATTTCATCTGCTTCTTTGACATCATGAATCAAATCCACTTCTTTGATAACTTAAGAAAGAAATCCTTTCAGTTTTCCTTTCCAGCACACTTTTAAAAGTTGTCTCTAAAAATGGGTGCTCCTGGCTTATTCATCATTTGCATCAAAGGGTTTTTCTTTTTCCTCTTCTTAGAGGTCTAAAGACAGGAATCTACTTCCATCAACATCTCTTCCAATGTATCCCTTCTGTTCTGTTAGTGCTAGGGCTCAGAACCCAGTTATTGGAATCTGACTGCATTTTGCCTCAAATAGGAGTCCAGACTACAAATGATGTGCCCCACATTTCTCAAATCACACAAAGGTGACAGCAAATTTCTTTAAATTTGTGGAATTTATTGACTTTTTAAGATCCAAAACAAATCTGATAAATCCTGTTAGGCCTTTACGTTATGATTGCTCTCTGCACCAGAGGATTTCCTTCCTGATTCGACAGATCTCAGCCATGTGGAGACATAATCGTGCTTCCACACGGCAGCTAATTCAATATCAGTTAAGCTGCATGAAAATTGAATGTTCTTTCTAACTGACTACATCACTTTACAACACTGCTGGATTACATTCTCATGTCACCTCTGAGTCATTCAACCATCCATCAGTGTCGTCTCAGGGGGCACCCTAGCCAGCCCTGAATTAGGAGGAAAGTGTTGATGGCAGATCTTAGTGTCCGAGGCATGTTAACGTCATGTGCTAACTTACTAGCAAAAGGCTTAGTGAACTGTAGCCCTGAGAGACATTTTGAATGCCACAGATCTTTCCAGTGGTGATGGGCAGAATTTTGTGCAGTATTAAACAGTGTTGCCATATCTCATTTTTTTTAAAGGCTAACGGAGCATTTGTAGAGCATTCATGGAAAAGACCCTGATGCTAGGAAAGATTGAGGGCAGGAGAAGGGGATGACAGAGGATGAGATGGTTGGATGGCATCACTAACTCAATGGACATGAGTTTGGGTAAACTCTGGGAGCTGGTGATGGACAGGGAGGCCTGGCGTGCTGCAGTTCATGGGGTCACAAAGAGTCGGACACAACTGAGCGACTGAAATGAACTGAACTGAACGTGGAGTTCACAGTCTCTCTACTCATGTTTTTTTCCTTTGATTCTCATGATAATATATGGGAGTAGATCCTAGATGGAGTTGGGAAGAGCTGTCCTGGACACCAGACCCAGGAACGGGGAGCTGCAAGTCTGCCTGGCCCTTCTTTCCTCCTCCGTCGCTCACTGCATTAGGTCGGCTTCAGCTTGACACCCTGCAGACAGATCCTCCTTTAAAATGTGCTTTGATGGCATTCATTCATTCATTTTCTAATTGGAACATAATTGTTTTACAATGTTGCATTAGTTTCTGCTGTACAACAACATGAATCAGCCATATGCATACCTATGTCCCGTCCTAACCCACCCCCCCACCTCTGAATCATCACAGAGCACCGAGCTGAGCTCCCTGTCCTATACAGCAGCTGCCCACCGGCTATCTCTTTTACACATGCTAGTTTATACAAAAGTGAAAGTGAAAATGCTCAGCCCTGTCCCACTCGTGACCGCATGGACTGTAGCCCGCCAGGCTCCTCTGTCCATGGAATTCTCCAGGCAAGAATGCTGGAGTGGGTTGTCATTCCCTTCTCAAAGGGGTTTATCCAACCCAGGGATGGAACCTGGGTCTCTTGCATTGCAAGCAGATTCTTTACCATCTGAGCCATCAGGGAAGCCAATCCTATATGTCAATCCTAATCTCCTAATTCATCCCTGCCTGTCCTTGGGTTGTGTTTGTTATTCATCTTTTGAGGGATAAAGACATTAAGGAACTGATGAAAATCTATTGATCTATTCCCTAGGAAATATACATACATCTCCTGCATTTTACATACAATTTCAGAAAGCTGATTTTTGGGAAACAGATTTCAGCCATTTCGCATCTCTTCAGTTTCTTACACGGGACAGCTCTTCCCTTTTACAGCTTCTTGTTACCTGCACACGAGGGACAGAAGTGAAATAACAAAGGAACTTAAGTCAAGAGTTCACTATGCTGTGTCCTCCAGGAATCTCTAGAATTAATATCCCGAACACCTCCATTCAGGACTGACTTAAACAATGGAAATGCTATCAACAGAGATAATAAGATCCCAGAGGGCTGTGGAGGAATCAAAACACCTTTATTGCTGTGAGTTGTCCGCACAAAGCCTCGTTGGCACTTCTGTTTAGCAGGCAATTTTGTTTCCCATCCCTTTGACTGGAGAGATAGACCCAGTTGTATAATATGTAGTTCCAGGAGCACCTCAGGCTAAAGGGGAGACAAGCTGTTTTACCATGAATGTGTAAATATACAGCACATTCAAGGATAAAGCATAATTCGTTTCCATGGTGTTTTCCTCTTCGAGTTGCTCAGCTTCAATAGCCTTCGTTTCTAGGCTTGAACTGACTATTTAATTTCATGGTCAGTCACTTGAGTGGACAGGGGTGGAAGATTTGATCTCTCCTTCGGGTAAATCTAATTTCCTCTTTTAAAGACTGAAAGTTCAATTTTCCTTTCCCCAGGGTGTGAGCCCGGGAAATTATACTCAATCAAGTCACCCGAAATGTAAGTTCACCTTGTTTACAAAGAAGGAGGGCTCCCCCGAGAAAGAAGCACTGACCTTCCATCAGATGGTTCCACAGCTATAAGCACTGAGTTCCCACTCACTCTTCAGCTGACCAGGAGGCTTTGGGTCAGCTGCTCATACGAAATCAGATTCAAACATTCTGTTTTCAAAGGAGCACATTTATTAACACAGTGAATTAGTAGATCAGTGTTTTCACTCTGACCCCTTCAATCTAGATTCACCATATCTTTTATCAAATCAACCCGTTAGCATTTATTTGGAGTTTGTTGACAAACAGGCAAGAGAGAAGAAAACAAGAGTAGGGGAAAAAATCAAGGGGAGATAAAGTATCAGTTAACCGTCTGAAATGAGCATGCAAATTCTGATTTTATATTCTCACCTGCTGGGCAGGTGAGAATATAAATAATTATAATTATTTGAATAATTGAAATTAAATAATTGAAATTGTACTTTCAATTATAATTTAATTGAAAACCATGCTGGTCAACAGGGATTTCATTTAAAGGTTCCCTCCCCGCAAATATCTAAATATGGGTGGGACACCTCCTACCATCTTTTGAAAACATTTGGAAGCCAAAAGTACAATGTGATTCAAATAAATATAAGTTTGGTAGTTCCGTCACACACACACATATGCACACGCATGCTCAGTTGTTCCATGCCGGTTATGCAGAATGACAAAAATAAGCAATTGATCCTTGAGGCACATTTAATTTAAGTCCCTTCACTTTGAAAATTGCCTTAATTTTTCACGTCACATTTAGCGGGCAATCATCTATCACCCAGTCTAATAACGTTGGGTACATTTTATAATTAGGCATAAAGGAGATCTTTTTGCCAAGCCCCCAAATTAAGTTTGTGCTGCAACATTATACAGACGGCCTTTTCTGGGTGGTTCACAGTGCATTTCCCGTTGCCTTGACGACTGTCTGGCTGGGCCTGCTTTGCTTGGAGAATGAGGACGCCTTTGCCTGATGAAACTCCTCAGAAATGATAATGAACCCTAAGCAAAATGATACCGACCCCAGTAGGTTTGGATACACAAATAGAAAATTCTGCCTAAATTGCATTATTATCAATTCTAATAAAAAAAAAAAAAATACAGGATAAGATCAGCAGTCAGTCATGCTACGAAGCCAGGGAAGATCGTGTGAGGCATAGTGGTGTGCAGTGGACAAAATTTGTGTGACTTGTTAAAGCTTCTGTTAGCTTTGTCACAATATAATCAGTGTACACAAACCTGACATTTTATTATGTCAGTACAAGTAAAGCATAAGAGAAAAATGAAGGCTCTCATTCTGTTTGGTCACAAATACCCACCAACTCCATCTGTCATTCTGTTTAAGTGTGTTCCCACTTTTGTGTTTTAAGGCAGAAGGCAGTGAGTCTGTGACACTTTGGTCTGGGACACTCTGACCCTATATCCTTACATGTGTACTAAGTTGCTTCAGTCATTTCTGACTCTTTGCGACCCTAGGGACCGTAACCTGCCAGGGTCCTCTGTCCATGGGATTCTCCAGGCAAGAATACTGGAGTGGGTTGCCGTGCCCTCTTCCAGGGTATCTTCCTGATCCAGGGATCGAACACACCTCTCTCATGTCTCCTGCATTGGCAGGTAGGTTCTTTACTACTGGCACCACCTGGGAAGTTCTATATACAATGCAATAATTTTTTTTCTCCCGTATAATTTGAAACTTGGTAGAGAGAGATGGGCTTTCCAGGTGGCACAGTGGTAAAGAATCTGCCTGCCAATGCAGGAGACTTAGGAGACTTGGGTTCCATCCCTGGGTCAGGAAGACCCCCTGGAGGAGGGCATGGCAACCCACTCCAGTATTCTTGCCTGGAGAATCCTGTGGACAGAGGAGCCTGGTGTACTACATTCATGGCGTCACAAAGAGTTGGACAAGACTGAGCACAGAAAGAGGTGAAGATGAAGAATTGTGGGAACAGAGTCACAGTAATGGCAGAGTTTTAAAAACTTCTATTATTGAAGGTCCTAGGACTGTGCTGGTCTTTCTTTTTCTCAAATCTGATATCTTTAAAGTTTCCCTAACTTTCTAGAATTTTCCAGTATCTGTCTTCCCAAAATTAAAAACATGCATTCTCCCTCCCTCTCTCTGGTTTTCTTTTGGTTGTTGCTGCAGCTTCAATTTAGCCAGAATTGTTTTCTGTTCTTTGCAACCAGGAGAAAATTTTCTCTTATAGTATATGTGCAAAATTCATATTGATTTTTTTAACACTTTCTTTGGAGCAAGATTGTCCCCCTAGTTTGCGAGCTCCCTGGAGAGAGAAATTATCTTTCTCATTCCCATCTAAAGTACTAGAAGCGGAGGGTCTTCAAGGTATGCTTGCTGAGTAAAAACAACAGTTTTCTGAAGTACCACAAAGCTAGCAGCTTACAACACAGTACCCCTTGTTTCCTGGCAGTTCTGTACGTCAGAAGTCCAGGCACAGCTTGATTAGCTAGTTTTCTGCTCCAGGTCTCATAGGCTGAAACCAAGGTATCAGCAGGACTGAGTTCCTTTCTAGAGGCTTGGGGTATGAGTCTGCTTCCAAACTCATTTGGTTATTGGCTGACTTAAGTTCCATGGGTTGTAGGATTGAGGTCCCTGCTTCTTTGCTGCTCATCTGTAGGGCTCCACTCCCAGCTCCTAGAGGCCCCACTTTATATAGCATGTGGCTCTCTTCCTCCATCTTCAAAACCAGCGATGACAGAGCATGCCTTCTCACGCTTCCAGTGTCTCCAGCTTCCTCTTCTGCTGCGTGTCTCTGACTTTCTCTCTGCACTTAAGGGCTCATATGATTACACTGGGCTTTCCTGGTGGCTCAGACCATAAAGAATGCATCTGCAATGCAGGAGACATGGGTTTGATCCCTGGGTTGGGAAGATCCCCTGGAGGAGGGCATGGCAACCCCTTCCAGTAATCCTTCCTGGGAAATCCCATGGACATGAGGAGCCTGGCAGGCTACAGTGAAGGGGTCAGGAAAGGTTGGACATGATTGAGCAACTAAGCACACACACTCACACATGATTACAATGAGTCCACCTGGATAATCCATAGTATAATTGCTGTATATTAAAGTTAGTTGGTTAGCTTCCCAAAGTTCCATCTGAAAAGCCCCTTACAACACGATCCAGATAAGTACTTGATTAAACAGCCAGTGGATAGCATCATAGGGAGACAGCTTTAGAATTCTGCCTCCCATAGTAGGTGAATGAGATCAGGTGAGACAGGCAGAGTTTCAGGTATGTCCAGGCCAGTCAGGAGAGGGGCCAATGCAGCATCTTGCCTTCCTCTCTTCTGGAACCTTCTGCTTCCAGCTACCCTGATCTCTGTGGCACCCAGGGAGGAAGAGTGTAATTCCCAGCAGTGCTATGAATTCTGTCTTCAGTTTGTACCAGAATATAGAACTATTTCCTACCAACACTAAATGTATTTCACAAGTATTTTTTTCCCCACTAAACAATATATTGACAACATCATGACCAAATTTGGCTTATTCCAAAAACTGCAAGACTGGCTTGATATTCAAAAATAAACCAAAGCAATTCACACATTAACAGGCCCAGAAGATTAAAAAAATACAATTATCTCAATATATGCAGAAAAAACATTTGAAAAAAGTCCAGACTTATTCATGATAAAAACTTTCAGCAGCCTAGGAACTTATTATCAACCAGTAAATGACACCTAGGGCTTCCCAGGTGGCTCAGTAAAGAATCCAGCTGCCAATGCAGGAGACCCAGGAGACAAGGGGTTGGATCCCAGGGTTGGGGGAAGATCCCCTGGAAAAGGAAATGACAGCCCACTGAATATTCTTGCCTGGGAAATCCCTGGCAGACTACCGTCCATGGTGTCACAAAAAGTCAGTCAGGGCTGAGCAAGTGAGTTTGAAGGACGTCTAAAGAACTAAGTATCAGTACTCAGTAGTAGGACTGAATGCTTTCCCTCTACAATCATCAACATGGTGAAGATGTCTTTTGTTACCACTTCTGTTCAAAACTGTACTGGATTCCTAGTCCATGAGATAAAAAAGGACAGAGATTGGAAAATAAGAAATAAAACTGTCTCTACTCATAGACACTATTGTCTGCATAGAAAATCCCAAAGAGGGCTTCCCTGGTGGCTCAGTGGTTTAAAAAAAAAAAAAAAAAAAAAGTCTGCTAATGCATGAGACATGGGTTCAATCCCTGATCTGGGAAGATCCTACCTGGCATGGAGCAACTAAGCCCATATGCCGTAACTACTGAGCCCACGTGCCGAAACTACTAAAGCCCATTCACCTTGAGCCTTGTTCACAACAAAATAAGCCAACGCAATGAGAAGCCCACACATCACAACTAAGAGTAGCTCCCACTCACTGCAAGAGGAAGCCTTCATGCAGCAACTGCACAGCCAAAAATAAAGACCCAGAACAACCAAAATAAATAAATAAACTTTTAAAAACAAGAAAACCCTGAAGAATCTATATTAAAAAAAAAAAAAAAAAGCAAACACCTTGTAGATCTAGTAAGGATGTTTATCCAGGTCACAGGGTAAATGCTTTCCCTAGAAAGAAACATTGGAATTTAAAAAAAAAAATTTTTTTTTAACTAGAAATCAAAAAAGTACACAGAGGATCTGTATACTGAAAACTAAAAAACTCTGATTTTAATTTTTTAAAAAATCTAAATAAGTGGAAAGATATACTGTGGCCAACAATTAGAAGACAATATTGTTAAGGTGTCAGTTCTTCTTAATTTGATTTATAAATTCAATATAAACATAGTCAAAATCCAGAAAGGCCTTTTTCAAGTAGCTATTAAAAAGCTGTATGGAAAATACATATTGAAAAACAAAGGAAATAGAATAGTCAAAACAATCTTGGAAAAGAAGAACAAAGTTGGAGGACTCCTACTACCCAATTTCAACTTACTATAAATCTACAGTAACTAAGACAGTATAATATTGACAGAAAGCCAGACACATAGCTCAATAGAATGGAACTGAGAGTCCATAAATAGTCCAGAAAATCAAGCAACCAATTGATCTTGAACAAAGGCACAAAGGCATTCAGTGTAGGAAGAATACTTTTTTTCAACAAATGGTGCTGGAATTATGGGACAAAACATGAAAAAAAAAGTGTTGAAATACACCTCATACTTTATACAAAGTAAAATTAAAAATGACACCTCAAAGTGGATAATAGACATTTAAATTATTAAATTCCCAAAAGAAAATATAGGAGTCAATCTTCACCACCTTTGTTCAGGCAGCATTTTTCATTATAACACCAAACCATAGTACATAGAGGGAAAAAGTACATGGGACCTAATCAAATTTTAAAACTTTTCCTCTGAAAAGGATATACTTAAGAAATTTAAGACAATTCATAAATGGAGAGCAAATATTTGAAAATCACATTTCTGACAAAAGACTTTGTCCAGAAGACTGAACTTTGAAAACTCAAAAATTAAGCAAACAAACATCTCAAATTTTTAAAAATAAGTTAGTGACTCAAACATGTATGTCACCAGTGATGGCACATAAGCACTTTAAAAATGGGTACCATCATCTGTCATTGAAAATGAAAGTTGCTCAGTCATGTGTGACTCTTTGCGATCCCATGGACTGTCCATGGAATTGTCCAGGCCAGAACACTGAAGTGGATAATCTTTCCTTTCTCCAGGGGATCTTCCCAAACCAGGGATTGAAGCCAGGTATCCCACATTGCAGGTGGATTCTTTACCAGCTGAGCCACAAGGAAAGCCCTCATCTGTCATTAGGGAAATGTAAATAACATCACAATGTAATACCATTACCCACTACCACTACCCCAAATGGTTAAAACAGAAAAACTTAACAATATCTTATTGCAGAAGAACTGAAACTCCCATGTATTGCTAGTTTTCTGGTGAGGATGCAAAACGGTAAACTGGTAAACCATTAAACATTTTCTTAAATATTGAATAGCCTTAAATGTACACCTACTATATGACTCAGTGATCCCATTTCTAGCTATTTATCCCCCCAAAAGGAGATGTATGTTCACATAAAGACCTGACTATGAATTTCTATAGAGGCTTCATTCATCATTTTGCAGAGCTGGAAATAGCCCATGTGACTTCCAAGAGTCAATGGATAGATTATTGTGCACCCATACAATCGAATACTAAGAACAAATAGGAACAAACTTTTGATTTATACAACAAAGTGATGAACCTCAAGTTTATTTTGTGAGAGAAGTCCATCTCCAAAGGCTGTATATTGTATGATTCTATTATATGATATTCTGGTTAAGGTCCAGCTACAAAGATGGAAAGCAGACCAGTGGGGGTTGGGTGATGGGGGTTGGGTGCTGGGGGTTGGGTGATGATGGTAAGGGTTCAACTATAAATGGAAGTTATGAGGGAATTTGGGAGGTGAGGGATGGAATTGGTCTCTAAGGAATCGTGGCAGTCAATAAGCCTTTTCATTTGTCAACAACTCTTAAAGCACAGAACAAACTTGCTGTCTGTAAATTATATTTTAAAAATCAACAAGCAGGACTTCCCTGGTGGTCCAGGGTTAAGACTCTGTGCTGCCAATTCAGGGGGCCTGGGTTCAATTCCTGGTTGCAGAACCAGATCCCACATGCTACAGACACAGGTTTGATCTCTGGGCTGAGAAGATCCCCTGGAGGAGGAAATGGCAACCCACCACAGTATTCTTCCCTGGAAAATTCCATGCACTTGGAGGAGGCTGGAAGGCTACAGTTCATGGGGTGACAAAGAGTTGGACACAACTGAGCACAGACACACACACATAAGCAGTGGAGGGGGGGAAGACTAGAGGGAAAGCAGACTGTGAGAAATCAATCTAACTGTGTGACAAGAGAACTATGTTAGCTCACTAAGAGTGGGGAGGAAGAGAGGTGACCTATGTATCTTTGGGAAACCTGTTTGAACTCAATACCCAAAAGCTAAAGAGAAAGAACTGTACGTGACAAGGTCATTTATTAATAGATTTGTTTTTCTCTGGGATGTAGGAGAGCAATTTTAAACCACTTTATGTATGTGCTAGGACTGAGCAAATAAATGTATCGCTGATAATGAGGGTCAGGTTTCTCATAATCAGATAAAGGAGTTACAAATAAGGAGAGGGTGGCTAGACCGAACTTCATGGTGTTGGCTGAATCAGAAGTATCAACACGGACTTATGTTTTTATAAATGATATGCAGGTAAGTATGTGCAGAAATGTAGATGTGTGTGTGTATGGGTTAGTATGATATATGTACTTCCTGTTCTGTCTGTGGGAAGGACTTAGAAGCAATGACACTGCAGTAGCAATGAGTATGTCTAGTGCCCAGGTCATGACTCCTAAGTTCTATTTTGCAATAATAGAAACCAGGGCTTATGAAAAAATTGTTGATTTCATGACTACAGTGCCAGAAAGTAAGCAAAGGAGAAAGTTGCTCCATTGTGTCCAACTCTTTGCGGCCCCATGGACTATACAGTCCGTGGAATTCTCCAGGACAGAATACTGGAGTGGATTGCCATTTCCTTCTCCAAGGGCCAGAAAATAAGGATAAGCTCAAATGAAAAGGAGGGCAGCATACAATGGAGGAAGGAAGAGCTGATGAACTCCCAGATGAACTCCCAGATGTTTCAAAGATGAAACAATTTGAGCAACAAAACTGGATGACAACCTGAATAATAAAATAAATATTTTGAGCTCATACTGCTCAGAAAATAACTGAATAAATAAATAAATGAGGGAGAAGAAATAACTTTCTCCTAGAGAAATTTCAGTTAGTAAATGTGGAAAGGCTGAAGAAAATGGAAAATCACCATTGGAGCCACGCAGTAAAAATTCAATCAAGATCCAGCAATGGAGGCAAAAAGAGTGAGCAAATTTTAAGAAGAAAATTTTCACAATCTCAAAGAATCTCTCTAAAACTACATATTTATTAATTGCAAAGGGAAAACAGTAAATTCAGTATGGAGAATCCTGACCAAAATCCCCCAAGCCTAGGGGTCAAGGTGAGTATCACCAGTAGTAAGACAGATGGACATCACAGACCCCCTGACAAGCTGAACTAGGAAGGATCCATCACCTCAGTGGTATTCATCCCTAAATGCACAAGCTCAATCTAATCATAAGAAGACAACAGACAGACCCAAATTGAAGGACATTTTGCAAAATACTTGACCAGTATGTTTCAAAAGTATTGAGGTCTTGGAAGACAAGAAAGACTGAAGACTTTTCACAGATTGAAAGAAACTAAGGAGATATGACAAATAAATGTAGGGTGACATCCTGGACTGGATATGGCACAGAAAATGACATTCATGGAAAAACTGGTGAAATCTGAAAAAGTCTTCACTGTAGTTAACAATACCTTACGAATGTTAATTTCTTAGTAGCGATCATTGTACAACTAAGACCTGTACCGGCACCAGTTCTTAGTTGCAGCTCTTGGGTTCTTTTTAGTTGTGGCATTTGAACTCTTAGTTGCAATGTGTGGAATATAGTTCCCTGGCCATGGATCAAACCCAGGCTCCCAAGGATCAAATTCCCAGGGCAGAATTTTAGCCACTGGACCACCAGGGAAGTCCTTATACTTATGGTTTGATTATATGTTAAATTCGTGGTTTAGTTGCTATGTGCTTAGTCACTCAGTTGTGTCCAACTCTTTGCAACCCCATGGACTGTAGGCTTCTCTATCCATGGGGATTCTCCAGGCAAGAATGCTGGAGTGATTTGCTATGCCCTAAGATCCTAAGACATGGGATCTTCCCAAGCCAGGGATCGAACCCATGTCTCCCACATTAGAGATGGATTAGTTGCCAAGTCATATGACTCCATGGACTGTAGCCTGCCAGGTTCCTCTTTCCATGGGATTTCCCAGGCAAGAATACTGGAGTGGGTTGCCATTTCCTTCTTCATGGGATCTTCCCCACCCAGAGATTGAACCCAGGTCTCCAGCATTGGCAGGTGGTCTCTTGCATTGCAGGCAGATTCTGCAATGACTGAGCCACCAGAGAAGCCCAGATGTTAAATTAGGAGACACTAAATGAAGAATGTACAAGAACCCCATACTGTTTTTGCTATTCCTCTGCACTTCCAAAAATATCTCAAAATGAAAAGATTTTTTAGAAGATATGGGTTAATTTTCACTATAAATGTCCTAATTCTTTCAAGTTATTTATCTTATGGTGAAATGCCTTCTCTCCCCAGAAGCCACACTGATTTTCTCCTGCCAGCCTGTGGATACAGATGGATGCTATGGGCAAGTGCACCCTTCCCTTGTTGAGATTCTGCTGTTCACAAGCTCTGTTCCCACACAGTCCATATTCATCATCGTGTAAATAACCACACTAAACGTGCTGTCAGTTCCCTGCTCCTATTTATAGTCCTCGTGTTTCGAACAATGGAACTGTTGATCCAATAGACACCATTATGTCTCATGAAATCAGGCGGATCATTCAGGACTCATTTAATTAAAACTCTCAGGCAGAATTACAGCTCTATCTGTTGGGAAGGGGGATATGAAGGAGGCTTAAAACCCAATTTTACAGGGATCAACACAAAACCCAGTTGCTTTCATGATTGTTGAGTAGTACATTCCTATGACCTTGGCCCTGACAGAGGCTCCCTCCCCAGTTGGGTTGAGGCAGGTGCCAGCCTGCAAAGGCTGCTTGAATCCTTGTGGGTGTCTGCGGGGAGGAGGCAAGGGAGGGATGGTGGGACTTTCCTTGAGCCCAGAACCATGGCTCTGTTCCTTCCCACAGGCCCGTGCATCCCAAGGCATTTTGTGTTATAAAGAACTCCTCTGGATTTTCCCAGTCTCAGAAACTGCCCAGGGGGAGGGTACAGGCATTTGTACATGGAGATGGGGGTGAGGGACATTCTTTATAATGCTCAGATGTGGACTGGCAGGGAACAAAGCACATTTTTCATTGATCTGCCAAGTCCTTCTGGTCTACCCGATGAACAGAACTAGCAAATGGCATGGTGAAGTGGGACAACATGCTGCATCCAGATTTTCCAGGATTTGCCATTTGAGTTAATGAGCAGCTTCATCTTGGGGCGAGAAGAGGCACTGAGAGAAGTTTAGTCCTTGCCCAAGACACACTGTGGTCCTAGTTTGTCATCATCGCTTAATGGTGTCTGGGGCGGGGTCTTCAGGAGAGCAATTTGAACGTTAGAACATGAGTGTAAATGAGAAGATAGATTATTAAATGTAACACAGATAACTAAAGAAAACAGGGGGTGGTCCTAAGATGGCAGAGGAATAGGACGGGGAGACAACTTTCTCCCCCACAAATTCATCAGAAGAATATTTGAACGCTGAGTACATTCCACAAACAACTTCTGAATGCTGGCAGAGGACATCAGGCACCCAGAAAAGCAGCCCATTGTCTTCAAAAGGAGATAAGAAAAAATATAAAAGATAAAAAGAGAGACAAAAGAGGTAGGGATGGAGATCCGTCCCAGGAAGGGAGTCTTAAAGAAGAGAGAAGTTTCCAAACACCAGGAAACACTCTCACTGGTGAGTCTGCAGAGAGCCTTAGAACCACAGAGGGGAACATAACCAGGAGGAAAAATAAATAAATAATTAAAACCCACAGATTACATGCCCAACAGTAACTCCCAGTGGAGAAGCAGTGCAGACACACGCATCCGCCACTAGCAAGCGGGTTCTGGACAGGGAGGCAGGGGCTGCATTGCTTAGAGTAAGGACTAGGCCTAAATGCCCCAAGGGCAATCTGAGGGAACTAACTTGAGATAGCAAACCAGACTATGGGATATCTACCCCGTGAAAAGCCCTAACCCAAGACACCGCCAGGCCCGCTCACAGAACAAAGGACTGAGCAGAGCTAGCCATCTGTGGACTGTCCCATCCCCCTCTGGAGACAGGCAGGCGAGAGCAGCCAGAGCCAGAAGGGGGCATTCGTGGCCCCAGAGAGGCATTAGCTACCAAACTGCAAGCAGACTTCATTGCTAACCAAGATTTCCTGGGATTCTGGATGGTGGACATCCGCCTGAGAAGGTGTGCCAGTTGTACACCCTGAAAACTGAGCGGCAGGGACGGGGGAGGTGATAAGTCTCAGCGACTGCCCTTGCCAAACACCTGGTCACCTGAGCTGCTCGGACCTGGGAAGGGCACAAAACACAGGCCCAACTGAGTCTGCACCTTTGAGGACTACCCAAATGCCTGAACCTGAGCGGCTTAGACCTGGGAAGTGCATACAACCCACAGCCACTCTGACAGTTCCTGGCAGACCAACCTAGAGCCTGAGCAGTGTAGACAAGGAAAGCACACACGCCATGAGTGGGGGCAAACCCAGCATGGCTGAGACACTGCGAGCCCACGCCAGTGTTATTTGTTGGTAGCGTCCCTCCCTCCCCACAGCACGACTGAACAAGTGAGCCTAAAAAAGTGTCCACCACCTCCCCTTTATGTCAGGGCAGAAATTGGACACTGAAGAGACCAGAAAACAGAAGAAGCTAAAACAGAGGGATCCTCCTTGGAAGTGACAGGTGCAATAGATTAAAACCCTGTAGTTAGTACCAACTACATTGTAAGGGGCCTATAGATCTTGAGAAGTATAAGCCAGATCAAGGAACTATCTGAAAATGAACTGACCCCACATTGTCCACAACAAAACCAGAGAAAGTCCTAGATATATTTTTACTATTATCATTCTTTAATTTTTTTATTTTATTTTTAACTCCTCTATTACTCCTTTTCGGAGAAGGTAATGGCACCCCACTCCAGTACTCTTGCCTGGAAAATCCCATGGATGGAGGAGCCTGGTAGGCTTCAGTCCATGGGGTCACTAAGAGTCAGACACGACTGAGCGATTTCACTTTCACTTTTCACTTTCATGCATTGGAGAAGGACATGGCAACCCACTCCAGTGTTCTTGCCTGGAGAATCCCAGGGACAGGGGAGCCTGGTGGGCTGCCGTCTATGGGGTCGCACAGAGTCGGACACGACTGAAGCGACTTAGCAGCAGCAGCAGCATTACTCCTTTAATTTTCATTTTTATAACCTACTATTACTTTGCAAAATAATATCCTATTTTTTAAAGCAAAAAACTATATATATATATTTTATAATATTTGTGACTTCGTTTTTTTTTCTTTAATATTGTATTTTTGAAAATCCAACCTCTATTCTAGACTTTTAATCTTTGCTTTTTCATATTTGGAGAAGGCAATGGCACCCCACTCCAGTACTCTTGCCTGGAAAATCCCATGGACAGAGGAGCCTCGTAGGCTGCAGTCCATGGGGTCATGAAGAGTCAGACACGACTAAGCGACTTCACTTTCACTTTTCACTTTCATGCATTGGAGGAGAAAATGGCAACCCACTCCAGTGTTCTTGCCTAGAGAATCCCAGGGACGGCAGGGCCTGGTGGGCTGCCGTCTCTGGGGTCGCACAGAGTCGGACACAACTGAAGCGACTTAGCAGCAGCAGCAGCAGCATCAATTTTGTACCTTTAAGAACCCAATCTTCAGAACCCATTTTTACTTGGGAGTGAGATTACTGGCTTGACTGCTCTCTCCACCTTTGGACTCTTCTTTTTCTCCACCAGGTTGCTTCTATCTCCTCCCCCTCCTCTTCTCTACCCAACTCTGTGGATCTCTTTGTGTGTTCTGGATGGTGGAGAGCACTTAAGGAACTGATTAGTGGCTTAAGAAACTGATCTCCGCCTTTTGACTCCCCCTCTTCTCCTCCTGGTCACCTCTATATCCCTCGTCCCTCTTCTCTTCTCTGTATAACTCTGTGAACATCTCTGAGCGGTCCAGAGTGTGGAGTGCACATAAGGAAGTGATTACTGGCTAGCTTGCTCTCCTCTTTTTATTACCCCTCGTCTCATCCTGGTCACCTCTATCTCCCTCCTCCCTCTTCTCTTCTCTATGTAACTCTGTGAACCTCTCTGGGTGTCCCTCATTATGGAGAAACTTTTCATATTTAACCTAGATGTTTTATCAATGGTGCTGTATAGATGGAGCAGTCTTGAGGCTTCTGTAAAAATAAGACTGAAAACCAGAGGCAGGAGGCTTAAGTCCAAGTTCTGAGAACACCAGAGAACTCCTGACTCCAGGGAACATTAATCGATAGGAGCTCATCAAACGCCTCCATACCTACACTGAAACCAAGCACCACCCAAGGGCCAACAAGTTCCAGAGCAAGACATACCACACAAATTCTCTAGCAACACAGGAACAATAGCCCTGAGCTTCGATATACAGGCTGCCCAAAGTCACTCCAAACCCATTGACATCTCATAACTCATTACTGGACACTTCATTGCACTCCAGGGAGAAGAAATCCAGCTCCACCCACCAGAACACCGACTCAAGCTTCCCTAACCAGGAAACCTTGACAAGCCACCTGTCCAACCCAACCCACAGCGAGGAAACTCCACAATAAAGAGAACTCCACAAACTGCCAGAATATGGAAAGGCCACCCCAAACACAGCAATATAACCAAGATGAAGAGGCAGAGGAATACCCAGCATGTAAAGGAACAGGATAAATGCCCACCAAACCAAACAAAAGAGAAAGAGATAGGAAATCTACCTGATAAAAAATTCCGAATAATAATAGTGAAAATGATCCAAAATCTTGAAAACAAAATGGAGTTACAGATAAATAGCCTGGAGACAAGGATTGAGAAGATGCAAGAAAGGTTTAACAGGACCTGGAAAAAATAAAAAAGTGTCAATATATAATGAATAATGCAATAAATGAGATCAAAAACACTCTGGAGGGAACTAACAGTAGAATAACGGAGGCAGAAGATAGGATAGTGAGGTAGAAGATAGAATGGTAAAAATAAATGAATCAGAGAGGAAAAAAGAAAAATGAATTAAAAGAAATGAGGACAATCTCAGAGACCTCTGGGACAATGTTAAACTCCCCAATATTCGAATCATAGGAGTCCCAGAAGAAGAAGAAAAAAAGAAAGGCCATGAGAAAATACTTGAGGAGATAATAGTTGAAAACTTCCCTAAAATGGGGAAGGAAATAATCACCCAAGTCCAAGAAACCCAGACAGTCCCAAACAGGATAAACCCAAGGCAAAACACACCAAGATATATATTAACCAAATTAACAAAGATAAAGCACAAAGAACAAATATTAAAAGCAGCAAGGGAAAAACAACAAATATCACACAAGGGAATTCCCATAAGCATAACAGCTTATCTTTCAATAGAAATTATTCAGGCCAGGAGGGAATGGCAGGACATACTTAAAGTGATGAAAGAAAATAACCTACAGCCCAGATTACTGTACCCAGCAAGGATGTCATTCAAATATGAGGGGGAAATCAAAAGCTTTACAGACAAGCAAAAGCTGAGAGAATTCAGCACCACCTAACCAGCTCTCCAACAAATGCTAAAGGATCTTCTCTAGACAGGAAACACAGAAAGGGTGTATAAACTCGAACCCAAAACAATAAAGTAAATGGCAATGGCATAATTGCCATTTATGGCATATATCAATTGCCATTGATACTTATCAATAATTACCTTAAATGTAAATGGGTTGAATGCCTCCAACCAAAAGACAAAGACTGGCTGAATGGATACAAAAACAAGACCCCTATATATGTTGTCTACAAGAAACCCACCTCAAAACATGGGACACATACAGACTGAAAGTGAAGGGCTGGAAAAAAAGATATTCCACGCAAATAGAGACCAAAAGAAAGCAGGAGTAGCAATATTCATATCAGATAAAATAGACTTTAAAACAAAGGCTGTGAAAAGAGACAAAGTAGGACACTACATAATGATCAAAGGATCAATCCAATAAGAAGATATAACAATTATAAACATATATGCACCCAACATAGGAGCACCTCAATATGTAATATAAATGCTAACAAGTATGAAAGGGGAAATTAACAATAACACAATAATAGTGGGAGACTTTAATACTCCACTCACTCCTATGGATAGATCAGCTAAACAGAAAATTAACAAGGAAACACAAACTTTAAATGATACAATAGACCAGTTAGACCTAATTGATATCTATAGGACATTTCACCCCCAAACAATGAATTTCACCTTTTTCTCAAGCACACATGGAACCTTTTCCAGGATAGATCACATCCTGGGCCATAAATCTAGCCTTGGTAAATTCAAAAAAATTGAAATTCCAAGCATCTTTTCTGACCACAATGCAGTAAGATTAGATCTCAATTACAGCAGAAAAACTATTAAAAATTCCAACATATGGAGGCTGAACAACACACTGCTGAATAACCAACAAATCACAGAAGAAATCAAAAAAGAAATCAAAATATGCATAGAAATGAATGAAAATGAAAACACAACAACCCCAAACCTGTGGGACACTGTAAAAGCAGTGCTAAGGGGAAGGTTCATAGCAATGCAGGCATACCTCAAGAAACAAGAAAAAAGTCAAATAAATAACCTAACTCTACACCTAAAGCAACTAGAAAAGGAAGAAATGAAGAACCCCAGGGTTAGTAGAAAGAAAGAAATCTTAAAAATTAGGGCAGAAATAAATGCAAAAGAAACAAAAGAGACTATAGCAAAAATCAACAAAGCCAAAAGCTGGTTTTTAGAGAGGATAAATAAAATTGACAAACCACTAGCCAGACTCATCAAGAAACAAAGGAAGAAAAATCAAATCACTAAAATTAGAAATGAAAATGGAGAGATCACAACAGACAACACAGAAATACAAAAGATCATGAGACTACTATCAGCAATTATATGCCAATAAAATGGACAACGTGGAAGAAATGGACAAATTCTTAGAAAAGTACAACTTTCCAAAACTGGACCAGGAAGAAATAGAAAATCTTAACAGACCCATCACAAGCACGGAAATTGAAACTGTATTCAGAAATCTTCCAGCAAACAAAAGCCCAGGTCCAGATGGTTTCACAGCTGAATTCTACCAAAAATTTAGAGAAGAGCTAACACCTATCCTACTCAAACTCTTCCAAAAAATTGCAGAGGAAGTAAACTTCCAAACTCATTCTATGAGGCCACCATCACCCTAATACCAAAACCTGACAAGGATGCCACAAAAAAAGAAAACTACAGGCCAATATCACTGATGAACATAGATACAAAAATCCTTAACAAAATTCTAACAATAAGAATCCAACAACACATTGCAAAGATCATACATCATGACCAAGTGGGCTTTATCCCAGGGATGCAAGGATTCTTCAATATCTGCAAGTCAATCAATGTAATACACCACATTAACAAATTGAAAAATAACAGCCATATGATTATCTCAATAGATGCAGAGAAAGCCTTTGACAAAATTCAACATCCATTTATGATAAAAACCCTCCAGAAAGCAGGAATAGAAGGAACATACCTCAACATAATAAAAGCTATATATGGCAAACCCACAGCAAACATTATCCTCAATGGTAAAAAATCGAAAGCATTTCCCCTAAAGTCAGGAACAAGACAAAGGTGCCCACTCTCACCACTTTATTCAACATAGTTTTGGAAGTTTTGGCCACAGCAATCAGAGCAGAAAAAGAAATAAAACGAATCCAAATTGGAAAAGAAAAAGTAAAACTCTCACTGTTTGCAGATGACATGATTCTCTACATAGAAAACCCTAAAGACGCCACCAGAAAATTACTAGAGCTAATCAATGAATATAGTAAAGTTGCAGGATATAAAAGTAACACACAGAAATCCCTTGCATTCCTATACACTAATAATGAGAAAATAGGAAGAGAAATTAAGGAAACAATTCCATTCACCATTGCAATGAAAACAATAAAATACTTAGGAATATATCTCCCTAAAGAAACAAAAAACCTATATATAGAAAACTATAAAACACTGGTGAAAGAAATCAAAGAGGACACTAATAGATGGAGAAATATACCATATTCATGGACTGGAAGAATAAATATAGTGAAAATGAGTATTCTACCCAAAACAATCTATAGATTCAATGCAATCCCTATCAAACTACCAATGGTATTTTTCATAGAGTTAGAACAACTAATTTCACAATTTGTATGGAAATACAAAAAACCTCAAATAGCCAAAGCAATCTTGAGAAAGAAGAATGGAACTGAAGGAATCAACCTGCATGATTTCAGGGTCTACTACAAACCCACAGTCATTAAGACAGTATGGTACCGGCACAAAAACAGAAATATAGATCAATGGAACAAAATAGAGAGCCCAGAGATAAATCCATGCACCTATAGACACCTTATCTTTGACAAAGGAGGCAAAAATATACAATGGAGAAATGACAATCTCTTTAACAAGTGGTGCTGGGAAAACTGGTCAACCACTTGTAAAAGAATGAAACTAGAACACTTTCTAACACCATACAGAAAAATAAACTCAAAATGGATTAAAGATCTCAATGTAAGACCAGAAACTATAAAACTCCTAGAGGAGAACATAGGCAAAACACTCTCTGACATACATCACAGCAGGATCCTCTATGACCCACCTCCCAGAATGTTGGAAATAAAAGCAAAAATAAACAAATAGGACCTAATTAAAATTGAAAGCTTCTGCACAACAAAGGAAACTATAAGCAAAGTGAAAAGACAGCCTTCAGAATGGGAGAAAATAATAGCAAATGAAGCAACTGACAAAGAATTAAGCTCAAAAATATGCAAACAACACCTGAAGCTCAATTCCCGAAAAATAAACGACCCAATCAAAAAATGGGCCAAAGAACTAAACAGACATTTCTCCAAAGAAGACATACAGATGGCTAGCAAACACATGAAAAGATGCTCAACATCACTCATTATCAGAGAAATGCAAATCAAAACCACAATGAGTTACCATTTCACACCAGTCAGAATGACTGTTATCCAGAAGTCTACAAGCAATAAATCCTGGAGAGGGTGTGGAGAAAAGGGAACCCTCTTACACTGTTGGTGGGAATGCAAACTAGTACAGTCACTATGGAGAACAGTGTGGAGATTCTTTTAAAAATTGGAAATAGAACTGCCATATGACCCTGCAATCCCACTGCTAGGCATACACACTGAGGAAACCAGAATTGAAAGAGACACGTGTACCCCAATGTTCATCACAGCACTGTTTATAATAGCCAGGACATGGAAGCAACCTAGATGTCCATCAGCAGATGAATGGATAAGAAAGCTGTGGTACATATACACAATGGAGTATTACGGAGACATTAAAAAGAATACATTTGAATCAGTTCTAATGGGGTGGATGAAACTGGAGCCTATTATATAGAGTGAAGTAAGCCAGAAAGAAAAACACCAATACAGTATACTAACGCATATATATGGAATTTAGAAAGATGGTAACAATAACCCTGTGTACGAGACAGCAAAAGAGACACTGATGTATAGATCAGTCTTATGGACTCTGTGGGAGAGGGAGAGGATGGGGGGATTTGGGAGAATGGCATTGAAACATGTGTAATATCATGTATGAGACGAGTCGCCAGTCCAGGTTTGAAGCACGATGCTGGATGCTTGGGGCTGCTGCACTGGGACGGCCCAGAGGGAGGGCATGGGGAGGGAGGAGGGAGGAGGGTTCAGGATGGGGAGCATGGGTATACCTGTGGCGGATTCATTTCGATGTTGGGCAAAACTAATACAATATTGTAAAGTTTAAAAATAACATAAAATTTTTAAAAAAGTGAAAAAAGAAAGATTAAAAATTATCACTACTAAAGTCTGCAAATTAAGGGGAAAGAATCCAAGGCTTCACTCCCTCATTAGCCTCCAGCTCAGAATCTATGATGAATCAGACGGAGTTGAACATTTCATGAGGAACCCACCCCGTTATTCAAGCTCGTGCAAAGACAGTGTGTCTGCTCCTCTCCCTCTCTCTTGGCAGCAGAGGTGGACTCTGCATGCAGCAGGTGCAATATAAATGTATATAAGTCTTTTTTTCTAGTTGCATGTACTTGCCTATGTGCTAATACTTTGGGTTCTGCCTATTTTTGCCACTGGGGAGTGTTCCCTGTCATGCCAACCCATGAAAGAGTCTCTAACACCTGCTGCACCACCACTACAGGCATTAGGATAATAAAAGCCTCCAGCAGGAAGGGATTCACTCCTTTGGGAGCCTGGGAAAGAGGTGGGAGGGGGAGAAGGCTTGGTGGAGGTGGTAGCATTTCAGTTTGGCTGTGACAAATGAGTCTGGTATCTACAGGTAGAAAAGAGGGGAAGGGCATTCCAGGAAGAGAGAAAACAGAGGGCTCAGGTAATACAGGCAGATTTTTTTTTTTTTAGAAAACCTTTTTGCTTTGTATTGGGGTGTAGCCCATTAATAAGGCTTACCAGGTGGTGCTAGTGGTAAAGTCACCTGCCAGTGAAGGAGACACAGATGCAAGTTCAGTCCCTGATTTGGGAAGATCCCCTGGTGGAGGGCATAGCAATCCACTCCAGTATTCTTGCCTGGAGAATCCCATGGATAGAGGGGCCTGGTGGGCTAGAGTCCATGGGGTCACAAAGAGTCAGACATGACTGAAGTGACTTAGTATGCATGCACGCATAGCCAATTAACAATGCTGTGATCGTTTCAGGTGAACAGCAAAAGGACTTAGCCATATATATGCATGTATTCATTCTCCCCCAAATTTCCCTCCTATCCAGGCTGCCACATAGCACTGAGCAGAGTTTCCTGTGCTATACAGTAGGTCCTTGTTGGTTATCTATTTGAAATACAGCAGTAACACTGATAGATTTGATGTGATTGATTGGTGCACAGGATGAAGGAGCAGTGAGAAATAGAGCTCATGGGATGTTTAGGGTTGTCATAAAAATAGCCATGTCACCGCCTCTCCAAAGGCATAGCCCTGGCGGTCTGATCATTGGTATGCTGACAGGATTCCCAGGAGAGTTCTTAAATCCTTATTGTCTTGTTAATAACAACGGTGGTTCAACAAAGGGGTTCCCTGTTGTATTCAGAAGCTCTGCTAGCTGTGGTCCTTCCCAGACAGTGGCAGAAACCTGGCCCTGAAGCCAGGTCACCAGGAGAGAGACATGGACATCAGTCGTCATCACTGTCATGTTTAAAACTATAAGAAACAGTCCAGATCAAAGAGCACTGTCCTCAGACTGTTGAAATTCAATATTCTCAAGGTGATTCCATTTAAATCCAGGTGCAAATGTTTTAGGGGCTTCCCGGGTGGCTCCGAGGTAGAGAAAGTGAAAGAGAAAGTGACAGTCGCTCAGTCGTGTCCGACTCTTTGTGGCCCCAGAGACTCTACAATTCATGGAATTCTCCAGGCCAGAATACTGGAGTGGGTAGCCTACCCCTTCTCCAGGGGATCTTCCCAACCCGAGAATTGAACCAGGGTCTCCCGCACTGCAGGCGGATTCTTTACCAACTGAGCTGTGAACGAAGCGGTAAAGAATCTGCCTGCAACGCAGGAGCCAGAGAACACACAGGTTTGATCCCTGAGTCAGGAAGATGCCCTGGAGGAGGCCATGGCAACCCACTCCATATTCTTGCCTGGAAAATCCCATAGACCGAGGAGCTTGGTGGGCTACTGTCCATAGGGTCACAAAGAGTCGGACACGACTGAGAAACTTAGCAAGGACACACTCAGGCACGCACAAACCTCCTGGGCTTCCTAGGTGGTTCAATGGCAAAGAACCCACCTACCAATGCAGGAGACTTGGGTTCAGTCCCCTAGAGAAGGAAATGGCAACCCAAGTCCAGTATCCTTGCCTGGAAAATCCCACGGACAGAGGAGCCTGGTGGGCTATGGTCCATGGGGTTGCAAAAGAGTTGGATAGGACTTAATAACTAAGCAACAACTACAACAGCAAGTCTTTTAGTTTCTACATATATTAAAATAAGAAGCAGTGGTCTCTGGCTTGTGTCCTGCTGTTTTCATGTTCATATTCTCAATAGGTAAGCATTAAATGCCCCTGGGTTCTGAATACACGTGGGAAACTCAGATGTATTGCTTTATCAGCATTTGGCCGGCTTATTTGGTTTAAAGGCTGAACCAAAATAATAACATGTAAGGATGACGTGATTGTCCTCAAAATGACATTATTATACTTGAGAAGGAAGCCAGGCTGAGTTTTCATCCAGAGGAATGAAAAGAAGAGGTCTGAGATGCATGCCTGGACAGCCAACAATCCCATATTTCGTAGGAACAGAAGGAGAAAGTCCACAAAGTTAAATTTCCATTTTTGAGATAAGAAAAGCCCATAGACCTGAGCAGAATATCTTTATTTTTTATGTTTTTTTTTTTTTTTTTTTTGCAGTAAAGTTAGGATTCTCTTATAGGCATGAGTCATAGATACACAGACCTGACAACACTGGATCCCTGGAAATATTTCTCATAAGAATGGAGGAGCTCTGAATCGTGATTTTGAACTCCTGAGGACTTCTGACTTGCCATCTCACTGGCTCTACGCTTGCGGCCCAGACTTTTCCTTCTGATTTCATTTCCTGTGACCATGTCTTAATGATCATTTGAGCTTCTTTTATTCATGGGGTCACAAAGAGTTGGACAAGACTGAGCAACTGAGCTGAACTGAACTGATTCATCCTCACCATCTTGAGATAAACATCTGTCATGGAAATTAACCAAAACATGTAAAGGTTTGAATTAAAATAAACATGCATCATGGAAATGAACATATTTAACATTAAGTATATTGAACCACGAGAGAAGCATGGAGGATTCCTTTGAAAATGGTAGCGTTTAAATATTTGATTTGCAAAATAGAACAGCTTGGAAATGGTGAAGACCAAAATCATGGCACCGTGACTAATGATGAAGAGTCAGTGAAAGATGGTTTAACCTCAGGATGCTCAGTGGGGGTCTGCCTGGTCTTCAAGGTCCTCCTGACTGTGAAATCTCCGTTCTTCCCCCTAACCTAGGCCCACATTTCTTCCAACAGGGGTGACTGCCACAACCCCCTCACCAGCTCCTCCTTCTTCCCCCCTCAATCTGATGAGCCTACCTATGCCTGACAAATAAACCTAGTGAAGAGACAACTTCAATCAAGCCGATCGCCTTCTTAAAAAGCCTCCAGTTGGCCTCCATCACCTCTGATCCAGGTACAGATGACTCAGCAGAAGACTATCTTTAGAAGCCCCGTAGCTTTATCCTCCAGAGAAGGCAATGGCACCCCACTCCAGTACTCTTGCCTGGAAAATCCCATGGACAGAGGAGCCTGGTGGGCTGCAGTCCATGGGGTCACTAAGAGTTGGACACGACTGAGCAACTTCACTTTCACTTTTCACTTTCATACATTGGAGAAGGAAACGGCAACCCACTCCATGTTCTTGCCTGGAGAATCCCAGGGACGGGAAGCCTAGTGGGCTGCTGTCTATGGGGTCGCACAGAGTCGGACATGATTGAAGCGACTTAGCAACAGCAGCAGCAGCTTTATCCTCAGCTTTCTCTTTCAATTTTCCCACAAATACCTTCCCTCAGCTAAACAAATGTAGTCTCTGAAAAGCAATTCACAGCACTTTCTCTCTGTCAGGGAAGATTCACAGCGCTTTCTACCTTGTTAGAGTTTAATTTTCAAAAAGGCAAAATTAAACTCTGGGCAAATATCAAATGAACACATGTTAAAGATTTTATTTAATTTATTAATTTATCACTAAAATGCTATGACCAGTTCAAAGAACATCTGAGAAGCTATTTAAGGCAACTTAATAAAATCATGTTAGAATAAGATGGTTAAGTTAGATATAAAACTGGCAAATGTCCAACGGACTATAAAATTTTATGGTCATAAGTTCCAGCAGACAGAAATCATCTGTATCAATATCACATCAAAAAGATTTATTCATCTTATTATTTCGGTTAGTGATAAGCAATGAGATAAGGAGAATTGAGTTCATTCTCCTGGTCAATCCTTGAGTGACCTTTGCCCCTGAATGATGCTGAAGGACATGTGACTCACCTTTTTTGTTATGTTGCTAAATTTTATTTTTTTTCTAACAACTTTTATAGATTTCGAGCTGTTGGTCCCCCTCCACCATCCTTGTGAAACCAACTTTGTGGCCCTCTCTCTCATAAGTAAGACAGCCAAAATGTCTAACCAGCTTATAACGAGTAATTTGGGATTGCTAGTTCTTCCTCGCTAAGTACAAGCTGAAGAGGGCAATAGGATATTTGTATGCATCCATATATTAATAAAGTGAATACCAGGAGCCCTGTTTTTGGTTCTTTGGGGTACATTATTCCACTTATTATGCTTTAATTAATTGTGCATTTCTGAAGAGTCTGTGCTGTAAGCTGGTCACCGCCCAAGGTATATATCAGTTCAGTTCAGTTCAGTCACTCAGTCGTGTCTGATTCTTTGCGACCTCATGAATTGCAGCATGCCAGGCCTTCCTGTCCATCACCAACACTTGGAGTTCACTCAAATTCATGTCCATCAAGTCTGTGATGCCATCCAGCCTTCTCATCCTCTGTCGTCCCCTTCTCCTCCTGCCCCCAATCCCTCCCAGCATCAGAGTCTTTTCCAATGAGTCAACTCTTCACATGAGGTGGCCAAAGTATTGAAGTTTCGGCTTTAGCATCAGTCCTTCCAAAGAACACCCAGGACTGATCTCCTTTAGAATGGACTGGTTGGATCTCCTTGCAGTCCAAGGGACTCTCAAGAGTCTTTTCCAACACCACAGTTCAAAAGCATCAATTCTTCGGCGCTCAGCTTTCTTCACAATCCAACTCTCACATCTATACATGACTACTGGAAAAACCATAGCCTTAACTAGACAGACCTTTCTTGGCAAAGTAATGTCCCTGCTTTTTAATATGCTATCTAGGTTGGTCATAACTTTCCTTCCAAGGAGTAAGCATCTTTTAATTTCATGGCTGCAATCACCATCTGCAGTGATTTTGGAGCCCAGAAAAATAAAGTCTGATACTGTTTCCACTGTTTCCCCATCTATTTCCCATGAGGTGATGGGACCGGATGCCATGATCTTCATTTTCTGAATGTTGAGCTTTAAGCCAACTTTTTCACTCTCCTCTTTCACTTTCATCAAGAGGCTTTTTAGTTCCTCTTCACTTTCTGCCACAGGGGTGGTGTCATCTGCATATCCGAGGTTATTGATATTTTTCCTGGCAATCTTGATTCCAGCTTGTGCTTCTTCCAGCCCAGCCTTTCTCATGATGTACTCTGCATAGAAGTCAAATAAGCAGGGTGACAATATACAGCCTTGACATACTCCTTTTCCTATTTGGAACCAGTCTGTTGTTCCATGTCCAGCTCTAACTGTTGCTTCCTGACTGGCATAGAGGTTTCTCAAGAGGCAGGTCAGGTGGTCTGGTATTCCCATCTCTTTCAGAATTTTCCAAAATTTATTGTGATCCACACAGTCAAAGGCTTTGGCATAGTCAATAAAGCAGAAAGAGATGTTTTTCTGGAACTCTCTTGCTTTTTCGATGATCTAGCGGATGTTGGCGATTTGATCTCTGGTTCCTCTGCCTTTTCTAAAACCAGCTTGAACATCTGGAAGTTCACGGTTCACATATTGCTGAAGCCTGGCTTGGAGAATTTTGAGCATTACTTTACTAGTGTGTGAGATGAGTGCAATTGTGTGGTAGTTTGAGCATTCTTTGGCATTGCCTTTCTTTGGGATTGGAATGAAAACTGACTTTTTCCAGTCCTGTGGCCACTGCTGAGTTTTCCAAATTTGCTGGCATATTGAGTTCAGCACTTTCACAGCATCATCTTCCAGGATTTGAAATAGCTCAACTGGAATTCCATCACCTCCACTAGCTTTGTTCATAGTGATGCTTTCTAAGGCCCACTTGACTTCACATTCCAGAATGTCTGGATCACATTCCAGTGATCACACCATCATGATTATCTTGGTCATGAAGATCTTCTTTGTACAGTTCTTCTGTGTATTCTTGCCACCTCTTCTTAATATCCTCTGCTTCTGTTAGGTCCATACCATTTCTGTCCTTTATCGAGCCCATCTTTGCATGAAATGTTCCTTTGGTATCTCTAATTTTCTTGAAGAGATCTCTGGTCTTTCCTATTCTGTTGTTTTCCTCTATTTCCTTGCATTGATCGCTGAGGAAGGTTTTCTTATCTCTCCTTGCTATTCTTTGGAACTCTGGATTCAGATGCTTATATCTTTGCTTTTCTCCTTTGTTTTTTGCTTTTCACAGCTATTTGTAAAGTCTCCTCAGACAGGCATTTTGCTTTGTTGCATTTCTTTTCCATGGGGATGGTCTTGATCCCTGTCTCCTATACAATGTCACAAACCTCTGTCTATAGTTCATCAGGCACTCTGTCTATCGGGTCTAGTCCCTTAAATCTATTTCTCACTTCCACTATATAATCATAAGGGATTTGATTTAGCTCATACCTGAATGGGCTAGTGGTTTTCCCTACTTTCTTTAATTTAAGTCTGAATTTGGCAATAAGGAGTTCATGATCTGAGCCACAGTCAGCTCCCGGTCTTTTTTTTTTTTTTTTTGCTGACTGTATAGAGCTTCTCCATCTTTGGCTACAAAGAATATAATCAATCTGATTTCGGTGTTGACCATCTCGAGATGTCCATGTGTAGAGTCTTCTCTTGTGTTGTTGGAAGAGGGTGTTTGCTATGACCTCTTGGTATGACCTCTTGCTATGTTCTCTTGGCAAAACTCTATTAGCCTTTGCCCTGCTTCATTCCATATTCCAAGGCCAAATTTTCCAGGTGTTTCTTGACTTCCTACTTTTGCATTCCAGTCCCCTATAATGAAAAGGACATCTTTTTTGGGTGTTCGTTCTAAAAGGTCTTGTAGGTCTTCATAGAACCGTTCAACTTCAGTGTCTTCAGTGTTACTGGTTGGGGCATAGGCTTGGATTACTGTGATATTGAATGGTTTGCCTTGGAAATGAACAGAGATCATTTGTCGTTTTTGAGATTGCATCCAAGCACTGCATTTTAGACTCTTTTGTTGATCATGATAGCTACTCCATTTAGTCTAAGGGATTCCTGCCCGCAGTAGTAGATATAATGGTCATCTGAGTTAAATTCACCCATTCCAGTCCATTTTAGTTTGCTGATTCCTGGAATGTTGATGTTCACTCTTGGCATCTCCTGTTTGACCACTTCCAATTTGCCTCGATTCATGGACCTAACGTTCCAGGTTCCTATGCAATATTGCTCTTTACAGCATTGGACCTTGCTTCTATCACCAGTCACATCCACAACTGGGTATTGTTTTTGCTTTGGCTCCATCCCTTCATTCTTTCTGGAGTTATTTCTCCACTGATCTCCAGGAGCATATTGGGCACCTACCCACCTGGGGAGTTCCTCTTTCAGTATCCTATCATTTTGCCTTTTCATACTATTCATGGGGTTCTCAAGGCAAGAATACTGAAGTGGTTTGCCATTCCCTTCTCCAGTGGACCACATTCTGTCAGACCTCCCCACCATGACCCACCCTTCTTGGGTGGCCCCACACAGCATGGCTTAGTTTCATTGAGTTAGACAAGGCTGTGGTCCATGTGATTAGATTGACTAGTTTTCTGTGATTATGGTTTCAGTGTGTCTGCCCTCTGATGCCCTCTCACAAGAGGTATATATACCAAAAATCCCTCTAAATGGGAGAAGCCACAGCAGGTAAAGGAAAGACGACTCAACCCATTCCTTCTGGCCTTTCTTGGGAAGGTTTTTAGCTGCTCCCTGCATCCGTAAACCAATATTCAGTCCTGCTCAGCTTAGAGACATAGCCCACTAGGCTAGAGCTGGAGCATTCTATTCCAAGACCCTCTTGGGTGCACCAAATACAGGCCTGCCTCAGCTATTTTTTTTTTTTTTTTTTTTTTAGAAGTTGAAGGAATAGAGAAAAAGAGAAAGACTTGAAGTGGGAGTGTATGACATGATATGAGAGTCCCTTCAGCTGGACCAAACCAGATCAAATGGCAGGGCTGTGAGGGCCATAAAAGTCTCCAGGCAAGACAACGTGAACATGAGTCAGACACAGCCTTGGTCCCAGGTCTGCCCTGGTCACCGTGTGTAATCCCTTCTGTGTTTCATCCTTGTCGTGAAGGGAAGCCTTCTATTAAGTGCCTATCAGTTGATTTGAAAGCCTGTGACCTCAGGCATGCTCCCATTTCAGAGGTCCTGCCCAAGGGCCTATATAATCTTTGAAAACTCTATTCAACTTCTTTCCTGTCTTAGTACTGGTTTAATACTCAGTATCACAATTAAATAAAGAACAGAAAAGAAAAACACATCAGGGCAACCGACACAGGCAATTTAGTCAAATAAATGTGCTTTGTTTTGAGTTAACTCAATTGCAAATAAAATGAAACAAATAAGGGTTGAAACCTATATCTTAATTTAAAATGAAAAAACTGTTTTCAAGTGTCTTATTTGGCTCCCTGTGGTTACATGAAAATACTTCCCCCCAAATCACTCCTAACCCAGGTAAGAGAAGCCAGTACACTCACTTACTTACATCCTTTATTTGGTCATTAAAGCAAAAACAAAGCTAAAAGTGCATTGTTTATAACCTTTAAATATGCAACAGGGTATTGTAGCTTGTAGAAGCTACCCAAGAGTATGTGTACACTTACAAAATGAAATGGAAAGATCCTCACAAAGGCACATGCTTAATAATTCAAGTAGGTTGAATAGTTCTTCCCAGACATCAGCAGTTCCTTAAATCAGCACTCTAGTGTGGCTCTCCTAACTTCCAGGGCTTTGTAAATCCAAGATTACTGTGTGTGTGGCTGCAAGCTGCCTGTCACGCGTGAAGCATTAAAGAATACAATATTTGCTGTGAATATTCTCATGCTTCTGATTTTGTAATAGTCAGGGCAGGCCAAACATTCACTATATTAAGACCATGCTTGTGTCCCCGGACCTAGTTATTTCCGTCAGTCTGGCTTTATAAATGCGGATGATAAACCAAGTCTCATTTATACAGTGTATCTTATGTAGAAAAGATCTGTGACTTTAGGTATCTGGTCAACCTCAAGAAATACCAGCACAGCCAGTATAATAACGTCTTCAGATAGCCATTGCTAATTTGCTGGTGGCCAGTTGCCATTAAATGAGTTGTGAAATTATTGTGATTCAGTTTCTAAGTGACTCTGATACCATTAGAAGCATGCCAGCATGGACTGATGAAAATGTAAATTGCTCAAAAATTTTCTTTAGTAAGACTGACCAGGGCTTCCCAGGTGGTGCAGTGGTAAAGAATCCTGCCAGTGCAGAAGACATGTGTTTGACCCCCGATCTGGGAGGATTCCACATGCTGTAGAGAGACTAGTCTCTTGCACCACAGCTATTTAGTCTGTGCTCTGGAGCCCAGGAGCCAAAATTACTGAGCCCACGTGCTGTGACTGCAGAAGCCCATCCACCCTAGAGCCTGTGCTCTGCAACAAGAGGAGCCACTGTAATGAGACGCCCATCCAGCACGACTAGAGAAAAGTCCTCACAGCAACAAAGACCCAGCACAGTCAAATAAATAAATAAAAATTTCTTAAAAGGGCCAACCAGAACTTGCTTTTTCAAAAAAGCAGGTTTTGCAGACAGTCTTGATGAAACCAGATTCTGAGCCTCCCACTTATTAGTTGTCAGCAAATCATAAATCCTTAGGCCCCCATATCCTTACCTGTCAGATAAGTTCAGTAGGAGAAGACCCACCAAAGGTTTGTTCTGAGCAGGAATGCAGAGCAAAGCCTGGCACAGAAGAAATGCACAGTGGCTACTAGTCATTACCATTAAAAAAATCATGGGGTATATAGCCCCTTGGGTTCAGATGGGTGGGATATTGATGACTTTGTTTCACAAATGGCCTTGCTGGGAACCCAAGAACACAAGGCCCTGGAAATATGCACTGCCTCCCTCAGGCACACAGCCATGCACGCCAACTCACCTGCCTCTGGGCAGCCTGTGCAGAGAAGCTATGTCTGGGCCAATCAATCAGAATGGTGCACCGCAGGCTTGTATACAGTTACACACAGTCATAATACGGCAGGTCATCACTGTCGCTGTAACACTCTATAGATCTGTGAACCATCTTTCCTTTTCACAATTGTTATAATCCTCCTTAAAAGCTGAGGACAGACACCAGGACTTGAGCTTTAAACTTGCCCATCAAGAGCCCAGTGTTTTCCATTTGAAATGGGCAAGATGGCTCCCAGTCTTTTAGGTAAAGACTCGGTTTTTCAGACTCACACCCCGTGATTCTGCCACCTCTTGGTAGGCTGGTCTGATGTAGTCGCTGGAATGAAGGGCACTGGTCTCAGCTTCACCTTGGCACCTGTGCCAGGACTGACTGGTCATGTTCGTGGCCCTTGTCATTGGTGCTGTTTGCTAAGTGTGAGCCTCCTCCAGCTTGTTATCTGGTCCCCAGCCTCCGCTGACCCACAGCCTTCTGCTCTCTCTCCCTGTACAAGTCAGGGTACCAGGAGCAGAGCTGCCAGATCCCTGTCCAGCCCCAGATGCTGGTCCCACCCCTTAGGAGGCCATCTAAGCATCCTTCCAGCTCTCGCCCTGCATCGTTCACTCCTTCCTGGGACTTCAGCCTGGAAGGGAAGTGGCTTCTCCCTCTAAGTCCATCATCCTCCCCATCATCCTCCAGGAGGGGAGGGATGGGGATTCCTTCTCCCTCCCTAGCAGGGCATCCCCCAAACTTCCCCTCTTTCCTCTGTGAGCCAGTCCTTCAGGGCTCAACTCAGAAGCAGCCAGGGCATCCTCCATTCTCTGTGGAAGGTCCTCTATGATCCAAACCCATCAGGTGAGACTCTTGGAAGAGAGCCACCACACAAAATGACAATGATGAAAATCCATTGCTTTACTGTCCCATGACCACCATGTGTGTCATGGGACAGTAATGTGTGTGTGTGTGTGTGTGTAGGGTTGTTAAATAGTCACATTTCAACTTACAGTTTTCCATAGATTTCTGAATGTGAAAAGAAAAATAAATTTTAATATATTAAAGGTTCTCATCATAAGACCATAAGTTTCAACAATGTCTGATGTTAACAGATGTTAACTGGACATAATGTGATGATCATTTTACAATATATAGAAATGTTAGATGATTGCATTGTACACCTGAAACTAATATACTGTTGTATATTGATTATGTCTCAATTTAAAAAGAATAAAGAAGGAACCACAAATTAGAAGTCAGAGAAGGCCCTCTATAATATTTAATGTAAAGTGGAAGTGTGGGTCACTCAGTGGTTTCTGACTGTTTGCCACTCTGTAGACTGTATACTGCTAGGCTCCTCTGTCCATGGAACTCTCCAGGCAAGAAGGTTGGAGTGGGCGGCCATTCCCTTTTTCAGGGGATCTTCCTCACCCAGGGACTGAACCCAGATTTCCTGCATTGAAGGCAGATTTTTTACCATCTGAGCCACAAGGAAGCCCTTATTTGATGGCTAAGAGGCTACCAGATGAAGTAACTACTAAGGCTGGGCTGGAAGAAGCACAAGCTGGAATCAAGATTGCCGGGAGAAATATCAATCACCTCAGATATGCAGATGACACCATAGTTATGGCAGAAAGTGAAGAGGAACTAAAAAGCCTCTTGATGAAAGTGAAAGAGGAGAGTGAAAAAGTTGGCTTCAAGCTCAACATTCAGAAAACGAAGATCATGGCATCCGGTCCCACCACTTCATGGGAAATAGATGGGGAAACAGTGGAAACAGTGCCAGACTTTATTTTTGGGGGCTCCAAAATCACTGCAGATGGTGGATGCAGCCATGAGATTAAAAGATGCTTACTCCTTGGAAGGAAAGTTATGACCAACCTAGATAGCATATTAAAAAGCAGAGACATTACTTTGCCAACTAAGGTCCGTCTAGTCAAGGCTATGGTTTTTCCAGTAGTCATGTATGGATGTAAGAGTTGGACTGTGAAGAAAGCTGAGTGCTGAAGAATTGATGCTTTTGGACTGTGGTGTTGGAGAAGACTTGAGAGTCCCCTGGACTGCAAGGAGATCAAACCAGTCCATTCTAAAGGAGATCAGCCCTGTGTGTTCTTTAGAAGGAATGATGCTAAAGCTGAAACTCCAATACTTTGGCCACCTCCTGCAAAGAGTTGACTCATTGGAAAAGATTCTGATGCTGGGAGGGATTGGGGGCAGGAGGAGAAGGGGATGACAGAGGATGAGATGGCTGGATGGCATCACCGACTCAACGGACATGGGTTTGGGTGGACTCCGGGAGTTGGTGATGGATAGGGAGGCCTGGCGCGCTGGAATTCATGGGGTCACAAAGAGTTGGACACGACTGAGTGACTGAACTGAACTGAACTGAACTGAGGGAACTCTTTGCAGAAGGAAGTTTGAAGCAAGGCTGAAAAGGAAAGTAGAGACGGGGACCAGAGTCAGCAGGAAGAAAGAGCCTGTGAAAAATCCTTACAAAAACCTAAGGGGGTTGGGGCTGCAGCCGTGTGCTGAGAACTGAGACTAGCTGTTCAGGTAGGGCAGTGTGTGCCTGAGTGTGTCCATGTCAGCAGTGAGGCAGTGAGGATTTGGGGAACAGGACGTGGGATGGCAATGTGCTGGGGATGCAGAGGTCATGCTGGGGAAGTGGAGGTCAGGGCTCACAAGTTGTTGGCAGTGCTGGACAGCCAGGCAGAGCAGAGACACACACAACTTCAGTGCATTGGGCAGAAGAGAGTCCACACTGATAGATGCATGAGCAGGAACAAGAAGTCCATGGCTGAGGAAGGGTCTTCTAGTGCAGAATTTCCTCAGCAGTTCTCAGAGTGACTCCCCGGGGTCCTGTGGTTGAGAGGCAGAACCCACCCCCTGAGGGAGAATACACTGGGTGGGCAGGACCCTGGGCATATAACTCCCGCTGTAGCCAGACTATTCTGCTGCCTTCCCTGGTGGCATAAGAACCAAAATGAAGGCTTCATAGTGTGTGACGCCTTGACATCTGGTCAACCTGGGAGGGCCTTCAGCCATCGGTCCTGGTCTCCCTCCCCACTCTGCTCTCACAAATAATTTCTCCTGGTCAAGAGGAGACCACACCCAGATCTTGCTTATCCCTGAGTGGAGGGTAAGTTCCTGCCAGGCTGCAAAACCAGTCAAAGCAACCCATCACATCATGCTATGGGACCAGGGGGTCTCTTTAAAAGAAGGAGAAGGAGGAGAAGGAGATGATGAGTGCAAAATACTTTAGTCAGTGGCTCAGGTATTTAGAGTGGTGTTCCACAAATGACTTTGACCCCTTTCCTCTCTTGGGATACAGGTTTTGAACACAGTCACTATCCTATGGAGTCTTATTAAGCTGTAAATGGCTTGCATATATTACTGTATTACCCAGGTAATGCTAGTAGTAAAGAAGCTACCTGCTAATGTAGGAGACACAAGAAGCACAGGTTTGATTCCTGGGTTAGGAAGATCCCCTGGAGTAGGAAATGGCAACCCACTCCAGTATTCTTGTCTGGAAAATTCTATGGACAGAGGAGCCTGGCAGTCTACAGTCCATAGTGAGCAAAGAGTTGGGCATGACAGAGCACACAAACACACAATATTCTGTATACAGTGTCATAAACAACACTTTTTCAGAGAATAAGATAAAAGTTGCTACCATAAAAATTCTAATATTTTCTTTCTCCTTGTTGAGTCTTAAAAACACATGCATGTACTAATAGTCCAGATATCTCAGGAAAAAGATGCCTCCAGGATCTTAGCCATCATGATAGTATAATGTCATTCAATAGAGATTATCTCTGGTTCCAAGTTCACTTGGGAAGACAAATGGTTTTACTCAAAAGGACACCATTACCACAGCTGGATGGCAGTGCAAAGTCTTGACAAGGGCTTGCTGGTCAACCTCTCAGATGTTGGGCAATAAAATGACTAAAAGAATCACGAGGTCTGAAGAAGTAAGAGAGGCAAGTTTGGTAGTTATTTTTGCCCATTAATGTGCCTTCCCAAAGGCATTATTTTGCTCAGCATTGTAGACTTTTCTCTTACAGATGTCATAAATGTATCTAGCACAATCATAAAAATGTCACTGGGATCAAAGTGACTCAGTGTCCTCCTTCCTCATAGCTGAAATATGAGTCATATTGGATTATGACCCCTAAATTGTTTTTAAGGGAATACTCATGTAGAAAGTCCAGGCTAGGATGCTGCCTGAAGTTTTTATTCTTTTTCATCCTCCCACCAGCAAATCTATAGACCTACCAGCATCTCTATCAATCTCCCCTTCTTTCCTGGTACAGTGAACAAAACCGATAAATTCCTCTGCTTGTCTTCTGGGTCCTGTCTCTTGTTCTTTTCTCAGATATTCTACTGCTCACTATTCCTCTCTCTCCCTCTCTCTCTCCCACCCAGATACACTTATTCCTTCATACCAGATTATTCATGTCAGCACACAAACCTGATCTATCTTTAAAAGACATTTCTTGACCTCTTAGTCAACTCTGGCCAAAGCCTCTTCACTTTTTGCTACTGTTTACTGTGAAACAGGTTGTTAGACCCTGAATTTAGGCACCTAAACACCCCCACCTCCTGCCATCTCTTCCTTGTAGTCCTATCTGTCCTCTATTCTCACTGCTCTGCTCATGCGGTCTTGTCAAGGACCATGACCAGTGCATGTGGCACTTCTATGTCATCACCCCATCAGACCTCTTCAGCCATCATCACAAGACCTTTGCAGCCTTAGGCACAGTCCCTTCCTCCTTTACAGGACACATGCCTCCCTTGAGTTTCTAATAGTGTCCCTCCCACCCTTCTCCCCACCACTCTGGACTCCTTTTTGGTCACCTTTGCTCTCTTCTTCACTGTCCTACACAACCTCTGCCTATTACAATGTCTGTGAATGGACTTTAGTCCTGCTTCTCTGTCTACACTTCCCGCTTAGGTCTGCTTGGTTAGCCCCACATTTGTAAATAACACCTGTGTTCTTTCCAGTCCAAAAATGTACCATAAGTTCAGACTTCTCCTCTGAACCCCAAACTTATATAACTGATCTCCCATTTAGTACCTCCATTTAAATATCTTACAGGCTTCTAAAACATCAGTGACCAAAACAGAAGTCTGGTTTCCACCCTCCATGATCTGTTTCTCCATGAGTTTTCTGCACCACATTATATGATGTTGTTGCCCAATGGGTGATCAAGATGAAAACCTAGGTGGGCCCTCTGTGTCCTCCCACCCTCCACATTCAACCAGCCGTGAAGCTCTATGTGTTGTTTTCTTATTGCTGCTCTAACAAATTACCACAGTCTTGTGGCTTATACAATACAAATTTATCACCTTAACAGTCTTAAAAGCCACACGTCTGGCATGAATCTCCTTAGGCTAAAATCAAGGTATCAGCAGAATTATGGCCTTACTGGAGACTGCAGTTCATGCACGCATGCTAAGTTGCTTCAGTCATGCCCAACTATTTGCCATCCTATGGGCTGTAGCTCACAGGGCCCTCTGTCCATGGAATTCTTCAGGCAAGAGTACTGGAATGGGTTACTGCCGAGCCCCTGGGGAAACCCAGAGGCCCTAGGGGCGAGCCCATTTCCTTGCTAATTCAGGCTTTTGGCAGAATTGTCTTCCTTGCAGTTGTTAGACTGAGAGCCCTTTTCCTTGTTGGCTACCAGCTCAGAGTCTTTCTGAAGTTTCTAGAAGCCCCTTACACATCTTGGCTCTCAGTCCCCTTTCTCCATCTTCAAAGCCAGTGATGATGGGTTGAGTCCCTCATGTTTTCAGTCTCTCCCATTGTGTCTGTTTCAGCTAGGAAAGAGTCTCTGCTTTTAAGGTTCCATTAGATCAAACCCACTCAGGTAACGCAAGATAATCTTCCCATCTCAAGATTTATATTCTTACATCTCCAAAGTCCTTCTTCCATCAGTTCACTTTCAGTTCAGTTGCTCATTCATGTGCGACTCTTTGCAACCCCATGGACTGCAGCATGCCAGGCCTCCCTGTTCATCACCAACTCCCAGAGTTTACTCAAGCTCATGTCCATTGAGTCACTGATACCATCCAACCATCTCATCCTCTGTCGTCCCCTTCTCCTCCTGCCTTCAGTCTTTCCCAGCATCAGGGTCTTTTCCAAAGAGTCAGTTCTTCACATCAGGTGGCCAAAGTATTGGAGTTCCACCTTCAACATCAGTCCTTCCAATGAATATTCAGGACTGATTTCCTTTAGAATGGACTGGTTGGATCTCCTTGCAGTCCAAGGGACTCTCAAGAGTCTTCTCCAACACCACAGTTCAAAAGCGTCAAAAGTTCAAAAGGCCCTTGGTCCTTCTTCCATAGAAGGTAACATAATCACAGATTCTGGAATTAGATATAAACATCTTCAAGAGGCTGTTTTTCTGCTAAACACATCCCATCTGTCCTGAACCCAACACACATCTCAGGTCAGTTCACACCTCTCTCTCCACTCCCACCACCCTCAGCCCCCCACCATCCTTTATCACAGATCCAATGGCCTCCTCCTATTCCTTCCCGCTCTTACTTTTCCAATTCAGTTCCTACACAGCAGGCAAAATAATATTCTAAAACCTTAGATACACAGCCTTCTTCAATCTCCAGCTTAAGCCTTCACTGTATTCCCTTTCTGGGAGAAATTTTGAGACCAAAATTCAAATGCAAAGAGGTCTTTATGATCTGCACCTCCCTCCTCTCTCCAGCATTCTTTCTCACCACTCAGTCCCTGGCTCACCAGACTGTGGTCTTTCCTGTTCTTGGAAGGATTCTCTGTCTTCCTCTAGCGCCTGAAATTCTTGGCTTTATCTTATCCTATAGGCAGTAGACAAAAAACTGTCTCCTCAGGTCTGCCTTCCCCAACCATCTTACCTAAACCAGACCCCTGATCTCACTCCATCCTGATTACAATCACATTACTCTGTTTTTGTCCCCTATAATTTGTATTCATTTCACCTTTCCATTTAGATATTTATGTGTGTGTTAGTCACTCAGTAATGTTCAACTCTTTCTGATCCCATGGACTGTGGCCCTCCAGGCTCCTACTGTCTTATATATTTATATTACTTGTTTATTGCCTCCCTCCTCAAGTTGAGCAAAAATAAAGGGCCCCCATTCTATCTGTAGCTCCATCCATTCTCCGCAGTGAGTGGTGGAGTGTTTCACATCTAGAAGCATGCCATGTTTGTTTGTTGATTGACTGAATGAAGGAACTGATGAATTAGGACCATTCCCTGAAACCTGAGGGAGTCACAATTGCATATTCAGCAGGAGAGGAAAACCCTCACTAGTGGATTTACGCAGTCCACCAGTTTATGAACTTAAGCAAGGGAAAAATGAATCTGCTAATGAGTGTGAATATTGCCCAGATTCTGGAAAGCATAAACCAAACCAAATGAATAAGGGAAAATTTTGTGTCTGCCTCAAGAACTAAGAACACTGCACTATTTGCTTTGTGCTAAACAGAGGTAGAGAACAGATGACATGACTCTGAGTTGGTATTTTAATAAACCACCGAAGATCTATAAGGACTATTAACAAAGCAATAGATGGGTCCTGCTCACCAGTGGCCTCAAACAAATGGTTACTGCCATGAGTTCTCCATGGTTAACATACAAGGGCATGTGGATTGTGTGCACATCCTCTTTATTACTGAATTTTACTGTTTTCCCTCCTCCTTCTAGAGACAATTTGTTTACTGCTTCAAAGAAAAAATAAGAACATAGAGTTAAACATATCTGTTTAACTCTAACAGTTAAGGTCTGTATTGCTTGGTTATTTGGCTTCCATCACCACACATATCTTTTCTGAGACAACTTTATGGCTGAGACAATTTTCGTCTAAAATCCATTGCTATGTTCTGTGCTCCTATCCTGGCAAACATTTCAGAAGGTGCAGCTTGATCTATCTTGCTACGCATCTGGAGTCATGGCTCTCTTCTGGGCCAGTTTATTCCCCAGGAGACACTGGGCATTGCCTGGAAAGACTGCTGGGTGTCACAACTTGGGGAGAGGGAGGGAGGAACTGGCACCTGGTGGGTAAAGACCAGGGATGCTGCTAAGCCTGCTGCAATGCAGAGGACACCTCCACAACAAAGACCCGGCAGGTCTAACATGTCGGTGGTGCCGAGGCTGAGAAATTACGTGATGGGGAAAAGAACACATGCCAGTCAGATGCTCAGTTGTATCCTGACAGCACAGGGGAGTTGAGAATGGAAGGATATACCACTGCAGCAAGGGCACATTTTGCCATTCAGAGATGGGACCCAGAGCATCACTTCTCTTTACAGTAATTGATCCGAAGACTAGCATCTTAGCCTAATTCTCTCATTTTTTTGTTGCTCAGTTGCTAAGTCACATCAAACTCTTTGCAACTCCATGGCTTGCAGCACCCCAGGCTTCCCCGTCCTTCACCCTCTCCTGGAGTTTGCTCAAACTCATGTCCATTGAGTCAGTGATGCCGTCCAAACATCTCATCCTCTGTCATCCCCTTCTCCTCCTACCTTCAATCCTTCCCAGCATCAGGGTCTTTTCCAATGAGTCAGGTCTTCACATCAGGTGACCAAGGTATTGGAGCTTCAGCTTCAGCAACAGTTCTTCCAATGAATATTCAGGGTTGATTTCAACTAGGATTGACTAGCTTGATCTCCTTGCAGTCCAAGAGACTCTCAGAGTCTTATCTCACTTATCCTTTTCCCAAACAACTTATGATGCAACGGAAATTCACCAGACCCTCTCCTGGGCACTAGTGGCTTCTGATTGCTCCTTCCTTCCTGAAGCTGCTCTCCCCTTGGTCTCAGGACTCATCCTCACCAGGATCCTCCTTGACCACTTCCTCCCATCTTCTTTGTGCCCTGGTCTCCTCCTGCCCACCCGAAAATGGTGGTCTCTCTTCATCCCACTGTGTCTCCCTAGATGATCACATTTACTTTATCCTTTTAACTCTGCCTTCATGCTGGCAACTTCCCAAAGTGCTTGTCTAAGCCAGAGACCTGACTGGGCTCCTGACTTCAATGTCCAGTTGCTTCCTGGTCATACATGTGAATGTCCTCTAAGCATCTCAAGTTCAACATCCATAGTCTTGCTTTTTCTCCTCTGTATTATGAATTTTCACTGTCTACCTGAGACCTAGCCCTGGTGGTCATCTTAGTCCTTCCCTTTCTTGCATAACTATTTCCAATTCAGCTCAAATCAGGAGTCAAGTCCAGTCACACTTTTCTCATTAACAACCTTGCCATATCCTTCCTCTGCCATTGCTATCTGTCAAGTTTGTGTTGTTTCCCCACCAATCCCCAGAGCCATCTCTCAGTGGGTCTTCCAGAGTCTACTTTTTCCTTTCTTTCATTTGGCTCTTCTCATCTACCAACAGGGCTTCTCCAGTGGCTCAGAGATAAGGAATCCACCTACAATGCAGGAGACACAGGAAACACAGATTGATCTCTGGGTGGGAAAGATCCCCTGCAGAAGGAACTAGCAACTCACTCCAGTATTCTTGCTGGGAAAATCCCAGGGTAGCAGGAGCCTGGCTGGCTACAGTCCATAGAGTCATGAAGAGTCAGACAGAACTGAGCAACTGAGCATTCAGGAGCATGCATCTACCAAAAAGATAAAACATAAATCTGATTGCTTCAATCCACCACTTAAGTATGTTCATGATTCCTGTGTACCTGGTGGATCAATTTCGACATGCCTACCCTTGCTCAAAGGCCCTGCCAAGGTCTGACCCGACCTTCCTTTCCAGCCTTGGTCCTCTTTGCGTCTCTTCTCACACCACTATTTGGGTCACACTGAGCTTCAGGCATTTATCAACACACCCTGCCTTTGTTGCTGTGGTTCAGTTGCCAAGTTGTGTCTGACTCTTTACAACACCATGACTCTGCAGCACCCTGGGCTTCCTTATCCCTCACCAGTTCCTGGAGTTTGCCCAAGTTCGTGTTCATTGCATCGGTGATAGCATCCAACTATCTCATCGTCTGTCACCGTCTTTTCCTTTTGTCTTTAATCTTTCTCAGCATCAGGGCCTTTTCCAAAGAGCAGGGTGGAGAAGGGAATGACAAACTACTCCAGCATACCTGCCGTGAGAACCCCAAGAGCTGCATAAAGAAGCCTTGGCTCTATTTTATCTTATGAACTTTCCTTACATTTTGACTGTCCCAGAATTATCACACACACACACACACACACACACACACCACTTCCTTCCTGGACACTTTCTCAGTTCCAACCAATTGAAAGGCTGAGCAGGGACTTCCCTGGTGGCCCAGTGGTTAAGAATCCACCTTCCAATGCAGGGGATGCAAGTTCAATCCCTGATTGCTGTTGTTCAGTTGCTCAGTTATGTCTGACTCTTTGGGGAACCCATGGACTGTAGCCCACCAGGCTCTTTTGTCTGTGGGATTTCCCAAGCAAGAATACTGGAGTCAGTTGCCATTTCCTCCTCCAGGGGTTCTTCCAGGTATTTAACCCCCCATCTCCTGCATTGGAGCCAGATTCTTTACTGCTGTGCCACCAGGGGAAGCCCCTCGATCCCTGGTAAGGGAGGTAAGATCCCACATGCTGTGAAGCAATTAAGCCACAACTACTGAAGCTATGCATTCTGGAGCCTGTGCCCCACAACTAGAGAAGCCTGGGAGCTGCAGAAGTCTTAGTGCTCAAAGGACAAAAGACCAGTGCATGTCCCCCCCCAAAAAATACTGAGCAGCCTCTCCTTTAGGCGTCATTTCTCTAAATGAGTCTGTCTTGGTGCCGATGACTTACTGCCCTTGTTTGTGTACTTCCATGCCTTCCTTTTGACTGTAACCTTTTGGCTGCAAAGGGCATGTTGCACACTCTGTGCCCAGCAGACACCACAGCAGCAGGATCAGAGTTGGCTCAATGATTATTTGTTGAGTTAATTAATTGAATAAACATCTATTTTGCTCTAAACACCTCTACAAGTCTTGACTCAGCTGAGAGTTGGGACTGAAATATCAACCACTCCTGGCTTAAAATTCAATTTGTCACAATTCTTTTTTGTATTTTGTGAAAGTTTAATGTTCACTAGGGCTTGTGGACATTAAAATATGAGTAATACATCAATAGCCCTTCTCCATGGAAATAAAAGACCATGATGAACATTTCTGTAAATCAATTTTCATCTTAAATCACTTCAGTCTTTCCCATTACATAATGTCAATGGAAGTCAATACCGTAAGTCTTTCAGAATTTCCTATCCATAAAGTAATTTGTAGTTTCCTACTCATTTATGCAAGTTATTAATAGTTTTATATTCTATAGCAAAGCTGAAAGCATCCAGTGCCTATCAATGCTAACTTATGCGTAAGCTTATTTATTGAACATACCATTTCTCCATCCTACCATTCCCCAGGCCCCTCTCCTAAATATAATGAGAAATTAAACACAGGGGAAAAATTGACTCTGATAATTTATTCAAATATCACTGTATGAATAAAATTTTAGTGTTACCTTTGGGTTACTCCATCAAAATATAATCAAATAGATCAAAAGTCATCTAATTATCAACTTCATTTCAGAAATCTATTACCCAATGGTAAGCATAAAAATAAGGCTATAATATCCTATAAAAAGAGAACCAGAAAGATCTGTAGACCTTATACACTAACTGACAGACCTGGTAAATATTGGGATTTTCACAAGCAACAGACTCTTATTGTTGTTCAGCCACAAAGTCCTACCCAACTCTTTGCAACCCCATGGACTGCAGCACGCCAGGCTCCCCTGTCTTTCACTACCTCCCAGAGTTTGCACAAATTCATGTCCACTGAGTCAGTGATGCTATCAAACCATCTCATCCTCTGCAGCCCACTTCTTCTCCAGGATCAGGGTCTTTCCCAGTGATTTCGCTCTTCACATCAGGTGGCCAAAGTGTTGGCACTTCAGCCTCAGCATCAGTCCAATGAATATTCAGGACTGATTTCCTTTAGGATTGACCAGCTTGATCTCCTTGCTGTCCAAAGGACTCTCAAGAGTTTTCTCCAGCATCACAATTCAAAACCATCAGTTCTTTGGCACTCAGCCTTCTTTACTGTCCAACTCTCACATCTGTACATGACTACTGGAAAACCCACACTACAACAAATAAGCAACATACCCCAACTCTGTCTAGATTAATAGGAGGATTTATCAGAAAAACATCAAGAGTGCACAGTATCAGTGCAGGTGACTGGAGACCCAGATAAGAAAATGGACAGCTTCAAGAGACCCTCAGCAAGAGGTCTGGTCAGGGAGGCTCCGTCACAAGTGAATGAACTCATTTTCTCCCCTCTGCTCAAGATCCACTTCTAGGGCTGATGTGTCCAATTAGCTCAGGTTGGGTCACACCCGTTCCTTACATCAGAACACTATATTATAGTCTACCTCAGTCAGTTCAGGCTTCCATGACAACATACCATGGACCAGGGAGGCTTAAACAACCGGCATTTATCTTCTCACAGTTATGGAGACTGCAAGTCTGAGATTAAGGTGCCAGAAGGATGGGGTTCTGGTGTGGACCCTCTTCCTGGCTTGCAGGTAGCCACCTTCTTGACATGTCCTCTCTCAGCAGATATGGAGAAAGCTCTCCAGTGTCTCTTCTGATCAGGCACCAACCCCAAATGAAGGTCCCCTTCTCATCTCATCTAACCCTAATCACCTCCCAAAAGTTCCATCTTCAAATACCACCCCATGAGAGATTGGGGCTTCAAGTAGTGAGTTGGGGGAAGCACAGACACTCCTTATACAGACCCTCAGAGTATAACCCATGAGGAAGAGCTCCAAAAAGAGCAGGGATCCCCCTGGATGGCCAGACAGCAATTAAACAAGCAAATGGATTGACTGGGTGTCTGAGGTCATGATGTAATTATGGAAGACCATGGAACACTGATATAGTTAATTAAAAGTGCATGCATGCTGAGTTGCTTCAGTCATTTCCAAACCTTTGTGACCCCATGAACAATAGCCTGCCAAGCTGCTCCGTCCATGGGGACTTTCCAGGCAAGAATACTGGAGTGGGTTTCCATGCCCTCCTCCAGGGGATCTTCCCAAACCAGGGGTCAAACCTGTGTCTCTTACACTTCCTGCATTGGCAGGCGGGTTCTTCACTACCAGTGTCATCTGGGAAGCCCGCATAGCACAGGGAACTATATCCAACACTCTGTAATGGCTTACATGGGAATATAAACTTAAAAAGAAGGGGTATATGTATACGTATAACCATTTTGTTGTACACCTGGAACTAATGCAGCATTGTAAATCAACTTACTCTAACAAAAGTTTTATAAAAATAAAAATAAATTGTTTTCAATCAGAGACAATTTTGTCTTTCCTCTCCAGCAAATATTCATCTGCATTTAGAGATTTTTTTTCACAGTGAACAGTTCAGTGGTATTTAATATATTCACAATCTAAATCAACTATATTCCAATAAAAATTTTATAAAAATAAAAAGAATAAAAAGCATAGGGCACACCTCCAGAAAAAAAAAAAAGAAATAATGCAACTCAGATTTTAATGTTTTAGGGAGGAAGAAGATTACCTTTCAGCTTGGTTGTCTAGAATGATCTATTTCCAGGAGCAACTGAGGAGCTGAGATTTCACTAGCTACATTCTTTATCTGGGCATTTAGATATTTATTTCAACCAAACCCTTCCTCAGAAATCATACACCAAGATCAGGAAAGGCCATAGCTTCTGAAATTGTAGAAAGAATACTAAAATTTTATCACACATTCAGACTGTACTCTTCCATAGCCAAAAGTGACCTGAATCCTTCATGAAGCAGAGGTAGATGTTTGGATAGAGCTCATATAGCTGACCTGGAGACCTTATAAAACAGCCACTAGAAAAACGTTACATTTAGCCACTAGCAGCTCTAGACAGTGAGTAAACAGATTTGTCTTCATCACAGCTCAAGTCTACGTTGTTGCTATTGTTCAGTTGCTAAGCCATGTCTGAATCATTGCAAACCCATGGACTGTAGCATGCCAGGCTTCCCTGACCTTCGCTATCTCCTGGAGTTTGCTCAAACTCATGTTCATTGTGTTCATGCCATCCAACCATCTCACCCTCTGTTGACCCTTTCTTCTCCTGCCTTCAATCTTTCCCAGCATCAGGGTCTTTTCCAATGAATCAGTTCTTCGAATCGGGTGGCCAAAGGATTGAAGCTTCAACTTCAGTCCTTCCAATGAATATTCAGGGTTGATTCCTTTCAGGATTGACTAATTGGATCTCCTTGCAGTCCAAGGGACTCTCAAGAGTCTTCTCCAGCACCACATTTTGAAAGCATCAATTCTTTGGCACTCTGCCTTCCTTGTGGTCCAAATCTCACAGCTATACATGACCAAGTCTATGAGATCCTAACAAAAAAAATTTTTTTAAAGCAAAAGATTCCACTGAGACCCTCCAGTCAACGATTATTCCCCATTGGAACTGTAAAGATTAGTTTTTAAATCTCCAGGCACACCCCACCTGCTTCCCTCCTGAACACCTGCAGCTCCCTTTGTCAGCAGTATTACTGGTGTGATTGCAGCTCCAGGCAAAGCTCTCTGTCTGACACGTTGGGTGTTTTAGACACGACTTTGTTTCCTAGATGGTGTGAGGCATTAAAAGTGATCTCAGCAAAATACTAGACTTTTCAACCCTGCCTTTCCCAACCTCAAAAGGGGCTAGGACAAGGGGCTCATTAATGCGCCCCACATCATGTTCCAAGACAAGAACCGTCCCGGTAGCATTTCTGTTTCCTTATCCCTGGCTCTTTCTTTAGAAGACTTGCTGTTTCCTGTGTGTGCAGAACAGGATGGCAGGTACTGAGAGCTCACACATTCCCTTTCTGGACAAGAGGGGGCCTGGAGTCAGACCCCTAGCCAGGGTTCAGGCAGCCTGGGCTCCACAGAGAGCAGGAGTCAAAGGAGAACTAGGAGGTGCTTTTTGGGGTAAAGCTGACAGTCCAGCCCCAGTGCCAGTGTGGGGGTCTGGGCAGGGTGATGGCAGTGAGGCACAGCGACACCCAGAAGAGAAACAGGAGGATGGACCAGGATGCAGAGCTTGGAGCCGGGCATCTCCTGAGTTGCACATGCATCGCAGTGGGGATGTGATGGATTCTGCTGTTTCCCCACAAATTCATCCCTAGGATCTCAGCATGGGACTTTATTTAGACATGGGATCTTTGCACAGGTATTAATAATTAGTTAAAAATGAGGTCTTTCCAGAGTAAGGTGCTGCTGCTAAGTCACTTCAGTCGTGTCCGACTCTGTGCGACCCCATAGACGGCAGCCCACCAGGCTCCCCCGTCCCTGGGATTCTCCAGGCAAGAACACTGGAGTGGGTTGCCATTTCCTTCTCCAGTGCATGAAAGTGAAAAGTGAAAGTGAAGTCGCTCAATCGTATCTGACTCTTAGCGACCCCATGGACTGCAGCCCACCAGGCTCCTCCGTCCATGGGATTTTCCAGGCAAGAGTACTGGAGTGGGGTGCCATTGCCTTCTCCAGAGTAGGGTGGGCCCTAATCTGACTGGCTTTTTTTTGAAAAGAGGAGGTTAGGACACAGATGTACACATGGAGCTAACAGCTGAAGTCCTGCTGCCATATCCAGGAAACTCCCAGAAACTAGGAGAGAGGCATCAGACAGATGTCCCGCACAGCCCTCCTGAGGACTAACCCTGCCCTAGCCATGACTTCTGACCTCTGTCCAAGGCTGGAAGACAATAAATTTCTGTTGCTCAAGCCACTTAGGTTGTGTTGTTTTGTTAGAGCAGTGCTTGGAAACCAAAATGGGTGGCATGCCTTACTGAGAGGACTGTGGCCTGAAACTCCATCTTATATGATCAAAAGGTAACTCTATTTACTGTCCTTTTTGGAAAAACACCAGAAAATGTTACTTATATGACACCCCAAAGGAAACTTGAGGTTTCAATGGACTCAATGGACATGAATTTGAGCAAAGTCCGGGAGACAGTGGAGGACAGAAGAGTCTGGCAGGCTACAGTCCATGGGGTAGCAGAGTCCGAAAAGGCGTAGAGACTGAACTACAACCACCACAAAGGAAGCTTACTGCCATCGAGTGTATTAATATTTGCAAAGTCTTTCTAAGACATGAGTTTTCATCGCTTCATACGTAGCTGTCATTTAAAGAACATGGAACTGTATCTGTGTGCCAATTTGAAAAGAAAAACATTTTGTGGTCAGAAACCAGTCTTGTTCTGTTTTCATCTTTGAAATCTGCTTTAAAGATCACACTGTAACTGCTCTTCATTTTACAAGTTTCCCAATAGCTTTTGGGCCAACACCAATGAAACTTTGACCTGAATTGACCCAACTATCTCTGCAAGATAGGAGTCTGCTTTTGCACAGCCTTTTGCTGTTTAGTAGACTAATGGAGTGTGTCAGGATAGTATGCAAGACAAAGGGATCGCTGGGCTGAGAGCTTGGGGAAATTTAGACAAAATTTGTAATTTAAAGCAAATTTTGGGGGGGATTTTCTACGTGGCAGAAGAGCTCCCTTACTGTGATCTATTGAAAGTCAACCCTCAACACAAGGGTTTGTAAAAAAAAAAAAAGAGAGAGAGAGAAAAATGCAAATGATAAAAAATATATATATAAAGTAAAAACTAGAATTAAGAATTAAAGCCAGTTCTTTTCCCCCCAAAACCTTTTGCCCCAACAGAGGACAACCTTTTACAAAAACATACTGTTTGATATACATATGTCCCCTCCCTCACCTATAGCTGATTCACATTGATGTATGGCAGAAACCATCACAATATTGTAAAATAATTATCCTCCAATTAAAAGTTAAGTTAAATAAAAAAATGATGCGCATTTCAGATCATGGCACCAAATGTATATGAAGCCAGCAATAACCATCCTCTGGTTATTTTTTTCCCATTGAGCAGTGAAATGGGGCTTCCCCGGTGGCTCAGATGTTAAAGAATCTGCCTGCAATGCAGGAGCCCCGAGTTCAGTCCTTGGGTCAGGAAGGTTCCCCAGAGAAGGGAATGACTACTCATTCCAGTATTCTTGCCTGGAGAATTCCATGGACAGAGGAGCTTGGTGGCTACAGTCCATGGGGTTGTAAAGAGTCAGACATAACTGAGTGACTAACACTTCCACTTTTCAGCAGTGAAATACATACATTTACATGACAAAACGTCATTTTCTCGGAAGTGTTAATTATATGATGATCCGCAAGGTGGACAAATACATAGCTATTTGGTAAGTGTGGCACACAAAAGCCCGGTCCTCAGATGGAGGCAGACGCAGGCGTATTGCCGTTGCTCCTGTCTGAGCTGTTAGGCCTGAGGTGCTTCCTCCTTGTCCTTCAGCCAGAGCTCATGTTGTCTTCCTTGGTATCCAATCAGCTTTATTTGTCCTTGGTTTGTTTATAATCTTTCTCATGACAATTCAGAGGAGACTCACCCCCACAGCGACAGCCTAATGACATGCATGTGTCCATGGAGAGTATCAGTTTTGTCCTCCCATTAATATGCAAGAGGAGCAATGAGAAACCTGGAAAGACTGAAGACTGGATGCAATCTTCAAAGACTGAGCTGGTTGAAAAAAAATAGTGGGACAACAAAGACATGTGCAGACTGAGAAGGGATGTGACTGGTCAGAGGATTTTAGTTCTCCTTCCTCTCAAGGTTGCAAAAGGTTGCATGAGCGGGCATGCATGCAAAGTCACTTCAGTTGTGTCGGACTCTTTGGGACCCTGTGGACGGTTCAGTCCATGGGAGTCTCCAGGCAAGAATACTGGACTGGGTTGCCATGCCCTCATCCAGGGGATCTTCCCAACCCAGGGATCAAACCCCAGTCTCTTACATCTACCTGCATTGGCAGGTGGGCTCTTTACCACTAGCACGACCTAGGAGGCCCAGTAGCCATTAAATCCAGAGACACGGGTAATATTAGGTTGTCCTCTAGGTAATTCCACACGGTTGAAACCTGGACTCACCCGTTTCTCTCTGAAAAACAAGTATCTCTCCAAGGTCTCTATTTTCATTTATAAACGTATCATATCCCAGGTTATCCAGGCTCAAAACCTCCAAGTCGTTCATTAATTTCACAAACCTCTAGGTCTGAGCTATGTATGCAGTTGGGAACTCATGGCTCAGTAGGGAAATCAGAAACCAACCCAATGGCCTGTGTCACAAACCAGAGCAGCAGAAGTGTCTGTGGGTCCACAGCTAGGAGATGCCCCAACCAGCCCCGGAGCGGGGCTTGGCCAACCATTTGTCCAACCACTTACCAAAGAGAAATTGCACTGGGCTCCTTCAGAATGATTAGGGAGATTATGTACTTTTTGTTCCTCATGAGAAGAGAAGTCCTTTAGTGCCCTTCCTATCACCTCTCCTCACAGATTAAAAAAGGAGTTTCATTAGAACAAACTCAATAAAATGCAATAAAACTGGTGATTTGTCTCCCCACTGAAATGGAAGTGCCATGAGAGCAGAATTATTTTCTGTTTTGTTCAAGCTTGTTGTTTACTAGGTGCTCAATTAACATTTGTTGAATGAATGAACGAGAGAATGTGTAAATAAGTGAATACGTTTCTTCCCTGTCCTCCCACAGCCAGTACGAGCCAGCAGTCATGGGGGAGTGAATCTGATGCAAACCAAGCCTTACTGGGCTGTGCCAAAGGCTAGAGAGTCCAGCAGGAAGGAAGGGCTGGCCTGGACAGCACGCACCAGCCCAGCTGATTGCCTGCCAAAGCCAAGTCCTCCAACCCTGCGACTGTGGCTGATAAGCTGCTGGTTTTGCCGCACATCTGGCTCTATGTATTCTGTTGTTTCAGAAATCATGTGAGCAGGAGAGGGGTGTTATTTAGTGACACCCCTGAAGTCCCCACCTTTGGTATTTGGGAGCTATACAGAGCATTCAACCTAGACATCTGACATTAAAGCTGGGAATCTCAAGGATGCTTCTTTAAGAACTGGTGAGATGAGGAAGGTTGATGTTGGAGTCGGGTTAAGTAGCTGCTGGGAACAGCAGCAAACCACCACTCCACTCAGCTCCACAATCCTGCTCAGCCTGGACTCATGGCCAGTAGCATGTGCTCATGGGGACAGGGCCACTCTGAGTAAGAGGGGGCCTTAGCACGGTTCCCTCCCGGCTGGCAACACAGCTTCCCTGTGTAGATGGCAGTTGCTTGACCTTAAACTAGCAGAGTGCAGCTTGCCCAGGCATTCAGTGCTTTCTCAGTGTGGGTGGTGGAAAAACAATTGATGTTTTCTGGATTCGTTAGGCCAGGTTTGTAGTCACATAGTTTATGATCAGCAGGTTCTGCATGTTTCAGGGGGCCTTGCTGTTTGGATTCAATTTTAAGTTGATAGTATCAGGCCAAGGGGGCAGCAGCCTGCCGCATTAGAAGTACTTAGGAAGTGAGGAGTGAATCCCTTCTTACCCTGTCCTGACACTCTGAAGTGTCATACTATCTTCTCCCTTCCACCACTATCACTGCCACCACCTTCATCACTGCCCTCCCCACTGCCTCCACAACCGCCGTCCTCACTGACCTGGTTACCGCCGCCACCACCACCACCTCTACCAGCTGCACCACCACTCTATCACCTCCATCACTTCCATCCCCAGTTCCACCACCATCACCTCCACCACCACACCATCACCTCCACCACCACCATTTCCTCCATCATCACCATCACCTCTACCACCACCATTACCAGCATCCTTTCCTCTCTACTGCAATTGCTCCACTACTGGAACAATTGCCACATTACCCCACCACCACCACCACCATCACCACCACTCTATCACCTCCATCACTTCCATCCCCAGTTCCATCACCATCACCTCCACCACACTTCCACCACCACCATTTCCTCCATCATCACCATCACCTCTACCACCGCCATGACCACCATCACCTCCACCACCACCACCACTCTATCACCTCCATCACTTCCATCACCAGTTCCATCACCATCACCTCCACCACCACACCATCACCTCCACCACCACCATTTCCTCCATCATCACCATCACCTCTACCACCGCCATGACCACCATCACCTCCACCAGCACCATTCCCAGCATCCTTTCCTCTCTACTGCAATTGCTCCACTACTGGAACAATTGCCACATTACCCCACCACCACCACCACCACCACCACCACTCTACCACCTCCATCACTTCCATCCCCAGTTCCATCACCATCACCTCCACCAAATCTCCACCACCACCACCACTCCCATCACTGTCACCGCCATTTCCACCACCGCCATCACCACCATCACCTCCACCAGCACCATTCCCAGCATCCTTTCCTCTCTACTGCAATTGCTCCACTACTGGAACAATTGCCACATTACCCCACCACCACCACCACTGTGTGATCTCAATTTGTCTCTGCAGTTTTCACTTGCACAAACTTTAATCCTGAATTTAGAGTTCAGAGATCCAGACTGGTTTTATTTACAGAAATGTGGTAGATTTGATCTGTGAATAAATGAAGATGAATAAGGGGATGTATTATTTTTACTAATAAAATATAGATGAGATCATATAATTTAAATGACCTTCCCTCAAAATATTATGAAAAAATTTCATTAAAAGTGGAAAAATATGTCATTTTTTTTTCAGGAGCAGAAAAGAACAAAGCAAACTTAATTCAGTGTTTGTATACCCAAAGGTTGGGCTTCCCAGGTGGCTCAGTGGTAAACCATCCACCTGCAATGCAGAAGACGCAGGAGACTCAAGTTTGATCCCTGTGATGGGAAGAGCCCCTGAAGGAGGGCATGGCTACCCACTCATAGTAGCCTGAAGAATCCCATGGACAGAGGAGCCTGGTGGGCTACAGCCTGTGGGGTCACAAAAAGTCGGACATGATTGAAGTGACTGAACACACACACACGCGTACCCAAATATCTATACTTAGAAGTGGAGACGAAAATCTTGTCTGAATTGCTATATAAGTGTCAGGTTCATCAAAAGAATCAAGAAGGAGATTGAACACTATGTAAGTGTGCTTCATTAAGCTGGAGGGAGAGGGAGTTATTTCATTGACAGGGAAGTGGCCCTCTCAGGGGAGAGAGAGTCTGGGCTTGCAGAGGGGAGATGCCATCCCAGTGGCCAGGAGGGGCATGAGTGACCAAGAGGAGGAGCTGCACATGGGTCCAGATAAAAAAGAACCACTGTAGATTCTGTATTTCAGGACATCGGCAGCCAGCAGGTCCAGTATCTTGGTATTTCTGATGAGCTCCTGCTAAGGCTGATGCTGCTGGTCTGGCGAAGGGAGGTGCTGAAGAGCAACACATTTGAGAAGGAAGAAAAAAATTCAGACTGAAAAAAAGCAGACTGAAATCCCAGCTGGGCTTTCCTGGAAGCAGCAGAAGCAGGAAGGGTGGTGGCAGAGGGCTGCAGCCCCACTGTTGCAGATAAAACTGCTCTTGGGCCCCAGAGCATCTGCAGGTGGAGAGAGGACAGCATCCTGAGGAGCACGGGAGGGGCCCTCTCCTCTTCACATGGGCCTGACACCCACATCACCACTCATGTTAGTCAGGGCTGGCCAGAGAAGCAGAACCCACAAGATGCATGAGCGAGAAAGTGAGCGGAAGAGGGCACAGGAGAGAGAGCGGTTGATTTTAAGGAGTTGGCTCAGCAAGTCTGTCCAAAAAAAAAAAAAAAAATCTAAAGGGTAGACCAGCAGGCTGGAGACCCAGAACAAGTTTCAGTTCAAATCCAAATGTGATCTTCTGGCAGAATCTTTTCTTGCTCAAGGGAGGTCAGAAGCTTTGTATTAAGACCCTGAACTGATTGCAGGAGGCTCAGCCCCATTGTGAAGGGCCATCTGTTTACTGATTTAAATGTTACTGTCATCTAAAACATACCTCTGGGCGAATACCAGGTGGCCAGCTGGGTTCCACTTGGCCCAGCCCTGCTGATACACAAAAATTAACATCACAATACTGTGATGTAATTGATTGGGGTACAACTCATCAGAAAAGACTCTGATGCTGGGAAAGATTGAGGGAAGGAGGAGAAGTGGGTGACAGAGGATGAGATGGTTGGATGGCATCACCGACTCAATGGACATGAGTTTGAGCAAACTCCAGGAGATAATGAAGGACAGGGGAGCCTGGCGTGCTGCAGTCCAAGGGATCGCAAAGAGTCAAAGATGACTTAGTGGCTGAACAAGAGCAATAGACCTCAGAATTTTATTGGGGGGGACCTCAGGATTTTTAAAGTCTCCCCCAGTTTCTAAAGTGCAGCCAAAGTGAGAACTGTGCTCTAGGAGAATAGACTTTTGAAGCATCCACAGCAGCTTGGGTCCAAGGATCTTCTCTGATTGGCTGAGGACCAAAGGGAAATCAGCCTCAGAAGCCACGTCTCAGATGTTTACAATTTCACAACAAAAATCAACAGAAGCCAGTGCCTATGTCTCAGAACAGAAAACACATGTCTAGAACATTGGGTGGCAACTGTGTCACTGGAGAGAGGCCACCCTCCAAGCAGCCTCCAAGACTCAGACATCGGACTCAAAGGGGAAATGGAAACTAAGATGAGAAAGAAAGGCAGCCACCATCACAAATTTCTACATGATATGTCTCCCCAAATGCCTCCTCTAAGAAAGAAGACAGTACGTGAAGGTTAAGTAGGGCCCCTGTTGACCTCTTGAAGAGAGATTTCTTGCAATGTAATTAACTTCCTAGGTCACGGTGCCTTGCCATCCTGCAGACATGAAACCAAGGATGATTTTTCCTCTTTATCCTCCAACCTGCCTTCAGATGCCATCTGGCTTCACTTAATATTTGAACATCAGTAACACAGGTCAAAATTTTACCAAACATGTTGTCCTGAGAACCACATTTCATTTGGGGTGGCTCCTCCAGACACCGAGGTTAGTTAGTGACATGGGGTCAGTGCTGTGACAATCTTGTAGGTCATAAGACTGCTTCAAAATATATTTTTAGTTAGAGTATAGTTGATGTACACCATTATATAAGTTACAGGTCTACAATACCGTGATTCACAATTTTAAAGGTTATACTCCATTTACAGTTATTCTAAAATATTGGCTATATTCCCAGTGTTGTACAGTATACCGTTGTAGCATATTTTATACCTAATAATTTGACCTGTTACTCCCCTATCTCTACCTTCCCCTCCTCTTTCCTTCTCCCCACTAGTATGCTGCTTTTTTGCTATATTCACCAGTACATTGCAGATTTTTTAGATTCCACGTACGTGATATCATACAGTATTCAGTTCAGTTCAGTCACTCAGTCATGTCCGACTCTTTGTGACCCCATGGACTGCAGCACGCCAGGCCTCCCTGTCCATCACCAACTCCTGGAGCTTGCTCAAACTCATGTCCATCAAGTCTGTGATGCCGTCTAACCATCTCATCCTCTGTCATTCCCTTCCTCTCCCACCTTCAATCTTTCCCAGCATCAGCTGACTCTTTGCGACCCCATGGACTGTAGCCTATCAAGCTCCTCCATCCATGGGATTTTCCAGGCAAGAGTGCTGGAGTGGATTGCCATTTCCTTCTCCAGGGGATCTTCCCAACTCAGGTATTAAACCCGGGTCTCCTGCATTGCAGGCAGACGCTTTACCATCTGAGCCACCAGGGAAGCCCCTTTATACTCTAGAGACTAAGAAATTGAACTAGCTTCACATCTAGAGTCCGAAAACCATTAAGTCCATTGTGATAGATAGATGGCAGGCCAGTACACACAGAGTGGTTGAAGAAATCTAGGACTCTAAGAAAGAGAAGAGGGCTTCAGTGTCACTGGATGTTAATTTAAAATCAGAAATTATAGACTTTGGATTTGACTTCTCAAGAACAAGAGTATTTAATTTTGGACTTTAATTACTTCAGACACAAAATTAGTTGAACTGTAACTTGCAAGGACATTTAATATTTGTGGTCTTTAATTTCTCCCTGAAAATGTGTGCTGGTCCATAGACTTGATGACACTCTTCCACCTCTCATCCTCCAGGCATGAGGGACAATTGGGCTTCTGTGCCTCTTTGGAACCTAGGGGTCACACGTAACTCGTGCTGGTCCATGGAATGTGAGCAGAGGAAATGCTGTCACTTCCGGGTGGAAGCCGTAGGCACCAGTGTGCCTAAGCTTGACATTCCCTTTGACACGTGACTAATGATATTGGCTATATTCTCAGGTGGGTGCCAGAGTAAAGACCACAGTGATGGAAAGCAGAGTCCTCAATGGATCAGTGGAGTTTATGAAAAAAAAAAAAAAAAAACCTCCCAGTGTCAATCCACCGGGATCTGGGGATTACTTGTTACAGCTGTGTAGCAGCATCTATGCTCCTAAAACAGAATTTAATAAAAGAAGGCTTTACATTCAACTTCAAGTCATCTCTGGGTTGTTGACATTGTATTCCTGGATGATCTAATGTTGACTTTTAATCACACTGCAGAATTTCAGATAAGCTACATGGGGCAATATGACTGGGGAAAAAAAGGCAAAGCAATATAGAATAAATTTTCAGTCTTGACTCCAGCCTGGCTCAAAGTTAATTTGCACATTTCATTATTCTGACCCAATGGACAGCTTCTGGGAGCAAAGCATATCCTGGCCAGCAGCCAGCCAACCCAGGAAGGTACCCCAAGGGGGAGTGGGCTGCTGAAGGCGGGAGTAAGACTGGTCTGATGGACAACCCACCAGAGCAGGACAGTCCAGCCCTGGTCAGCCAGGGGTTTATGCTTGAACCCAAAGGTTAGGCATCAAGAAAACAGAAGTGAGTGAGGCCTCTTGCATCCCCATTTCTCGTGTGCACATGTAGAAGGAATGCTACTCGACTTAACCCTCTTGGTTTCTTATTCTTAGTGACCTCTGGTCATGGGAGCATGGGTGATGACTCTTGCCTTGTGGTCCATGATTATGAGAAGCTGATCTACTAGAAGAACGTAACCAACAGGAATTTCATCTCCATCCTCCCCTCTCCACCTGGGACCAATGAGAGGCAGCAATCTTGAATAAAATGTCTGATTGGGAGATTCAACTTTACCCTCCTTAGCTGCTCCAAAACCCAGATAGGGCACGGGACAAGCTGAGAGGTGGCAAGTCCATGAGCCAAACACAGGAGCCACATCCACTGGGCTCCCTGTGGTCCACAGCAGAGCTGACCCTGTGGTCTCCATCTGCCTGTCCCTGCGTCTGCTTTCCAGTTTCCCATATGGAAAACCCACAGCCATGATGTGGCAGCTATAACATGATGTGGCAGGGGGGCCATCTTGTGCCTGAGACTTGTGGTCATGCTGGTTTCCTGTGGCTCCTGCTGGTACTAGCTGCTCACTAAGAACAAGGGGACCCCCAAGGGGCAGAGAATCTATGGCAGACTCCCAGGGAGCTACCAGGTGGTTGGAAGGTGTGTGTGTGTGTATGTGTATGTGTGTGTCTTTGGGAACCTGGCTGTTGGTGTTACTATGAAGACACATCAAAAGATGGGAAAATCTCTCTGCCTCAGCACCAACTGAAAGAGAGGCAAGAAACCATCACTGAGTATTAGCCAGAAGGGAGATTTGGAAGACTGTCAATCCATCACATGTTCAGTCGTGTGCGATTCTTGGCAACCCCATGAACAACCCCATGAACAATTCTTGGCTCCTCTGTCCATGGGATTTCCCACGCAAGAATACTGGAGTAGGTTGCTATTTCCTTCTCTAGGGGATCTTCCTGACCCAGAGCCACTAGGGAAGCCATTCCTCTGGACTAATTGGCCCTGAGATGATTCTGAGAGAGATTGGTATGCTCCTAACCACTGCCCCCTGTCTACCTATGACCAGTTTGGAATGAGATCAACGCCCTTTACAGCAGAGGAGGGAAGGCAGCCCTCCCAGCCTGCTCTGAGGGCCCCTGGCTGGACAGCCTCAGCCCCACAGGCTGGAAGAGGGCAAGTCCCATGGGAGGGAATCCAGGAGATGGTTAAAAAAAAGAGCCTAGCCCCTTGCAGTGTGTGAGGCTGTTTTATAAGATCCAGGATCAAACCAAAAGAGGAAAAGGAGCTGAACTGGCCTCTGCAGGAACCAGAGGAGATTAAACACATGGGCATGACAGTTCCTCTTAAAAAGGAAATCTTTTATAACTTAATTTCATTGAATGGGAGAAAGAGCTAACCTCCTCAAGTAGAGAGGGACTTGCAGAAAGAATGTGGTTTAAATGCTTCACTGGGTCTCTCCAGGTAGTCATTTTAAGGAAATGATTGGATCCTTATGAAGCTAGGGGATTGGTCATGTCTTCAGCTGACCTGAGGGTTCAGGAGCACAGCATCACTTCAAAGGCTGACATAGTACAGCCTATCGAGGGCTTCCCAGGTGGCACTAGAGGTAAAGAACATGCCTGCCAATGCCGGAGACATAAGAGACGTGGGTTGGATCCCTGGTTGGGAAGATCACCTAGAGGAGGGCATGGCAACCCACTCTGGTATTCTTGCCTGGAGAACCCCATGGACAGAGGAGCCTGGTGGGCTATAGTCCATAAGTTCACAAAGAGTGGACATGACTGAAGGGACTCAGCAGGCATGTACAGTATATCATGCAAAATAGTTGTGTGTGTGTGTTTGTGTGTGTGAGAGAGAGAGTACATGATCCTTTATGGGACCAGTAGGAGACATCCTCCTCCATCCTCTGAACATGAGGGTCTGTCTTGGGCAGGGATGGGATCAAGCCTGATTGTTCACACGGGGGTGGAAGGTGTGATCCAGTAACTCCTGCAAGGGAAGAGCCACACTTGGCAGTGAGACCTCAAAAAGGCTCTGACTTGCGGTCTCTGGTGTCTCCCACATTTTGCTGCAGGCTGTATAACACAGTCTTGAGGAGCTGTGCTCCTAGGCAGAGAGGTACGGATCCCAGGGTGGGGTTGTCCTTCCAGGGGAGTGGCGTTTCTTTATCAACTGGTGAAGACAGTCAGTGCTGTGATGTGGAGAGGAGGGAGACTCAGATCCAGGCTGGAAATGTATCTGGAAACGGGGGCAACCCTGGGTTCTTCCAGGAGGTTGTGAGAAGGCTCACAGCTCCCGTGCTATCTTAGTGTCCTACAAGGCAGTGCAGCTCTTTGGCTGACCCCAACTGTGTGGGCAAGTCTGCTTTGTTGACACCAAGTTGTGTGGTGGTGGAGGAGACAATGGAAGCTTTAGGAAATCAAAGTGGGGCCCACTCGGGAGTGTAAGTTCTCCTCAATTCCTAAGCTGTATGTTTAGTAGCCTAGATTTCTTCTAGCATTTTTATTACCCACATTATTTACATTTGAGATTTAAACCAATTAATTCTGTTATTATTGTTAAGTAAAAATGCTACCCCAAAATGCAGTGGATTAAAATAATGGACATCTGATCTTTTTCTCAAGATACTGTGGGTCAGGAATTCTGGAAGGGTTCCGCTGGGCCATTGTTCCTTGGAGCCTCTCATGTGGTTACCGTCAGATGTCAGTGGGGCTGCAGCCATCTGAAGGTTTGACTGGGCTGGAGGTTCAAGACGGCTCCTCTGGAAGGTTGGCCACTGATGCCGGCTGTCAGCGGGGAGTTCAGCTGCGTGGTCAGCCTGAATGCCCGTATGCTGAAGTGGCTTCTTTAGCAAGTCAGTCTCAGCATGGCCTTACTGACCTCACATTTAAAATTATGCAGGACAAGGGCCTTCCCTGGTGGTCCAGTGGTTAAAATTCTGAGCTTCCAATACAAGGGCTGTGAGTTTGACCCTTGGTCAGGGAACCAGGATCCCATATACCATGCAGAGTGACCCCCAAAATTTTTTTAAATGGTGGCGGGGGGGTGCTTCCCTAGTGGCTCAGACAATAAAGAATCTGCCTGCAGGGCATGATCCCTAGGTTGGGAAGATGCCTTGGAGAATGGAATGGCCATGCACTCCAATATTCTTGCCTGGAGAATTCCACAGAGAGAGGAACCTGGTGGACTACAGTCCATAGTCCATGGGGTTGCAAAAAGTCAGACATGACTGAATGACTATCACTCTCCCATTCATTTAAAAAAAAAAAAAAAACAAGCAATAAATAGAATTAGTGCTGTGTCATTTCAGCTGTTAAAGTTACAAGCAATCACTAAGATTAACCCAGATCCAAAGGGAAGTGCCACAACCCTCCATTCCGTGGTAGAGAAGTTACTAGGAATTTGTGGACATATTTTAGAACCACCACAAATTCTTCCCATAAAGATTCTGAGTCTACTCCAGCCCTTGAACCTGGGTGTGTGTGGCCACGTGACTTGATTTGGTCAATGGAATATCACAAAGCTGATGAAGTTTGTGCACTGAGGCAGGCCCTCTCTGGCTGCTTGTAGGAGCTCTACAACCACCATCAAGTGAACAAAGCCGTTCTAGCCTGCTAGATGATCAGCAACATATAATCCAGTTGCTTCCATCAACCCTGTGTCCTGTGAGTGGGGCCAGGCAGCCAGCCTTCCACGTGGCCTCAGAAATGTCACCGGACTGCAGACACCTGAGTGACCCAGCTGACACCACGTGGAGCAGAGGCAAGCCTTTAGCTGAGCTAAACCAAATCACCAACCTACAGAACTGTGAACAAGTAAATGATTGCTGTTTTAAGCCACTTAATCAGGTGTCTTTGTTATGCAGCAAAAACTAATTGATACAATAGCTGCTCTCTTCACCATCCTTCTTGCCCAGGTCTCACTCACCTTCCTGGGCTCCAAATTATGTTAAGGAACAATTATTATTGTGTTTATGTGCTATTCTGAATTAAAAAAAAAAAAAAAGATTCAAGGCATTTTAATTCCTCTAATAGGTGGTATGTGTTAGTTTTACTTTTAGCCACTACCACAGTTTTCTGAGGAGGGGGCAACAGGGAAAGTATTCATACTTTTTTTGTCTATACTATGGAATAAGTAGACATCAAACTTTTTCATGCTATGACTATCTTAGAGTCATAGAAATGGAAGTGAAGAGACTTCAGTCTGCAGCCTCTCTCATTAACAAAGGAAGAAAGTGGCTCTGACAATTTCTTGAACTTCACTTTTTGACGTTTTAAAGCTTATTTACAAAGTTTAATTTAGCAAATGTGAAGAAAAAGGAAAAGATCAGTGCCCATAATATCACTGTCTGTTCCTCCCAGAGAAGAGGCAATGTTATTTATGGTTTTAATGTGGGGAGGGGGGGAGCAAATTACAGGACAGTGATGACTAAGCCGACCCGTCCTCATCACTCTCAACTGCCTTATGTATGTTTCAATCCAATTACAGTCAGAGCAAGCGATTCCAGAAGGAAATGCAAGAATCGGGCCTCATCAATCAGAATTAATTTTACCTAAATGACATTCGAGTTGCACCAATATGGCATCTGTGATGAGACACGGGGGCTGGCATTGTCTCTGTGGGGAATACTAATTCTGAGACTGCAGCCCCAAGTGGTGCTAGGCGTCGTCACCACCGACTGCCAACTGTGCCCTGAAGATCCCCTTGCAAACCAGCTTGTCAAATGTCAGGAGCGCTACTATGAGTCTGCAGGGATCCATTTAGAACCCTTGCTCCTTCTCATTCGTATTCATCACGGTTGGTATGAATTCACAAGTGATGGCGGCAGCATAGTGTTCCTGTCAGTTCCCTAATGCCGCTTAGAAATATGAGTGCTCGTAACAAGTGACTGTCTGATTGCAGAGCAAACACTCTGGGGCAATATTTTTTTTTTTTTTTCCTTCTGGAGAGAGACTGCACTTTGGTAAAATTGGACACTCTCAACAGTCTTTCAAAGACCCTGATGCTGGGAAAGATTGAAGGCAAAAGGAGAAGAGGGTGGCAGAGGATGAGATGGCTGGATGGCATCACCGACTCAATGGACATGAATTTGAGCAAACTCTGGAAGACAGTGAAGGACAGGGGAGCCCAGCGTGCTGCAGTCCATGGGGTCTCAAAGAGTCGGACATGACTGAGCAACCGAACAGCAGTAACAACAGCAGTCTTCCTGCTTATCTGCCCCATTCACTGTGCCAGCATCCCGGGGACAAAGCCATGTGACACACAGATTGTTTCCACGGATCTCCCTCTTTCTGACACAATGGCCAGATTTTAGAGGGAAAATAGTGATTGTTTCTTCGAAACATAAAGTAGACCCATGAAGAGCGATATTCTAACAAGAGAGGTAGGTGAGATGCCAAAGGAATGAGTCTCTCTCCCCTCCCTTCTCTATGGGGAACAAACAGTGTGATCCCCTGGGTTTGTGAGAACAGGACAAGAGGCCCTTGAGAAGACAGATGCCCCTTTCTGCAGCTCAGCACCCATGGGTAGGGCTCCCTGGGGCCCAGAACAGAGCCCCAGCTCCCCAGGCTAGAATCCTGACTCCACCACTCACCACGGCTTCTCCCAAACAGACCAGTTCCTGAACCTTCTCCACCTTTGTATCTTTATCTTTAAATAGGCACGAGAATAATAACACAAGCTCCTAAAGCTGGCATATGACTTACATGTGGTTTCCCCTGCCCTGGCCAATGATACTCTTAGGAGAACGCCTGGCATATTTTGAGTGTTCATGGGATGTTAACTTATATTATTCTCACTAATCACATAGCAAAGGTTTCCATTACTAGAACATTCCATAGATCTTGTCTGTTTCCAGAATTGGCTGTGGGTATTATATTTTGACCAAAGATAAACATTATGAGCAATGAGCCTGTTTAGTTTAGCTGGTAAAGAATTCACCTGCAATGTGGAAGTTCGATCCCTGGGTTGGGAAGATCCACTAAAGGAAGGTTTGGCAACCCACTTTGGTATTCAGTATTCCAGAAGAACCCCCATGGACAGGGGAGCCTGGCGGGCTACAATCCTGGGGGTCATAGAGTCAGACACGACTGAGTGACTGAGCACAGCACGGCATACATTATGAGACAGTTTCCAAGAACTGGAGCTGCCTGTTTCGGCAAAATATTTTTCTGCTTATCTTTCTTAGATGCCCGTGTGGCTTTGTCTTTTTTCAACTTTTCTTCTTCTTTTGTATTGAAGTATAGTTGATTTACAGTGTTTCAGATGTACATCAAAGTGATTCAATGATATATATATTCTTTTTCAGACTCTTTTCCATTATGGGTAATAATTACAAGACATTGTATATAGTTCCGTGTGCTATACAGTAGGTCTCTGTTGTCTATATATTTTGCATATAGGAATTTATATCTGCTAATCCAAAACCCCTACTTTTTCTCTCTTTCCCCTTTCTTCTCTGATAACTGTAAGTTTTTTCTATGAGCCTACTTCTGCTTTGCAAATAAGTTATCTGTGTGCGTATTTTAGATTCCACATATAAGGGATGTCGTATGGTATTTGTCTTTGTCTGACTTAATTCACGTAGTGTGGTAATCTCTAGGTCCATCCATGTTGTTGCAAATGGCTTTATTTCCTACTTTTATATGGTCTAGCAATAAGCATTTTTTCAGTGTAATGTTCTTTAAATACATTCATTGAGTCGGCAGATCATGTCCACTCGAGAAGTTATAAGAGCTAGACTGGGATCTGAAGGACTTGATGGGTCTGACTATGTGAACTTCTGGCACAGAAAGTCATTCATAAGTTAGAGAAAAATATTGCATGTTAACATGTGTATAAGGACTCGAAAAAGACGGCGCTGATGAACCTATTGGCAGGGTGGCCATGGAGATGAAGACATAAAGAACAGACTTGTGGACACAGTGGGGTGAGGAGAGGGTGGGGCAAGTTGAGAGAGTAGCACTGAATCATGTACGTTACCATGTGTGAAATAGATAGCCAGTGGGAGTTCTCTGTATGATGCAGGGAGCTCCAACCCGGTGCTCTGTGATGACCTAGGGGGTGAGATGAGGTGGAGGGGGGAGGGAGGTTCAAAAAGAGGGGACATGTGTATACCTGTGGCTGACTCATGTCTACCTACGGCAGAAACCAGCACAGTATTGTAAAGCAATTATCCTCCAATTAAAAATAGATGCATTTTAAAAAGTCATTCAACTTAACTCTCGGTTTCCTAATTAGTGCAATAAAGCTTGAGGAACCAGTTGATCGCAAGATTTTCTTCAGACTAACACTCCAGTTTAACTCCAGTTTAAGCTGTGCTTTGGAGAGTGTGTCTGCCAGGCTTCCACCTTTATTTCTAATCCTTGGCATGCAAAGAGGTACTAACTACTCATTTCTGAAGCAAACAAGTGGATTAAAAAAATAAAATCCATTTGAGAAAATGAAATTCGACTAATCTCAATTTCTCAAATGGATTTTTTTATTTTAATTTAATTTTACTGATAAACCTTTCTGGGAAGAGATAGAGGCACACTATTTGTCTTTAATAAGTGAAGAGTGTCTATTTTGCCTTGGATTATAGTCACTAGAAGAATAGTACGTGGATGTGTAACTTTGACAGTGGATTCAGTGGTGTTCCGCAAAATGTTATGTCCACATCTTAACTCCTGAAACCTGTGATTCTGACTGTACTTAGATGAAGGGTCTTTGCAGATGTAAGTAAGCTAAAAGATTTTGAGATGAGTTATCCTGGATTATTCAGGTGGACCTTAAATCCAAAGACAAGTGTCCTTTTAACAAATAGAAGAGAAGAAGACAATGTGAAGATGGAGGCAGATGTACCCACAAGCCAAGGGATGTGGATGTCACTAGAAGCTGGAAGAGGCCAAAACACAGCCCTGAAAATACTTTGGTTTCTTACTTCTGGCCTCTTGAGTGGAAAAGAATACATTTCTGTTGTGTCAAGCCACCAAGTTTGTAGTGATTTGTTACAGCAGCCACTGAAAACTAGTACAATGTCCAAGCTCACTGTTATTATTGTTCAGTCACTAAGTCACGTGTCTTTGGGACCCCATGGACTGTGGCACGCCAGGCTCCTCTGTCCTCCACTATCTCCCAAAGTTTGCTCAAATTCAAGTTCACAGTGGAGAAAAAATAACTTCTAAAGACCAAAAAAATAACTAGCTTACTGTAGTCATGGAGATGACAAAGGCATTTGCAACCTATAAAACCAACAATGAGCTGATATTCAAAATAGATCAGATCAGTCACTCAGTCATGTCCGACTCTTTGCGACCCCATGAATCGCAGCACGCCAGGCCTCCCTGTCCATCTTCTCTTTCAGTATCGTATCATTTTGCCTTTTCATACTGTTCATGGGGTTCTCAAGGCAAGAATACTGAAGTGGTTTGCCATTCCCTTCTCCAGTGGACCACATTCTGTCAAATCTCTCCACCATGACCCGCCCGTCTTGGGTTGCCCCACGGGCATGGCTTAGTTTCATTGAGTTAGACAAGGCTGTGGTCCTAGTGTGATCAAGAGCTCCCATAAGTCAAGAAGAATAGAAAGAAAGCAAAACAGAAATGTAGGCCAGAGATTTGAAGACAGTGTATTTTTAGAAAGGGCTTCTTTATCACCTTTCTAAAAATAAATATTTTATTTAAAAATTAAAAAAAAAATGAAGAGAGTGTAACTTTCACATGTCCAGTCATGTGAATTAGTTCACGGGCCTGGCACACACTGTCAAGCGTGTGTATCCTCCACAGTGGCTGTGGTCTGTGTACTTTACCGTGCAGGACTGTACAGTGTCTCTATTTCAAGCTCAGATGTCCAGAAGCAAGTGCAAAAGCAGCAATATATAGTCAGTTGTTAGGGTGTCTAGGCTAACAGTGCTGGACATAGAACAAAGTGGACTTATGAAAGTGCTCTCAGAACAGAACTCACTCATATGTAGGGTACTTACTGTATTTCATAATTAAAATGGTTTAAACATTGGAAACCCCTTGATGAAGGTGAACCCTGACTATTCATTGGAAGGACTGATGTTGAAGCTGAAGCTCCAATATTTGGTCACCTGATGCAAAGAGCTGACTCATTGGAAAACACCCAGATGCTGGGAAAGATTGAGGGCAGGAGGAGAAGGGGACAACAGAGGATGAGATGGTTGGATGGTGTCACCGACTCAATGGGCATGAATTTGAGCAAGCTCCAGGAGATAGTGGAAGGACAGGGGAGCCTGACATGTTGCAGTCCATGGGGTCACAAAGAGTCAGATGCAGCTTATCAACTAAGCAGCTTATTGAACATTGCACAAACTTGGCTGACTTTTCTCTTCACAGTGTATATGCACAATGAATCGTCTTTATTAGTTTCAGACTGGTTGTTGTAGGCAGTGACCGGTAAGTTAACACTCATTTTACATTCACTCCATCCCACCTCCCTTAAAGCAGGCCTTTCCCTGCCCAGTGAAGAATCACATGCCAGGAGAGACTGTTTAGGAGAAATCTAGAAATCAATTCTGTCGACTGACCTTTGCACTTTAGAGCAGAGCTTCAGGACTTCTGTGCAAGGTAAGCACTGCTGTCCTACACATGGAAAAGGTGAATAAAGATAGAGTCACTTAGCTCACTGATGGTTTGACACTCAAGATTGTCCCTTATTCTAAACAGTAAGCTCACACTTCCCCTCTTCTCTATGTCCATTAGTTTACTGTAATGAATCCTGAAGACTAAACAGATGTACTTGCCTGCTTGCTGAGAATCAATAATCATTTCACTACATTAAAATGTCTATTCAGCCGTTTTTCTTTGCTATGCAAACACGAGATCAATATTAATGTATCATAAAAATGTGGGACTCTGTACCCAGTGGCATCTATCTTCAGTGTGAAGGGTCTGTGTCTGTAAAAAGCTGATATATGCATGCATACACTCATCCCCAGAGTTGTATGTATGCTCTCCCTTAACCTTGAACTCTGCAGGCATCCCTCTGTCCCAGTGTGCTCACTGGAAGGACTTCTAATCCTGCAGATGAGCAGAGTAGACGAGTACCTTGAAACTGTGAAGACTGTGCCAGGCAAATAGCTGTGTGCCTGCTTCAAACCAGGACTGCAAATAGCTGGTCTACCCATCCTTGGTTATAACAACAACGGAGCATATCTAGATCCACTGATGTCTGTGCTTTTAGGAGAAACAGAAAAGGGAGGAGGAGACTTTTAAATACACGTAGACAGTATTAAATAATAAGAGTGGCCACTTGTTAATGCCAGCTGTGTGTAAATAATGTAAGAAGCAAATTTTATAGTAAAGGAACTAAAAGCCAATGCAGAACCTTCTGAATAATACTACAGTGACATTAGCTTACATTTTCAAGGCCTTTGCCTTTTACAGTGAATTCATTCTGATTCTTAGAGTAGTCTTATGTGGACAAGACAGATGTTATTATCCACAATTTTATATGAAGAATCTTGAGCTTTGGATACGATAAGTGACTTGTCTAAGGCCGTAATGTTAGCAAACCATTGTGGAGGCCCTGGTATTTTTCTCTAGACAAAAGTCTGGAATGGCCCAGGGAGAGTTGTATTTTTCCCTCTCCCTGCCTACTACAGCTTTGCTCAATTACAGTTCATTGATACCAAGTACCATTAGAAAAGGCAGACCTGACCACCAGAAAGAGGAAAAATGCCCTCAGTGGAAGGTGGTAGCTGGCAACTTTCCTGGCAGGAAGATTCACACAATGAGAAAGCCAGCTGAAGACACTGAAATCAGAGGAGCATATAGGAAAGAAATGCAAAGACCACAGGTCAGACCACACGATGTAACGAGGGGCTGGACAAGCTCACTCGTTTGCTCTCTCCCTCAGTCACGTCCGACTCTTTTGTGACCCCATGGACTGTACCCCACCAGGCTCCTCTGTCCATGGGATTCTCCAGGCAAGAATATTGGAGTAGGTTTCTATTTCCTCCTCCAGGGGATCTTCCCGACCCAGGGATCGAACCAACGTCTCCTGCATCTTCTGCATTGGCAAGTGGATTTTTTTTTTTTAACCACTATGCTACCTGGGAAGCCCAGGCTGGACAAGTCAATTAATAACCCAGGGTAGGGACTCTTACGTGACAACAGCTGGTTGAGACCCCCTAGGATGCATGGCTCATTTTATTAGAGTGATTGGGGGTTTGTTGTTGCTATTGGTACCAGAACATCCTTAATGCAGAAAAGACAGTGCATTTGGCTCATGGCTCCCTGGATGGTTCCATTGACTTCACTCTACATCTTGGGAACAGGCTGACATCGCACGCTCAGCTCAAGGAAGCACATCCTCCTGGAATATCAGGTAAAGAAATGCCTTCTGAGGATAACCAGAACGTCACTTGCCCTCTCTGTGAAAGGTAACTCAGTATTCAGGCACAGAGGCCATCCAAGGACAGCTAAAAGGTCTATCCCTATAGTAACCTCTTTGTCACCACATCACATGATAAAACCAAGGACAGCTTAACCCCAAATCAGGTAGAAAGAATCAAAAATTCAATTATTATCAAGAAGCCCATTTGAATGCACTCTTTATTGAGCACCCTCTATAGTTCAGTTCAGTCGCTCAGTCGTGTCCGACTCTTTGCGACCCCATGAATAGCAGCACTCCAGGCCTCCCTGCCCATCACCAACTCCCGGAGTTCACTCAGACTCACGTCCATCAAGTCAGGATGCCATCCAGCCATCTTATCCTCTGTCGTCCCCTTCTCCTCCTGCCCCCAATCCCTCCGAACAGCCCTGGGATTTCTTTGGAAGGAATGATGCTGAAGCTGAAACTCCAATACTTTGGCCACCTCATGAGAAGAGTTGACTCATTGGAAAAGACCCTCTATAAGCCAGGTACAATCTGGGTGTGGGAGACAGAACACTGGACAGACCCGGTCTACTCTCCGGTAGAGACAATGTACATATATAAAATGTCAGATATGAAAGATAAGACAGGGAACAAAACAGCAGGGTAGGTAGGGACAGAAGTGTCTGGGGAATTGCGGTCTATCGATCCTATGCACCCATTTTTCTGTCTCCCTTCTCTCTATCTGTCTACCTATTCCATCTACCTATCTATTCCATTTTATCTATCTACCCCTACAGCTATTTCTATATGGAGCTATAGATACATATCTGTACGTAGCTATAGTAGGGGAGACTTCTTTCCTAAGGAGACATTGGAGCAGACCCTAAAGGAAGTAAGAGAGCAGGGCCTGGCTACCCATGCCTTGAGAATCCCACAGACAGAGGAGCCTGGTGGGCCACAGTCCACGGGGTCGCAAGGAGTCTGACACAACTGGAGCGACTTAGCATGCAGCACGTAAAGGAAGTAAGGAAATAAATCTTTTGGATACTGGAGGGAGAGCACCTCAAGCAGGAGAAAGTGCAACAACAAAGACCTCGGTAGAAGCTCACTTTGCTCAACCTGAGAGGCCAGCCTGGTGGGGGAGGAGTGAGTGAGAGGGGAGTCCAATCACTGGGACGGAAGAGAGTGAAAGCCATGTGGGAGTGAGAGGGGAGTCCAATCACTGGGACGGAAGAGAGTGAAAGCCACGTGGGAGTGAGAAGGCGAGTCCAACCACTGTGACGGAAGAGAGTGAAAGCCACATGGGGATCTGGAAACATTTGGGCTCTTGCTGAGAATGAGGTGGGAGGCACTGGGCATTTCTGTCCAAGGACGGGACAGGATGAGTTTTTAAAGGGTCCTCTGGCTAGGAATTGACAAGTGAGGAGTAATGAAGATCACACAGGAGGACATCACATCTGCAACATGGATTTAAGACCACTTTCCTTTAAAAGTGAAATGTATTCTAATGTATAATTGAGCCTTGAGCTGGTAGTTATTAATGCCATTGATTAATAAAGACACTTAAAAGGCAAAACACTTAAAAACTAAACATAAAGACACTGTCCAATTTTTCTTTGTTGTGTTTAAAGCTACTAGATACTCCATATTTCCAAAATAACTGTTAATCTCAATGATAATTGTTTAGAAGTTGCCTTTGAAATCTCTTGCTCAGTAGCAAAATCCTCATTAGGAAAGCAGCCATTCAAGCCTTTGAGGAAAAAAATGGCTAAGCAGATACATAAGAATCGATACATACCAGTAAATTAAACCACTTTCCTTTGTCAACAAATCTGGAAGAGACTTATGAAACATTGTTAAAATTTCAAACACAAAAGTATTAGAATAAATTGTGTGGTAGAGAATATTAGCAGTATAATCAGATGAAAGCATAGATGTTTCCAATACTTCAGCTTAAGTATCTTCTAGATTCTATTCCAGTAAGGAGATGTTTCAATACCTCCACTTATGTATTTGCTACATTCTATTCCAGTAAGGAGATGAATAATAAACAGCATCTTTTTAAGAGCCATCAGTTGAAAAATTTATTAGAGACTACATCTTCATAAGAGTAATTTGTAAAATAGAAATGCTTGATGGAAAAACAGCATGATGGAACCACCGATGGAGAGGCTTCTTTGATTGGAACTTTTAAAAAAGCCTTTTCCACATGAAGATTATAGAAATAGCCTGACATGTGAAATTCACGTACTGCATCCTTCAAAAGCATCCTTCAAAAGCTACAGCAAATGTTGTTGCATTTATAAAGGTAAAATTTGTACATTTGCCATTAATTGCTTCATCACAAATTACCACAAACATATTGGTTTAAACCAGTCCACATCCATGATCCCATAGCTTCTGGAGTCAGGAGTTCAGGCATGGCTTAGCTGGGTCTGCTGCAGCAGGATTTCTCTCAAGACTACAGTCAAGGAGAAGGCCAGGGCTGGGGTCTCATTTGAGGCCCAACTGGGGAAGGACCTGTGGTCGGCAGGGTTCAGTACTTCACTGGCTGCAGAACTGAGTCCTCAGAAACTTGCTTGTTGTCCACTGGGGGCTGCCTTCACTTCCTGGCAGCAAGGGCCTCTCCATGTACTGGCTTAATTCATTAAAACCAGCTAGAGATGAAGAGTCAGCCAAGACAGTCACTAGCTGGTCAGAAGTTACAGCCTCATGTAATATAATGAGAGACATGACAGCTCATCACCGTTGCCATATTCTGCTGGTTAGAAGCAAGCCACAGGTCCCACCCACACTCAAGGGCAGGAGGTTTACAGGGGAGTGTGTACCAGAAGATCTGGTCATAGGATCCACCTTAGAGTGTGCCTGATACAACCTCTAACAGGTAGTATTAATAAAATCTATGCGACACTTTATAATAAGTCAGAAGGGACCAGGAAAAGTGTCCCTTAGGATAGAGTTTCATTGGCTCTTTAATGATAAAATACTTAAGAGGATTATCAAAAATTAAAAACAAACAACAGTATGCTTGCTTTGTGCAATGACAAATGTTCCAGAAACATAAGTGACAAAGTTACACTACCTAAAGGTGTTTTGAAAAGTTAACATTCCCTTTGAAAAGAAAGGCGATGCGTTAATGACGATTAAGAAATGACTTCAAAGAAACACAAGGAGGAGAAGCTGGAAGACAAGTTAATTATCTGCAAAGTGTAAAGGACATAGGATGAAGGCATCTAGGAGGGAATGATACTTCTCTGACTTTAACTTTATGTGGACTTTGACTTTTAAAAACATGTAAAAGCTCAATATTTTACCCATTTTAAAATTTTCATACAGTTTTTTAAAGGTTATACTCCATTTACACTTATTGCAAAATATTGGCCATATTCTCCTTGTGGTGCAACACATCCTTGCATATCTGACAATATACCTTACACCAATCTTACCCGCCCCCACTTCCCCTTCTCACCACTAATAACCACTAGTTTGTTCTTTGCACCTGTGAGTCTGCTTCTTTTTTGCATATTCACTAATTCATTATATTTTTTAGATTCCATATGTAAGTGATATCGTACAGTATTTGTCCTCCTCTGTCTGATTTATTTCAGTAAGCATAATGCCCTCCAAGTCCATCCATGTTACTTCAAAGGGCAAAATTTTATTCTTTTTATGGCTGAGTAGTATTCCATTGTATATGTATCTATATATGTACAGACACCCATTTTTAAAATGCTCTGTCTATAAAGGAAAGAAGGAAAAAAACTATTTATAGACAGAGCATTTTAAAATTGGGTGTTTACTAATATTGCTTAATGCGATGAAAATGCATCACCTATAAAAGCTCTAATATCTGCAGAGAGAATGAAATTGAAGTCCTTCCAATGAATATGTTTATTTCCTTCAGAACTGATGCGTTTGATTGTCTTTCAGTCCAAGGGACTCTCAAGAGCCTTCTCCAGCACTGCAAATCAAAGGCATCAGTCCTTTGGTGCTCAGCCTTCATGGTCCAACTATCACATCCCAACATGACTACTGGAAAAACCATAGCTTTGTTTATATGGATCTTTGTCAGCAAAGTCATGTCTCTGCTTTTTATTACACTGTTTAGCTTTGTCTTAGCTTTTCTTCCAAGAAGCAAGCATCTTTTAATTCCTGCAGTCACCATCTGCAGTGATTTTGGAGCCCAAGAAAATAAAATCTGTCATTGCTTCCACTTGCCACCCTCTATTTCCCATGAAGTGATGCTTATTTAATTTAGATTTTAGGTATGATTTTGGAGGAGAAAGGTGGTTCTCTCTCTTTCTCTCTCTCCCCCTCTCTGATACCTAGGAAAGAGGGATACAGAATAAGAGAGAGAAGAGAAAGAGAGAAGAAAAGACAGAGGAGGGAGAGAGAAAGACATACACACATAGAGACACACAAACTGCTTATCAGTACATATATTAGTAGTTGAACATCAACTTGACCTGTAGGTGCAGTTTGCTCTTTTGGTTGAAGCAGCAAGGGCGGAGGCAGATTGTGGGAGGCCATCCCAAACCCCCCTGCAGCTGACCAAATGTCAGCCTTATTAATGAGACTTTCACGGGATAGGAATAAGCTGTGCCCATCAGTCCCTCATAGCTCAGTTGCTCAAGAATCCGCCTGCAATGCAGGAGACCCTGGTTCGATTCCTGGATTGGGAAAATCCCCTGAAGAAGCGATAGGCTACCCACTCCAGTATTCTTGGGCTTCCCTCGTGGCTCAGCTGGTAAAGAATCCACCTGTAATGTGGGAGACCTGGGTTCGATCCCTGGGTTGAGAAGATCCTCTGAAGAAGGGAAAGACTACCCAGTCCCATATTCTGGCCTGGAGAATCCCATGGACTGTATAGTTCTTGGGGTGGCAAAGAGTCAGACTCAATTGAGCAGCCTTCACTTTCACTATCAACCCCCCGCCCCCCGCCACCGCCCCCCTCCCCCCCCCCCCCCCGCCCCGGCAAATGCAAGGGTCTTGAAACAGGAAGCAAATTTGCTCTCCGGGTTTATGTGAATTTATTTTCAACTCCACTTCAGTTTTAATGTATTTTCCATGCTGAATTACTTCTAGTTCATGGTATGCTATGATTTGTCCTCTTAATAATGAAAAAGTGAGTTGGCTAAGGACCATTTGTAACTAGATTAATTGGGAGGGCAGAACCACACTGCGCGAATCTCCAGATGCATTTTCTCATACTCACAGAACAATCAGAACAGCTTAATTAAGCATTGAGAAGCGCTCTGTTAGCGACCAGTAGCTGAGTGTGCCATTCCTGAACCGACCTGCCTTCCATCCATCCATCGCCTGGATGCCTCCTTTCATAGGAACCCGTGAGCACTGCTCATTAACTTGTCTACTGCTTCTTGAAAATGTGTTTATGCTTTTAGCATTTGTATGCCCTTGAATTAATGGTTTTATACGTTTTGTGTGAAATAGTACTATTCAGGTGAACAAATTTTCCTTTTTTTAAAGGGCCTTGCTCTTTCAGACGTTGGTTCTGTTACTGCATCACGGCTGCTCTTAAACTGTATCCTCGGGAAGATGGCTTTGTGTGCGTGCGTACTCTGCATTCCACAGTAGTGGGTTACCAGATAACGTTGTTATTTTCTAAATTGAAGTATAGCTGATTTACAATATTGTTTTAGTTTCATATGTACAACATAGTGATTCAATATGTTTATAGATTATGCTCCACTTAAAGTTATTACAAAATAATGTCTCATTTCCATGTGCTGTACAATATATCATTGTTATTTATTTTATACATGGTAATTTGTGTCTCTTAATCCCTTACCCCTATCTCCCACTTCCTTCTTCTCACTGGAAAACAATAGTTCTCTATATCTGTGAGTCTGTTTCTATTTTGTTACACACATCTATTTTTTAGATTTCACATGTAAGTGATAACAGAGTATTTGTCTTTGTCTGACATATTTCAGTAAACTTAACACTCTCTAGGTTCATCCACATTGTTGCAAAGGGCAGAATTCCATTCACTTTTATGGCTGAGTAATACTCATGTATAAATATGAATATACCACATTTTCTTTATCCAGTCACCTGTTGATGGGCGCTTAGGATGCTTCTGTATCTTGACTATTGTAAATAATGCTGCTAAAAACTTTAGGGTGCACATATGTTTTCAAATTTGTGTTTTTGTTTTCTTCAGGCACATGCACAGCAGTGGAATTGCTGGATAATATCGTATTTCTACTTTCAGTTTTCTGAGGAAACTCCATATGGATTTTCCATAACAGCTGCACCAATTAGGAATCTCATCAACAGTGTACTAGGGCTCCCTTTTCTGCAGATTCTTGCCAACATTTGTGATTTATAGACATTTTGATGATAGCCATTTTGACAGATGTGAGGTGAAGTCCCATTGGGGCTGTGATTTGCACTTCTCTTATGATTAACCATGGAGAGCATCTTTTTTATGTGCCTGTTGGCCATGTGTGTATCTTCTTTTGGAAAATGTCTGTTTGGCTACTGTGCTAATTTTTTAAATTGGGTTCTTTTTTTTTATATTGAGTATCAGCTCTTTGATATGAGCTTTTTTGTCATTGAGTATGAACTATACAAAAAAGATCTTCATGACACAGATAACCACAATGGTGTTTATCACTCACCTAGAGCCAGACATCTGGTGTCTGAAGTCAAGTGGGCCTTAGGAAGCATCACTAAAAACAAAGCTAGTGGAGGTGATGCAATTCCAGTAGAGCTCTTTCAAGTCATAAAAGATGATACTGTGAAAGTGTTGCACTCAATATGCCAGGAAAACTCAGCAGTGGCCACAGGACTGAAAAAGGTCAGTCTTCATTCCAATGCCAAAGAAAGGCAATGCCAAAAAATGTTCAAACTATGGCACAATTGCACTCATCTCACACACTAACTAAGTAATGCTCAAAATTCTCCAAGTGAGGCTTCAACAGTAGGTGAACTGAGAACTTCCAGATGTTCAAGCTGGATTTAGAAAAGGCAGAGGAGCCAAAAATCAAATTGCCAACATCCATTGGATCATCAAAAAGCAAGAGAGTTCCAGAAAAACATCTACTTCTGCTTCACTGACTACACAAAAGTCTTTGTGTGGAGCACAACAAAATGTGGAAAATTCTTTAAGAGATGGGAACAACAGACCACCTTACCTGCCTCCTGAGAAATCTGTATGCAGGTCAAAAAGCAACAGTTAGAACCAAACATGAAACAACAGACTGGTCCGAAATAGGGAAAGGAGTACATCAAGGCTGTATATTGTCACCCTGATTATTTAACTTCTGTGCAGAGTACATCATGTGAAATTTGAGGCTGGATAAAGCACAAGCTGGAATATTTCCAGGAGAAATATCAATAACCTCAGATATGCATAAAACACCACCCTTATGGCAGAAAGAAAAGAGGAGCTGAAGAGCCCCCTTGATGAAAGTGAAAGAGAAGAGTGAAAAAGTTGGCTTAAAACTCAACATTCAAAAAGCTAAGATTATGGCATCTGGTCCCATCTCTTCATGGCACCGACAGACTTTATTGTCTTGGGTTCCAAAATCACTGCAGATGGTGACTGCAGCCATGAAATTAAAAGGTGCTTGCTCTTTGGAAGAAAACCTATGACCAACCTAGACAGCATATTAAAAAGAAGAGACATTACTTTGCCAACAAAGGTCCGTCTAGTCAAAGCTATGGTTTTTCCAGTAGTCACGTATAGATGTGAGAGTTGGACTGTAAAGAAAGCTGAGTGCCAAAGAATTAATGCTTTTTCACTATGGTGTTGGAGAAGACTCTTGAGAGTCCCTTGGACTGCAAGGAGATCCCACAAAGCCATCCTAAAGGAAATCAGTCCTGAATATTCATTGGAAGGACTAATGTTGAAGCTGAAACTCCTGTACTTTGGCCACCTGATGCGAAGAACTGACTCCTTGGAAAAGACCCTGATGCTGGGAAAGATTGAAGGTGGGAGGAGAAGGGGATGACAGAGGATGAGATGGTTGGATGGCATCACCAACCCAATGGACATGAGTTTGAGCAAGCTTTGGGAGTTGTTGATGGACAGGGAGGCCCAGTGTATGGGACAGGGAGTATGATGGGACAGGGAGGCCCAGAGCCCATGGGGCGGCAAAGAGTCAGACACAACTGAGCGACTGAACTGAACAAGCTCTTCTTGTGTTTGGGTCTCAATGCCTTATCGGTCATACCAATAGTTTCTTGCATTCAGAAGGTTGTCTTTTTATTCTGTGGGTGGTTTTCTTTACTATGCAAAAGCTTTTAAGTTTAATTAGGTCTGATTTTTCATTTTTGCTTTTATTTCTTTTGCTTTAGGAAGATACAAAAATTTATTGGTAAGATAAATGTCAAAAGGTATTCCGCCTATAATCTCTTCTAGGAGTTTTATGGTTTCTGGTCTTACATTTATGGTCTTACAAAATGCCTTTAATGCATTTTGAGTTTATTGTCATATATAATGTGAGGAAATATTCTAATCTTATTTTTTTACAAGCAGCTGTAATGTGTATATATTTGTGTATGTATATACATACAATGAAATATCACTCAGCCATTCACTGGTCATAACAAACACCCTCTTCCAACAACACAAGAGAAGACTGCATACATGGACATCACCAGATGGTCAACACCGAAATCAGATTGATTATATTCTTTGCAGCCAAAGATGGAGAAGCTCTATACAGTCAGCAAAAACAAGACCAGGAGCTGACTGTGGCTCAGATCATGAACTCCTTATTGCCAAATTCAGACTTAAATTGAAGAAAGTAGGGAAAACCACTAGAACATTCAGGTACGACCTAAATCAAATCCCTTATGATTATACAGTGGAAGTGAGATATAGATTTAAGGGCCTAGATCTGATAGATAGAGTGCCTGATGAACTATGGAATGAGGTTTGTGACATTGTACAGGAGACAGGGATTAAGATCATCCCCATAGAAAAGAAATGCAAAAAAGCAAAATGGCTGTCTGGGGAGGCCTTACAAATAGCTATGAAAAGAAGAGAAGTGAAAAGCAAAGGAGAAAGGAAAGATATAAACATCTGAATGCAGAGTTCCAAAGAATAGCAAGGAGAGATAAGAAAGCCTTCTTCAGTGATCAATGCAAAGAAATAGAGGAAAATGACAGAATGGGAAAGACTAGAGATCTCTTCAAGAAAATCAGAGATACCAAAGGAACATTTCATGCAAAGATGGGCTTGATAAAGGACAGAAATGGCATGGACCTAACAGAAGCAGAAGATATTAAGAAGAGGTGGTAAGAATACACAGAAGAACTGTACAAAAAGATCTTCATGACCCAGATAATCACGATGGTGTGATCACTGACCTAGAGCCAGACATCCTGGAATGTGAAGTCAAGTGGGCCTTAGAAAGCATCACTATGAACAAAGCTAGTGGAGGTGATGGAATTCCAGTTGAGCTATTCCAAATCCTGAAAGATGATGCTGTGAAAGTGTTGCACTCACTATGCCAGCAAATTTGGAAAACTCAGCAGTGGCCACAGGACTGGAAAAGGTCAGTTTGCATTCCAATCCCAAAGAAAGGCAATGCCAAAGAATGCTCAAACTACTGCACAATTGCACTCATCTCACACGCTAATAAAGTAATGCTCAAAATTCTCCAAGCCAGGCTTCAGCAGTATGTGAACCATGAACTTCCTGATGTTCAAGCTGGTTTTAGAAAAGGCAGAGGAACCAGAGATCAAATTGCCAACATTTGCTGGGTCATCGAAAAAGCAAGAGAGTTCCAGAAAAACATCTCTTTCTGCTTTATTGACTATGCCAAAGCCTTTGACTGTGTGGATCACAATCAACTGTGGAAAATTCTGAAAGAGATGGGAATACCAGACCACCTGACCTGCCTCTTGAGAAATCTATACGCAGGTCAGGAAGCAACAGTTAGAACTGGACATAGAACAACAGACTGGTTCCAAATAGGAAAAGGAGTTCATCAAGGCTGTATATTGTCACCCTGTTTATTTGACTTCTATGCAGAGTACATCATGAGAAACGGTGGACTGGAAGAAACACAAGCTGGAATCAAGATTGCCAGGAGAAATATCAATAACCTCGGATATGCAGATGACACCACCCTTATGGCAGAAAGTGAAGAGGAACTAAAAAGCCTCTTGATGAAAGTGAAAATGGGGAGTGAAAAAGTTGGCTTCAAGCTCAACATTCAGAAAACGAAGATCATGGCATCCAGTCCCATCACTTCATGGGAAATAGATGGGAAAACAGTGGAAACAGTGTCAGACTTTATTTTTGGGGGCTCCAAAATCACTGCATATTGTGATTGCAGCCATGAAATTAAAAGACGTTTACTCCTTGGAAGGAAAGTTATGACCAACCTAGATAGCATATTCAAAAGCAGAGACATTACTTTGCCAACAAAGGTTTGTCTAGTCAAGGCTATGGTTTTTCCTGTGGTCATGTATGGATGTGAGATTTGGACTGTGAAGAAGGCTGAGCACCGAAGAATTGATGCTTTTGAACTGTGGTGTTGAAGAAGACTCTTGAGAGTCCCTTGGACTGCAAGGAGCTCCAACCAGTCCATTCTGAAGGAGATCAGCCCTGGGATATCTTTGGAAGGACTGATGGTAAAGCTGAAACTTCAGTACTTTGGCCACCTCATGCGAAGAGTTGACTCATTGGAAAAGACTCTGATGCTGGGAGGGATTGGGGGCAAGAGGAGAAGGGGACGACAGAGGATGAGATGGCTGGATGGCATCACTGACTCGATGGATGTGAGTCTCAGTGAACTCCGGATTTGGTGATGGACAGGGAGGCCTGGCGTGCTGCGATTCATGGGGTCGCAAAGAGTCGGATACGACTGAGCGACTTGTCTGATATATATATATATATATCAGACAAGTATGACTTCCCAGGTGGCACTAGTGGTAAAGAACCCTCCTGTTTTGGGAGAGACATAAGAAATGAGGTTTGATTTCTGGTTTGGGAAGATCCCATGAAGAAGGAAATGGTATCCCACTTTAGAATTCTTGCCTGGAGAATCCCATGGACAGAGGACCCTAGTGGGCTACAGTCCATAGGGTCACAAAGAGGCAGACACAACTGAAGCCACTTAGCACGTATGTATATCACTTCTGCTTACTTATTCATTTTTGGATGAACAGTTAGATGGCATTCATATCTTGACTATTATAAATAAAGCTGCCATGACCCTTGGGATGCATGGATCTTTTTGAGTTTGTGTTTCTGTTTTGTTTAGATTTATACCCAGGAATGGCTTCCTTTTGGCTCCAGAGGTAAAGAATCTGCCTGCAATGCAGGAGATATTGGAGACATGAGTTCGATCCTTGGGTCAGGAAAATCCTCTAGATAAGGTAGGTGGCAACCCACTCTAGTATTCTTGCCCCAAAATTTCTGTGAACAGAGAAATCTGGCTGGCCACAGTCCAAATAGTTGCAGAGAATCGGACACAGCTGAGTGACTAACCACATACACATATATATGTCTACTCTTGTTTTTCTTCTTTTCCCATATAGATCATTACAGAGTATTGAGATGTGTTCCCTGTACTATATAGGAGATACTTATTAGTTATCTATTTTATATATAGTAGTGTGTATACTTTGGCCACCTGATGTGAAGAACTGACTCATTAGAAAAGATCCTGATGCTGGGAAAGATTGAAGGCAGGAGGAGAAGGGGACGATAGAGGGTGAGATGGTTGGATGGCATCATCAACTCAATGGACATGAGTTTGAACAAGCTCAGGAAGATAATGAAGGACAAGGAAGCCTGCGTGCTGCAGTCCACGGGGTCCCAAAGAGTCGGACATGACTTAGCAACTGAACGACAACAAGTGTGTATATGTCAATCCCAATCTCCCAATTTAATTATTCCCCCACCTTGCTTTCTCACCTGGTACCATAAGTTTGTTTTCCGTGGGAGTTTTGATGGAAGAAAGCTTCTAGGAGTCTTCACATGGCATGAAGATAAAGACATGGCTCCTGAAAAGTAGTAGCAAACACTTTTTTCAGTTTGGGTCTACCATGAAGCTGATGCTAAGACAGGATTAGCAAGGATTATGCAACAGATGTATTAGGGGAAAGAATAGGAAAAGGTGGAGATGTAACATAGAAACCAGGCTGCAAGTCTGACACTACGAAAGGAGAGCAGGAAAGAAGAAGGAGTGAATCAGGAGGAGTCTGGGACTGTAGCACAGTTCGAAAACGTTTTGGCCAGGCCCATGGGGCTCGCCTGTCTTACCCAGTGAGAGTGCATCACCTCCTGGGACCTGCCTGCAGGAAGCATGGCTTCAGGGTGATCTCCCGGCAGCAGGAGATCTCACCAGTGCATTTCTATGGTGGACACTTACGGTAGTAAGCATTTATATGATGCTTACTACATTCTAGGCTCTTAACCCTCAATCTTTACAACGGCCCTGTGACACAGGCACTAGTGTTAGGCTCATTTTACAGGTGATTATATAACAGAGAATATAAATGGACTCTTCCTTACTCATTATAGAGTTATTTTACTTTTGTTTTAACGTTGTTTCTTAATCTTAAAGTTCTTTTCTTTATCATTATCATTTTGTTTCATTTGTCACTTTCCAATGCTCTTTTTTTTTTTAATGTGGAAAAGTTCTTTTTTATTTTTTTAAACTTTACATAATTGTATTAGTTTTGCCAAATATCAAAATGAATCCGCCACAGGTATACATGTGTTCCCCATCCTGAACCCTCCTCCCTCCTCCCTCCCCATACCATCCCTCTGGGTCATCCCAGTGCTCTAGCCCGAAGCATCCAGTATCGTGCATCGAACCTGGACTGGCATCTCGTTTCATACATGATAATTTACATGTTTCAATGCCATTCTCCCAAATCTTCCCACCCTCTCCCTCTCCCACAGAGTCCATAAGACTGTTCTATCCAATGCTTTTCTTAAGATGTTTTTGTTTTTCCTAAATCAGTATTATCCAGTCGCACTTTTGATATAAAGGAAAGTTTCCATATCTGTATTTCTCCAGACAGTAGATGCTGGCCACATGTGGCTACCAAGTAGTTGAAATATGGCAGTTTTTAGGTGAGTCTAAAATTCAGAATCTGATTTGCCAATACCTCAAGAGCAAATACAGGCTTCCAAGGGAGTGTTCTCCTGGCTCAGCTCGTAAAGAATCCACCTGCAACGTGGGAGACCTGGGTTCGATCAATGGGTTGGGAAGATGCCCTGGAGGAGGGAAAGGCTACCCACTCCAGTATTCTGGCCTGGAGAATCCCATGGGCTATATAGTCCATGGGGTCACAAAGAGTCAGACGCAGCTGAGTGACTATCACTTTCACTTTCAGGGAGTGTAGGGGTAAAGAATCTGCCTGCCAATGCAAGAGACATGGGTTTGATCCCTGGGTCAGAAAGATCTCCTGGAGAAGGGCATGGCAATCCTCTCCAGCATTCTTGCCTGGAGAATCCTGCCGGGGTCCAGCCCCGGGGGATCCAGGGAAATTCGAAGGAGAGATGGCTTCAGTGATCAGGATACGATAGCTTTAATTAAATATTAATTAGAGATATAAAGAGTAATAGAATAAGGATAGCTCAGCGAGAAAATTCAGCGGAGAAAAGAGGCTGAATAACTTGGTTTAAGTGGAAAGCTAATAAAATTCCAAAATAAGGAATTTATGTCACCTACATAAGCTGCAGGCGTCCTCCCGTTCTCCCGAAGGAGAGGAAACACTAAGGCCTCCCGGTCAGATCTTAGAAGCCCAGGCATAATTACTAGGCTTGACGAGCCTCCACGTTCCAGATAATTCAGCCAGAAGGTGAGAGAAAGAACGACATGGGGAGACCAGTCTTTCGAGGAACTGATCCCATTCTTTATTTTCCAGGGTCTGTTTTTATACACTGAGATGTTATACAAAAGTCACGTGGGAACAGCAGTCCTGACTTTTATTAAAGTCAGGTGCTTCATACAAATGTATACAGAGGTCTTAGGGGTGTTACATCATCTTCTGGCCAGGGGGGCCTGCTGACAATTTATGACCCTCTCCTTGTGACAGCGGTCAGTCAACCAAAACACTTATTTCTCCAGGGGTGATTATTCTTAAAACAGACGCCACCTTCTGAAGGTACCAGATAAAGTTACATTCCTATAGGGTGAGGGTGTAGTGGGTTTTAATTAAGGAAAGAATTTGCTTAGCCTAAGTTCTAATGTGATTAATATCAAAGGTTAATACTTATTTCTTCTATATATTCATTAATGTGTATAAGGGCAGGGGATGTGGAGACTTAGCAGTAAACATTGGCTCAACAAATGAAAAACCCTTCATCAATACAATTTCTAATCAGCCCACTATACTATACTAGTAGTTTTCTAACTTCTCTAAAGAACCTGTTTTTAGAAGGTTTAAAGCATCTCGTGCCTCTCACGGTTGGGAGGCTGTGAATAATCACATGTGGCCGGACAAGCCTGTCAGGCAGGCCAGAGAACCTTCAGACGAGTTTGTAGGTTTGGAACACTCCTGTCACGCCCAGGAATTATTATTAACTGGAGCTCTAAGTTAACTCTTTCTCCGAAAGAGGTGGTAGGGGACAGCCCCCCGTAAAGTCACAGGTGTAGGTGAGAGCACAAAGTAGTAAAGTAGGCAGACTCTGGTTTTGGGGGTAGATGCTCGAGAATTTCCAGGGGGACTCCTGAGGCTCGATCCTGCCTTTGCATATGTCGAGCCTCCTTCCTCATGACCTTTGTCACGGGTGGAGGTCCTCTGCCGGCTCCCAGCAGAATCCCATGGACAGAGGAGCCTGGTGGGCTATAGTCCAAAGGGTCACAAAGAATCAGACATGACTGAAGCCACGTAGCAGGCAGGCACACACACACACGCATGCACACAAGATGTGTGCAACTCCCAGGTGTGAACTCACAATGGTCAGGCTCAGAAGAGTGAAGTACAAAACCACAGGGACATTTTAACTGATAACAGAAAACATCACCATGTGGTAAACGAAGCTTCTTGAGTTAACACGCTCAGCACAGACCTTCCCTACAGCTAAGCTCAGTCACTCAGTCGTGTCTGACTCTGCAACCCCATGGACTGTAGCCTGTCAGGCTCCTCTCTTTATGGGATTTTCAGGCAAGAATACTAGCCTAGGTTGCCATTTCCTACTCCAGGGGACAGGGAAACCTAGTGTGCTGCGGTCCATGGGTTGCAAAAAGTTGGACACGACTGAGTGACTGAACAATAACTCTCCAGGGGATCTTCCTGATCCAGGGATGGAACCCCATGTCTCCTGCATCTGCTGGATTCTTTACCACTGAACCACTGGGGAAGCCCTTCACGGCCAAGCAACTGACCAGGAATTAAATAATTAAATAGAACTTCTGAAACCAAATCCTACCTCTGTACTCCAACCCTGAATCAATCCTTGGATACAGAGCTCTGGATGAAATAGAAAGGAGTAGCTTTACTGCTTTGGCAGGTGAAGGGGGCCACAGTGGACTAATGCCCTCAGAGCTGTGTGTCCTGACCTGGGGGGAGTTGCGAGGGTCAGGGATCAGCTTGTGGACATTCTTCTGATTGATGGGTGGGGAGATAAGTGGCAGTCAGCATCATCAACCTTCAGGTTCCAACGGGTCTGCGGTCTTCCTGCTTATGGGTAGTATACTTCTCCCACCTGGTGGGGGCTCCTGTATCTGCCAAACAGCACAAAGATATTGATATGTGTATCCCTTGAGGGGGCAGGAGACTCTGCCCCAGGTCTGCACTATCGTTTCCCTTGACTATTCCTCTCCTTGTCTGCGTATCTCCTTCCTTCCCTAATTAACCACTGGTTGAACTTGCCCTTTAGAACTCAGGGAATGAAGCCCATCTCCTGTAATTAAGAAATGGGGGAGCACAGAAAAGCTTTTTGTACCCTGGAGCCCTGGGGTCCTGCTCAGTATCACTTACCCAAATTTACATTAAGAAATTTAAAAGATCAAAAAAGGATAGACATTCCTCCAAAGAGAACATGCAGATGTGCTCAGTCATGTTCAACTCTTTGCAAACCCATGGACTGTGCAGCCCCTTAGGGTTCTCTGTCTGTGGAGTTTTCCAGGCAAGAATACTGGAGAGGGTTGTCATTTCCTTCTCCAAGGGATCTTCCCGACCCAAGGATCAAACCTGCAGCTCCTGCGTCTCCTGCTTTGGCATGAGGGTTCTCTACCACCGAGCCCATGGCCAATAAGCACATGAAAAGGTGCTCAGTGTCACTAAACATTAGGGAAACGAAAATAAAAACCACAATGAGATACTACTTCACATATAGTAAGACAGCTATTACCAAAATAAATCAGTAAACAAATAAAGGAAAAATAACAAATATTGGTGAGCATGTAGACAAATTAGTATCCTTCTGCACTAGTGGTGAGGATGTAAAACGATGTCGGTGCTGTAAGACATTTTGGTGGTTGATCAGAAGTTAAATGTAAAATAATCATATGATCCAGCCATCCTAAGCATATATCCAAGTGAACTGAAAGCATGGACTCAAACAGAGGACACCAGTGCTCTTACAGCAATGTTCACAATTGCCAGAAGGTGGAAATGGCCCAAATGCCATCAACAGACGAGTGAATCAATGAAATCCAATTTATACATACAATAGAGTAGTATTCAGCCTTAAGAAGGAAGTTCTGATACATGCTCCAAAAAGGATAAACATTGAGAACATTATCCTAAATGAAAGAAGTCAGAGATGAAAAGATATGTCTTGCATCTTCCTACTTACCTGGGATATCTAGAAGAGGCAAGTGGTTTCCCTGGTGGCTCAGACAGTAAAGAATCCACCTGCAATGGGGGAGACCTGGGTTCAATCCCTGGGTTGGGAAGATCCCCTGGAGGAGGGCATGGCAACCCACTCCAGGATTCTTGCCTGGAGAAACCCCATGGACAGAGGAGCCTGGCGGGTTACAGTCTAGGGGGTCACAAAGAGTTGGACACAACTGAGCGACTAAGCACAGCACAAAGAAACAGAGAGTAGAGTAGTGGTTACCTGAGGCTGAGAGGCGAGGGAATGGGCATTAGTACTTGATGGGTACAGAGTTCCTGTTTAAGAAGATGAAGATGCTCTGGAGATGGATGTTGGTGATGGTAGCACAACACTGTATACTTACTGCCACTTAAAAAAATGATGTTGAAGTGTTAGTCATTGAGTCATGTCCGACTCTTTGCAACCCCATGGACTATAGCCCACCAGGCCCCTCTGTCCATGGGATTCTCCAGGCAAGAATGCTGGAGTGTGTTGCCATTTCCTTCTCCAGGAGATCTTTCTGACCCAGGGATCAAACCCACGTCTTCTGTGTCTCCTGCATTTTTCAGATGGATTCTTTACTGCTGAGCCACCAGGAAAGCTCCCAGCCAGAAGATCAGTCTATCTCTTTAAAAGGATTTATCTCTCTGCCTTGATCTGTTTATTGCTTGCTTCATCAATTATAATTCCTTGTTCAGGGGAACAGAGGATGAGTTTCTACAAACCCTTTTAAGAGCAGGAACCACAAGAATCTGTTGCCCTCATGATGCTATTCTAAGGAATTAGAGCTACCTGCAACTTTGCCTCTGTGGGAGAAGAAAAAAAGAAGCCAAAGAAATAATTTGAAGAGCTTTGCCTATCACATAATTGATAAAGTACTATACAAAAGGTAAGGACAGAATTATTGCCATTAATAAATAAAGATAAAACAACGGGGACAGACCTAATTTGCTCAGTCCTGCTCCATCCATCTTTCAGATCACTTACGCCTTATTTTTTAATCAATTTATGATGCTAATGGTTTGAGCATTTTTCTTGCCACTGGGCACAGACTGTTACACAGACCCCGAGGAAGGAAGAGCTTGAATAGGAGAAAGTTCTTGTATTTGGAAAAAAAAAATGTATTTTCCTCTCAGGACTCTGCATAGATTGATTAAATCTAGAGTAAGCTCCAGAGCTGTGATTTTTTTTTTTTAACCAGAAGGCAAATGTGGTATCATTTACAGCAGAAAGATGTGTATACTTTCATATATATTTTCATTTTTATTTAAGATGACACTTTCCCATACTTAAGCAACCAGTAGTGCCGAAGTATAATCTGTGGTTTGAACTTCTAGAAAAATACTTAGATTTCCTGTGTATGATGATTAATTTTTTATATACTATGAGAATGAAGTGAAAAGTTACACTTACATCCTCAACTAACTCTTTACATTATTTGAAAGACTTGACTGTGCTATTAGTGTACTTTTTCAAGAATAATGAAAAGAGTTTTATTTTTAATTAAGATCATTGGTGATGACTACAAGTCATTGCTTCTACGCAGACATTACAGGGGACGGAAGTTTTTTGGTGTCTTATCCTTTCACACTCTTTCAAGTTTTGTAGCCTCTGTTCATTAACAGTTTCATGCAATGAGAAAGCCAGGACATGACTCTGCACATAACTGTTGATGTTGTTGACACAAAGCTCTTAGAGAGCTCAAATCCTTTCTGAATACAAGTGGGGAATTTATAGCTGTAACCTCTGCTAGGAATTTTAATGACATTTGACAGAACAGCAGTCCTCTGTAACTATTAGGGATTGGTTCCAGGACCCCAGAGATACCAATATCCAAGGGTGCTCAAGTGCATTACACAAAATGCCATATTGTTTGCATATAACCTACATTCTCCCATATACTTCAAGTCATCTCAGATTACTTATAATAGCTAATACAATATAAATGCTATGTAAATAATTAGCTTTTCATACTGTCCATGGGGTTCTCCAGGCAAGAATGCTGGAGTGAATTCTTGATGCTTTCAAATTGTGGTGTTGGAGAAGACTCTTGAGAGTCACTTAGACAGCAAGGAGAGCAAACCAGTCAATCCTACAGGAAATCAATCCTGAATATTCATTAGAAGGACTGATGCTAAAGCTGAAGCTCCAATACTTTGGCCACCTGATATGAAGAGCTGACTCACTGGAAAAGACTTGATGCTGGGAAAGATTGAAGGCAAGAGGAGAAGGGGACGACAGAGGATAAGATGGTTGGATGGTATCACCAACTCAATGGACGTGAGTTTGAGCAAGCTCCAGAAGATAGTGGAGGACAGAGGAGCTTGGTGTACTGCAGTCCATGGGGTCACAAAGAGTCAGAAACAACTTAGTGACCGAACAACGACAAATAGTACCAGGACACAGCAAATTCAGGTTCTGCTTTTTGGAATCCTCTGGAGCTCTTTTTCTTAACTATCTCTGATACAAATTTGGTTGAATCCACAGATGTGAAGCCAGAAGATATGAAGGGCCAACTGTATATTACAAGTAGACACCTAAGATCTCTGACTCCTAACCTGCCCTTCACCCCTCCACCAACTGGCTCCCCAAAGAAGATCTTCATCCAAGACCAACAGCAGGTGAAATTCAGAATATCATGTTATGGACAGCTGCTGAAGCTATTCCTGATGACCAAGGGTGAAATGTGTTGGAGATTTGGGGGATCTATGTTTGCTGACCCTGGGCTAGCCCAGGAGGCAAGATTATAACCAAGGCTTTTCCATATCTGCTATTTGCTTTTCTTTCTTCTGGGTCAGCTTCATGCTGAGCCAGCTTTCTGCTGTGGGAGCCCAGCAAAAGCAGGTGTACATATCATCTGCTTAACAATCATAAAAGGAAGCATTCTTTTTCCATACATCCAGTGAATCACCTGAGAGTAACTCTGATCTGGATAACATGCCCCTTTCCAAAGCCTTCAATGGACAATACTGTGGAATATGCACAAGGTATGGCCATATTAAAAAGCAGAGACATTACTTTGCCAACAAAGGTCCGTCTAGTCAAAGCTATGGTTTATCCAGTAGTGATGTATGGATGTGAGAGCTGGATGATAAAGAAAGCTGAGTGCCAAAGGATAGATGTTTCTGAACTGTGGTGTTGGAGAAGACTCTTGAGACTCCCTTGGACTGCAAGGAGATCCAACCAGTCAACCCTAAAGGAAATCAGTCCTGAATATTCATTGGAAGGACTGAGGCTGAAACTGAAACTCTAATAATTGGCCACCTCATTCAAAGAACTGACTCACTGGAAAAGACCCTGATCCTGGGAAAGACTGAAGGTGGGAGGATGAGGGGATGACAGAGGATGAGATGGTTGGATGGCATCACCAACTTGATGGACATGAGTTTGAGCAAGCTCCACAAGTTGATGATGGACAGGGAAGCCTGGCGTGCTCAGTCCAAGGGCTTGCAAAAAGTCAGACACAACTGAACGACTGAACTGAACAACCTTGTTTGTGTGTCCATACCAGGGTCAAGCCACACTTTGAAGAGTCACGTGGTCCAAGAGTGGAGAAAGGATGGATCCTCAGGGGAAAAAAGAATGTGATGTAGTTCCAGCAAAAGCATGGGGGATGGGGCACAGGGAAAAACAGGTGATATCCCCTTTCTCAAAATCCAAATGAGGAATGCATGCAAGAGAGACACTAAGAAAGACAGAAAGAGACAGAAGAGGAGAGAGAGTCAGAGGCACAGGAAGCACTCAGTAAATAACTTGTGGAAGATATGGTGTCCTTTCGTGGTTCTGGTGCTTCGCCTGCAACCCTGCACTCAGGCATGGTGTGGTCTATCATCTCTAAGAACTTCACATAGCAACTGATCTTAGTAGGCACCCAAGAAGGGCTGTGGAATGGATTTTCAAGATGTCGGGTCTGCATGAAATACTCTTCAAGATGTTTGCCTTAAAATATAGAAAGAGATCCTGGGGAAAGTCTGCAAATCTGGGCCCTTTCTCAAAGTAGAAACTGACAAGCATCTTAGCACAGTGTAACATCATGCGATATTATAGGCATGTTTTCCTGATGCAGCTACACACTCTGAACAAAGCCTTCTCATGTGGAGGAGACAGTGTGTCTTGAATGCAAGTTTGGGCATCGGATGGCCTCAGATCCCGACTTTGCCACTTACCAGACCTTGGGAAAATCACTTAACTCTGTCACCTTGTTTTCTCGTCTGTAAAGATTAGTATTAATAGCATCTTCCCTGGTGGCTCCGTGGTAAAGAATCTGCCTGCCAACGCAGGAGACACAGATTCAATCCCTGGGTCCAGAAGATACCCTGCAGAAGGAAATGGCAACCACCCACTCCAGTATTCTTGCCTGGGATATCACATGGATGGAGGAGCCAGGTGGGCTACGGTCCAGAGGGTCTCAAAAGACCCAGACATGGCTTAGCAACTGAACACGACTAAACAGCTATGTCAGGTGCTTGGCATATGATAGCCACTCAGTGAGTATTGGCCCTACCAGGCCTTGAAGGGGACCCTACTATGAACTCAGGCTGCCAAAGGACCCAAGGGAGACCTTGAGTGCTCAACTGTGAGACAGCGATGCTGGAGGAGAGAGAGTTACTGAAAGCAGGAGACTGACCATCAGGTAGGATGGTCTGGTTTTCTAGATGGTCCTTCTCAGTCTGTTCCCTGTGCTTCCATTTTCTGTTTCTTGTGGGAGCAGACTAGATGGGTAGCCTAACCCCGCTTTCCAACTTGGAGGGCAGAGCACACAGAATGATACAAACCTGAGGTCAGGAATCCCTCAGTCTAAGGGGCACTTGAATTCATCAGGTCATAAGGGCTGTCATCATTCTTTCTTACCTTCTTCCTCTCTCTTGCTTACACTTCTCAAAGACTCTCTGCCCTCCCACCTGAGAAGACTCTATCCTGTTTTCAGGACAGGTTGCTCTCCTCTGTACCATTCTTCCAGTATGTCTTTAAGAGTAGGGTAGTCATAAGCACTTAGTCCCTGACCTACAGGTCCTGCATTTGAACCTGCTCTGACTCTCTCTGAGATGAGCTTATGTTCCCTCTTTGCCCACCTCCATAGCCCAGCCCCAAAGTGTAATATCCAGCGTACCAACACTTCCCCACAGAAAAGAGTGGGGTAGCTATGTTGTTGTTGTTGTTTTAAAGCCAGGCAATCTAATGGGGAAAGAAGAATCTGACAACCAGACTCTTCTATGGAAAAAAAAAGCAAAACAAAACAATGAAACCGATCAGTGAACCAAAGCAGTTGGACACTTCATCTCACAAAACAAAACACGCTATTCCATTTATCCATGACTCATATGCCAGTGCCAATCCCCACCTAGACCTCTTATTCTCTGTAATAGCTTCCTGGAGGGATTGTCTCTCCACTCTACCTCCTCTATTAATTCAGACTCATCATCACAGCTATTTTATTCCCCTGTTACCTTCGTGTGATTTCACTCCCTTAGTTTCTCCTACCTGATTTTATTTTTTCCAATGTGTTTTGTGCTCTTTCCATATGAGTCATATTGCGGAGTATAATTAATAAGAAATTGGGCTTTGTTTCAAGTATGGGCTGGCTGACACTTCCAGAGATGTCCAGAATTTGGAAGAAAAGTATTAATTATGCTTTCATGTGTGGAAGTTCCGCCCTAGGTGTTTGTGGAGAGAACACACTGAAAATGGGAACAGAGATGAACGGACCCCACTGCTGCAGGAGGATCAGATTACAGGGGTGTGGTCAAGCCACAGATGTGGGTGTGTCTACGAGGAGACAGAAAACTTGCTGGAAGACCCTCAGCCTTCCCTCCCACATTTATTGGTCTTACCTCAATGAAGGACAAGGCTTCCCAGGCGGCCCAGTGGTAAAGAATCCGCCTCCGATGCAGGAGATGCAGGTTCAGTCCCTGGGTCAAGAACATCCCCTGGAGAAGGAAATGGCAACCACCCACTCCAGTGTCTTTGCCTGGGAAATCCCATGGACAGAGGAGCCTGGCAGGCTACAGTCCATGAGGTCCCAAAGAGTCAGACATGACTGAGCAACTAAACAATGACAACAAGATGAAGGACTATATTGGAATGCGCGAGTGGCTCTAATTCCAGTGATCTTTGTGCATGAGAAAATGAAGGTACCAATTTGGGCGATCAGGTTGAGTGGCAGGAGGTTACTTCACTCCCTTAGAACTCAATCAAGGGTGTTACAGAGCCCAGAGTGTGGACCTGGGCACAACACAGGCTTTCTCAGAGCTGCTGGGCTAGCTGTCTAATTCTCACAAAGCTCCACCCCAGTCTCCCCAGAAAATTCTCTGTGACTTTGCTCAAAGAGGTGAGGTCACTGCAAACATTCAGCTAGTTCACCCTCTGCGGCCGCAGTCCTCTCTCCCTCTCTGCCATCTGGCCGGTAGCTGGTTGTACAGTCTGATCCCAAGTTGAGCACTCACTAAGAATTCCCAGTGATCCCTAGAGTGGACCCTTTCAGACTACAGCTAAGCAGCTCTAGGTCTTTTTCATCATCAGTATCACCTCTCCTGCATTTTCAGAGTGAATCGAGCAGTAAGTTCAGCATGAAGTTCATGAAAACCTAAGTCTTAGGTCCTGTTGGCTTAGACATTAAAAGGACCACCACTTTTGCATAAAGTGTCCAAAATCTCCTCTATTATCTATTAACAGGTGTTACCCCTGACCTAGAGAGAGCTAGTGATGAAGGCCAGTCAAGGAATATCAGGAAAAGCAAGATCCAAAAGGCCTTTCTTCTATGGCACACATTGGAATAAACCACAGATCCCACCACACACATCGACTTTTCCTACAAAATTTGCTACAGCTCTTGAAGGGTGCTTTGGGTAAAACCATACTTGTTTCCAAGAAGCAACAGTTTGGACCCAGGCTCAGAACTTGACCTGAAGCAAGAGTGTGGTCCGTGTAGGAAGGAGAAGCAGCCCCCTTCTCAGGGGACGTGTATGGTTTCTGCCTTGTATGATATTTGTAGGTTAATATTTGCATGTGCAGAGATGCAACATGTATTTCTCTGCAGCAGAACACAGCACGCTCAAGAGCCCTCGTTCCCTCTGGTGACAGCAAAAACATATATGATCCTGATTCTTCCAGGAAGCTAGGTCCCTTCTGGTTTAAAACTTCTGGGCAAATGCTCAGACAATTCAGAATCTTGGTACTTAACCAATAGCTACCTATCATCAAACCGGTTTCGATAAAGGAATCTGCTATTTCCAAGGGAACCACTACCTCATTAAGCAAAGCCCTTTCACACCAGTACACACTGGGAAAGGGTGCCCTGCGCCACTCGTACTGAGGCGGGGGCTGGGAGGGGCTGCTCAGGGAATAGCACACCTGAGGGAGGAGAGTGGAAGGAGCAGAAAGGGGGTCCCTGGGCCTCACTTAAGATGTCGCAGAGCTGTCTTCCCTCCAGAGGCCCCAGGGGAAGGTCTGTCCCTGGCTTTCCTAGTCTTGTGGCCACAAGTCTCCAAGTTTCAAGGCCAGCACTTTCAAATCTGTCTCTGTGTTCTTCCTTCTTCAAGTCCCCTTCTCCTCTGTGCATTGTCAAATCTCCCTCTCCCTCCCTTTTATGAAGAATACCCATGATCACATTTAGGACCAACCATGACTGTCCACGATAGCCTGCCCTTATCAATATCCTTAACTTCATCATATCTGCAAAAAAAAACCCTCCCACACACTTTTTGTTATACCAGGCAATGTTCACAGGGATTTAGATATAGATACCTTTGGGGAAGCTATTTTTCAGAGGCTCCACCCTGAGGTCAAACGTATGTTTCTTCAAAGTTTCCCAGAGGCCACATATTTGAGTGGGCATCATTCCCTTTCTTAATCATATTAATAGTATTTTAGCCTCAATTAGGAAAGTTCAGTCCAGTTCAGTCGCTCAGTCATGTCCAACCCTTTGTGACCCCATGGACCACAGCATGCCAGGCCTCCCTGTCCATCACCAACTCCCAAAGCTTACTCAAACTCATGTCCATTGAGTCAGTGATGCCATCCAATCATCTCATCCTGTCATCCCCTTCTCCTCCTGCCTTCAATCTTTCCCAGCATCAGGGGCTTTTCCAGTGAGTCAGTTCTTCGCATCAGGTGGCCAAAGTATTGGAGTTTCAGCTTCAGCATCAGTCCTTCCGATGAATGTTCAGGACTGATCTCCTTTAGGTTGGACTGTTGGCTCTCCTTGCAGTCCAGGGCACTCTTGAGAGTCTTCTCCAACACCACAGTTCAAAGGCATCAATTCTTTGGCACTCAGCTTTCTTTATAGTCTAGCTCTCACATCCATACATGACCACTGGAAAAACCATAGCTTTGACTAGTTGGACCTTTGTTGGCAAATCTGGAAAGTAATCTGTGTCTATACTATGCTGACCAAAATCCTATCTTGAGGGAAGAGTCTTAGGCCTAGAAATCTTTGTCTGATTCACTTGGCTGAACCACAGAAGGCTCTACCTATTAGAAATGCCCGTCAGCTGTGAATTAAATCAGTTTTAAGAGCTGTCTGGTCATTGGTACATTCCTAAGATGTGTGTCGTAAGAACTGATAACTGAAAGACCACCTATAGAATTGTTTTCAAACTTTCACTCCAGTGACCTAGAAATTAATTTTTCTGGAACAGGGCCCCTCTGTATATTGAGGGCTGTGGATATTCCAGAAATGAACTTGCCCTAGTTAGGGTAGAAAAGAATTCTGATGACATTGAGAACAAGGTACCAGTTATCCAAGAGCCAAGTCAAACTGAAAGTAGGAATAGCCTTTTATGAGCTCCAAGAAAGCCAGGTGGTAGACTAAGGACGCCAGTTGTCAAGTCTTTGTTGGTGATACTCTTGCTGTCAACTTGTCTGTGAAATCCCTGTTTTATCTCATTGGATCTTTGACATCTGAAGCACATGTCTGAGTGTCTCTCTTTAAAATCGGTGAGACAAACACTTACAACATCTCCTTTCCTCAGAGCTTTCCATCACAGAAACCCCAGTTGACCAATGCTTTTAATTTTTTTGCCATTTGTCTAACTCTTTAAAAAAAATTGTGGTTAAAAACGCAGAATAAACTCTACCGTCTCAATCATTTCTAAGCATACAGTTCAATAGTGTTAGGGGTATTCAAATTGTTGTACAATCATTCTCCAGAAGTTTCTCATCTTGCAAAACTGAAACTCTGCCCCCATAAAACAGCAACTCTACATTCTCACCCTCCCTCTCATGGTCCCTGGCACCCACTGTTTTCTGTCTCTACAGATTTGACTATTTCCTGGTGGCTTAGATTGTAAAGAACCTGCCTGTAATGTAGGAGACCTGGGTTCGATCCCTGGGTCCATAAGACACCCTGGAGAAGGGAATGGCAGCCCACTCCAGTATTCTTGCCTGGAGAATCCCATGGACGAGGAGCCTAGCGGGCTATAGCCTATGGGGGTCACAGAGTTAGACATGATTGAGTGACTAACTGTTTCACTTTCAGATACCCTATCTAGGTGGAATCATACAGTATATTTGTCTTTTTGTGAAGGGCTTATTTTACTTAGCATATTGTCCTGAGGTTCATCCATGTTGTATCATGTGTCAGAATCCCCTTCCTTTTTAGGCTGAATAGTATTCCATTGCATGTTTTTTATCCATTCATCCATCCGTGAACACTTGAGATGCTGGCCTATTTTGGCTGTAAACATGGATGTACATATATTTGATTGAGTGCCTGCTTTCAGTTTGCTGCATTAAATATTTGAAAGTGGCTTTCTGGATCATATGGTAATTCCATGTTTAATTTTTTGAGGAACCTCCAGAGTATTTTTCACAGAGGCTACACCATTTTGGGGCTTCCCAGGTGATGCATGGCTAAAGAATTCTCCTGCCAACGCAGGAGACACAAGAGATGTAGGTACAATCCCTTGGGTCAGGAAGATCTCCTGGAGGAGGAAATGGCAACCCACTCCAGTATTCTTGTCTGACAAATCCCATGGACAGAGAAGCCTGGCAGGCTACAGTCCATGAGGTCACAAAGAGTCAGACATGACTGAGCGACTAAACACAGCAACATAACCTTTTTTAGGTTGGCTTCTTTCACTTAGTAATATGCACCAAGATTCCTCCATGTCTTTTCATGGTTTGACCATTTCTTTTCATTGATGAGTAATATTCTATTGTCTGGATATACCACTGTTCCATTCACCTACTGAAGGACATCTCAACAGCTTCCAATTTTGGCAACTATGAATAAAACTGCTATAAACATGTTCAGGTTTTGTGTGGACGGAAGTCTTCAGCTTTTTTGGATAAATACCAAGGAGTGTTGTTGCTAGATTGAATAGTAAAAGTATGTTTAGTTTTGAGAGAAACAACCAGATTGTCCTCCAAAGTGGTTGAACCATTTTGCATTCCCATCAGCAGTGAATGAGAATTCCCATTGCTCAATATCCTTGCCAGCATTTGGTGTCTGTGTTTTGGATTTTGGCCATTCTAATAGGTATGAATTGGTATCCTGTTGAATTAATTTGAACTCCCCTGATGACATATGATGTGGAACATCTTTTCACATGTTTCTTTGTCACTTGTGTGTATTCTTTGGTGATGAGGGCTTCCCTGGTGGCTGAGCTGGTAAAGAATCCACCTGCAATGTGGGAGACCTGGCTTCAGTTCCTGGGTTGGGAAGATCCCATGGAGAAGGGAAAGGGTACCCACGCCACTATCTTGGCCTAGAGAATTCCATGAACTGTATTGTCCATGGAGTTTCAGAAAGTCGGACATGACTGAGCAACTTTCACTTTCCCTTTGGTGATGAGGTCATTGGCCCATTTTTCAAACTGAGTTGTTTTCTTGTTAGTTTTAAGAGTTCAAATATATTCTATCTGAATCACTCTGCTGCACATCTGAAACTAACCCAACACTGTAAATCAACTATGCTCCAATATAAAAAAAAAAAAAGCTCTTTTGAAAAGTTTATATACACCCAACAATAGTACTTTATCAGACATATTTTCTGTAAATATTTTCTCCTAAGCTCTGGTTTGTCTGCTCATTCTCTTGACACTGTCTTTTGCAGAGAGAATTTTTCACTTTAATGAAACCCAGCTTATCAACTATTTATTTCATGAACTGTGCCTTTGATGTTGCATCTGAAATCTCATCACCATACCCAGGCCAGTGCTTTTCACAGTTTATTTTGCATACAACTCTTGCACAGACCATGCAAAATGCTATATTCTGGCTGAGCAGATTATAGATGGGAACCAAGATTTGGCACTTCTAACAGGTCCCTGCATGATGCCAATGCTGCCTGATCACACAGACTACCCTTTATGAGTCAGGTTCTAAGGTGTAGACGAGTCCTCCCAACACCATTAGCCATAAGGTGTTAAGTGCTTGTCCTTCTCCAGATATTGTACTGGCTAAACCCTTAGCAAAACACAACTTTAGTTTAGTTCTCATGATTCTAAAGTGCATATTTCATTTAGCAACTACATTTTTAGCTCTACTTTCCAGTGATGGAAGCCCAACCAAAACTACAAAGGAATTTTAAAGACACATATAACAAGAGAGTCTAGAGGTGAAGGCGGCCTTGGGGGATGACAAGGGTCTCGTGCAGGCTTGTGAGCCTGGACCCTCTTCCTCTATCCCTCTTGCTTTCACTTGCTTTCACTCTGTCTCTCCTCCTCCCAATTATGCGAGGTTCTTTTGGTCTAGTCTTTCCTACTTCAGACAGTATTTCCCCTGTGTGATAGGAAACACAGCTGCCCAGAGCTCTCTTTAGCTTTTGATACAAGGAGAAGGACTGGGTTTGTCTCTCTCACTATAAATAAGACCCCCGAGAAGGACTCTGATTGACCTCACATGAGTCACATTCCTGGCCTGAGGTTGGTCCCTGTGGCCAAGAGCATGGGTCACTGACATTGGCCAAGCCTGGGCTATACAACCACCCCTGTGGCCTGAGAGGTGTATCTTGTGAGTGGCAACTTCTCCAGCGCCAGATGGTGTAGGACCATCCCCCGGGGAGAGAGGGGCTGAGCAGACTGAACAACAGAAGTCTACACCAGTGTCATTACCCCTATATTGTCTAGGAAAACTCAGGTCAGCAATGTACCCAAGTTCACATCTAGCAAGAGGAAGAGGCAGGTCTTCCCAAACAAGTTTGACGATACCATTCAGATGTGTGCCTGTAAGTCTTGTGTGTGCTAGACGGTGGGACTAGTCTGACTCTTTGTTATCCCCATGGACTGTAGCCCACCAAGCTCATCTGTCCACGGATTTTCCAGGCAAGAATTTTGGAGTGGGTTGCCATTTCCTGTTTGAGGGGATCTTCCTGACCCAGGGATCCAACCCACATCTCCTGAGTCTCCTGCATTGGCAGGCGGGTTCTTTACCACTGCGCCCTCCCTCTCTCTTACTTTCACTGTGTTCACCAAAATTTACTGGATGAATTTGGCTCTGTTGGAAGAATCTTATTACAACAAGAGGGCCTCACAATCACACCATATTTGTTACTGAACAAACTTATCTTGGCTCCCTACAATTGATGATGAAGATAGAAATGTATCTCCTGGAATGTGGAGAAAAGGGAGTCCTCTGGCACTGTTGGTGATAATGTAAACTGGTACTTGGAAAACAGTATGGGAGACCCTTTAAAAACTAGAAATAGAAGGACCCTATGACACAGCAGTCCCACTCCTGGGCATATACCCTGAGAGAACCATAACTCAAAAAGACACAAGTACCACAATGTTCATAGCAGCGCTATTTACAATAACCTGGACATGGAAGCAACCTGGATCTCCACAGATGGATGGATAAAGATGTTGTGGGACATATATACAATGAAATATTTCTCAGTCATAAAAAAGAACAAATTTGAGTTAGTTGGAGTGAGGTGGATGAGCCTAGTTATACAGAGCTTGTTATACCGAGTGAAATTAGTCAGAAAAAGAAAACAAATATCGTATACTAACACATATATAGGGAATCTACAGAAGTGGTACTGATGAATCTATTTGTGGGGCAGGGTAGAGATGCAGACATAGAGACAGACTTGGGGACACAGTGAGGGAAGAAGAGGGTGGGAAGAATTGAGAGAGTGGCATTGACATATATATACTACTATGTGTAAAACAGATGGCTAGTGGGAAGCGGCTGTATAACACGGGAGCTCAGCCGGGTGCTCTGTGATGACCTCCAGGGCTGGGATGGGGGTGGGTGGGAGGGAGGCTCAAGAGAGAGGGGAGATACATATACACATGACTGATTCATGTTCCTGAAATAAAATGCAATAGTTCTAGGGTAGTAAAAATGCTTTTTGAATTAGTAGAAACTAACACAATATTGTAAAGCAGTTATGGGTTCAGGATGGGGAACACATGTATACCTGTGGTGGATTCATTTTGATATTTGGCAAAACTAATACAATTATGTAAAGTTTAAAAATAAAATAAAATTAAAAAAAAAAAAGAAATTTGCCTAAATGTCAGACATAGGAAGTGAAAAAAAAAAATGTATGTGTATATAGAAAGAAATTTCTCTTGTGACACAGGATCCCCTAGCGCTGAAACAACTTGTGTTGGAAAGAGAAGGATGCAGAATAGAGCAAGGACGCAGGGACATGTGAAGCAAAGGAGTCAGGCCAGCACAGAAGACATAAATCTGGGCTCATGGCTCTCAAGGCCACATACCAGGAAAAGAGGAAAGGGGGAAGGGTATAGGCGAGAAAGGGGCTTAGCTTACAATACTGTTTTCAGCGATGGGTCTGAAACACCACCTGAAACGTGGAAGATAAATATGGGATTTTCACTGTCTTGAGTGACCAGCTCTCCCCAGGACGTCTCCCACTGATTCCTAAAATATCAGCCTAGCGCTCCCTTCCTCGCGGGGAACCTCCTTGACTGTCTTAATGACACCAGCCGCACCCTCCAGTTTAGCCTTTCACCACCCACTGTGTGCTTTTTTCACACAATTATCACAGTTTGTAACAACGTCTGGCATGATCCTTCACGAAGGACTGCCTCTTCCACTGAACTCTAGGTTCTTGTGGGAGCAGTTTAGTTCCCTGTTTTTTCCTATGTATCTCATATGCCTGCTACATAATAGATGCTCAGTTAATAAATCTGAAATTAACAATTATTTAAAGAGGCACACTCTATGAGATTTTTATCAGTGAACAAAACCTAAAAATAGTACCTAATATGATACCTGCCTAACTAATTATATAGAACTATAGAGGAACCAGAGATCAAATTGCCAACATCTGCTGGATCATAGAAAAAGGAAGAAAGTTCCAAAAAAACATCTATTTCTGCTTTATTGACTATGCCAAAGCCTTTGACTGTGTGGATCACAATAAACTGTGGGAAATTCTGAAAGAGATGGGAATACCAGACCACCTGATCTGCCTCTTGAGAAATTTGTATGCAGGTCAGGAAGCAACAATTAGAACTGGACATGGAACAACAGACTGGTTCCAAATAGGAAAAGGAGTTCATCAAGGCTGTATATTGTCACCCTGTTTATTTAATTTATATGCAGAGTACATCATGAGAAACGCTGGACTGGAAGAAACACAAACTGGAATCAAGATTGCCGAGGGAAATATCAGTCACCTCAGATATGCAGATGACACCACCTTTATGGCAGAAAGTGAAGAGGAACTCAAAAGCCTCTTGATGAAAGTGAAAGTGGAGAGTGAAGAAGTTGGCTTAAAGCTCAACATTCAGAAAACAAAGATCATGGCATCTGGTCCCATCACTTCATGGGAAATAGATGGGGAAACAGTGGAAACAGTGTCAGACTTTATTTTTCTGGCCTCCAAAATCACTACAGATGGTGACTGCAGCCATGAAATTAAAAGACACTTACTCCTTGGAAGGAAAGTTATAACCAACCTAGATAGCATATTCAAAAGCAGAAACATTACTTTGCCAACAAAGGTTCATCTAGTCAAGGCTCTGGTTTTTCCTGTGGTCATGTATGGATGTGAGATTTGGACTGTAAAGAAGGCTGAGCGCCGAAGAATTGATGCCTTTGAACTGTGGTGTTGGAGAAGACTCTTGAGAGTCCCTTGGACTGCAAGGAGATCCAACCAGTCCATTCTGAAGGAGATCAGCCCTGGGATATCTTTGGAAGGACTGATGCTAAAGCTGAAACTTCAGTACTTTGGCCACCTCATGCAAAGAGTTGACTCATTGGAAAAGACTCTGATGCTGGGAGGGATTGGGGGCAGGAGGAGAAGGGGACGACAGAGGATGAGATGGCTGAATGGCATCACTGACTCGATGGACGTGAGTCTGAATGAACTCCGGGAGTTGGTGATGGACAGGGAGGCCTGGTGTGCTGTGATTCATGGGGTCGCAAAGAGTCGGACACGACTGAGTGACTGATCTGATCTGATAAACCAAATTGGGCTTTCCTAGTGGCTCAGCTGGTAAAGAATCCACCTGCAATGCGGGAGTCCAGGGTTTGATCTCTGGATTGAGAAGATACCCTGGAAAAGGGAAAGGCTACCCACTCCTGTATTCTGCCTAGAGAATTCCATGGGGTCGCAGAGTCGGACACGACTGAGCAACTTTCACTCACTCACTCATTCATAAATCAAATTATTGATAATGGTTTTTAGTGAGTGGTGGTATTAGGGCAATTTTTGAAAGCATTTTTGATTTTCATACAATAAAAATTTTATTACACAATGTCTGTTGTTGCTATCTAGTCGCTAAGTCATGCCTGACTCTTTTCAACCCCATGGACTATAGCCTGCCAGATTCTTGTGTCCATGGAATTTCTCAGGCAAGAATACTGGAGTGTGTTACCATTTCTAGTGTAATAAAAATGACAAAGGGGGGAAAAAAAAGCCTTCTGCATTCTAAGTTCCTGTGTTTAAAAATAATCAGAAGTTTCTAGACATTAATCCAACACAGAGTTACCAGCATTCCCAATGCTTAATGCATCCATTATATTCACAGAAATGTGCACTCCGTTTGGTGAACACAGATGGTCAAGGGCGCCTGCCTCCTGAAGCTTGCATTTACATGCATCATTTGCATTTATGTGTGTCATTTTCTAAAATGTTACTATAATTTCAACAAAGTCTAAATTGTTCCTTGAATCACTTTGCCAAGTGAAAAAGTGCGACAAGATGCCTCTGGTTTTGCACTTCCTAAGAGGCCAGCTTCCAACTGTGACACGTTATTAAAAAAGGGTTTGAGAAATGTCTGCCTACCTTAAACTGTAATTAAGCTTGCAAGACAAAATGAATGAGAGTGTCGAGAACAAAGGTAAAGATCAGCCCAGCGAAAGCTGGGGAGGATGGAGCTGGGGGGAGGACATTTTTCATTAGAATTGGCAGAGAAGGATGGGAGTACACAGAATGGGCCATCCACCCACTTACAATTCCATAGAACTCTTCCAATCATCCTGTGACTCCCCAGCTTGTTTACCATCTTCAAAAACCCTTTCACTCGGACAAAGAGCACAGTCCATTGGAGGCTCTGCTTCTATGGCTTGTTTTGCTGCATTAGTATATATTTAAATGTTCCTCGCCATTTTTTTAAAAAGTGTATTGATTTATTTTGGCATCTTGTAAACACAAAGCTTAACTTGATTGACAACGAGTGGAAGAAAGCTGAGCAAACCCGGAGAGTGAGAAACGAGACTTGCGTATTCTCCTTCTGTTGTTGTTGTTGCTGTTTAGTAGCTCAGTCGTGTCTGACTGTTTGCGACCCCATGGACCACAGCCCATCAGGCTCCTCTGTCCATGGGATTCTCCAGGCAAGAAAACTGGAGTGGTTGCCAGGGGGCCTTCCAAACCCGGATGGAACCTGTGTTTCTTACATCTCCTTCATCGGCAGGCAGATTCTTTACCACTAGTGCCACCTGGGAAGCCCTCTCCTTTCTTCAGTACCTGCATTAGCCTCTCTGAGAAAGCATGAAGAATCAGAGCCATTTCACATAGGGCTGCAGAGCTTTGTAGGGGATGAGGACAAGACTAGATTTGAACCGGGCTGAAAGAACATGATTTACATCCTCAATCATCTCAGATCCCTTTGAGAAGTAATTGGCGGATGTATTGTGAGTAATAAACAAACAAATGTAGCAGGATGTTTAAATGTACCCCCAAGGCACAGCAGATGTGCAGTTCCAAACTGAAAGGCCTTGGATTTAGCCCCCAAACCACAAGCAGATGAGACACTCATGAACCTCCCAGCGCCACAGATGTAGGACAGTGGGAGGTAGGGAAGAGACAGGAAGGGTTTGATGAGAATTTCTTAGGAAGGAGCTACACTGTGAGTTTCACTCCAAGTGGGAAGGGTTAGGGGTGGGGAACCCTCACCTAGAACCAAGAGACAGGCCAGGAAGGTCGGGAGAGAAAGGCATGCCTTAAACTGGACACTGATACCTGGGGTGCAGCTGGGGGAACAGACACATATCTGACCCCTCCTGAGCCATCTGAAGTTCTGGAGACTGGCTGTCTGTCTGCTGACAGAGGATTCCAAGGAGAGGTGGCCCCGTTGGGATCGGCCATCACTCAGGTTCAAGAGGGATAGTGCACCTGAGTGTGAGAATCCCGTGGACCCCTTCAGGCTGGTGTGCACTGGGATAGATCCAAGGGGAGGGAATGTCATCCAAGTGGCAGGGATTACTCAAAAAAGGAACAATGTCTGAACAAAATCAGCTAACTAAAGAAAGGCACTGATGTTCTCAAACCGTGGTACTGGAGAAGACTCTTGAGAGTTCCTTGGACTGCAAGGAGATCAAACCAGTCAGTCCTAGAGGAAATCAACCCTGAATCTTCATTGGAAGGACTGATGCTGAAGTGAAGCTCCAATACTTTGGCCACCTGTGCAAAAAGCCAACTCATCTGAAAAGACCCTGATGCTGGGAAAGGTTGAAGGCAGGAGGATAAGGGGATGACAGAGGATGAGATGGTTGGATGGCTTCACTGACTTAATGGACATGAATTTGAGCAAACTCCAGGAGATGGTGAAGGACAGGGAAGCCTTGCATGTTGCAGTCCATGAGGTCGCAGAGTCAGACCTGACTGAATGACTGAACCAAACTGAGAGAAAGGCATTAGCTTACACACTGCCCAGCCCCAGAGAGCATGCTGGCAGCCAGCAGCAGGACCCGGCAGGAAGATTTTTCCTGTCCTCCTTTATCACTCTTCTCTGCCCACTCCCCAGGCTCAGAGGGGCCATGCCACAAGTTTCACAAAACAGGAAACAGAATCATAGAGAAGAAAATCTATCCAACCCCCTTCCCAAGTCAAAGGTTCTCTTCTACACTAAGATCTAGTACAGAAATACTTATAATTTCTAAAAAAGGTGGACACCAAGACTCTTAAACATCTTTCTAAGACACTCATCTTTCTAAGTACAAAATTGAGACTGTGACTAAAATGGTTGTAATATTTTTTTAATCCCTAAAACAGACCAGAAATATGCAATGGCCTGAATTTTTCTGCAAGGGCAAGAAGAACCAAAGTTGAAGAGATAGAGGAATAATCAACTGAATTATCCCATTTAACATTCCCATGCGAAGAGTTGATTCATTGGAAAAAAAAAAAAAAAACCCTGATACTGGGAGGGATTGGGGGCAGGAGGAGGAGGGGACAACAGATGATGAGATGGCTGGATGGCATTACCGACTCTATGGACATGAGTTTGCGTAAACTCCAGGAGTTGGTGATGGACAGGGAGGCCTGGCATGCTGCGATTCATGGGGTCACAAAGAGTCAGACACGACTGAGCGACTTAACTGAACTGAATTGAACTGAATGTTCCCATTACAGTAACAAATAATCACTGCCACCCCCAACCTCAAAATGAAAGAGAAAGCAGTTCATGGCAGTTCCACTGGCCAGTCAGCCTCTGGCATCCACAGATACTGGAATTTGGAGGTGTACAGGCCTCTCAGAAAACGCTAGAACTAAGGCAATTTTCCCTCTGGTCTAGTCACAGTCTGTGAAGTGATTCTAAAAAGACACCTCCAGATCATCACAGAGTACTTGGTACCTGTGCACAGAAGAGCCTGGTGGACAGGTAATCCGTGGGACTTCAGGCTACAGTCCATGGGACTACAGGCTACAGTCCATGGCAGAGTTCGATATGACTGAGAGACTAATGCACACACTTCTACATATATATATATGAGTTGTGCATGCTCAATTGCTTCAGCCATGTATAACTACAGTCTACAGACTATAGTCTACAGTCCATGGCAGAGTTGGATGTGACTAAGAGACTAAGGCACACACTTTTACATATATATATATATATATATATATATATATATATGAGTTGTGCATGCTCAATGGCTTTAGCCATGTCCAACTCTTTGCAACCCCATGGACTGTAGCCCACCATGGTCCTCTGTCCATGGAATTGTCCAGGCAAGAATACTGGAGTGGGTTGCTAATCCTTCTTTCGGAGGATCTTCCCAACCCAGGAAATGAACCTGGGTCTCCTGCATTGGCAGGTGGATTATTTACTGTCTGAGCCGCCAAGGAAGCCTATATATAAAATACATATACTTTGAATTATAAAAAGAGCTTCTGTTAATGGATTTGGCAAAGCCTCAGCTAACTAACTTGGTGGGTTTGCCCAACAGCCTCTGACACCAGCACCTTTAAAGTTGGCTGTGGATCTCAAGGATCTATGTGCCATCACCCTCACCTACCCTCTGCCAAAAGCACATCAGCCTCTGACTGAGCACCCCGCCTCCCCACGCAGCCCCTTCCAACATAGGCAAAGCCAACCAGCTCATCCCCCACCTTGTGTGGACAAGTTCCGACCGCCATCTCACCCCCACTCACTCCGGTTCACTTTGCAGTCACAGGTAACAATCCTGGCTTTCATTTCTCAAGAAAGCTCTGGCTACTTGACCAGGTATCAACTCCCCATGAATCCTTTTTTCTTTATCATGTGACCTGAGTTTATCTTCCTCCCTGACCTGAAGATCCTCCTCTAATGCTTTTTGAGTAAAGCATGGCTCCAAGCTATGAAAGACATAGGACAGGGGCTCCAGCCAAGGACAGGAAGAAAATCCTATTCTAACTTCCCATCTTTGTTCTAAGTTCCTGCTCCTTTTAAGAATCAGTACTTATCAGTGAAAGAGATACATACAAATATGGTATTTTATAGAGATTTGTGATTTACCAATACTTTCTCCTATGTTGTCTCCAGCTTTTAGAGCAGAATTAATATCTACATCACTTGTATGTACATAAGACGTTGTGTACTGATTTGTCATTTACAAAACTCTTTCCCCTGTACTATCTTGCATTTGTAGCAGCCAAACCAACACAGTAGACTCACTACAAAACTGCCAACAATTTGACCTCTGGCCTTTGTGTAGTTGTGGATACTAAACACCATCTCCCCTTTCCATATTTGCACAGGGAGTTTTAGAACATGGGTATAGTTTTGTTAAGAAGTCAACCGTGTTACATTTCATTTCATTACACTCTGATCCTCTTTCAAGCCTGTAAATATTCTCATAGATATCCCTTTCTCCAATTCTGCCTGAATTTGAATCAAATGGGAGATTACAGACTCCTATAGTTTGGGCTGGAAGAAGCACAAGCTGGAATCAAGATTGCCGGGAGAAATATCAATAACCTCAGATATGCAGATGACACCACCCTTGTGGCAGAAAGGGAAGAGGAACTCAAAAGCCTCTTGATGAAAGTGAAAGAGGAGAGTGAAAAAGTTGGCTTAAAGCTCAACATTCAGAAAACGAAGATCATGGCATACGGTCCCACCACTTCATGGGAAATAGATGGGGAAACAGTGGAAACAGTGTCAGACTTTATTTTTGGGGGCTCCAAAATCACTGCAGATGGTGACTGCAGCCATGAAATTAAAAGATGCTTACTCCTTGGAAGGAAAGTTATGACCAACCTAGAGAGCATATTCAAAAGCAGAGACATTACTTTGCCAACAAAGGTCCATCTAGTTAAGGCTATGGTTTTTCCAGTGGTCATGTATGAATGTGAGAGTTGGACTGTGAAGAAAGCTGAGCACCGAAGAATTGATGCTTTTGAACTGTGGTGTTGGAGAAGACTCTTGAGAGTCCCTTGGACTGCAAGGAGGTCCAACCAGTCCATCCTAAAGGAGATCAGTCCTGGGTGTTCATTGGAAGGACTGATGCTGAAGCTGAAACTCCAATACTTTGGCCACCTCATGCAAAGAGTTGACTCACTGGAAAAGACCATGATGCTGGGAAAGATTGAAGGCAGGAGGAGAAGGGGATGACAGGATGAGATGATTGAATGGCATCACTGATTCGATGGATATGAGTTTAAGTAAGCTCTGGGAATTGGGGATGGACAGGGAGGCCTGGTGTGCTGCAATTCATGGGGTCACAAAGAGTCAGACATGACTGAGTGACTTAACTGAACTGATAGTTAAGATTCTGGGCAGTGGAACCAGAAAAACTGGGTCCAGATTTTAGCTCCAACCCTTCGTGATCTTGGGTATATTTCTGTTCTTTGCTGGTTTGCTTATATAATAAAAGATTCATCATAAGACCTACCTCCTGTGGGTATTAACTGAAATCATCACATACAATGCTAACCACAAAGACTGGTACAGTGTTAGCTCGTATTTGTTGTCATTGTGTTTATTATTGTTACTTGTGATGATGATACTTTAAACATCATTGATTTCCACTCCCAGAGCATTTGTTGTCAATACTGAAGGCAAGCACTGTAGTTCACTGAGAGGAAAGTTCCCCATGGAAACATGGATTCATCCATCAATCACTTAATATAAAGCTAACTTCCCTAATTTATTTTGAATATGACTCATATTTTCATTTTTTCTAAACAACAAGCCTAACAATATTTTCTTTTTCAAATTCTTGAAAAATTTGCAATTGTTTTGTTTTCATCACAAACTCATAACTTACTAATAAAATCCTAAAATAAATATATTCCCCAAATTGGTTTCTTTTTTTATTATGACAATCAAAGTAGAGTTTCAGCCAGCTATCAATTATTGGGTCCAAAATGTCTTAGTCAAAACACGAGTGTGTGATTACATAAAGAGAGAAAGAAGTCATCCTTCTTTCTAGCCTGTCAGTAGTCTGGGCATATACTGGAGTGTGTTCTTCGTGGTTGGATTGATGACTTAAAAGTCCATGCCCAGGCAGAAAGGAAAAAACAAATATCACATGCTGCTGCTGCTGCTGCTAAGTCGCTTCAGTCATGTCTGACTCTGTGCGACCCCATGGACTGCAGCCCACCAGGCTCCTCCATCCATGGGATTCTCCAGGCAACAGTACTTGAGTGGGATGCCATTGCCTTCTCCAAAATATCACATAATAACACATATATGATATGTGGAATCCAGAAAAAAATGGTATAGATGACCTTATTTGCAAAGCAGACATAGAGACACAGACGTAGAGAATAAATGTAGGAATAGCAAGGGGGCAAGAAGTGGGTGAGAGGAACTGGGAGCCTGGGACTGACACATACACCACTGATACTCTCTATAAAATAATACTAGGTATACTGTGTATAAACTGATGAGAGCATCTGGTGTAGCACAGGAAACTCTACTGCACGCACTGTGGTGTCCTGAATAGGGTATGTGTATACACATCACTGATTCATTTTGCTGTACAAGAGATACAAACACAATGTCATAAAGCAGCTATACTCCAGTAAAAATTAGTTTAAAGAAATCCCCATCCACACTCTGGAGTTAAAAGAAATCTTAAAATTCATGACGGACTTAACGAGGTTAAACGGATGTAAGAATCGATTTTGATAAAAGAATGGTTTCAACCCAAATATGGAGGAATGGAAAATAAGGATGTGTCTGTGCTTACAGGGCTCTGAGGCAAGAAACAACTGCTAAGCACAAGAACACAGAAAAGAGACAAGCCCAGACAAAGACAAAGCCAGCATCCAGGGGAGAGGATGCCCAGCATCCTTCTCAGTGTGGCCAACACAGTGATGCTGGAACAGCTCTTTCTGCAGCAAAGATCTGACCATCCCGATTCTAGAAGACCAGCAAAGCTCTGACAGAGCTGCCTTGAGACCCAGCATCAGCAGGAATGGCAGGGGAATCATAGCCTCATGGCTAAACCAGATGTGGTATTCCCCTCCCCCCCCTTTTTAAACCCAAACTCTGATTTCTGTGTTTGTTCAGCTCTGCACAGCTGATGTGGACAATAGCATCTGGACCGAATGACACAAACAGTGGGAGCTCAGTTGCTTTTAAAGTCTGTTTCAGAATACAGAGTTCTCTGTCCACTCCCTGTTTCCATTTATCTTGCCGTCATCTCTTGCAAACTGCTACTCTGTTCAGGCCTAGAGGGGATTCACAGTAGCCCGCACTGTGGTTGCTCCAGAGTGTCACCCTGTCCTTCAGGGTCTCCTTCAACTTGCCCTAAGCTTTGCAAATAGGGTGTCTTACTGAAGTGACCTCAATCACCCCATCCAGGCAGGTCATCTGTTCCCTTCTAGGGCTCTGCTGATGCAGCTTCATTTTCTTCTTATTATAATAATATAGAATTTAAAAAGAATAATAACAAAAATCGTTTTGGGCTACCTAGGTAGCTCGGTGGTAACAAACCTGCCTGTCAATGTAGGAGATGCAGGAGACTGGAGTTCGATCCCTGGGTCAGGAAGATCCCCTGAAGAAGGAAGTGTCAACCCACTCCAGTATGCTTACCTGGAAAATTCCATGGACAGAGGAGCTAGCGGGCTACCGTCCATGGGGTCACAGAGTCAAACACGACTGAGAAACTGAGCATGCAAAAATAAATTTAATGCATTTAAGAGCTCAGTTTTATTAGGAATAATATGTGGGTTTATTCAATAAAGATGATGATAAAGTAAGCTACAAGGATATATTGTACAGCACAGGGAATATGGCCAATATTTTATAATAAATATAAATGGAACATTACCTTTAAAAGCTATGAATCACTATGTTGTGTACCTGAAACTTAAATAATATTGTATATCCACTATACCACAATATCTTTTTTTCTAAAAAGGATGACTATAATCATTATGAGGAAGGTGTGTTGAATTGTACCTTAGTTAATCTGCTTAAATTACTGCACATAAAAGAACACACTTGATAATCATAGGAAGCATTCTTTCACAGTAAGCAGATGACTTAAGTTAGATAAATATAAATATTGGGCTTCCCAGGTGGTATTTGTTGTAAAGAACCCACTTGCCAGTGCCCAAGACGTAAAGAATACAGGTTCAATCCCTGGGTCAAAAAAATCTCCTGGAGAAGAGCGTGGCAACCCACTCCAATATTCCTGCCTGGAGAATCCCCTGGACAGAAAAGCCTGGAAGGCCACAGCCCATAGGGTTACAAAGAGTCAGACACAACTGAAGCAACTCATATGCACACATATAAATATAAACTATTGAATTCAAGAACAAGAGATAGAAAACCTAAGATCTTCAGTAATGCCTCTGGAAAATGGATGTGTAAAGAGATATTGTAGTTATCTGAAAGTAAGTGAGAGTGTTAGGTGCTCAGTCATGTCCAACTCTTTACAACCCACCAGGCTCCTTTATCCACAGAATTCTCCAGGCAAGAATACTGAAGTGGGTTGCCATTCCCTTCTCCAGGGGATCTTCACAACCCAGAAGCCAAACTTGAGTCTGCTATATTGGAGGCAGATTCTTTACCATCTGAGCCACCAGGGAAGCCCACTGAAAAGTAATGCTATGTTCAAATAAAATCTGTTTATTTTAGTTCATAGTAATGGACACATGCTGGTTTCTTAAATTTGCAAATGTACTGTGATAACGTGAGATTATAGTGTTTCTGTTAATGGTAATAGAAGAGAATAAGTTAATTAGAGGAAACTAAATCTAGGTCTAGAAGAGACGCAAAAGGAGTAAAGGAAAGATATCCCCATTTGAACGCAGAGTTCCAAAGAATAGCAAAGAGACATAAGAAAGCCTTCCTCAGTAATCAATGCAAAGAAACAGAGGAAAACAACAGAATGGGAAAGACTAGAGATCTCTTCAAGAAAATTTGAGATACCAAGGGAACATTTCATGCAAAGATGGGCTCAATAAAGGACAGAAATGGTATGGACCTAACAGAAGCAGAAGATATTAAGAAGAGGTGACAAGAATACACAGAAGAACTATATCAAAAAAAGGTCTTCATGACCCAGATAACCATGATGGTGTGATCACTCACCTAGAGCAGGACAGCCTGGAATGTGAAGTCAGGTGTGTCTTAGCAAGCATCACTACGAACAAAGCTAGTGGAGGTGATGGAATTCCAGCTGAGCTATTTCAAATCCTAAAAGATGATGCTCTGAATGTGCTGCACTCAATATGCCAGCAAATTTGGAAAACTCATCAGTGGCCACAGAACTAAAAAAAGCTCAGTTTTCATTCCAATCCCAAAGAAAGGCAATGGCAAAGAATGTTCAAACTACTGTACAATTGCACTCATCTCACATGCTAGCAAAGTAATGCTCAAAATTCTCCAAGTGAGGCTTCAACAGTATGTGAACTGTGAACTTCCAGATGTTCAAGCTGGTTTTAGAAAAGGCAAAAGAACTAGAGGTAAAATTGCCAACATCCATTGGATCATTGAAAAAGCAAGAGAGTTTCAGAAAAACATCTACTTCTGCTTCATTGACTACACCAAAGCTTTTGACTATGTGTATCACAACAAACTGTGGAAAATTCTGAAATAGATGGGAATACCAGACCACCTGACCTGTGTCTTGAGAAACCTGTGTGCAGGTCAAGAAGCAACAGCTAGAACTGGACATGAAACAACAGACTTGTTCCAAATTGATAAAGGAGTACCTCAAGGCTATATATATATTGTCACCCTGCTTATTTAACTTACATGCAGACTACATCATGAGAAACACTGGGCTGGATGAAGCACAAGCTGGAATCAAGATTGCCAAGAGAAATATCAATAACCTCAGATATGCAGAGGACACTACCCTTATGGCAGAAAGTAAAGAAGAACTAAAGAGCCTGTTCATGAAAGTGAAAAAGGAGAGTGAAAAATTGGCTTAAAGCTCAACATTCAGAAAACGAAGATCATGGCATCCAGTCCCATCACTTCATGGCAAATAGATGGGGAAACAACGGAAACAGTGGCAGACTTTATTTTGGGGGCTCCAAAATTACTGCAGACGGTGACTGCAGCCATGAAATTAAAAGACACTTGCTCCTTGGAAGAAAAGCTATGACCAACCTAGTCAGTATATTAAAAAACAGAGACATTACTTTGCCAACAAAGGTCCGTCTAGTCAAAGCTATTGTTTTTTCACTAGTCATATATGGATGTGAGAGTTAGACCATCAAGAAGTCTGAGACCAAGGAATTGATGCTTTTGAATTGTAGTGCTAAAGACTCTTGAGAGTGCCTTGGACTGCAAGGAGATCCAGCCAGTCCATCCTAAAGGAAATCAGTTCTTAATATTCATTGGAAGGATTGATGCTGAAGCTCCAACACTTTGGCCACTTGATGCAAAGAACTGACTCACTGGAAAAGACCCTGATGCTGGGAAAGACTGAGAGCAGGAGGAGAAGGGACAACAGAGGAGGAGATGGTTGGATGGCATCACCTACTCAACGGACATGAGTTTGAGCAAACTCTGGGAGTTGGTGATGGACACAGAGGCCAGGCGTGCTGCAGTCCATGGGGTCACAAAGAGTTGGACATGACTGAGGGACTGAACTGAACTGAAAATTAGGTCAGAGGTACCCAGGGGAACACTGTCTTTGCAATTTTTCTGTAAATCTAAAATTATCTCAAAATTTTAAAGTTTACATTTTCTAAAAGAATCCTATAGAAATACAGAATTTTCTATTTTAATAATTTTTATCATAAATCATTTAACCTATACTCACATATTGGTATCTAAGAAAGAGTTTTCTGAACAAAATTTAATTTTCAGCAATGTCTTGAAAGACTGCTTCTTATAAACAGCCAATAGTCTTTCTTTCTCTTCTGCCTTGTGTTAAGGCTACATTTTAGGTTTTATACAATAAACGTGTATTACTCATATGATATTATATTTTATGATAAAACATGTTTTTGTTTAAAAAATTAAACTGGTACAGAGAGATACCCCCAGCCCACAGGGAAGCTGGGCAGAGGTTTGGGGTGTCCGCAGTCCCCAGGTCTGTGGCCAGCCTCCCGTATCTTTAGCTCATCCTTGCTGTTGCTGGCCAAAACCTGAGCCTTCTCTACCCACCATAGATGAATGAAAAATTACAGAGATAGAGTTTGGAGGAAAAAGAAAGATGGCTTTAATTCCTAGCCAGTGGAGACAGGGACACAGTGGGCTCACACCTCAAGAACCATGACCCCCCTGCCATGAGGTGTGTTGGGGCTTCTACCAGGCAAAGGCTCAAAGTCAGTGAGGAGGCCCAAAGGTCATAGGATCTTCCTTTCTTTCTGCGTTGTTTCAAAGACAGTCATAGGCTGGCAGCAGCAACCCAGGAACGGAGTCTGGCAGGTTGGTGGCTCCGCAGCCTTCTTTCTGATGTGTAACTGCAAGGGGAAGGGTGATGAAAGAGTGAGCTCCAGATAAGGGGTGAATTTAGCAGAGAGTCAGAGGAACATAGGTGCAAAGTGTAGCGCCTGCAGAGTTAGGGGGCAGAAAAGTAAACTTGCAGACGTGCAGTTAGGAGCAGTTAACATAGAAAACTAGGAATCGTTCAGCCCTGCTCACTCTTCTCTTTATCTTCTTTGCTTCCAGGAAAGGAAAAGAGAAAAACCCATTCCTCTTTTCTTTCCTTTTCACTGCAACAATCCCAGGTTATCATATAAAAACTCTGATTTTCTGTATAGCACATGATCCAGAAAATGCTGGGACGTTCCTCCTGAGGTGGACCCCGTGAGGGTCCCTTGAGGTTGGGGGGCTCCTTGTTCACCCACAGACAGCCACCCTGTGGCTCTGCAGCTGGGCTGGCCCAGCTTTGCAGCCAACTCCGAGCCACTCTGGGATCCACTGGTCATCCCTTCTCTCTCTCTGCTTCAGAATCGCAAAAACAGCTGCAACCCCAACACCTCTGCTTATCAACCCTGTGGTCCTGAGCCTCTTTCCTCAGGTGAAATGACAGAAATGGCATCCATTTTCAAATCTCCCTTTGAATGAGCGAGGGAGCAGAATGCAGCCCGTATGTCAATAGTTGGGGATCTACCATAGACCAGCAGTCTGTACCCCAGCCTCACTCTCTGCTCCTTGCCCTCTTCTTGCCAGATTTCATCTCTTTCACTCAACTTGATTTTTTGTTTCTGGTGGTGTCAGACATTTTTAGCAATATTTAGCCAATGAAAATGCTGGCCAGGGAGCTGACTGCACTGTGGCATCTTTATTCCCCACATTTTAGATTTATCCTTAGGCCATCTGGCTATTTTTCACATAGCCCACATGAGAGTGAGTTGAATGGTTAATATTTCCCACATTATATTTCGTGAGATCTTAATAGCTCAAAAACCAGGGCAGGAATTCTACGGTTAAATAAATTTGATAAATGCTGCATTAATCCAAGATTAAAAGATTTCCTTCATGTAGAATTTCACAGAACTTTACAAGGCTAAAATGCACTGGGAGTCACCAATGGGGCCATATTTCCACAGAAAGTAGTGTTTAAAACATTGACTTAAATATTGCGGTTTCATTTCTTTAAAAAAAAGTTAAAATTAGAACTACCATATGATCCAGTGATCCCGCTTCTAGATAAACACCAGAAATTATTGAAATCAGGGACTTGAATAAATATACCAATGTTCACAGTGGCAGTATTCATAATAATCAAAATGTAGAAGTGACCCAACTGTCCATTGACGAATGAATGGATAAACAAGCTGTGGTACATCCAGAATATGAATATAGTGGAATATGAGCACGACAAAACATCATTTATTCTTCAAAGAAGTGAAATTTTGACACATGCTACAACATGGATGATTCTTGAAAACATTATGCTAGGTGAAACTGGTTGCAAATGGATAAATATTGTATGACTCCACTAACATGAAAGTGAAAGTGAAGTCACTCAGTCATGTCCAACTCTTTGTGATCCCTTGGTCTGTAGTCTACCAGGCTTCTCTGTCCATGGGATTTTCCAGGCAAGAGTACTGGAGTAGGTTTCCATTTCCTTCTCCAGGGGATCTTCCCCAACCAGGGATTGAACCTGGGTCTCCCACATTGCAGGCAGATGCTTTACCCTCTGAGCCACCAGGGAAGCCCAGTTACATGAGGTACATGGAATACTTAAATTCATAGAGAGAGAAAGTGAAATAGTGATTGCCGGGTGATGGGGGAAAGTCATTGTTCAGTCATTCAGTCATGTCCAACTCTTTTTGATCCCATGGACTGTAACCAGCCAGGCTCCTCTGTCCATGTGGATTCCCCAGGCAAGAATACTGGAGTGGATCACCATGCCCTCCTCCAGGGGATCTTCCCAATGCAGCAATCAAACCCAAGTCTCCCACATTTCAGGCTGATTCTTTACCATCTGAACCACCAGGGAAACCCAAGAATAATGGAGTGGGTAGCCTATCCCTTCCCCAGGGAATCTTCCTGACCCAGGGAACAGTAATAATATACAAATAATGTACGCATAAACAATATTGCTATTGTATATTGATATTTCAGGGAATTGCACAAGAGAAGTTATGGTAAATTACTGATTATAACTCACATAATTAAAAGTCATTTTTCACTTTCATTTAAAAAAAAAGTAAAATATGACTCCTTCATTCTTCAGAGAAAACCCAAAAAGCACAACCAGCTGAGCAAACAAGAATGGAATGCTTAGGGTACTGAATAAAAGCTCAGAGATCTTGGAGTTGTTAACTGCAACATAACCCAGCCTCGGAGAAGGCAATGGCACCCCACTCCAGTACTCTTGCCTGGAAAGTCCCATGGACAGAGGAGCCTGGTAGGCTGCAGTCCGTGGGGTCACTAAGAGTTGGACGTGACTGAGCGACTTCACTTTTCACTTTCATGCATTGGAGAAGGAAATGGCAACCCACTCCAGTGTTCTTGCCTGGAGAATCCTAGGGACAGTGGAGCCTGATGGGCTGTCGTCTTGGGTCGCACAGAGTCGGACACGACTGAAGCGACTTAGCAGCAGCAGCAGCAACCCAGCCTAGCTGACTGATAATATTACTAAAGTTGGATCTGCTCTCCAGCACTTGGTAAAGCGTTTTAACATGAAGCAAAACCTTCAGTGTAAGATGACTGTCCAAGAGGTTAGGCTTCTGACATTGGAGATACAAAGTCTGAAAACTCTCTGTAATTATTCTTAAGAGCGAGCAAGGACAACACAACCAATCCTGTGCTGAGCAGCTACAGGCAGGGATGGCATGAAAACAGAGGACCATCAGGATAGTACCCATGGATAAGAGGAGTTTAGACTGGACTAGAATAAAAGCTAGTTCCTCAATCATGCTAGTTACAATTATGGCTAACCCAGGAATTCCTGTTCCCAAAGTTAGACTGGAGACAAATGCAGACATTTGGATCGCAAGAATTTTCCGTATTTGTTCTTCCTCTTCTCCCCTACATAGCAAAATCATACTCCAGGTGCTTCCAAAGTGAAGATACCCATAAGGAGGACCATCCGTATACTTCATATTCCACCTGGAGTCCTTCTATGACCTCCTCAAAATGCTTAGGAATATTCCAATATTAGGAATAAGCCATCAGGAAGGCTGAGTGCTTTTACAAAAGACTAATGATGGTGATGATGGCAAACCTTAAACAATCTTAAACTATGGATACCTGGTGACTAAGTATTGTCTCACCCAACATATAGAGGGATCTGGTAAATGCAAATCTATGAAGTGCAGAAAGCATTTTAATCAAAGATCTGAATGGGATGTAGAACAGAATTATCTTTCTGTCCCCAGGAGCTCTTTAATGCAGCCTGTTGACATTAGTAGCTCCATCTAGAAAGTAGTAAATGATATAACTATTCATAACCATGGCTTCCCTGGTGGCTCAGATAGGAAAGAATCTGCCTGCAGTGTAGGAGACCTGGGTTCAATCCCTGGGTTGGGAAGATCCCCTGGAGTAGGGAATGGATACCTACTCCAGTATTCTTGCCTGGGAAAACCCATGGACAGAGGAGACTGACGGGCTACAGCCCATGGAGTCACAAAGAGTCAGACACGACTAAGCAACTAAGCATGCTTCATATACATTAATCAACAGATATAGGAAACATGAAATATTATCTTGACTTATACAGCATTGTCAATGTTTATCCTTTCTGACCTACATAAATGCCACTTTTTACAATTCAGCCTAACAATTGATCAAAATGATTCAGCCAGTGGGTTTGAACACCACACCTCATCACTTCGGCTGTAACCAGTTCTTGCCACAGCTGATACTCGGCAGAGGCTTTTGGAGGCTGTGCTGATGAGCCAGCCTTGGGACAAGTGTGTGAACCCAAGCCCCTGCCTCCAGCATCCACACACATCCTGTGGATCTTATCTGAAGTTTTCCCATCACTCCTCCAGTGACTGATCAAGCAGTTGGAAATGAGAAGTAGCCCCTCCTCCAAGAAAGACCACAGACCCTACAACTGAAGGCATAAGAAAATGTGTAATAAAGAAGAAACATCTGCTCAGCTACAATAAAAGTGAGCAGAAAGTAAGGAATTAATAGAAAAGCAAACTTGGGTTCACAGCTGACGTTACAAGGTGTGGACAGTCTTCTGCACGGACAGTAACTCAGTCAGTCCTCTTGTAGCCTCGCCAAGTAGGTACCACCATTAGCATCATCCTCATTTTACAAAGGAGGAAACTGAGGCACAGAGCGATTTAACAGTAGTCAAGGGAGGAGCTGAGATTTCAGCTGAGACAGCCTAGCTCTAAGACACCAACCCCTCGGTTCTGGGCCATCAGTTCAGTTCAGTTCAGTCGCTCAGTCGTGTCCGACTCTTTGTGACCCCATGAATTGCAGCACACCAGGCCTCTGGGATATAGAGAAGATCATTTGCAATTCCTACAGGTGGGATATCTACCATTTCCAAGAAAAAGGAAGAAAATCTAAATCGAAGAAACACTTAATAAAAATATCACCTGGCCATCTTACTTGCTCCCTGTGAAGGAAGAGCAGGTAGTTAATACCCAATGCAGCCTGAATATGTGTAATGGTTCTAATGTGCCTCTTTGACAGTCTCAAAATATATTGAACCCAAACATCTGTGAAAAAGCCTGTCTAGCCACTTTGTTATCTGCTTCCTTGTCATAATTAATAGCAGTCTCCCTTCTTCCTGGTTTTCCTTCCACATGGTTTTAATAAGCTTGTTTGACCCTCATCATTACATCTTATTTTCCAGGCAATCTGTCATGTGCATTGTTTATCATCCCATCACCAGAGGAAGACATAGGTCTTCCTAGTAGATAATCTTGCACAAGAGAGCCATTACTTTATGATCTGGAACAAAATTGCTTCGCTTATTCTTATGATCAGTCAAATGAGGACAAAGTATTTTCCCCACAGCCTTTTAAATAGAAATCGTCTTCTGCTTTTTCCAACCTTATCTCCCTCTCCATCTCCAGGGGAAATTGACTTCAGCCGCAGTCATCTATTTCCTGCCTCTTGAAACCACAGGGTTTTCTGAGGTTCCCTCTGTCTCTTCTGAGCCGCATTCTCCTCCTGCTTTCAGGCCTGCCTTGGGGGCTGGATCTGAATTCATATGTTGAATACAAGAATTGAATATATCGATTCATTTCAATAGTTAAGGTTCCTGCACTGTCTCTTCGGGTGTTGTTGGAACACTTAAATAAAGTCTTGCACTGGAGGGGGAGGGTGGACAGGATGGCCAGGTAGGAAGACCCCGAGCTCACCTCCTCCTATGGGCACACCAAAATTGCCCCTAGTTACAGAGCAGCTGTCTAGCAGAATGACCTGAAGACTAGAATAAAAGAGTCTCCACAACTAAAAACATGAAGAAGGACGCACAATGAGGTGAAGAGAAGGGGTGGAGATATGGCAAATCTCCCTGGGTAGGTGATACCCACAAATAGGAACATAATCCAATTGCCGAGGTTCTCCCCAAGCAGTGAGGGGTCTGGGCTTTACGTCAATCTCCCCAGCCCAGGGGCCCTATGCCAGGAAGAAGAGTCCCAGAGCATCTGGCTTTAAAGACCAGCAGGGCTTGTCTACAAGATAGCCAAAGAGATGGGGGAAATCAGGCTTGACTCTGACAGGGCATGCCCAAAATCTTACATGTTCTGAGCCCCAGTGCAGAGGCAGCAGTTTGAAAGGAACCTGGATGAGACACATGTGCTGATTTTAGAGAGCCTCCAGGAGAGGGAAGAGGCAACTGAGGCTCACCTTGGGAACACAGATGCTGGTGGCAGCCACCTTTGGGAGCATGTTCTTCCTTGAGGACCCTGGTGCTGCCAAGTGTGATTTTGGAGTCCTTCCCCTAGTCTATTACCTCCAGGAGCTTACCTGCAGACCAATGGGCCAGTAGCAACCACACAAGGAAGGACCTGCCAGCCCCAAGCTGGACAAGGCCAGCAGGACAAGGCCAGCCCCACCTACCAACATGCCCAGAATAGTCAATCCCACCACAAAAGAAAGAACCACACAGCCCACACAGTGGGTGCTCCTGGAACACATAACTTTATTTACCAGAGGGGAGTGTGCTCCTAGGTCCCCTAGCAAGTCTCCCACCTATGGCCACTTCTCCAAGATCAGGAGACTGAACAAACCTACCCAATATATAGAAACCAATTCATCAAGTAGGTAAGATGAGGAAACAGAGAAATATGATTTAAATGAAGGGATAAGACAAAACCCAGAAGAACTAAACAAAGTCATCACCTACTCAATGGACATGAGCTTGAGCAAACTCCAAGAGATGGTGAAGGACAGAGAAGCCTGGCGTGCTGCAGTCCATGTGGTGGCAAAGAGTCGGACACAACTGAGCAACTGCACAGCAAAACAAAGATAAGTAATCTACTGGATAAAGAGTTCAAGGTAATGATCATAGAGATGCTCAAGGAACTTGGAAGAATAGATGAAGGCAGTCAGAAGAATAACAATGGAGGAGAAAATAAGAAGAACCAAGCAGATCTGAAGAATGAAATAAAAATAGAGTAAAAGATATAAAAATAAAAAATACACTGGAAGGAATCAGCAGTAGATGAGACGACACAGAGGAATGAATCCACAAACTAGAAGACAAAATAGTGAGAATCTCTCAAGCTGAACAGAATAAAGGGAAAAAGCAATTTTTAGAAATGAGGATAGTTTAAGATATCTCTGGGACAACATCAAGCCTGCTAACATTTCATTATAGGGGTTCTAAAAGGAGAAGAGAAAGGTGTGCAGGGAAGTTATTTGAAGACATAGTAACTGAAAACTTCCTTAACCTGGGAGAGGAAACAGATATCCAGGTCTGGGAAGAAAAGAGAGTCCCAAACAGGATGAACCCAAAGAGTGCTAAGTCACTTCAGTCATGTCTGACTCTTTGTGACCCCATGGACTGTAGCCCTCCAGGCTCATCTGTCCATGGGATTTTCCAGGCAAGAACACCTGAGTGGGTTGCCATTTCCTTCTCCAGAGGATCTTCCTGAACCAGAGATCAAACCAGTATCTCTTACATCCTCTGCCTTGGCAGGCAGGTTCTTTACTGCTAGCACCACCTGGGAAGCCCCTTGACCCAAAGAGGTCTGCCCCCAAACACATCATAATTAAAACGGCAAAACTTAGAGAATCTTAAAAAAAATCAAGAGAAAAGCAACTAATTGCATACTAGAAAACTCTCATAAGACCAATAGCTGACTTTTCAGCAGAAACTTTGCAGGCAAAAAGAGAGTGGCACCATATGTTCAAAGTGATAAGAAGGAAAAAAATCTATAACCGACTATAACATACCAGACAAAAGTATCATTCAGATTAGAAGGAACAAGCAAAAGAGTAAACAATATCCGAATATAGTAGAAGGAAAGAAATCATAAAATCAGGGCAGAAATAAATGAAATTGAGACCAAAAAGGAGAAAAGGTTAATGAAGTTAAGAGCTATTTCTTTGAAAAGATAAGCAAAATGGATACACATTTAGTTGGACTCATCAAGAAGAGAGAGCACCTAAATAAACAAGAAATGAAAGAGAGGTTACAACCAATACCATAGAAATACAGAGGATCTTGAGAGTCCACAAAGAACAATTATACGTCAACAAAATGGCCAACCTAATATACATGGATAAATTCTTATAAAAGCACATTCTCCCAAGACTGAATCAAGAAGAAAAAGAAAATGCATACAGAATAACTATCAGTAATAAAGTTGAATCACCAATTTTAAAAACTTCCAATTAACAAAAGCCCAGGGTCCAATGGATTTTTCTATGTGAACTCTGCTGAACGTTTAAAGAGTTCACACCAATTCCCCCGAACTATTCCAAAAAATCAAAGAGAAAGGAATGCCTCAGAACTCACCCTATGAGGCCACAATCACCCTCACACCAAAACCAGAAAAAGACACCCCCCCTAAAAAAAAAAAATATCAGGTCAGTATCACCAATGGCCTGGATGCAAAACTCTTCAACAAAGTTCTAGCAAGCCGGTTTTTAAAGTCCATTAAAAGGATCATACACCACAATGATGCAGAATTTATTCCAAGGATGCAAGGTTGTCTCCAAATCCAAAAGGTCAAACAAAATGATGCATCACATTAACACATCAACAAAGGAAAGAATAAAAATTATACGATTGTCTCAGACACAGGAAAACTAGGAGGAATTCTTATCCTTGGAATACCTCTGACGCTTTACCTGCTATATCTCTCCTCTGCTTTCAAAGCAGAAAGTTCTCTTCTTTGAAGGGCTCGTGAGACTAGATGGGAACCACTCAGACAATCCAGGATAATCTTCCTTTCTTAAAAATCAGTGACTTTGATCACATCTGCAAAGTGTCTTTTGCCAGGTAACACAACAGTTCACGGGGGTTAGAGCATGAACACCTTTGGGGCCGGAGGTGGGCAAGGATGCCCCTCGTTATCCTGCTTCCCACATGCACTGTGTATTAAGTTAGGGACAAAGCACTCAGGTTTCACTGCCAAATGCAACCAGGGCACCCGGGGAGATTCTCAGTTGCCTGCAATATGGTTCTTGAACGAAAAGGACAGCTGGTTCCTTCCAATAACAAAGGCAGCACTGTAGCAAAATCCTTACAGAGTTGTTCAAAGTTGGGCAGCCTTTATATAGGCATGGGGAGAAGGGAATGGCAACCCACTCCAGTATTCTAACCTGGAGAATCCCATGGACAGAGGAGCCTCGTGGGCTGCACTCCATGGGGTTGCACAGAGTCGGACATGACTGAGAGACTACCATGTAGGTGTGTCTTTATTTTATCGTCTTGTCAGATATCTTCAGTTTACAAATAACACCAATACCCACATCCCCTTTGTTATCTCCCCAGAAACCCTGACTTCTGAGTAACTTTCAGTAACATATTCACTTCCTTGGAACCATGTTGGTTAAATGCTACATGAGTTGATATTTTGCAACCATTTTTTACATGAAAGTTATGGATGAGAAAGTCCAGGAAACAGATGATGCTGGAAATGGGTTCCTTTGAGAAAAGTTCATCGACAAAGGCATTGTTTGCATAGCCCCAGGGGTAGTAGAACTGCAATGCAAAAGGAATTTGTAAGTTGGGCCACTGAGATGTGGAGATTTCCCTGAATTATTCAGGTGACTCGAAATGTGATCACAAGTGTCCTTATAAGAGGGAAGGGGGAATGTCAGAGTCAGAGAAGATGCGATGACAAAAATAGAGATCAGAGAGCCAATGCGTGAGTAGGAAGACCTCTAATTGATGAATCACTGGTGGCTCAGAGGGGACAACTCTGAGAGTTAAATACTCTAAGTGGGCCTAACGGACTATTACTCCGCACTAAAAAGAAATGAGCTATCAAGCAGTGAAAAAATACAGGCAAAGATCAAGTGCATATTGCTAAGTAAAAGAATTCAATCCCCAAAGACTACATAGTATATGATTCCAACCTTATGGCATTCTGGAAAAGATAACATGGTAAAAATGAAAATATAGTGGTTACTAGGGATTGGGCGGGAGAAGAATGAACAGACGAAGCAAGGAGTACGTTTACGACACAAAGCAAAGCGTACGTTTACGATACTAAATCTCTATATGACACTATAATGCTGGATACACGTCAGTGTACATTTTTCAAAACCACAGAATGTATGGACTCCCCTGGTGATTCAGTAGGTAAAGAATCTGCCTGCAATGCAAGAGACACAAGAGACATGGGTTCAGTCCTGGGTTGGAAAGAGCCTCTGGAGAAGGGAAATGGAAACCCACTCCAGTATTCTTGCCTGAAAAATCCCATGGACAGAAGACCCTGGCGGGCTACAGTCGAAAGTGTTGCAAAGAGTCAGACCCAACCAGGCATGCAGACACAGAATGTATGACACCGAGAGTGAGCCCTGTTATAAATTATGGATTCTGGGAGATGGGAATGAGTCAGTGCAGGTCACAAATGTACCTGTAACAAATGTACCTTTCTGGTGGGAATGTTGATAGGGAGGGCTTGAGTGTGTAGGGTCAGGTCATCTATGGGAAATCCCTGTACTTTTCAACCAATTTTGCTGTTCACCTAAACGAGCTCTAAAAATAAAGTTTACATATTGTGTGCATGCTTCAGACGTATCCAACTCTTTGTAACCCCATGGACTGTAGCCTGCCAAGCTCCTCTGTCCATGAGATTCTGCAGGCAAGAATACTGGAGTGGGTTGCCATGCCCTCCTCCAGGGGATCTTCCCAACACACAATTTTAACCCATGTCTCTTATGTCTTCTGCATTGGCAGATGGGTTCTTTACCACAAACACCAGCTCCTGTATTAATATTAAACAATTATGAACTCTGGGGATGTGAACCATGAGAAGAAAGGGGCTCACGGGCCAAGTCAGTAGGAGATACACCTCCCTTCGACAGAGGTGAGAGTTGACCCTCCACTGCAGTGATTCCCCACCTTGGCTGTGCATCTGAATCATGAGAGGATCGTGGAAAAAATGCAAAGATCCAGGCCCCCCAGGAGAGCATCTGGATCAGAGTCCCCGGGGCAGGGGGCAGATGGGAGATGCTACCACTGCCCTGTCTTCCTAAGGGGGTTGTCTTCCTAGGAACCCTTTTCTAGGCAAAGATATTTCATATTTTTAATTTTTTAACATTTTCTATTTTGGGGCTTCCTTGGTGGCTCAGATGGTAAAGAATCTGCCTTTACCATCTCCTACCAGTGCAGGAGACTGGGGTTTGATCGTGATATAGTTGCTTTATGATGTTGTACAACAAAGTGAATCCTATACCCTATAAATCATATAAACTATACATAAACATATGTCCCCTCCCTCTTGGCCTTCCTTCTCACCGTCCCCACCCACTTCTCTAGGTCACCACAGAGCTGAGCTGCCTGTGCTATGCAGCCCACTTCCTAGAGCAATGAAAATAAAAACAAACATAAACAGATAGGACCTAATTAAACTTAAAAGCTTTTGCACAGCAAAGAAAAAACCATCAACACGATGAGAAGACGATCCCAGGAATGAGAAAATATTTGCAAATGAAGCAACTGACAAGAGTCAATCTCCAAGATATACAAACAGCTCACAAAACTCAATACCACAAAACAAACAACCCAATCAAAAAATGAGTGGGAGACTGAAACAGACATTTCTCCGAAGAAGACTTACTTGTCTCCTTATGTCTTGAGACTCAGTGTCTTGCTTCACTAGCAAATGTCCTCTGAATTCAGGGGATGAATCATTTGTTTACCATTCACATGGACATTGCATCACTTGAGCTTCGCATTAGAGTGGCCTGTCTCGTAAAAACAATTTTCCAGAACAGTCTCTATTGATTCTACAGTAAATTAGAGGAGCTATAACTATGACCCAAGCATACTCAGTGTTATGTTTATCCCACGGATCACTTTATTGGGAACTTCTCAAAATGAAGCTGGATTATATTTGGCCTTTATGAAGACTGAATCATCTTAACCAAAAATGTGATGTCCTCACATTGGTTAAATTGGCAAAACTGTGGTGTTTCTCCAACTGTCCATGGCAGCAGTTAGTTTTCAATTTCACTCCTGTGGTCTACCTTTCTCACTAGGATATCGTTTTATTATTTTTTAACATCGCTGAGGTCATGCAGGCACCCATGGAGCACCATCTAGAATTGTCTAGGGCATGCTGGGATGATGCCCACGCTTGCTTTTTAGTACCCAGACCTAGGAGACAGGGCGCCAAGGGCAGGAATTTGCTGTACCTTCACTGTTCATATATCAAGATACAGTTTCATTCTTGCCATGTTCAAATGATGGAATTAAAAAGTCTACTCTGGCTGCTGGGAAGAGAGGGAAGACAAGAAGTGTGGTGAAGTGGGGTCCGGGAGAATGGCCACTCACTGGAACGACAGTGACCCTAAGGAGACGGGTGGTTTGCACTGGAGGCCGGGGTCTGAAACTGAGAGAAAGCAGAGGGTGTTTGAAGGAATAGTCTATGGACTATGTGATGGATTGGATTAGGGGGTGAGGAACAGGGTGAAGTCAGGAGGGGTCCTCTGGCATCTGGACTGAGCAAGAGGGTGGATTTGGGGTGTCCTCTGACCCAGGGCACTCTGGAGGTTTAAGTAGGCAGTCCCCAGCTGTCTTCTCCAAGGATCATCACAAGTGTATGGCTCACTGTGCTCCTCTGAAACAGTCCGTGTCCTCAGGACAAGGTTCATCCATGGAAGATGGGAGCCTCTGGGATGACAGTTGGGAGCAGGACTGTGGTTCTTGAACAAAAAAAAAAAAAAAAAATAGCTGATACTCTCCAATAAATTAGTTCTACCAGGCTCTTGATGCCTTTGTGGGTGTTCCTGGGCTGAACTTTGCCAGAAATGTCCCTGCTCCCTTTATCTTTCCTTCATTCCTATTCCATAATTATCTGAAGATCTTTTCTATTCCATGTCTGGTCCCAGGAGCAGTGCAAGGTCCCACCCAAGACCTGATGAATCAGGATCATTTCTTGTAACAAGATCTCCAGTGATCCATATGCCCCTACAAGTGTGAAGAGTGCTGTAGAGAACTCCTATTCATCCGTTAGTATTTGGCTCAAGGACACTTCCTCCAGAGAGCCCTCCTGGATCTTCCCACTGCGGTTTAGCCTGCTGCAGGTAGTTAGAGAGACCATGCCACATTCAGGAGCACTTCTGAACTGTGAGTCTGCCTCTTACATTGGCTGTGCACTCTTAGGGAATCAACATATGATTCATCTTGTTCTCCCTGTGAGCAGTCTTGTATCCACTCAGATCAGGCAGTAAATGCTTGAGAGCTGGGAATCTTCACTTTGTACTCCAGCCACCCCTGTTCCTGCCCTTGGAACCCCTGTGGTGGGAACATCTGATTACAAGGGTCTTCAGGGATGGCAGCAACCACGTGGAGTCCATGTGGACCTGGCTACGCCTCACTCAACTCCTCAGAAAAGCAAGCTTCCACTGGCTGAAATACATCTGCACCTTGATTTTTTTTTTTTTTTTATTTTTTCAGGATTCTCTGGGAGAGATTTTACTATGGTTTAGAAAGAAGAAAGAAAGTGAAGTCGCTCAGTCAGGTCCAACTCTTTGCGACCCCATGGACTGTAACCCATCAGGCTCCTCCATCCATGGAATTTTCTAGGCAAGGGTAGTGGAGTGGGTTGCCATTTCCTTCTCCAGGGGATCTTCCCAACCCAAGGATTGAACCCGGGTCTCCCACACTGCAGGCAGATGCTTTACCGTCTGAGCCACCAGGGAATCTCTGTGGTTTACTTAGTGCCAGATAACCAGCAGGGTGATTAGAGAAGTTCTGAATTGTTCTTCATTCTCTTTTCTGATGCACTCAACACAGCCCATCTGTCCTCAGTCTCTGTGGCAACCACCCCAGGGCTCCATGAAAACCTCTATGAGGTCCCCTCCCCAAACCCTGCCCCACCGTCCACTCTACACGACCACCGAGATCTGTGTAGAACACACATCACACCATCTCACCATGTCCTCAGCCTCCAGCCCTCTCCCTACAGGCCTGCCCCCTCGTCTGGGGTCAGCACGCTGCATTCAAGGGACGTCCTTGCAGCGGGCCAGCTCCCTGCGCACTTTGCCCCTCACCCATCTCCTTTGCTCTCTTCCCCTTGCCCAGGTTCCCAATTCTCAGATTTTTATACTCCATGTCCTCTCTGCCTGGAACATTCTGCCCCCTTGACTTTCCCAGGCTAACTCTTCCTGCCTTCTTGATATCAGTTATCAATGTCCCCTCCTCGAGTTATACAGTCTCCCTGCTTACCCGTTTCCCTATAGGAATTGTCTGCAGACAAGTATCATCATCTTCTGTCTCTTTATTATCTGGCCTTGCTCCGCAATGGCACCCCACTCCAGCACTCTTGCCTGGAAAATCCCATGGACGGAGGAGCCTGGTAGGCTGCAGTCCATGGGGTCGCTAAGAGTCAGACATGACTGAGCGACTTCACTTTCACTTTTCACTTTCATGCATTGGAGAAGGAAATGGCAACCCACTCCAGTGTTCTTGCCTGGAGAATCCCGGGGACAGGGGAGCCTGGTAGGCTGCTGTCCATGGGGTCACACAGAGTCGGACACGACTGAAGTGACTTAGCAGCAGCTCCTCACTAGAAAGTAACTCCTGGAGTCCACAGGCCTCACTTAGCTTCTTTTTTTCCATCACTGACTTCCAGTCATCTAGAATGGTATGGAAGATTGTAGAAGCTCCAGATATGTGAAGTTGCTTCGGTCGTGTTCTACTCTTTGTGACCCCAAGGACTGTAGCCTGCCAGGCTCCATGGAATTTCCCAGACAAGAATACTGGAGTGGGTTGCCATTTTCTTCTCCAGGGCATCTTCTCGACCCAGGGATCAAACCCATGTCTTTTCTGTCTCCTGCATTGGTAGGAGGGTTCTTTACCACTAACACCAAAGATAATTGCTAAATAAATAGGTGTGAATGAGGCAATAAAGCACACACACACACACACACACACACACACTTTGGATGGAACATGGTCAAATGTGCTGACTGTTTTCCAAAATGATGTGGGCCCTGGCCTGGCCCATTCTGTGCCCGAGGCTGCCCCCAGGTCTGCACGGTCAGGCACTCTGGGTGGCAGCTCATTGCTCCAGCAGCAGATAGAAGGACAGGACAGGTGGGGTCAGGATTGCTGGTCCCCTGACAGCCCCTCACTGAGCTCAGATGACACCACTAACCCCCAGCACCCTCAGCCCCAGAGGTGAGACCCACACCCCCGTTGCTCATACCTTGGAGCCCCATCCTTGCTCCTCCCCTCATCCCTGCCACAGCTCAGGAAGCTGCTTCACCTGTGTCTCCATTGGGATCAAGTATTTCTAGCTGAACTCTTGTCTGCTGTATCAAGCAACTTTCCTTCTCTGTATATGATTTAGGATTCATGTGCATACAGGCAATGGGGAAATGATTTTTTTTCCCTTCATTTTTTCCCTTCATTTATTAGTTTTCAAATTTGAATATATCTTTTACTTTTTTTCATTAGCTAGGCATATGATTAAATCTAGTTTAATGTCAGTGGAGCTTTGTTATGGCAGGCAGATTCAGTTCAGTTCAGTTCACTTCAGTCGCTCAGTCGTGTCCGACTCTTTGCAACCCCATGGACTGCAGTATGCCAGGCCTCCCTGTCCATCACCAACTCCTGGAGCTTACTCAAACTCATGTCCATCGAATTGGTGATGCCATCCAACCATCTCATCCTCTGTCATCCCCTTCTCCTCTTGCCTTCCATCTTTCCCAACATCAGGGTCTTTTTTCCAATGAGTCAGCTCTTCGCATCAGGTGGCCAAAGTATTGGAGTTTCAGCTTCATCATCAGTCCTTCCAATGAATATTGAAGACTGATTTCCTTTAGGATGGACTGGTTGGATCTCCTTGCAGTCCAAGGGGCTCTCAAGAGTCTTCTCCATCACCACAGTTCTAAAGCATCAATTCATCACCGCTCAGCTTTCTTTATAGTCCAACTCTCACATCCACACATGACAGCTGGAAAAACCATAGCCTTGACTAGATGGACCTTTGCTGGCAAAGTAATGTCTCTGCTTTTTAATATGCTGTCTAGGTTTATCATAGCTTTTCTTCCAGGGAGCAAGTGTCTTTTAATTTCATGGCTGCAATCACCATATGCAGTGATTTTGGAGCCCAAGAAAAGAAAGTCTGTTGCTGTTTCCACTGTTTCCCCATCTGTTTGCCATGAAGTGATGGGACCGGATGCCATGATCTTAGTTTTCTGAATGTTGAGTTTTAAGCCAATTTTTTCCTAAAAATACACACATATGTGCATGAAACATACCTGCTGTGCATGGGCCAGTGATAAAAGTGCACCATGAACTACAGAATGCAATTTAGCCACTTCAGAGGAATTAGTACCCAAAAAATGATAGATAAATAGATAACAGATGAATATAGATGACAAATGAATACATATGCATACATGTGTGTATATATTTAGACATGTATATGTTATTATATGACATTTAAAAGTAGAATTTTGGGGACTTCCTTGGTGGTCCAGTGGTTAAAAATTCATGCTTCCTTTTCAGGGAGCCCAGGTTGGATTACTGGTCAGGGAACTAAGATCCCACACACAGCACAGCATCGCCAAAAAAATAAACAAAAGTAAATTTTAAAAAAATAAAGAAAACTAAAATTTTGAGCAAGCTCTGGGAGTTGGGAAGGGGGAAGCCTGGGGTACTGCAGTCCCTGGAGTCACAAAGAGTCAGACATGATTGAGCTGAAAATTTTTTAAATACTCTAGTAGTATTCAGAGACATGAAATACTTACAGATAAATTTAATGAAATGTGTATAGGATCTCTATAGTGAAAAACTATAAAACAATACTAAAAGATATAACAGAAAACCTAAATAAATGGAAATATATACAATGTTTTAGGATTAGAAGACAACATATTATAATGTCATTCTCTCCAAATTTATCTGTAGATGAAATGCAAACCCAAACCAAACCCCAGCAGGTTTTTAAAAATAAAAACTGACAAGCTGATCCTAAAATATATATGAAAATTCAAAGCACCTAGAATAGCCACCACTATCTTGATAAAGAACAAATGTGGGGAAACTACACTGACTGACTTAAAATTTAATGGGAAGCCACACTCATCAGATCAGCCCTGCGTTGGTTAAAGAATAGGCAAAAATAGGCCAAGAGAACCAAACAGAGCTTCCAGAAATAAACCAAACATATATGATCTGATAATTTTTCAACAGAGATACCAAAGCAACTCAAAGGGAAATGTAGTCAAAAAATGATGTGGAAACAAGTGGATTTGAGGTGGGTGGGGAGAGTATCTCAATTCCCACTTCACACCCTACACAAAAATTATCCCAGGCAGGATCTAGGCCTCATAATAAAAACAAAAACTATAAAGCTCTAGAAGAAAACCAGAGAGTAACTTAATGACTTTGGGGTTGGACGTGAATTTGCAAGAAAATCAAAGAAAGTAACAACCATTAAAAATCATTTTGGCAAATTGGAACTCACCATTAAAACTTCTGCTCATCTAATAAATTTTATTAGGAAACCAAATAGACAAGTCACAGACTGCTAGAAGGTATTCATATACATCTGTTACGGGACTTCTGTCAAGAAATAATTTTTGAAACTGCTACAATACAATAATAAACATATAAACATTTCCTTCTCCAGGGGATCTTTACAACCCCAGAATCAAACCCGGGTCTCCTGCATTGCATTGCAGGCTACAAGGGAAGCCCCCAAAATAGAAACAACTCAATTTAAACCTGAGAAAAAGTCAAAATAACAATGACATTTTTCACAAAACTGGAACATCAGTTGATGACCTTGCAGACTGTTACTACAAATAACCTTGACTCTGTGAATAATGCTGCTATGAACATTTGTGTACGAGTTTCTACTGGCACACATGTTCTCATTTCTCTTGAATATATATCAAACAGTGTAATTGTTGGATCATGTGGCAATCTTATGTTTAACCTTCTGAAAACTTTCAGGCAGTTTTCTAAAGAAGCTGCATCATTTTACATCCCCATTAGTAATCTTGGAGAGTTCCGGTTCCTTTATATCATTGTCAGCACTTGTTACTACATGTCTTTTTCATTATAACCATTCTAGTGGGTGTGAAGGGAGAGCTCACTGTGGTTTCAATTCATATTTCCCTAGTGATTAATAATGTTGAACATTTTTTTCCATGCTCAACATCATTAGCTATTCAGTTCAGTTCAGTCACTCAGTAGTGCTCAACTCTTTGTGACCCCATGAATTGCAGCATGGCATGCCTCCTTGTCCATCACCAACTCCTGGAGTCTGCTCAACCTCATGTCCATCGAGTCAGTGATGCCATCCAGCCATCTCATCCTCTGTTGTCCCTTTCTCCTCCTGCCCCCAATCCCTCCCAGCATTAGAGTCTTTTCCAATGAGTCAACTCTTCACATGAGGTGGCCAAAGTATTGGAGTTTCAGCTTTAGCATCAGTCCTTCCAATGAACACCCAAGACTGATCTCCTTTAGAATGGACTGCTTGGATCTCCTTGCAGTTCAAGGGACTCTCAAGAGTCTTCTCCAACACCACAGTTCAAAAGCATCAGTTCTTCGGTCCTCAGCTTTCTTCACAGTCCAACTTTCACATCCATACATGACCATAGGAAAAACCATAGCCTTGACTAGATGGACCTTTGTTGGCAAAGTAATGTCTCTGCTTTTGAATATGCTATCTAGGTTGGTCATAACTTTCCTTCCAAGGAGTAAGCATCTTTTAATTTCATGGCTGCAATCACCATCTGCAGTGATTTTGGAGCCCAGAAAAATAAAGTCTGACACTGTTTCCACTGTTTCCCCATCTATTTCCCATGAAGTGATGGGACCAGATGCCATGATCTTTGTTTTCTGAATGTTGAGCTTTAAGCCAACTTTTTCACTCTCCTCTTTCACTTTCATCAAGAGGCTTTTGAGTTCCTCTTCACTTTCTGCCATAAGGGTGGTATCATCTGCATATCTGAGGTTATTGATATTTCTCCCGGCAATCTTGATTCCAGCTTGTGTTTCTTCCAGCCCAGCGTTTCTCATGATGTACTCTGCATATAAGTTAAATAAACAGGGTGACAATATACAGCCTTGATGTACTCCTTTTCCTGTTTGAAACCAGTCTGTTGTTCCATGTCAAGTTCTAACTGTTGCTTCCTGACCTGCATATAGGTTTCTCAAGAGGCAGGTCAGGTGGTCTGGTATTCCCATCTCTTTCAGAACATTAGCTATCAGGGAAATACAATTTATATCAGGCATTAGTAGAGCTTCTTTTTAGAAATATCTCTTCCAATCCTCTGTTCATTTTCAAATGGGTTATTTACCCTTTTATTATTAACACATAAGAGTTCTTTGTATATTCTAGCTCTAAGTCTGTTATCAGATTGGCAAGCATCTTAACCCATTCTGTCTTTCCAGAGCCCTTGTACACATGTCTTTTCTCTCCCTGGCATCCCTTCTCATAGAGAAGGCTGTTCAGAGAGCTTAGATTCATTAAGCACCTATACTGTTGTGTTCTCTCCAATCTGACTGTATCTCCTACCACTCAGCTTATTCAATCTGCTCCAAGCACATGGGCCTACTAGACAGTCCTCCTGCCTCTGAGCCATTGCACCTGCTGGTCTCTCCTCCCCCAGATACTTGCCAGGGTCCTTCACCTTCTCCAGGCCTTTAGTGCAGACAGCAAATAAATGAGAGGGTCTCAGAGGAGTCTTCCCTGCCTGCCCCATTTAATTGGCAATCACCTCTCCACCTCATCCACATCTTGGCTTATTTTTCCCTTTTAGGGCTCATCATCTCAAGATACTGCATTTCACTTATTTATCTGTTCATTTCAAGCTCCCCCAACTAGACTGTAACTCCATGTGTGCCTAGTCACTCATTTGTGTCTGACTCTTTGCGACCCCAAGGACTACAGCCCACCAGGCTCCTCTGTCCAGGGGATTCTCCAGGTAAGGGCACTGAAGTGGGTTGTCGTACCCTCCTCCAGGGGATCCTCCCAACCCAGGGATCTAACCCAGGTCTCCCGCATTGCAAGCAGACTCTTTACCATCTGAGCCACCAGAGAAGCCCATTAAGTTGGGTTATATCTGTTTTGTTCACTGCTCCATCCTCATCACCTGTAACAGGCAGAAAGGATTTGGAGAAATAATTATGCTCCGGAAAATCTACAAGGAAATCAAAGTTTCAATGTTCAACACATTTTAAATTCAATCAAGGAGCAAATTTCCTAAAGTAAATATATACTTCTTGTTACATACCCTTAGAAAAAAGGCTCTTCCAGACCTATCTCTCTTTTTTTTTCTTTGTTTGTTATATTTTCCACAGAGGGCAATTGAACCACCCAAAGTGGGCAGTTATTACAACAATGAAAGTGAAGAAGGAAAGAAATGAACATACAGGAGAGGGAAGGAATCTTCACTTTCCCTGAGGCTGTTGAGGAGAATGGTGGTGTTATGGTCCCAGACAATCCAGAAAACCCATTATGAAAGTAAACACAAATGCTTTTCTGCCTCATGGTTCAGAAGCACCTCTGTGTGCTTGTTCACTAAGCTGATGTGCTGCTTTTCTTTCCATAATTTGAAAATAAAGCCAGCAAAGCAATTCTATCCTCTCAAATTACTTATGCCGCTTTGTACCATCAGTTATAATGAACTCAGCAACTGGATTAATTCTGTAATTTTATGGTAGATGGACAGCTGCAATTCTTTGACTAGGACTCCAGCTTTTTCTCTCTGCTGTGTGTGAATACACAGCATCCCTCTTGTAAGCCTGTATCTCCTCTCAACATTCCTTGATCCATCTTGTTTTTATTCACCCAGATTCTCTCTAGCTCTACAACCAACCTTCACATTATCTCATCTCCCATCTCTCTTCCAAGGCATTGGGAGAAATCCTTCATCTCACCACCTCCTCTGTGATCACCTGGTCCAAGATGTTCTCATTTCTTGCTGGATTATTGTAATAGCCTTCTAACTGGTCTCCTTGGTTTCCCCTTGTCCTGGGCACCAGTGAGTAAGCAACTCAATCCCCCAAAAGAGTCGAAGTGATCCTACTAGAGGCTGAATCACATCACGTCACACCACTGCCCCAAACTCTCCCCACTTCATTCAGATAAAAAGTCATCACCATTACTGCAGCCTCACCCACCATCCCCACTCACATCTAGCCCCTCTGGTCTTGCTACACCTGGGATGTGTTCGGCACACTCCCACTTCAGAGTCAATGCACTTGAGGTCCCTTTGTCTTGTACATTGTTCTTCCAGAAATCTCTCTGACTCACTTCTACAACTCCTTCAGGACTTCATTCAAGCTATACCTTTTCCCAGTGATGATCATATTTAAGATTGCAAAGTCTCCTCTGACCTCCATACCCCTATCTAATTAACAGTATATTCTACTTACATAGTTAATGGGCTTCCCAGGTGGCTCAATGGCCAAGAATCTGCCTGGGATTCAGGCGATGCAGGTTCAATCCCTGGGTGGGGAAGTTGCCCTGGAGAAGGCAACCCATTCCAGTATTCTTGCCTGAAGAATATCACGGCCAGAGAAGCCATGGACTACAGTCCATGCAGTTACAAAGAGACAAACACTGTGGATAAAAGGGAACCCTGAACACTGTTGGTGGTAATGCAAACTAGGACAGCCACTATGGAGAACAGTGTGGAGATTCCTTTAAAAACTGGAAATAGAACTGCCTTATGATTCAGCAATCCCACTGCTGGGCATACACACCAAGCAAACCAGAATTCAAAGAGACACATGTACCCCAATGCTCAGTGCAGCTCTGTTTACGATAGCTAGGACATGGAAGCAACCTAGATGTCCATCAGCAGATGAATGGATAAAGAAAGCTGTGGTACATATAAACAATGGAATAATACTCAGCTATTAAAAAAGAACACATTTGAGTCAATTCTAATGAGGTGGATGAAACTGGAGCCTATTATACAGAGTGAAGTACGTCAGAAAGAAAAATACCAATACAGTATATTAACGCATATATATGGAGTTTAGAAAGATCGTAACGATGACCCACATGTGCAAGACAGCAAAAGAGACACAGATATAAAGAAAAGACTTTTGGAGTCTGTGGGAGAAGGTGAGGGTGGGATGATTTGAAAGAACAGCATTGAAGCATGTATATTACCATATGTGAAATAGATGACCGGTCCAAGTTTGATGCATGAAACAGGGCACTCAAAGCCAGTGCACTGGGGCAACCCAGAGGGATGGGATGGGGAGGGAGGTGGGACGGGGGTTCAGGATGGGGAACACATGTACACCCATGGCTGATTCATGTTGATGTATGGCAAAACCCACCACAATATTATAAAGTATTTAGCCTCCAATTAAAATAAATTAATTTTTTAAAAAGAATAAAAAAAGAGTCAAACAAAGTGAAGTGACTTAGCACATATGAATGCACATCCTTCTCCCCATTGCCTTGTAAGGTAAATGAGGGCATGGTTTTTGTTTTGTTTTAATTTTATTTTATTTTTTAACTTTACAATATTGTTTTGGTTTTGCCATATATCAAAATGAATCCGCCACAGGTATACATGTGTTCCCCATCCTGAACCCTCCTCCCATACCATCCCTCTGGGTCGTCCCAGTGCACCAGCCCCAAGCATCCAGTATCGTGCATCAAACCTGGACTGGCAATTCGTTTCATATATGATATTAAAAGGCAGAGGAACCAGAGATCAAATTGCCAACATCTGCTGGATCATGGAAAAAGCAAGAGAGTTCCAGAAAAACATCTCTTTCTGCTTTATTGACTATGCCAAAGCCTTTGACTGTGTGGATCACAATCAACTGTGGAAAATTCTGAAAGAGATGGGAATACCAGACCACCTGATCTGCCTCTTGAGAAACCTATATGCAGGTCAGGAAGCAACAGTTAGAACTGGACATGGAACAACAGACTGGTTCCAAATAGGAAAAGGAGTACGTCGAGGTTGTATATTGTCACCCTGTTTATTTAACTTCAGTGCAGAGTACATCATGAGAAACGCTGGACTGGAAGAAACACAAGCTGGAATCAAGATTGCCAAGAGAAATATCAGTCACCTCAGATGTGCAGATGACACCACTCTCATGGCAGAAAATGAAGAGGAACTCAAAAGCCTCTTGATGAAAGTGAAAGTGGAGCGTGAAAAAGTTGGCTTAAAGCTCAACATTCAGAAAACGAAGATCATGGCATCCAGTCCCATCACTTCATGGGAAATAGATGGGGAAACAGTGGAAACAGTGTCAGACTTTATTTTTGTGGGCTCCAGTATCACTGCAGATGTTGACTGCATCCATGAAATTAAAAGACACTTACTCCTCGGAAGGAAAGTTATGACCAACCTAGATAGCATATTCAAAAGCAGAAACATTACTTTGCCAACAAAGGTCCATCTAGTCAAGGATATGGTTTTTCCTGTGGTCATGTATGGATGTGAGAGGTGGACTGTGAAGAAGGCTGAGCACCAAAGAATTGACGCTTTTAAACTGTGGTGTTGGAGAAGACTCTTGAGAGTCCCTTGGACTGCAAGGAGATCCAGTCAGTCCATTCTGAAGGAGATCAGCCCTGGGATTTCTTTGAAAGGAATGATGCTAAAGCTGAAACTCCAGTACTTTGGCCACCTCATGTGAAGAGTTGACTCATTGGAAAAGACTCTAATGCTGGGAGGGATTGGGGCAAGAGGAGAAGGGGACGACAGAGGATGAGATGGCTGGATGGCATCACTGACTCGATGGACATGAGTCTGAGTGAACTTCGGGAGTTGGTGATGGACAGGGAGGCCTGGCGTGCTGCGATTCATGGGGTCGCAAAGAGTCGGACATGACTGAGGGACTGATTGATCTGATCTTATTATACATTTTTCAACGCCATTCTCCCAAATCATCCCACCCTCTCCCTCTCCCACAGAGTCCAAAAGGCTGTTCTATACAACAGTGTCTCTTTTGCTGTCTCATATACAGGGTTATTGTTACCATCTTTCTAAATTCCATATATATGCATTAGTATACTGTATTGGTGTTTTTCTTTCTGGCTTACTTCACTCTGTATAATAGGCTCCAGTTTCATCCACCTCATTAGAACTGATTCAAATGTATTCTTTTTAATGGCTGAGTAATACTCCATTGTGTATATGTACCACAGCTTTCTTATCCATTCATCTGCTGATGGACATCTAGGTTGCTTCCATATCCTGGCTATTATAAACAGTGCTGCGATGAACATTGGGGTACACGTGTCTCTTTTGCTTCTGGTTTCCTCGGTGTGTATGCCCAGCTGTGGGATTGCTGGGTCATAAGGCAGTTCTATTTCCAGTTTTTTAAGGAATCTCCACGCTGTTCTCCACAGTGGCTGTACTAGTTTGCATTCCCACCAATAGTGTAAGAGGGTTCCCTTTTCTCCACACTCTCTCCAGCATTTATTGCTTGTAGACTTCTGCATAGCAGCCATTCTGACTGGCATGAAATGGTACCTCATAGTGGTTTTGATTTGCATTTCTCTGATAATGAGTGATGTTGAGCATCTTTTCATGTGTTTGTTAGCCATCTGTATGTCTCCTTTGGAGAAATGTCTATTTAGTTCTTTGGCCCATTTTTTGATTGGGTCATTTATTTTTCTGGAATTGAGCTGTAGGAGTTGCTTGTATATTTTTGAGATTAGTTGTTTGTCGGCTACTTCATTTGCTATTATTTTCTCCCATTCTGAAGGCTGTCTTTTCACCTTGCTTATAGTTTCCTTTGTTGTGCAGAAGCTTTCAATTTTAATTAGGTCCCATTTGTTTATTTTTGCTTTTATTTCCAATATTCTGGGAGGTAGGTCATAGAGGATCCTGCTGTGATGTATGTCAGAGAGTGTTTTGCCTATGTTCTCCTCTAGGAGTTTTATAGTTTCTGGTCTTACGTTGAGATCTTTAATCCATTTTGAGTTTATTTTTGTGTATGGTGTTAGAAAGTGTTCTAGTTTCATTCTTTTACAAGTGGTTGACCAGTTTTCCCAGCACCACTTGTTAAAGAGATTGTCTTTAATCCATTGTATATGCTTACCTCCTTTGTCAAAGATAAGGTGTCCATATGTGCATGGATTTATCTCTGGGCTTTCTATTTTGTTCCATTGATCTATATTTCTGTCTTTGTGCCAGTACCATATTGTCTTGATGACTGTGGCTTTGTAGTAGAGCCTGAAGCCAGGCAGGTTGATTCCTCCAGTTCCATTCTTCTTTCTCAAGATTGCTTTGGCTATTTGAGGTTTTTTGTATTTCCATACAAATTGTGAAATTATTTGTTCTAGGTCTGTGAAGAATACCATTGGTAGCTTGATAGGGATTGCATTGAATCTATAGATTGCTTTGGGTAGTATACTCATTTTCACTATATTGATTCTTCCAATCCATGAACATGGTATATTTCTCCATCTATTAGTGTCCTCTTTGATTTCTTTCACCAGTGTTTTATAATTTTCTATATATAGGTCTTTAGTTTCTTTAGGTAGATATATTCCTAAGTATTTTATTCTTTTTGTTGCAATGGTGAATGGAATTGTTTCCTTAATTTCTCTTTCTATTTTCTCATTATTAGTGTATAGGAATGCAAGGGATTTCTGTGTGTTGATTTTATATCCTGCAACTTTACTATATTCATTGATTAGCTCTAGTAATTTTCTGGTGGCGTCTTTAGGGTTTTCTATGTAGAGGATCATGTCATCTGCAAACTGAGAGTTTTACTTCTTCTTTTCCAATTTGGATTCCTTTTATATCCTTTTCTGCTCTGATTGCTGTGGCCAAAACTTCCAAAACTATGTTGAATAATAATGGTGAAAGTGGGCACCCTTGTCTTGTTCCTGACTTTAGAGGAAATGCTTTCAATTTTTCACCATTGAGGATAATGTTTGCTGTGGGTCTGTCATATATAGCTTTTATTATGTTGAGGTATGTTCCTTCTATTCCTGCTTTCTGGAGAGTTTATATCATAAATGGATGTTGAATTTTTTCAGAGGCTTTCTCTGCATCTATTGAGATAATCATATGGTTTTTATCTTTCAATTTGTTAATGTGGTGTATTACATTGATTGATTTGCAGATATTGAAGAATCCTTGCATCCCTGGGATAAAGCCCACTTGGTCATGGTGTATGATCTCTTTAATGTGTTGTTGGATTCTGATTGCTAGAATTTTGTTAAGGATTTTTGCATCTATGTTCATCAGTGATATTGGCCTGTAGTTTTCTTTTTTTGTGGCATCTTTGTCAGGTTTTGGTATTAGGGTGATGGTGGCCTCATAGAATGAGTTTGGAAGTTTACCTTCCTCTGCAATTTTCTGGAAGAGTTTGAGTAGGATAGGTGTTAGCTCTTCTCTAAATTTTTGGTAGAATACAGTTGTGAAGCTGTCTGGACCTGGGCTTTTGTTTGCTGGAAGACTTCTGATTGCAGTTTCAATTTCCATGCTTGTGATGGGTCTGTTAAGATTTTCTATTTCTTCCTGGTCCAGTTTTGGAAAGTTGTACTTTTCTAAGAATTTATCCATTTCTTCCACATTGTCCATTTTATTGGCATATAATTGCTGATAGTAGTCTCTTATGATCCTTTGTATTTCTGTGTTGTCTGTTTTGGTCTCTCCATTTTCATTTCTAATTTTAGTGATTTGATTTTTCTCCCTTTGTTTCTTGATGAGTCTGGCTAATGGTTTGTCAATTTTATTTGTCCTTTCAAAGAACCAGCTTTTGGCTTTGCTGATTTTTGCTATGGTCTCTTTTGTTTCTTTTGCATTTATTTCTGCCCTAATTTTTAAGATTTCTTTCGTTCTACTAACCCTGGGGTTCTTCATTTCTTCCTTTTCTAGTTGCTTTAGGTGTACAGTTAGGTTATTTATTTGACTTTTTTCTTGTTTCTTGAGGTATGCCTGTATTGCTATGAACTTTGCTCTTAGGACTGCTTTTACCCTGTCCCACAGGTTTGGGGTTGTTGTGTTTTCATTTTCATTCATTTCTATGCATATTTTGATTTCTTCTGTGATTTGTTGGTTATTCAGCAGCGTGTTGTTCAGCCTCCATATGTTGGAATTTTTAATAGTTTTTCTCCTGTAATTGAGATCTAATCTTACTGCATTGTGGTCAGAAAAGATGCTTGGAATGATTTCAATTTTTTTGAATTTACCAAGGCTAGATTTATGGCCCAGGATGTGATCTATCTTGGAGAAGGTTCCGTGTGCACTTGATAAAAAGGTGAAATTCATTGTTTTGGGATGAAATGTCCTATAGATATCAATTAGGTCTAACTGGTCTATTGTATCGTTTAAAGTTTGTGTTTCCTTGTTAATTTTCTGTTTAGTTGACCTATCCATAGGTGTGAGTGGTGTATTAAAGTCTCCCACTATTATTGTGTTATTGTTAATTTCTCCTTTCATACTTGTTAGCATTTGTCTTACATATTGTGGTGCTCCTATGTTGGGTGCATATATATTTATAATTGTTATATCTTCTTCTTGGATTGATCCTTTGATCATTATGTAGTGACCTTCTTTGTCTCTTTTCACAGCCTTTGTTTTAAAGTCTATTTTATCTGATATGAGTATTGCTACTCCTGCTTTCTTTAGGTCTGTATTTGCATGGAGTATCTTTTTCCAGCCCTTCACTTTCAGTCTGTATGTGTCCCCTGTTTTGAGGTGGGTTTCTTATAGACAACATATGTAGGGGTCTTGTTTTTGTATCCATTCAGCCAGTCTTTGTCTTTTGGTTGGGGCATTCAACCCATTTATGTTTAAGGTAATTATTGATAAGTATGATCCCATTGCCATTTACTTTATTGTTTTGGGTTTGAATTTATACATCCTTTTTGTGTTTCCTGTCTAGAGAATATCCTTTAGTATTTGTTGGAGAGCTGGTTTGGTTGTGCTGAATTCTCTCAGCTTTTGCTTGTCTGTAAAGCTTTTGATTTCTCCTTCATATTTGAATGAGATCCTTGCTGGGCGCAATAATCTTGGCTGTAGGTTATTTTCTTTCATCACTTTAAGTATGTCTTGCCATTCCCTCCTGGCTTGAAGAGTTTCTATTGAAAGATCAGCTGTTATCCTTAAGGGAATTCCCTTGTGTGTTATTTGTTGTTTTTCCCTTGCTGCTTTTAATATTTGTTCTTTGTGTTTGATCTTTGTTAATTTGATTAATATGTGTCTTGGGGTGTTTTGCCTTGGGTTTATCCTGTTTGGGACCCTCTGGGTTTCTTGGACTTGAGTGATTATTTCCTTCCCCATTTTAGGGAAGTTTTCAACTATTATCTCCTCAAGTATTTTCTCATCGTCTTTCTTTTTGTCTTCTTCTGGGACTCCTATGATTCGAATGTTGTAGCGTTTAATATTGTCCTGAAGGTCTCTGCAGTTGTCCTCATTTCTTTTAATTCTTTTTTCTTTTTTCCTCTCTGATTCATTTATTTCTACTATTCTAATTCACTAATCCTATCTTCTGCCTCTGTTATTCTACTATTTGTTGCCTCCAGAGTGTTTTTGATCTCATTTATTGCATTATTCATTATATATTGACTCTTTTTTATTTCTTCTAGGTCCTTGTTAAACCTTTCTTGCATCTTCTCAATCCTTGTCTCCAGGCTATTTATCTGTGATTCCATTTTGATTTCAAGATTTTGGATCAATTTCACTATCATTATCCGGAATTCCTTATCAGGTATATTCCCTATCTCTTCCTCCTTTGTTTGCTTTTGTGGGCATTTATCCTGTTCCTTTATCTGCTGGGTATTCCTCTGTCTCTTCATCTTGGTTATATTGCTGAGTTGGGGGTGTCCTTTCTGTATTCTGGCAGTTTGTGGAGTTCTCTTTATTGTGGAGTTTCCTCACTGTGTGTGGGTTTGTACAGGTGGCTTGTCAAGGTTTCTTGGTTAGGGAAGCTTGTGTCTGTGTTCTGGTGGGTGGAGCTGGATTTCTTCTCTCTGGAGTGCAATGAAGTGTCCAGTAATGAGTTATGAGATGTCAATGGTTTTGGAGTAACTTTGGGCAGCCTGTATATTGGAGCTCAGGGCTGTGTTCATGTGTTGCTGGAGAATTTGCTTGGAATGTCTTGCCCTGGAACTTGTTGGCCCTTGTGTGGTGCTTGGTTTCAGTGTAGGTATGGAGGCGTTTGATGAGCTCCTGTCAATTAATGTCCCCTGGAGTCAGGGTTTGGACTTAAGCCTCCTGCTTCCAGTCATCAGTCTCATTTTTACAGTAGTCTCAAAACTTCTCCTTCTATACAGCAACATTGATAAAACATCTAGGTTAAAGATGAAAAGTTTCTCCATAGTGAGGGTCACCCAGAGAGGTTCACAGCGTTACATGGAGAAGAGAAGAGGGAGGAGGGAGTTAGAGGTGACCCGAATGAGATGAGGTGGAATCAGTAGAGGAGAGAGCGGGCTAGCCAGTAATCACTTCCTTATGTGCACTCCACAACTGGACCGCTCAGAGATGTTCATGGAGTTATACAGAGAAGAGAAGAAGGAGGAAGGAGACAGAGGTGGCCAGGAGGATAAAAGGGGGGAATGAAAAGGAGATGGACAGATCCAGCCAATAATCAGTTCCCTAAGTGTTCTCCACCGTCTGGAACATACAGAAATTCACAGAGTTGGGTAGAGTAGAGAGGGGTTAAGGAGGAGACACAGGCGACCTGGTGGAGAATAAGGAGAGTCCAAACAGGGAGAGAGCAGTCAAGCCAGTAATCTCACTCCCAAGTAAAAAATGGGTACTGAAGATTGGCTTCTTAAAGGTACAAAGTTGGTAACAAATACCTAAAAGCAAAAATTAAAAATCTAGAGTAGAGTTTGGAATTTCAAAAATACAATGTTAAAGAAAAGAAGAAAGAAAAGAAAGAGAGAAAAAGAAAAGAAAAAAAAAACAAAGTCACAAAAATTATAAAGAAAATATAGGTACAAATTTGATAACAAATACCAAAAAGCAAAAGTTAAAAATCTAGAGTAGAGTTTCAAATTTCAAAAATACAATGTTAAAGAAAAGAAGAAGAAAAAGAAAGAGAAAAACAAACAAACAAAAACAAAGTCACAAAAATTATAAAGAAAATATAGGTACAAAATTGATAACAAATACCGAAAAGCATAAATTAAAAATCTAGAGTAGAGTTGGGAATTTCAGAAATACAATGTTAAAGAAAAGAAGAAGAGAAAGAAAGAGAGGAAAAAAAGTCACAAAAATTATTTTAAAAAATATATAGGTACAAAATTGATAACAAATACCAAAAAGCTAAAATTAAACATCTAGAGTAGAGTTTGGAATTTCAAAAATACAATGTTAAAGAAAAGAAGAAAAAAAAAAGAAAGAGAAAAAAAAAGTCACAAAAATTATAAAATATATATATATATGAAGTTTGCTTTTTTAAAAAAGTAGGGTATTTTTTTTTTGCAAAGTAATAATAGGTTATAAAAGTTAAAATTAAAGGAGTAATAGAGGACTTAAAATTTTTTTAATTAAAAAAAAAAGAAAGAATGATCGTAAAAATAGTAAAAATATATCTAGGACTTTCTCTGGTGTTGTTGTGGGTATTGTGGGGTCAGTTCATTTTTGGCTAGTTCCTTGGTCTGGCTTATATTTCTCAAGATCTATAAGCCCCTTCCTATGTAGTCGGTACTAACAACAGGGTTTTAATCTATTGCCTGTCGCTTCCAAGGCGGTTCCCTCTGTTATAGCTTCTTCTGTTTGCTGGTCTCTTCAGTGTCTGATTTCCGCCCTGATACCAAGGGGGTGGTGGTGGACACTTTTTTTTTTTTTTTTTTTTTAGGCTCACTTGTTCAGTCACACCGAGGGGAGGGAGGGACGGTGCAAACAAATAACACTGGTGTGAGCTCGCAGTGCCTCAGCCACACTGGGCCTGCCCCCGCTCACGGCTCTGTAGCCTCCCTGCCCACACTGCTCAGGCTCTAGGTTGCTCCACCGGGAACCATCCGTGGCCAGCCCTGGGCTGCTTACACCTCGCAGGTCTAAGCCGCTCAGGTTCAGGCACTCAGGTAGTCCTCAGAGGCGCAGACTCAGTTGGGCCTGCGTTTTGTGCCTTTCCCCAGGTCCGAGCAGCTCAGGTGATGAGGTGTTTGGTGAGCACAGTTGCTGCAACTTATCGCCTCCCCGTCACTGGGTTTTCTGGGTGTACAACCGGCGCACCTTCTCAGGCGGATGTTGACTGTCCAGAACCCCAATAAGTCTTAGTTAGCAAAGAAGCCTGCTTACAATTTTGTAGATAATGTCTCTCTGGGGCTGCGATTGCCCCCTTCCAGCTCTGGCTGCCTGTCACCGGACGGGGATGGTCTGCAGACGGCTATCTCTGTTTAGTCCTTTGCTCCTTGCGTGGGCCTGGCGGTGTCTTAGGTTAGGGCTGGCTTTTTGGGTGGTAGATATCCCACAGTCTGGTTTGCTAGCCCAAATTAGTTCGCTCAGATAGCACTCGGGGCATTCAGGCCAGATCCTTACTCTAAGCGATGCAGCCCGCGCCGCGCCTCCCTGCCCAGCCCCCGCTTGCTACTGGCGGGTGCAGGCGTCTGCGCTGCTTCTCCGCTGGGGGAGTTACCATTGGGCTCGTGATCTGTGGGTCTTAATTGTTTATTTATTTTTCCTCCCTGTTATGTTGCCCTCTGTGCTTCCAAGGCTGGGCACAGACTCAGCAGTGAGAGTGTTTCCTGGTGTTTGGAAACTTCTCTCTTTTTAAGAATCCTTTCCCAGGATGGAGCTGCGTCCCTCCCTCTTTTGTCTCTTTTTTTGTCTTTTATATTTTTTCCTACCTCCTTTCGAAGACAATGGGCTGCTTTTCTGGGTGCCTAACGTCCTCTGCTGGCATTCAGAAGTTGTTTTGTGGAATTTACTCGGCATTTAAATGTTCTTTTGATGAATTTGTGGGGGAGAAAGTGGTCTCCCCGTCCTATTCCTCTGCCATCTTAGGGCATGGTTTTTATTTATTTTGTTCACTACTGTTTCCCAGGACCTGGTATACAGTAGACTTTCAACATTTGTTGAATTAATGAGTTACATGAATGAATGCTTGTGACTGCGTACATGGGTTACAGTTTTGATGGCTCCTGAATAGTTATTCTAGCATATGGTAGAGGACTTGTTCTCATTTCTCAAGGGTTTATACCTGGGAGCAGAATTGTTGGATCATATGGTATTTCAACATTTAATCTTTAGAGGAACTTTTGGACTGGTTTCCAAAGCAATGGCACCATTTTATATTCCCATCAGCAATCTATGAGGGTCCAAATTTATCCACATCCTTGCCAATATTTATTACCATCTATCATTTTGGTTACAGCCATCCCAGTGGGTATGAACTCATATCTCAATGTGGTTTTGATCTGCATTTCTCTATGGATAGACATCTGCTAGACTGACATTTAAGGGACACAGGAACTTAATCAGAAGAACTTCTAGGAGCCTAGGCTCATCTCCAACTGATCCTGAAATGTGAGGCAAAGGCAACTGTGAAGGGGCCAGACTATAGCCCCTGATTCTCCACTTGGCATCATCAGAAACACCTTTGGGGACTTCCCTGGTAGTCCACTGGCTAAGACTCTGCACTCCCAATGCAGAAGGCCCAGGTTCATTCTCCGGTCGGGGAACTAGATCCTACATGCTGCAACTGAGGCCTGGTGTAGCCAAATAAATACATATTTATTAAAAAGAAAGAAAGAAAGAAAACACCTGTGGAAGATAAAGAAGGCCCAGCTGGCGTGACAGACCCACATCCTGGTTATTTCAGGCTTTACCTTTGGCAGTCGGGTTGGTTGAACACACAGGTTTATTTAAAGGTCTCCCAGGAAACAACTCCTATCTGAATGGTGGGAATAGCAAAAGTTTTCTTGAAGATAAATCTCTAAGTCTTTAAAAGTCCAGTCTGATGGCTGTATTTTGGCCTCACCAATCTTGTCATATTTTAGAGGTTTTCTCCAATGAGCACTGAGAAGCGCATACTGGGCTTCAAAGCTAAAATGACAAGGGACTGATATTAGGGTTCAGTTCAGTTCAGTCACTCAGGTGTATCCGACTCTTTGCAACCCCATGGACTGCAGCACGCCAGGCCCTCCTGTCCATCACCACCTCCCAGAGCCTACTCAAACTCATGTCCATCACATCATGATATAAGGTGATATTAGGGTTAATATCCCTAATGTGCCCTGAAGCCACTTAACCTCAGAAAAGAGCCGTCAGGATTACCTACCACCCCTGCTGATTCAAGGAAACCACCTTCGCCTTCCTGGTTGAGAAGAGGCATTTCTGCTTCATGGATGCTAGGCCTCAGGAAGGGACCTTCCAGCCAAGATGGTAAATGGAGTATCCCAGAGTGGAGCCTCCCCACGGGGTTAGAAGCAGAGCTCCCTGAACAAGCAGCTGCCTCCATAACAGCTGATGGCAGACCACCCCTCCCATGCCTCCCTCAGCCTCCCCACCACCCCCTGGGAGAGGACAGGAGCTGAGAAAGAAGGGAGAGGTTTAGGAATGAACGGGAGCATCACAGGTCCTACTTGACTCCAGTCCTGAAGATCAGTACCACCTGCTAGGGTGTCGTGAGCCATACCAGGGTGACAACCACCCCCATCCTGGGAACCTCTTGCCCCTCCCTTCACTGTAACCATAACAGCCCACTGTGCTTTTACTTGGCTTGCCTGAGTCAACATCTTCTCTCCCTAGTGAGCTTGGAAATTCTTCAGGGTGTTCATATCCTTCAGGCATCTTGTCATTTCATGGTTTTTTTTTTCTTTCAGAGTGCCAGCCAGACCCAGTGCCAGCTTCCCAGTGGGTGTCTGGCGGATCCATGATGAGTTAAACCCACCAGGGCCGTTTTCTGCCTCCCTCTGTGTGCTTCTCACTCTTTCAGATCCACCCGTGACATGCCCTAGAAATGGGTGGCAATGCATGCAGAGTTAAAGAATAGCATCCTTTCATGTGAAACCTGTAAAACACATGGAAAGCGGAGGCAGTGGTTCCTTCCACTTCGGGTAGATCCCTGCGTAGCTGTTTTCCAGACCTTTTGAGCATCCCTCCATTTCTAGAGAGCAGCAAAAGGTAAGTGCCCAGCTTCTTGCCTTTAAAGAATCTGAGACTCATGGAAGCCGTATCATTGGCTTAATTTCAAAAGGCAAAACAACAACAACAAACCAGCTTGGTTTAGAAGCTGACACAGGGTTTTAACCTTCTCAATTCAGGTCTACCTCCCAGGCCACACTAAAATTTGTTTTATTTTTTCTGAAATTCCCTACACTTCCTTTCAAAAGTCTAACCTGGCACCGAGGAACAAATAAACAAAAACCCCAATTCGAAAATGAGCAAAGGACTTGAATAGACACTCCTCCTGCCCAAAATATATACTGAAGGGCCAATCAGCACAGGAAAAGATGCTCAACATCAGTAAGTGCTAGTGAAATGCAAACTGTAATGAGATACCACCTCATCCATTAAGATGGTTATCATAAAGCAAAAATCAGTAAATAGCAAGTGTTGTCAATGATGTGGAGAAATCTGAACCCTTGTGCACCATTGGTGGGAACATAAAGTTGTATAGCCACCATGGTAAACAGAATGACAGTCCTTCAATGATTTATAATTACCATATGATCCAGCATGTGATCCAGGTAAATACTCAAAAGAACTGAAAGTACAGTCTAGAAGAGATACACATGTACCCATGTTCATAGCAACGTGGGTCACAATAGCTAAAATGTGGAAGCAACCTGAGTATCTATCAACAAATGAATGGTTAAGTAAAATGTGGTCTACAGATACAATGGAATGTTGCTCATCCTTTAAAAAGGAGGAAATTCTGCCATATGATACGCCATATTGGGAACTTTCTTCTAAATTGAATAAGCAATTTAAAAGGCTTCTGACACAAAAGGCCAGAAACTATATGATTCTCCTTATCTGAGGTACCTAGAGTAGTCAAACTCATACAGACAGAAAGGAGATCAGTAGGAGCAAAGGACTGGGGAAGCGGGGTGGGGGAGTAAGGGGGTGAAGGGACAGAGAGTTTAATAGGAATGGGATTTCCTGTAGAGTTTAGTTTTGCAAGATGAAAAGAGTAATGGGGATAGATGATTGTGACGGTTGTCCAACAATGTGAATGTGTTTAATATCACTGAACTGTACACTTAAACATGCTTAACACGGAAGATTTTATACATATATTTTACCACAGTTTTTTAACTTGCGGAAAAAGTCTAACTTGGCCTTCAAAAGCTGTCTCTTTCCCATTCACACTAGCATGCCTTCACCTTATGGTCTGCAGTCTGTTCGCCAGACCCATAGAGTGAACTCAATCAAAGTGGTGAACACATAAAAGCTGCTGGAGATACAGTGGAGCAGAAGTCTTGCGTGAATGCACAAATTATTCATGACAGGTAAGCACAGCACCCGCTCAGTGTCCATGACAAGGAGCTGGGCCCTCAACAGAGCAGATGAAACAGCTCTCCTCACGATTTGTTTTTCTCCTCCAGAGTCCTTCCATTTTATTTTCCTTCTCTAGTTTCCTTTTATTCCCTAGACTTCATTTCTTGGGGAACTAAACTACACTTATGGTCCTTGAATGGACCACCTTCCAGGTCATAATATTTTTAATTTTTCAGCTAGATATAATATTTCCGAGAGCGTGTTTTAAACAGTCACTCTGGGTCTAATAAAAGGCTGGTGGTGGTTTCCATGGAGCCGACTGTGCTGGTGGACATGACTCCAGCTGTCAACCATTCTGTTTCACATTCAGTCAAAGCCCCCAGCAGAAAGGCTGCTGGCCCCTCACCTTGGCCAGTCCTGTCCCTGGGCAGTGGTCCTGTGTCCCCAGGCCCAGACAGGACATGTACGCCAAGGAGAAGTCAACCAGAAGGGAAGGCAACTGCTTTATCTGAAGGATTTGCCAAGTGGAAGTTCTTATGGTGCCCACATCTTATGACCCAGAAAATCCAAGATCCCATGGCAAGCAATCACACCACATCCTACTTTTGAATTTGACATCAGTGCATACATAGTGGGAAAAAAATGGAGCTGCTGTTTCTGTCACATATCTGGGGAGATTTTCACATGAGAGGCATTTTCAAATCACAGTTCTGTCTTTTCACAACCAGAAGCGTAAGCACTGCTGACATGGGAGAAGGCTCATTAGGTTTGAGCTGCATCCCAAGGGCTGGCTGGCTCAGCCACGCACTAGCGCTTCTCTGAACCTTCCAAGCATTCCCAAGCTGGCTGGCTGACAGCCTCAAAGGCCACTTGCATCCAACCCAGAGCATCTTGGTAAGGATGCTTTCTCTGCTTTACAAAGTAATTCTCTATTTTTCTCTCTCTGCTCAGCCTGCCAATAAGTTGCCTGCTGCAGTTGGCTCTCAGAGCAACTTATTCTTGATGTTAGGTTCCCTCTATAACACAAGTGTATATAAAAACAGCCACTGCATGAGCCTGGATGGGAGGGGAGTTTGGGGGAGAATGGATACGTGTATATGAATGGCTGAGTCCCTTTGTGGTCCACCTGAAATGATCACAACATTAACATTGTTACCCAGCTATTCAATACAAAAGAAGAAGTTATTTTAAAAACCCCAAATGATGAAACTTCTGTATTAGTACCACAGACTGAGTAGCTTAAAATAATAAATTGATTCTCTCTCTCTCTCTCTCTGTCTCTCTCTCTCTCTCTCTCTCTCTCTCTCACACACACACACACACACACACACAGCCACTGCAGCTCAGCATGACCTCTCACTGGATGAGATACTTGAAATCAAGTACAGAGGATGAGATGGTTGGATGGCATCATCGACTCAATAGACACGAGTTTGAGCAAACTCCAAGAGACAGTAAAGGACAAGAAAGCCTGGTGTGCTGCCGTCCATGAAGTCACAAAGAATCTGACATGTCTTAGCGACTGGACGACAACAACTGATGGCTTTGCTGCATCTGAATTTGGGATGTGAGCTCTAGAAGAGGCAAAATTGAAAACTTTTGGTAAAGGTGCAAAAACATTTCAATGGAAGGAGCATGGTCTTTTCAAAAAAGGTGCTAGAGCAACTGGGTATCCACAGGCAAGAGAAAATGAACTCAACTAAAATCACAACATGTACAAAAACTAGACCAAGGATTTAAAGGTGAAATGTAAAACCATAAAACTTTCAGAGGATAAGAATGGAACACTTTCGTGGCCTATGGACTGGCAAAGAGTTCTAGTTGTTGTTCAGTCGCTATGTCTGAGTCTTTGCAACCCTATGGACTGCAGCAAGCCAGGCTTCCCTGTCTTTTACTATCTCCAGAGTTTGCTCAAATTCATGTCCATTGAGTCAGTGGTGCCATCTAACCATCTCATCCTCTGTCACCCTCTTCTCCTCCTGCCGTTAATCTTTCCCAGGATTAGGGTCTTTTCCAATGAGTTGGCTCTTTGCCTCAGGTGGCCAAAGTATTGGAGCTTCAGTATCAGTCTTTCCAATGAATATTCAGAGTTGATTTCCTATCATATCAAAAACATAATGCATAAAATAATAAATCAATAAATTGTATCTCATTAAAATTCAAAATTTTTATGTTGTGAAAGGCTCCATTAAAAGGATGAAAAGGCAGGCTGCAATCTGAGAGAAAATATTGGCAAACTATGTATCTGACAAAGGACTCATATTTAGAATTTATAATGGACTATCAAATTCAATAGTAAAAAACAAAAATTAGAGAACAGACAAAAGACATAAACAGATATTTCACTAAAGAAACTTTTCTGATGGCAGTAAGCACATGACAAAATGTTCAGTTCCATTAGCCAGCAGAGAAATGCAGACTAAGACCCTGATGACACATCAATACACACCTATCAGAGCCGCTAAAAGAGAAGCAGTGACAAAACCAAATGCTGGCGAGGAGATGAAAAACCAGGCTGCTCATACTTGCAGGTAGGAATGTGAAATGGTACAGACATTCCAAAAAAGTAATTTAGCGGTTTATTAAAAAAGGTACACTTTCCACCAAACCCAGCTGTAGCTCTCCTGGGTGTTCATCCCAGAGAAATGAAGAATTATGTCCACAGAAAAGCCTGTGCTTGAATTTTCACAGCAGTTTTATTTATGATAGCCCCAGACTGGAAACAACCAAAATGTCCCTCAATCTGAATGGTTAAACTGTGGTATGTCTGCAACCAAGGAGGACCCATGGGGCCTTCCCAGAACAGATCCCCACCATTGTGTCCTCTGCCTGCCTCGTTTGCAGAAAACCTGCAACGCCCAAGACCTTCTGCAAGTTTCAGAGAGCAAATTTAATCAGAGAAGTGAGAAAAAGCAGAAAGAAAGGAAAGCAGCCAAACAAGACAAAATAATAACCGTTTAGCCATTAAACAATGTCAAAGGCCTTTAGTTCCTCTTCAAGGGCTATAGGTAATATCCTGAGCCATGTCCTTTGAGATGCTTTGCAGATGCTGAAGCCACCAGAAGGAGGAAGAAGTTAACTGCATTCTGACCACAGGCATCTAGACCCCAGGCCGGTTGGAACAATAAGTCAACGATGATGTTGACTCACTAAATGATGTCCACGAGCTGATCACGCACCATGCAACACTCTCCGTCACCCTGTCTTTAAAAGCTTTTCCCTAAAAGCCATCAGGGACTTCTGGCCTTTTGAGCACCAGCTGCCTGGACTTCTTGCCTGGTGTCCTTCAATAAACACGCTTTGCCTTGGCAAAACTCAGTGTCAATAGACAGGCTTTACTGTGCACAGGTGAGCATATCCAAGTTTGGTTCCATAATAAACCCATTGTATAGAATATTCTTCAGAAATTAAAAGGAGTTGAAATATTGATATTTGGATGATCTCAAAGGCATTATGCTGACTGAAAAGAGCCCATTTGAAAAGGTCATATGGTGTTTAATTTCATTTATGTAATATTCCTGAAATGAGAAAATCACAGAGATGGAGACCAGATTAGTGTTTGCAAGGTTAGGAAGGGTCAAGGTGGTGGTGGTGGTGGTGGTGGATGGCTCTGCTGGGATAGCATGAGGGAAGTCTTTGTGCAGATGGAGCAATGCTGTATCTTGATTGCAGTAGCTGTTACAAGAAATCGGCACATGGGATAAAATGACAGAAATTCTTCCACACATTGTATCAATGCCACTATCCTGGATTTTATATTGAACTATAGTTATATATAACATAACCACTGGGGTTCCTGGATGATGGGTACATGGCATCTCTTTATACCATCTTTGAAACTTCCTGTGGATCTATAGTTACTTTAAAATTAAATATAAGAACAAATAATCCCAGACGATGGATAAAGAAGATATGGTACATATATACAACAGAATATTACTCAGCCATAAAAAGAAATGGATTCAGGTCATTTGTAGAGATGTGGATGGACCTAGAGTCCGTTATATGGAGTGAAGTAAGTCAGAAAGAGAAAAGCAAGTATCATATTTAAAAATATATATGGAATCTAGAAAAATGGTCAAGATGAACCTATTTGTAGATCAGTAACAGAGATACAGGTGCAGAGAATGGAAGTGAAGTGAAGTGAAGTGAACTGAAGTGAATTTGCTCAGTCGTGTCCAACTCTTTGCGACCTCATGGACTGTAGCCTATGATGCTCCTCCGTCCATGGGGTTTTCCAGGCAAGAATACTGGAATGGGTTGCCATTTCCTTCTCCAGGGGATCTTCCCAATCCAGGGATTGAACCCCAGTCTCCCACATTGCAGGCAGACGCTTTACCATCTAAGTCACGACATATGGACAAAGGGTGGGAGGAAGGGGAAGGTGAAATGAGTTGGAGAGTTGACATATGTACATATGTAGGGTTGACATATGTACCTTATCTTATGTAAAATAGCCAGTGGGGAGTGCTGTGTAGCCCAGGGAGCTCAGCTCAGGGCTCCATGATGACCTAGGGGACGCGATAGGGGGAGAAGGGATGTTCAAAAGGGAGGGGATATATGTATACAGCTGATTCACTTTGCTGTACAGCAGAAATTCACGCAACACTGTAAAGCAATTACATTCCAATTTTTAAAAACTCAACCCTAATATTTCATCAGTCTGGAAGTCTCAAGGACCCTTGAAAAAATGTAGGAATATATAAGGAATATGCCACTACTTATATTATCTTAGTAGAGAATTGGAGCATTAGAATGTAGGAGCTCTTCTGCTTGGAGTCCCATAAATTCTGGAAACACAGTTCTGCCCCAGTAAAGAATGACAGAGAATGTCGAGCTTTGATGTATGGTTTTCATAAATCCAGCTCTTATTTTAATAGCTGTGAGCTGCAGTCTCCCTGCCGTGGATTGTGACAGGGACCCTGACTCTGCCGGAGTTTCCAGCACTGATCGGGTATCACCCAGGGAGAGCTGCGTCCTGGCAGGGCCACGTGAAGTGCTGGGCCAGCTGGGGAGCAACACTCAACACCACAGGAGGCGAGCACCTCTGGAAAAGAGGAGAAGGATGAATGGTGAATTTATTGGAACTCATCTCAAAAGGAGTCCCAAGCAGGGTTGCAAGGAGCTCTTGCACAGACACTGAGGGGACAGGGAGGTGGACGTCACACACCAGGTGCCTGTAATTTAAACCCCACCAGGTGGTCTGGGTCCTTTCATCCACAGGGTTTTGGAACTCACAGATCTGGGAGTGTTTGGAACTTTTTTCTCCAGATGAGAGCCCTGGAGGCCACCGAGGGAAAGTTAAATGCTGAGGCAGGCGAACTTTCTCCTTTCCTGACCCTGCACCAAGCCCCCCAACCCTAAGGACAGGCCCCCTGATCAGAGGCCACTGGTTAAACCCAGCACTGGTTTCAAGGCGGGGAGAGAGCAGAATCCTGAGGGGACCAGTGTGTGTGGCCGGTTCTCTGCATAATTTTACAGAGCAGGAATGTCTCTATGATGATGCCGCAGGGGAGAAATGCAGGCAATTAACACAAAGAGTCAGGCTTGCAAGTTAGTTATGATTCTCAAGACACACACTTGACATCTGTTGTCTTCCCCTTAAATGCCTACATTTTTGCATGGTTTGGGGCACTACATGATGTAAGTCATTACAGCGTGGACTGTGGCTTCCAGTCTTCTATACTTCCTCACTGAGCTCCTGTATTTGTTTCCTTTGGTTGTTGTAATAAATAACCATAAACCCAGAGATCTAAGACAACACTAATTTATTATCTCATAGTTCAAGAGATCAGAACTCCTCAAATCAAGGTGTCAGTCAGTCAGTGTTCCCTTTGGGGGCTCCAGGAAATAGTTTATGTCTTTGCCTTTTACAGCTTCTAGAAAGCTCTATAAAGCTCTTGGTTCTTGGCCTCATCTCCCGTCTCCAAGCCAACAGGATAGCATCTTCCAATCCTCCTCTGTCTGTACTGTCCCACCTTTATCTGTGACTCTTACCCTCCAGTCTCCTTCTTATAAGGATCCTTGTGATCACTTTGAGCTCACCCTGGTAATCCTGGGGGATCTCTTCTTCTCAAGGTCTTTAGTTTAATCATGTTTGCAAAGTCTGTTTGGCCAAGTCAGATAACATTCACAGTTCCAGGGGTTAGGATATGGGCATATCCTAGCATGGGATATTCACTATCTTATTGGTGAAAGTGAAAGTTAGTCACACAGTCGTGTTTGACTCTTTGCAATCCCATGGACTAGCCCACCAGGCTCCTCTGACCATGGGATTTTTTCAGGCACGAACACTGGAGTGGGTTGCCATTTCCTTCTCCAGGGGATCTTCCTGATCCAAGGATCAAACCTGGGTCTCCTGCTTTGCAGGAGGATTCTTTGCCAACTGAGCCACTTTGACTTACTGGTAGCTGTAGTTTAATAAAAATCTGGATGAAGGAATGAATGAATAAAATGAGACAAATAGTATTTATGAGGATATTGCTGCTGTTGTTTAGTCGCTAAGTTGTGTCCACCTCTTTTGAGACTTCATGGGCTGTAGCCCACCAGGCTCCTCTGTCCATGGAATGCTGGAGTGGGTTGCCATTTCCTCCTCCAGCAGTTCTTTCTGATCCAGGGATCAAACCTGCCTCTCCTGCATCTCCTGCATAGGCAGATGGATTCTTTACCACTGCAAAACCTGGGAAGCCCAATTTATGAGAATAGTTCTACCTAAAAATAGGAGCATATCAGATAGCCTGGAGAATCCTAGGGATGGGGGAGCCTGGTGGGCTGTCATCTATGGAGTCGCACAGAGTCAGACACGACTGAAGCAACTCAGCAGCAGCAGCAGCAGCAGAAAGCAGAGAATCTATAAGGTCATGACTTCACTCATGTTTCACACCAGAGCTGGAATTCTTTTCCTCTTGTCAATAAAGAGTAAGGCATCCAAAAGATAAACATGTGATTTTTAAACATGTGATTTAAAAACAAGAATTTTTTAAAATAAATTATTTCCCTATGTCTCATTAATAACCAATTTAAAACCATGTTTGGGAAAACATATCAGTCACAATAGCAAAGAAACTTAAAATACCAGTTAAGTAATAAGAATTCTCTTTTTATAAATTAATGAGGTATGTATGAGACATATGAGAAAAGCAGACTTTATGGAACAGCATAAAAAGACTTCATATAGATTCTTTACATTTCTGGATTGAAAGACTCAATATAGTGAAGATGTTAATTCTCTCTCCAAATTGATTTGTATATCACTGCAACAAAAATGTTTAAGTGAAACTTGAAAATTTATTATCAAGTGTATATGGAAAAATAGTCGTAGTTTTTGAAAAAATAGTGAAGAACAATTCTTACATTCTATCAGATATTTGAGGATATATATAAAGGTATAATTTAACAAAGAATGCTTCTGACTGAAGAATTATCAGACAAATCAGTGAGACAAAGCAGACATCCTTAAACACTCCTGAATATATAAAGGAGAATTCAGTTTATTATATAAGATGGCATTAAAATCATTACAGAAAGGAAAATAATTATTTGGTGAAATAGTTTAGAACAAATTAAGTATTTAGAGGGACAAAAATGTAGGGTCCCAACCTCATATTATACTTCGAAAGAAATTCCTGGTGGATCAAAAAAATGTAAACAATGATAAGCCTCGGGGAAATTTAGCTGATCTTGGGATGAAAAAAACAAACTTCTGAGCAAAGAAAATGGTGGAAGAAATCATAAATGAAAAAAAAAAAAAAAACTCTCATAAAACTTTGAAATGTCCAAATGTCAAAAAAAGCACAAAATGTTAAAGCATACCATGAGACAAAATGTATGTCAGAAATATCACAGAGAATCACAGACTTAGAGAATGAACTTATGGCTGTGGGAGGGAAAGATGGGGGAAGGGATATTAGGGACTTTGGGATGGACAGGTACAAACTGCTATGAATGTATTTAAAATGGACAAAGAGCTACTGTATAGCATGGGGAACTCTGCTCAATTTTATGTGGCAGCCTAGATGGGAGAGGAGTTTGGGGGAAAATTGTTGTTCAGTCGCTCAGTCATGTCCAACTTTTTGTGACCCCATGGACTGCAGCACCCCAGGCTTCCCTGTCCTTCACATGGGGAAAATGGATACATGTATATGTACGGCTGAGCCCCTTCACTGTTCACCTGAAACTGTCACTGTTTGTCACAATTAACAAACAGCCAATTGTTTGTTCATTGGCTTTACGAGCTAAGTCACTTCAGTCATATCCAACTCTTTGCAACTTGATGGACCCTACCCCTCCAGGCTCCTCTGTCCATGGATTCTGCAGGCAAGAATACTGGGATGAGTTGCCATTTCCTCCTCCAGGAGATCCTCCCAACCCAGTTATCAAACCCAGGTCTCCCATATCACAGGCAGATTCTTTACCATCTGAGCCACCAGGGATGCCCAATTGGCTATACTCCAATACAAATTTTTAAAGTTGAAAAAAGAAAAAAGAAATGTCAGGATAAAATGTCAAAGCTCTGAATATATTAAGTGGTTATAAACCAATGAAAATGGACAAGAACAGAATCAGAAGAAGAAACATAAATGACTAATTGGCATAAAATGTTCTGCCTCACTCAAACTAAGATATCATTTCTCATCTATCAAATTAACAAAGTTTCTTTCAATAAGAATTTTGACAGTTGGTGAAATTGTAGTGAAAAACGCAAACAGAAGCTTCTCCATTTCCTAAGTCAAAACAAATGCGTCTAAATGACAGAATTATTAGAAAGGGAGTTTTTGTAATCTTGTATTTGGAAAAATCATGGCTTTGTAACTTGGTGGCTCAGAGGGTAAAGTGTCTGCCTGCAATGCGGGAGACCTGGGTTTGATCCCTGGGTCGGGAAGATCCCCTGGAGAAAGAAATGGCAACCCATTCCAGTACTCTTGCCTGGAAAATCCCATGGACATAGAAGCCTAGTGGGCTACAGTCCATGGGGTCATAAAGAGTTGGACACAACTGAATGACTTCACTTTCTTTTCTTTTCTTTTTTCTAACCAATGAAGAACATTTTTCTGTAATGTGTGGTTTGTGGCAATACCACCTCCAGTTGAGGATGCCAAAACAGAATCATCTCATGATAAAGGCAGCATGGCCTGAATCCTAACAGACAATGTTTTCTCAGTGCTTATATGATTCTGCAGGCAACAGCATTAATAAGTTCACTTATTAATGTTTGCTTATTCCCATATTAACAAGTTCACTTATTAACAAGCTTGCATTGCTACCAACCATCCAGAGGTGTCATGAACCTTGAACAGGTCAGATTCCAGACATGCTGGAAAATGGTTTATGCTATCCCATGCAAAAACTTCCATCCAAAGAAACTTTCAAAATTAAATAGAAATATTTAAACCTCAGAGCGAAAGCACATCCATTTGCTCACCCCTAAAGACTGTTAGCAAGTGTGCAGAACAGTGATAGTCTTGGACATCAAGGCAATTTTTAATTTATAATCCATTTGTTGGGTTTTGGTTCTTAGTTTGAGTGTCTTGGGAACATCATTAACCCTAACATGTCAGATTAAATAGGAAAGAAAAAACAGGGTTGAAAATGTTTCAATCCATAGGCATAAGATTATTATAGAGGAACTGAAACAGTTAAGACAGAGAGTGAAGAGAAAATAACAATTTTTACTTGGATAGTATAACTAGAATTTCTAAGTGGGGCCCCAAAGATGTCTTACCCTACTCCCCAGACCCTGTGAATATGATGAGATAATTGCTTCATAGCATCATGTTATGTGACATGGCACCGTTGAGCTTGAAATTGGAAGATTATCTTGGGTTATTTGAAGAGGCGCAAGGTAATCCCATGAGTCCTTAAAAGTAGAGAGTTTTCTCCAGCTGATGGTAGAGGAGTCAGAGAAATTCAAATTATAGTAACCACTGTGGTTTTAAAGTTGGAAAGGGCGCTTGTGCTCAGTCACTTTAGTCATGTCCAGCTCTTTGTGACTCTACAGACTATAGCCCTCCAGGCTCCTCTGTCTATGGGAATTGTCCAGGCAAGAATGCTGGAATGAGTTGCCATGCCCTCCTCCAGGGGATCTTCCTGATCCAGGGATCAAACCTGCATCTCTTATGTCTCCTGCATTGGCAGGTGGGTTCTTTACCACTAGTGCCACCTGGGAAGCCCCCTTAATGTTGTTAGTGGGATCATAATATACACAACCTTTATCAGAAGCACTTGATAGTAAGTTTTAAGAGTCTCTGACCTACCAATTCCATGTCCAAAAAATTAGGAAAAGATTTAAATACAAGTCTCATTTTTAAAAGTCAAACAACTCTATATACCTATCAATAAGTGGTTATTTACCCTAATCATCTTATGTATATAATCTTCCTTCTCAGAATGTGGTCCAGGGACCAGCATCAGTTTTGGTTTCAAAATAAAACGTAAATAAGTTATCAATAAAAAAATCAGAAATTCAGAAACCTGTCAAAGGATATCCAAAACCCCTGTTGGATAGACCAGTGGAAAAGACTAAAAAGCCCAGGAAGATGTAGACACCATATGCGACTGTTGATTTCCATCAGAGGAGGCAGGAAGAGGGTTCATTTGGAATTTTAAATGTCAACTATGGCATCCGGTCCCATCACTTCATGGGAAATAGATGGGGAAACAGTGGAAACAGTGTCAGACTTTATTTTTCTGGGCTCCAAAATCACTGTGGATGGTGACTGCAGCCATGAAATTAAAAGACGCTTACTCCTTGGAAGAAGAGTTATGACCAACCTAGATAGCATATTCAAAAGCAGAGACATTACTTTGCCAACAAACGTCTGTCTAGTCAAGGTTATGGTTTTTCCAGTAGTCGTGTATGGATGTGAGAGTTGGACTGTAAAGAAAGCTGAGCGCTGAAGAATTGATGCTTTTGAACTATGGTGTTGGAGAAGATTCTTGAGAGTCCCTTAGATTGCAAGGAGATCCAACCAGTCCATTCTGAAGGAGATCAGCCCTGGGATTTCTTTGGAAGGAATGACGCTAAAGCTGAAACTCCAGTACTTTGGCCACCTCATGGGAAGAGTTGACTCATTGGAAAAGAGTCTGATGCTGGGAGGGATTGGGGGCAGGAGGAGAAGGGGACGACAGAGGATGAGATGGCTGGATGGCATCACTGACTTGATGGACATGAGTCTGAGTGAACTCCGGGAGTTGGTGATGGACAGGGAGGCCTGGCGTGCTGCGATTCATGGGGTCGCAAAGAGTCGGACACAACTGAGTGACTGAACTGAACTGAACTGAACTGATGCTTGTTAAAGCAGGTGCAATTGGACCCTGCCACAAAACTCTTCTACCATCAGGGTTCTCCAAAGTATTCAGAGGTTCTCTTCCAAATACCTGACAATTTTTGGTTTCTTTGCTTGCTTTTTGTAATTTGTTTTGTTTTTGTTTGGGGGATATACTTGGTCTTCGCTGCAGCCTGCAGTCTTCCATGAGTTGCAGCACACGGGTGCTTCTCTGGTTGCAGTCTGTGGCTCCAGAGCATGTGAGCTCAGTGGTTGTGGCAGTGGGCTTAGTTGCCCCCCACGCCAGATTGAACCTACAACCCCTGCATTGGAAGGCAGATTCTTAACCACAGGCAAGTCCGTGCTGGCTTGTTATTATTATGCTTGACTGTTTGACCTTCTAATTATAAGCTGTCTTCATCATCAGGAAGACAGAAGACAGAGAATGAGCTGTCTTAATACCCGCCTTCTTGGTTGGCATGTGCTGGACCATGAATATGCCATAGACAAGAGCTGAAACCACTGACATATCAGATTCACGTGATGACCCACTCATGCAGCTCTCAGAAAGCCCCGTTGCTGTGGTGTTCAAGTGATCTCTTGGTGTTCTGCAACCCTGAAGCAAGACAATTCTGGAGACTAGAAAACCAAGACCAGGGTGTTAACAGAGGTGGTTCCTTCTGGGAGCAGAGAGGGAGACTGTTCCACATTCTCACCCAGCTCCTGCTGGCTTGCTGGCACTCTCTGGTGTTTCTCAGCTTCTAGATGCATCACCCTGGTTTCTGCCTTTGTCCTCATCTGGTGCTCTCCCTTCATGTGTTTCAAATCATATGCATTTGCAAAGAATATTCAACGACCTAGAAAATTTTTCAAAGCATAATGCTGAGTTTAAAAATAGGCATATGTGTGACCCCAATTTTATAAAAATAATAATCTCTATGTATTTTTTAAAAATTAAAATACTACAAAAACAACAGTGCTTGTGCATGGGTGTTCTTTTTACACTTAACGTTTCCTAAATTTTTCACTAGAGCAAATATTACATTTACAACTGAAAAATAAACAAATGAAATAGAGGAAGTGTGGGTAGAAACCGTTTAAAGAACATTTGAATCAGTTCTAATGAGGTGGATGAAACTGAGCCTATTATACAGAGTGAAGTAAGCCAGAAGGAAAACATAAATACAGTATACTAACGCATATATATGGAATTTAGAAGATGGTAACAATAACCCGGTGTACGAGACAGCAAAAGAGACACTGATGTATAGAACAGTCTTATGGACTCTGTGGGAGAGGGAGAGGGTGGGAAGATGGGAGAATGGCAATGAAACATGTAAAATATCATGTAGGAAACGAGTTGCCAGTCAGTTTCGATGCATGATGCTGGATGCTTGGGGCTGGTGCACTGGGACGAGGGAACACATGTATACCTGTGGCGGATTCATTTTGATATTTGGCAAAACTAATACAATTATGTAAAGTTTACTTGGAGATGTGAGAAATATAAAGAAATTTTCCACTTAATAACAGCAATCACAATAAGCACTCCATGGAATTCCCCAGGCCAGAATACTGGAGTGGGTAGCCTTTCCTTTCTCCAGGGGATCTTCCCAACCCAGGGATTGAACTCAGGTCTCCCACATTGCAGACAGATTCTCCTCCACCAGCTCTCCACCACAAGGAAAGCCCCAATAAGCATTCACTATGTATCAATTCAGGCTTCCCTGGTGGCTTAGAGGGTAAAGCGTCTGCCTGCAATGCAGGAGACCCAGGTTCGATCCCTGGGTCAGGAAGATCCCCTGAAGAAGGAAATGGCAACCCACTCCAGTACTCTTGCCTGGAAAACCCCATGGATGGAGGAGCCTCGTAGGCTACAGTCTGTGGAGTCACAAAGAGTCGGACATGACTGAGCAATGACACACATTCATGCTTTCAGGGCTAAAGACCTATTGTAACCAAGAAGGACCCTACGGGGCCTTCCCAGAACAGACTCCACTCAGGGTCTTCCACCTGCTCTAGGCTGCAGAAAACTATAGCCTCCTAGGCCTTCCCCAAGTTTCAAAGAGCACATTTAATCAGAAAAACGAGATAATGTAGAAAGAAAGGAAAACAGTCGAGCAAGACAAAATAATAATAGTTTAGCCATTAAATAAAGACAAGGACCTTAAGGTCTGATAGCTGGGCTTCCCTGATAGCTCAGCTGGTAAAGATTCTACCTGCAATGAAGGAGACCCTGGTTCGATTCCGGGGTCAGGACAATCCCTTGGAGAAGGGATAGGCTACCCACTCCAGTATTCTTGGGCTTCCCTGGTGGCTCAGCTTGTAAAGAATCCACCTGCAATGGGGGAGACCTGGGTTCGATCCCTGAGTTGGGAAGATTCCCTGGAGAAGGTCATGGCAACCCACTCCAGTATTTTTGCCTGGAGAATCCCCATGGACAGAGGAGCCTGGCAGGCTACAGTCAGCGGGGTTGCAAAGAGCTGGACACGACAGCGACTAAGCACAAGCACAGCACAGAGTCTATAGGGAATCCCCTGAGCCATGTCCTTTGAGCTGTTTTAAAGATACTGAAACCCCCAGCAGGTGGAAAGTTATCTGTATGCTGCCTATGAGCAGGTAGACCCAGACCAGTTGGAACCAGAAGGTTGATGATGCTGACTCCTCACCACCAGCCAACCAGAAGAATGTCCACGAGCTGGTCACACACCCCACAATGCCCCTCCCTCACCCTGTCTTTAAAAACCTTTCCCTGGAAAACTTCAAGGAGTCCAAGTCTTTTGAAGAGTGGATACTTGCACTCCTCGCTTAGCACCCGCAATAAGTGCAATACACCCTGCATGTTCCTTCACAACAACCAGTGTCTTTGCCATGACAGTCAACAGAGTAGATTGACTTTACTTTGGGCAAATGGACCCAAGTTTGGTTTACTAACGCTGTGAGGCCAACACCTGCCCATTTTGCAGGGGAGGACTAAACAGAGTGGTCAGTTAGCAGGTCCAGGCTGATCCAATGGTCAAGTTAACATTCTCCGGCTCCGTTTACTTGCTAACCCATCTGGTTGAATTCAGTGTTTCCCAACTCAGGTTGACTTCAGCACAATGAAGTTCATTTTATTTGATGGGCCAGGGAAGGAACTGATGGGTTGCTTAGTTTTTCCCTTGCTTGGTTTGGGTTCATTATGTTTTAGTTTCCAGGGTATCCAATAAAAACATTGACTGCATTTTTCACTTCTCAGCTTTAAAAAGTGTTGTGTTGAATACTGCCTCACCGTGTCTTTACCACAGACATCACAGTGGGCACAGTCAAGCAGGAGTGTCAGCTCCACGGTCTCTCCAACTCTTCTCATGAAAGGAGGCAGCTCCCAGCTCAGGGGATCCCAGTCCCACTGCTGTCCAGCAATGAGACCCTTTTCTACCTTTCCTTTGTCTACAAAGTGAGGTCAGTCAGTTCAGTCGCTCAGTTGTGTCCAACTCTTTGTGACCCCATGAATTGCAGCACGCCAGGCCTCCCTGTCCATCACCAACTCCCAGAGCCCACCCAAACCCGTGTCCATCGAGTCAGTGATGCCATCCAACCATCTCATCCTCTGTCGTCCCCTTCTCCTCCTGCCCCCAATCCCTCCCAGCATCAGGGTCTTTTCAAATGAGTCAGCTCTTCCCATCAGGTGGCCAAAGTACTGGAGTTTCAGCTTCAGCATCAGTGCTTCCAATGAACACCCAGGACTGATCTCCTTTAGGATGGACTGGTTGGATCTCCTTGCAGTCCAAGGGGCCTCTAACGAGTCTTCAACACCACAGTTCTAAAGCACCAATTCTTCAACACTCAGCTTTCTTTACAGTCCAACTCTCACATCCATACCTGACCACTGGAAAAAACATAGCCTTGACTAGCTGGCCTTTGGTGTCTTTTTCTAAAATCTTGTTTATTTATTTTTGGCTGCCCCGGGTCTTCCTTGCTGTGTGTGGGCTTTCTTTAGTTGTGGTGTGTGGGCTTCTCATTGTGGTGGCTTCTGTTGTTGCAGAGCACAGGCCCCAGGGCGCTCAGGCTTCACTGGCTGTGATACATAAGCCTAGTCATGGCACATGGAATCTTCCCAGACAAGGGATCAAACCCATGTCCCCTGCATTGGCAGGCAGATTCCCAACCACCAGGGAAGTCCATATAAAGTGAGATATCTTCAGTAGATCTCCTTCAGCTGCTTTCCAACAACCATGATTGGTAAGTGGTAGGGCTTAGCTGATGTTGGCTTCTAGACCCCAACTTTAGCCTAGACTTTAAGGTCCTTCTTTCTTCCACAGAAGACAAGGATAAGTGATTCTAATTACATTGTCCCAGCACAGGTTTTGCTCTGGAGTCTGACTGTCACTCCACTGGTTAGGATTTCTATATATTTTGTTCAATCCCCTTGAAGAATGAAAGTGTTAGTTGTAGCCTGCCAGGCTCCTCTGTCCATGGGATTTCCTAGGCAAGAATACTGGATTGGATAGCCATTCCCTTCTCCCTGGGATCTTCCTGACCTAGGGATTGAACTCAGGTCTCCTGCATTGGCAGGCAGTTTCTTTACTGTCTAAGCTACCCAGGAGGTCCCTTGAATGCCTCATGTAAAAGTCAGCTGATGGCCTGGTGTATGTGTGGATACCAGGCTATTTGGAGTAAACACAGCTTCTGGGACACCCAGCTCACTGCAGCTACCTCTCTTCCTAGCTTCCTTTTCCTCCTTCAGATTCAGAGTTCAGGAACCCAAAAAAATGCTTCCACTAAAGACTAATAAATGTTATACTTTCTGTCATGACCCAGAGCTTTCTCTTTTAATTTTTTCAAAATATACATTGCAACCCATGGGGTAAATGTTGAAATCATTTTGACAGAGTCTCTAAGTTGAAACCACCTTTGAGTTTCCTGCTCTCTCTAAAGCCAAGATACCAATAGAAAGAAATCAATTGATGGCTATTCAGCCCAGACTCTAGACCCATCCCTATGGTGGAAAGAAATGAGCAAAGACTGGAGGAGAGAGTCAGAGGGACTTTCCAGGCTCTGAGACCTTTCCAGGGTCTCAGAAGCACAAGCCCATACAGCATGTGGTGCGTGCATGGTTTTTGCAAAAGCTATAGGGGAAATTACCTGGCTCACCAGCAGGCTTCTTCCTGACAAAGCAATGGTAAGCATACTGGGTAGAATTATGTCCCCCACCAAAGGATATGTTCAAGCCCTAACTCTCTTACCTGTGAATGTGACCTTATCTGGAGATAGTCTTTGCAGGTATCATTAAGTTCAAACTGGATTAGAATGGGACCTACTCCGTTGGCTGCTGTCCTTATAAGAAGGGGAGAATTTGAACAGAGACCCGGAGAGGAGAACTCAGGATGGAGCCAGAAGTAGATGTTAAGAGTGATACATGTACCAGCCAAGGAATTCCAAGGATTGCTGCCAACCAGCAGAAGCTGAGAGGGAGGCATGGATATCAGTTCTCCCACAGAGCCTCCAAAACAGAACCAACCCTGCTGACAGCTTGATTTTGGTCTTTGAGTCTCCAGAACTGTAAGAAAATACACTTCTGTTATTTTGAGCCAGCCCGTCTGTGATAGCTTGCTACAGCAGTCCTAAGAAGCTATGACACTAAGAGTTAAGTCCATTCCAGGAGTCACCCTCCAAAGCAGGGACCATGTCTCTCCCGTTGGTGATGAACCAAGGTATATCTATTCCTTCTTTCTAAAAGGTCAGTACATCTGAGCACTCAGTCCATTGTCAAAGGCCTAGTCCAGAGTCAGCCAACTGAAAGTCCCCACAAACCCCACCTCTACCAGGACTCTAAGAAAATCTGTAGCCAAATCTTCTAAGGCAGGCAGTCGTGATCCTATTTTGAGGGAACTTTTAACAGTTTTCCAACCATCCTTAGACATCCTTTCCAGGGAAACATTGTCTTTCAGGAAAGTTCTTCCTAAACCCGTCACTCCACCCGTATCTTCACAAGGTTGCTTCAGACAGCAGAAGCCAGAAGTAAGTCATTTTTCTACAGCTTGAACAAACTGTCCTCCTGAGCCCTATGCACCATCTCTTCTATCAAGGCAGTTGAAGTCTCTGGAATTTCTGCTTTTTCAGATCTCTTTCTGACTCACCTTTTTTTGTGAATATCCAGCATAATGCAAAATGTGCAGTCAGAAGAGATGATTTATGAATGACATTAAGGGAAGAAAAGTCATTTTGTTTCAGAGATTGCTGTCAGACTCATTTGTTAGAGCAGTAGCAAAAAAATAAAATCACTATTCTTTTTTCATAGGGGAAAAAGAAAGCTGAAAACTAATAGAGTATAGATTTGGGAAATAGGTCGTTTTTATTAGGCTAAATATGTGTGAGGGATGGAAGTGGGGGTTGCTGAGAGCTTCTTGGCAATGCTCACTGTTCTCCAATAAAGGCTACATAGGATAACCTGTCTTATGACTCAAAACCTATTTCTAAGAATGTGCAACAAAACTCCTTCCTTGTTCTGGTCCCAAACTGACACAGATTTAAAACCTAAAACATCTACTACCATAGGATGGTATTTTTGTTGTATAGTTTTGAGAATTCCTGTGGTATTCATCACAGTGGTAATTAGACATGTACCAAGTCTCTTAACTTGAAATAAAGTTGCATGTATTAGAAACAGCCTGCTCTGTGATGAGGAGAATTATTAGTTTTGAATTGAGATTTATAAAAGCAGAAGATAAGGATGTTGGAGGAGGGAGTCTTTTGTCATCTCATGAAAGCTAGGAAACAGAGTGACTCTAATATCCAGTTTCATTCCAGATCCCATGAATTGTACCTAAACCAGTGGTTGGTAAAGCCAGATAATAAATATTTTAGGATTTACAGCCTTAAGATCTCTGTAGTAACAATTCAACTCAGCTTTTGTAGCAGGAAAACAGTCCAAAAATGTCGTTGTAACACAACAAAGAGTTAAAAGAAGGATCTTCAAGGCTGGGATGAGTTGGCTGCAGAGAAATTATTTGATGGAAAATAATAAGTTCAATGTGGGCTTCCCTAATAGCTCAGATGGTAAAGAATCTGCCTGAAATGCAGGAGACCGGGGTTCGATACTTGGGTCAGGAAGATACAGTGGAGAAGGAAATGGCAACCCACTCCTGTATTCTTGCCTGAGAAACCCCATGGACAGAGAAGCCTGGCAGTCTACAGCCCATAGGGTCACAAAGAGTTGGACATGACTGAGCACCTAAACCCCACCACCACCACCACCAGTAAGTTCAATGTAGAGAGTGATTCTTCAGGTAAAAGAATATCATGCAATGATTTAGGAAAATTGAAAATCATCACCTTGTTGCCCAAGCAATGCTTTAAACTATATGATGTAATCAGAGATGACCTCAAATCTAATTGGTCTTTTGTGTGATGGTAATCAATCTAAAAAATATTCATATATTGCATTTTTATTGATAAATCATAATCACACCTAAAAGATACTTTTATGCTATTGTAATTCACGACTTTTTACAGACAGTCAAAAAATACTAAAAATGGAATTCTAACAATAATGGAAGAGATTCAAAAACAAATCAAAAAAAATCTTGTACTACTTCAAGTGTTTACCACTTATACTGGAAATATTTTTGATTTTGAGAAGTAAATATTCTGTGACATTAATTAAGTATGAACATTAATTTACAATATTCTATTAAGACTAAATCACATAAAACTGTTAAAAGACTAGATAGATGGTATGGCGAGGGAGGAGGGAGGAGGGTCTAGGATGGGGAACACATGTATACCTGTGGCAGATTCATTTTTATATTTGGCAAAACTAATACAATTATATAAAGTTTAAAAATAAAATAAAAAAATAAAAGACTAGATAGATAGGTGATGATTAGCAGCTAGGTTTACTATAAAGCATTTTGTTAATAATATATTTGACTGAAGACACAGAGAACTATTTACATGATGAGAAACAGCTGCATAAACAGTACTCAACACTTCTGCACCTCCTGAAAGACAAGGCATCCATGGCCCCTTGTGTAGAGAAAGCAGGAGGATCATACCCCAGAGCTTGTAAGCACTGACATCCATTACTTTCTCCTCCAGCATACTGGTCAGGTAGCGTGGGTGCGTGTGCTCAGTTGTGTCTGACTATTTGTGACCCCATGGACTGTAGCCCACCAGGCTCCTCTGTCCATGGAATTTTCCAGGCAAGAATACTGGAGTGGGTTGCCATTTCCTTCTCCAGGGCATCTTCCCAACCCTGGGATCAAACCTGCATCCCTTGTGTCTCCTGCATTGGCAGGTGGGTTTTTTGTTTGTTTGTTTGTTTTTACCATAGCATCACTTGGGAAGCCTACTGGTCAGGAGCTCTGTCTAAATGAGCATATGGACAGTAGTGAGCAATCATTACAAAAATGTGATGCTGGAGATGCCAACTAGAAAGACAAGAAGCTGTTAGTTTCGCTGGTGAATTTGAGTCTGGAGCACAGGCAAGAAACCAAGGAGAAATCAGCTAAAGGGAGAGAGAGGGAATGAGACCGCGAGAGTGATAGAATGACCTTTTCCAAACCCAACTCCCAAAACCCAGCTTCCTCTGTACATTTCATTTGGGAGACAGGGCTTAACAGTAGCATCAGGATTGAAAAACAAACCCTAAAGGCTTAGGAGATCATAGACTCAATACAAAGCATCCAAGAACACATTTTAAATTAAGTTGTATGAACAGAATTATGCTTTTAAGAAAAGGGAAGTGACGGACACTTTGCTTCCATGTCTTGGCTTTTGTAAATAACATTGCAGTAAGCATTGACATGCATTTATCTTTTCAAATTAGCGTTTTCATCTTCTTCAGATGTATGCCCAGGAGTGGAATTGCTGGATCATATGGTAGTTCTATTTTTAGTTCTTTAAGGAACCTCCAAACTATTTTCCATAGTGGCTGCAATGAATAAGCAACAAAGATACATTGTACAACACAGGGAAATACAGCCATTATCTTGTAATAACTTTAAAAGGAGTATAATCTATAAAAATGTTAAATCTCTATGTTGTGTACCTGAAATTAATATAACATTGTAAATCATCTATACTTCAAAAAAAGAAAAAAGAAAGAAAAGGGAGATGATGGTTCTGTTCTCTTCTAGTCTATCCAAATTACAGTTGCTATAACTATATTCAGATCTGAGAAATGAGGGGGAAAGAAGCTGGAGAAATTTGGAATATATTCAAACTGAATATATCAGACCAACTTCAGCATTACTCTTCTCTTTGGTGGCTTGGAATATGGTGAGGAAAAAAGTGTCTGAGGGAGTGTGTAAGAGTGCATGCATTTGGGAGTTTGTGTGTGTGTGTGTGCGTCTGTACTCGTGATTCCTAGGTTACCAGTGTCTTTGTTTTAGTTCTTTGGAGAGAATGTGAAACCTTCTTTGGTCTTACAAGAAACACAGCCATTTGCCAGGGACATTGTAAATAAACCTAGTGATTTGTGTGCACTTCTGATCACAATCAAAGAGCAGGAAGACTCGGGGATCCTTACAGTACAGCACCATTCTTGGCCTTCTTTGACATAAATTTACTTGGTGAATTATTTTGTTTCACTAGAGGGACATATGTCTCCCTTGCACAGTAATGGTATTTTAATGGCTAGATGTTAATCTTGAGTTAGTGAACTGACCTCAGCTCCAAGCAGAACTCAATTGCCATGGAAAAAAAAAGGTGTAACCTTGGCTTGGTTTTGCAAGCTTAGAGCCCAGAACAATGGCAATAAGCCTGGATATTTTTTGCAGAAGAGTAATTGTGTCACCATGATTTCCATCAATATTGTGTTCTTCTGTCAGAACAACTTATCTTTATGTAATTTTCAATGTAGTACAAATTAAATTGGAACGGGTAATAAAATTTAGTATTAGTGAACCATGGACAAAAAGTAATGAATTTTCTAAAATTGACATAAAAACATAGATTTTACTGAAAGACCACATCTGTTGCTGTTAAATATGCGGAAGTGAAGTTGATTGTCTGCACAACAGCAGCTCTTCTGCTTCTTCCCCATTTCGGTGGCCCCTGCCTCTGATATAGAGGCTACAGAGGCCAGAGCCCCACCTTCTCAGCTAGGACAGGGTTTATAATCGAGTTGTTCTGGTCAATGAGAACGAATGGAAATGCTACCAGAAAGGTTTCTAGAAAAGATTTTCCTCCCTGAGAGGAGAGATAGAGAGATAGAATGTGGTAGAGTAGAGATGGTACCCTTCTGTTTTTTCATTTTATCCTAAATATGCACACAAAACTTCAGATTTCTTATTGAATCCCCCATGGTGAAGAATATACATCTATCTCCTTGCCCCAGGGCTTACCCAAGATGAAGAATGATGAGAGCTGATGGGAATTTTCCCTGCACAGATAATACAACAAGCATGCAACCAAAAGAAACACACACACACAGAGGAGAGGCCATGTGAGGACCCAGTGAGGAGGCCATCTGCAAGCCAAGGAGAGCTGCCTCAGAAGAAAGAAACCTGCCAACACCTTGGTTTTGAACTTTCAGCCTCTTGAACTGGGAGAAAAAGAAATTTCTGCTGCTTAGCCACCTGGTTTGTGATATTTTCTTATATTTATGTTATTGCCTTAGCCCTAGCAAACTAAGACAGATGCCAAAGCAATTCCCCTAGAGAACAAATGGTCACAAAATGGGCTTTGTCACACAGGAGGCTCTGGTTCACTTGTAGTTTTATTGAACATGGATTCTACCTTCTCCAGAAATGAGTCTCTTGAACAAGAGTAAGGATATATAAAATTTTGTGTAGGCAGAGGAAGATTTAAGCCGCGTTTTCATGTAGAATCCATCATAATGGAACTGGGCAGGTTGGTAATGGAGATGTGATTCTTTAAAGCTATTTAAAAATTTGAAAGAAGGAAAGCTTACTCTTTTCTCAAGCAGGTAGAGAAAAACTGTTAGCTATAACCTATTCCAGAATACATAGTCATTGCCTTAGGCAACCTGGAAGGGAGACACAGGCAAGTCATTCACCCCATAAACTAGCACACAGTAAGTGACTACCCCCAGCTCCTGCCTGAGGGCTGGGCCAGAGGGCAGAGAAAGGATCACATCTAAATAAAATGCTAATTACAGGGAGAAATGAGCTATAAGCTGTCTAAACACACAAAATGAGTAGTAATGAGTTGTGCAAATATTAGCCAGCAAATATTCAGCTACAGGGTATGAAGCTGCTTGCCAGGTTAATTTAGGTTATGTTTTATGGTGCCATATACCTGGAAATTGTTCTTGGGGGTTGTGTTCTTACGTCGATAATTTGGAAAGTCATACAACTGGAATGGATCCAACCATCTGTGTAATTAGAGAGTCTTCCCATTACAGGGAGATAATATTTGTGACATCTGTGAACTGAGTCAGGAATCCTGAGGCTCCTGCCTCCTTACCTTACAGGTAAGGTATTGAGCACTTGGACACAAGCAAAACCCTGGTCAGGAGAGAGCCTATTCTTTAGAAAATGTAATGCACATGGTACTCAAACAGAGACCCAGTTCATTTTTGCATAAAAAGGCCATTCTTTTAAATATACTTAATTACACTAAGTATACTAACTGCCCTTATTCTTATTTCTTAAGGCAGTTTGAGACAGTAGTTTCCATTCTTTACCTTGAGAGAATAAACAATTACTTTAACATATGTGCATTAGTTATCTATTACTACCTAACAAAGGGCTTCCCTGATGACTCAGCAGTAAAGAATCTGCCTGCAATGCAGGAGATGCAGGTTTGACCCCCTGAGTTGGGAAGACAACCAGGAGGAGGAAATGACAACCCACTCCAGTATTCTTGCCAGGAAATCCCATGGACAGAAGAACCAGAAAAGCTACAATTCCGTGGGGTCACAAAGAGCACCAGGAGCACTGCTTAACAAATGGCCACAAACCTCACAGTTTTAGACAAGACACATTTATTAGCTCACATTTCTGTGGGTCAGGATTTCAGGCATGGCTTAGCTGGGTCTTCTGCACAGGGTCTCAGCAGGCTGAAATCAAGGTATGAGTTGGGCTGTATTCTCATCTAGAGCCTAGACTGGGAAGAATCCACTTCCAACTTCACCCATATTGTTGGCAAAATTATCTCCTTGTGGTTGTAGGACTGAGCACCCCAACTTCCTGCTAAATGTCAGCCAGAGGCCATTCTTAGTTCCTAGGGCCCCCACTCCTGCCCAGATTGCCCTGCCAAGTCTTGTCCATGAACTCTCTTAAAACAAGCCATCTTAATTCTTCAAGTCAGCAAGGGGAGTCTCCACCTCTCTCAGGAAGGGCTTAGTCCTGCTTTAAGTGTTTTCACTGATTGCCAGACTCACCAAAGGTAACCTCTCTTAATTTACTCACCATCAATGGACTTAGGATCTTAATTGCATCTGAAAAATACTTTGACCTTTGCAATGTTCAAGTTGTAGATTCTGCTTGAAGGGGAACACTCAAAGGAAGGGGATTCTATAAAGGGCACAAATATCAGAAGACAGGTCAATGGGGAGTAACCCCAAGGTCTGTCCACCACAGTGTTGGAGCCACGCATTCCAGAAAACAAACTCACTCAGAAGGACAATGCAGATAGTGGAGCGCAGTTTACTACACCGGCGGGCCCAAGGCAGAGTCTCCTCTTAGCCAAGGACCCCGACCAGATTTTGTGAAAACCTTATATACCCTAAGCATACATGTCCAAACCCACCTCCCCAGAATTCCCTGAAACTAGTCTGAACAAAGGAAAAAGAAAGATACAATCAAAGTTAACCTGTGATTCATAAGCCTTAAGCCTAGGTAGTTAACAGCGGACAATTATCAATAGGCTTGTGGTCATACCCCAATTAGCATAATAGAATTTATGATTCTATTCGGTTACACAGATAATTAGGGTATTCTTTTAGGCGACAGAGAGTCTAGGTACGAGCCCTGGGGCTCTTCCCTCCGGGGTCTGGTTTTCCAGTAGGTATGTCGTTTCCATACATACTTGGGCCTATAGCTCAAAGTCCACAGTCCGGCCCCAAGGTGGAGTCCTGCTTTCAAGATGGAGCCTGTTCTGTTTCCTCCTTTAACAGCACTTTTGTTTCTAAAATCAGTACTCCATACTAGAATTTCTATTGAGTTCTTATCAATGTTGAGTATGTGAAATAAAATTCATATTTTATGGCAAGACAAGAAAAATTTAAACACAATTCTCTGTCCTTTGGCCTTCGGCCCCCACCACTGAGCATTCTGTATCTCCCTTATGTATAAACCAAACCTCTCCCATCAGCAGGAATACCTGTTTAACCACAAAGTGCAACATTCTCCCAGCTTAAACAAAGCAACTCCTTGAAAGATACATACCTTCTTGAGCTTGTGAGGTGTCACGTGACCCACTACGAGCGGGGCTTAGATCTGGCCTGTGTCAATAATACATTTGTTACACAGCACTTTGTCTAAAAAAAAAAAAAACAAACTTATATAACCGTGCCTTGATTTCTAACCAGTGGAACAATTCTCAGAGTTTTCTGAGATGTTCTTCCAGGATTATAATCCTCAAATTTGGCTCAAATAAAATTTTTGAATTCTTTCTTTGACTGATTAGTTTTTTTATCAACAAGTGCAACAACTTTTAATGCCTATATCCCCTCCATACTCTACATATGTGGGTGGAGTATTCATTAATCCTTTAGAAGCTGAATGGGAGAGAGGAGGGAAATGGGAGGGCATGGCTAAGGGTTTAATACAGAATCTGACTTCATTCTTGACTTTTGCTGACAATTCTGAGACCCCATCACACCCTCTTTCCCTTCTGCTCCACATTTGGGCAGCTAAGAAAGTCCAAGTGTTCCATTCTCTGGTGCCAGTGGGAAATTCAAACTATACTGAAGGAGGAAACAAACAGAACAGGCTCCATCTTGAAAGCAGGACTCCACCTTGGGCCAGACTGTGGACTTTGGGCTATATGCCCAGTATCTATGGAAACGACATACCAACTAGAAAACCAGACCCCTGGAGGGAAGAGCCCCAGTGCTCGTACCTAGACTCTCTGTTGCCTAAAAGAATACCCTAATTATCTGTGTAACCGAATAGAATCAGGAATTCTATTATGCTAATTGGGGTATGACCACAGGCCTATTGATGATTGTCCACTGTTAACTACCTAGGCTTAAGGCATACTAATCGAATCATGGGTTTAAGGGATATGAATCACGGGTTAACTTTGATTGTATCTTTCTTTTCCTTTGTTCATACTAGTTTCAGAGAATTTGGGGAGGTGGGTTTGAGCATGAAGGCTATATAAGGTTTTCACAAAAACTGATTGGGATCCGTGGCTAAGAGGAGACTCTACCTTGGGCCCACAGGTGTAATAAACTGCACTCCACTATCTGCATTGTCCTTCTGAGTGCGTTTGTTTCCCATAACATCTGGCTACAACAATACAAGCTCTGGACTATAAAAGGGAACCCTCCAGCCCCAGCTCCTAACCACCATAAAGACCATGAACATTTTGTCTACTTTCTTAAACCATTATCAGACCTGCTTAGAAATCTGTTTCACGCTTCAGAAAGCCTCAGATCAGACCAGATCAGTCACTCAGTCGTGTCCGACTCTTTGCGACCCCATGAGTCACAGCACGCCAGGCCTCCCTGTCCAACACCAACTCCTGGAGTTCACTCAGACTCACGTCCATCGAGTCAGTGATGCCATCCAGCCATCTCATCCTCTGTCGTCCCCTTCTCCTCTTGCCCCCAATCCCTCCCAGCATCAGAGTCTTTTCCAATGAGTCAACTCTTCACATGAGGTGGCCAAAGTACTGGAGTTTCAGTTTTAGCATCATTCCTTCCAAAGGACACCCAGGGCTGATCTCCTTCAGAATGGACTGGTTGGATCTCCTTGCAGTCCAAGGGACTCTCAAGAGTCTTCTCCAACACCACAGTTCAAAAGCATCAATTCTTCGGTGCTCAGCCTTCTTCACAGTCCAACTCTCGCATCCATACATGACCACAGGAAAAACCATAGCCTTGACTAGACGAATCTTTGTTGGCAAAGTAATGTCTCTGCTTTTCAATATGCTATCTAGGTTGGTCATAACTTTCCTTCCAAGGAGTAAGCGTCTTTTAATTTCATGGCTGCAATCACCGTCTGCAGTGATTTTGGAGCCCAGAAAAATAAAGTCTGACACTCTTTCCACTGTTTCCCCATCTATTTCCCATGAAGTGATGGGACCGGATGCCATGATCTTCGTTTTCTGAATGTTGAGCTTTAAGCCAACTTTTTCACTCTCCTCTTTCACTTTCATCAAGAGGCTTTTGAGTTCCTCTTCACTTTCTGCCATAAGGGTGGTATCATCTGCATATCTGAGGTTATTGATATTTCTCCCGGCAATCTTGATTCCAGCTTGTGCTTCTTCCAGCCCAGCGTTTCTCATGATGTACTCTGCATAGAAGTTAAATAAACAGGGTGACAATATACAGCCTTGACGTACTCCTTTTCCTATTTGGAACCAGTCTGTTGTTCCATGTCCAGTTCTAACTGTTGCTTCCTGACCTGCGTACAAATTTCTCAAGAGGCAGATCAGGTGATCTGGTATTCCCATCTCTTTCAGAATTTTCCACAGTTGATTGTGATCCACACAGTCAAATATGTGGCTAATAATCTCTTTATGCCCTTTTGGTGTACATGACCTCCTGAGTCTCAGAATCCAAACCAGATTTTAGGTATAAGGCCCATGCTGTTTATGATGCCAAACAGGGCCTGTGGGGCTCCTGGACATGGAGGTCTTTTGATCCCTTGTTTCTTATAGGCAAGACGTCAGTCTCCATGACCTTCTCAGAGTTCCAAAGGGCAGAACAGTTGTTGATCAAATGTGGAACAGCCATGAAACCACCTGAGACAATATTAAAGAGATCAGAGAGGCTCATCAAGAATTAGGAGACCAGACTGCCCAAGATCCTGCACACACCCAAATCTTGCCAGCAACAATACCCTTTTGAAAACCTTGCAGAAGAAAGACAAATGCAAGATTTTTACGACCTTGATCCCTATCACATACCCTTACCTGACCATATAACCTCTCTCTTCTCACCAGAAAGGGAGGCACAGTTCTTGAGGCTCCAGTCTACTGTGTTTTCCCTTTTTCTGGCAAAGTAATAAAGCCACTCTTTCCTTCTCCTGCATGACTATATCTCCATGATTATTTCTGTTTGGCTTTGGTGTACAGAGAGCCAAGATTTTGACAACATTTATGCAGGGTGGCCACAAAAAGGGAATCTACATTGTACCTGTTGAAATATTGATTCCTCACAAACACCACCAAAACAATTTGCTAATAACACAAAGGTGAGTTTATTGCTTCCTCCACTGACAAAATCTTGGCCTTTGTGAACAAGTGCCAAATCAAGTTTTGGAAGCAGAGTGTTGGGTGAAATTGAAAATAATAGCTTTATTGCTTTTCCAGGCAAAGAGGGATATATGCCCTCAAAATTGTGCGTACCTACCTGGGAGGATTTGGTAAGGAGTTTTATAGCAGTGGTTACAGTGGAGGCGGGGGGCGGGGGGGGGGTGTGGAGGAGGGGGGCTGAAAAGGATCAGAGTGTGTCCAGTGCCTGCACTTCTTTAATCTGGTCTTAGGTAATCTGATGAGCGAAGAGGAAACTAAAGAGCCTCTTGATGAAGGTGAAAGTGGAGGAGAGTAAAAAAGTTGGCTTCAAACTCAATATTCAAAAAACTAAGATCATAGCATCTGGCCCCATCATTTCATGACAAATAGAAGGGGAAACAATGGAAACAGTGACAGACTTTATTTTCTTGGGCTCCAAAATCATTGCAGATGGTGACTGTAGCCATGAAATTAAAAGACACTTTCTCCTTGGAAGAAAAGCTATGACCAACCTAGACAATATATTAAAAAGCAGAGACATTACTTTTCTGACAAAGGTCCATCTAGTCAAAACTGTGGTTTTTCCAGTAGTTATGTATGGATATGAGAGTTGGACCATAAAAAAGGCTGAGCCCTGAAGAACTGATGCTTTTGAACTGTGGTGTTGAAGAAGACTCCTGAGAGTCCCTTGGACTGCAATGAGATCAAACAAGTCAATTCTAAAGAAAATCAACCCTTAATAATCATTGGAAGGACTGATGCTGAAGCTGAAGCTCCAGTTCTTTGACCACCTGATGCAAAAAGCCAGCTCATCAGAAAAGACCCTGATGCTGGGAAAGATAGAAGGCAGGGGCAGAAGGGTCAACAAAGGATGAGATGGTTGGATGGCATCATCAACTCAATGGACATGAGTTTGAGCAAGCTCTGGGAGATGGTGAAGGACAGGGAAGCCTGGCATGCTGCAGTCCATGGGGTCACCAAGAGTCAGACATGACTGAGCAACAGCATGACATGACAGACATGACCGCAACAGCAACACTCTGATGAGATTCTATGTCCTTTAATCTGGCCTCAGATGGTCTTCTGGAAGAGCTCCTCTAGTTTGTTTAATCTAGAATGAAGAGTACTGACATCTTCCATTTGGTGGAGGTTTTAGTTCTACAAAGAGCTCAAAGACATCGTTATTTGTGTCTCTTGACATAGAACCAGGATCTGTCCCAAAGCTGCAATGCTATTTCTTGGCTGATTCTCCCTTGTCTCTGTATCCCCTCACTTCCCTGATTAGCAACTGTTCAAATCTGCTCTTTGGAACTCATGTAAAGTCAAGGAGGTTGAGATCTAATCCCCATAAACAAAGAGGACAGAAGGGGTTACATGGCCAGGAACCCCACAGAGTCCTGCACAATTTCACACTAACAAATCACTTTATTTCATTAATTTTTCTTCAATAACGAAAGTTCCATCCTACAATGTACAAATCTAAACTTCACTAGAGAAAAAATAACACCAGAAAGCAAGTCAAGGAATATAAACTTTTATTGGCCTTTTGTGGCATAAGTTTGGTCTTCTTTAGGGATTGGAGGTCAAGAAAGCATATAAATATGTCCTAAGCTGATAGTTGGATCATGGAAAAAGCAAGAGGAGTTTCAGAAAAACATCTATTTCTGCTTTATTGACTATACCAAAGCCTTTGACTGTGTGGATCACAATCAACTGTGGAAAATTCTGAAAGAGATGGGAATACCACACCACCTGACCTGCCTCTTGAGAAACCTATATGCAGGTCAGGAAGCAACAGTTAGAACTGGACATGGAACAACAGACTGGTTCCAAATAGGAAAAGGAGTACATCAAGGCTGTATATTGTCACCCTGCTTATTTGACTTCTATGCAGAGTACATCATGAGAAACGCTGGGCTGGGAGAAACACAAGCTGGAATTAAGATTGCCGGGAGAAATATCAACAACCTCAGATATGCAGATGACACCACCCTTATGGCAGAAAGTGAAGAGGAACTCAAAAGCCTCTTGATGAAAGTGAAAGTGGAGCGTGAAAAAGTTGGCTTAAAGCTCAACATTCAGAAAATGAAGATCATGGCATCCGGTCCCATCACTTCATGGGAAATAGATGGGGAAACAGTGGAAAGAGTGTCAGACTTTATTTTTCTGGGCTCCAAAATCACTGTAGACAGTGATTGCAGCCATGAAATTAGAAGATGCTTACTCCTTGGAAGGAAAGTTATGACCAACCTAGATAGCATATTGAAAAGCAGAGACATTATTTTGCCAACAAAGGTCTGTCTAGTCAATGCTATGGTTTTTCCAGTGGTCATGTATGGATGCGAGAGTTGGACTGTGAAGAAAGCTGAGCACCAAAGAATTGATGCTTTTGAACTGTGGTGTTGGAGAAGACTCTTGAGAGTCCCTTGGACTGCAAGGAGATCCAACCAGTCCATTCTAAAGGAGATCAGCCCTCGGTGTTCTTTGGAAGGACTGATGCTAAAGCTCAAACTCCACTTTGGCCACCTCATGCGAAGAGTTGACTCATTGGAAAAGACTCTGATGCTGGGAGGGATTGGGGGCAGGAAGAAAAGGGGACAACAGAGGATGAGATTGCTGGATGGCATCACCGACTTGATGGACGTGAGTTTGAGTGAACTCCGGGAGATGGTGATGGACAGGGAGGCCTGGCGTGCTGCGATTCATGAGGTTGCAAAGAGTCAGACACGACTGAGTGACTGAACTGAACTGAACTGAAGCTGATAGTTTACCCAAGCCAGAAATCCATATTTCCTTCTAATTCATAGTTTCTTTGTTCCAAGATTCAGTGAAAGGGACATTATATGTTTTCTCAAAGGTCTGTTGGCTAAAGAGAGATGAGAAATGAATTTAGCATCATAGAGGGCTCAAGAAGAATGGCTCCTGAGTGTAAATAAGAAAGAATGACTAGAAGCCTTTATCCTAAATACATGAGTCCAGGGCTCTACTCTTTGTCAGATTAAATACTCACAGTCCTTATACTCTTAAGAGGCCACCATATGAGACATCAATACAAACACAGGGACTATAAAATAATGTACCACTGCACATGCCAGAAGCCATAGGAGGAGAATTTGTGCAATTGGTTGCTGATTGTGTGTTTTGCTGTATGTAGGGGACAGATACAAGCAGAGACAAAAACAAAAAACTTGAGGAAAATTGCTATTTCAAACCATCCTCCCATACTGGGCATTCCCTCTTCCAACCAGCCCCTCCCAAGTGGTCACATGAATTGAGATCACGTCACTGATTCTAAAGAGTTAAGAGCATAGTGAGGCAGAAAGTTATTAGGTAGTCAGTGTAAAGTTAAAGCCCCAGTTTCTTCTTTTGAAAATTCAATTCTAATTACCACTTATTCTCTCACATAAGTGTCTTGCCCCCATAACCCATAACCACATTCACTGTTCTAGTTTTCTTGACATTCAGAGTAATGCCTCCCTGGCCTAGAGGCCATAAAACACTCAAACCCATGACAAGACAATCAGTTACCAATGTCCAACTTATCAAGAAAGAAAATAACAGATGAACCATCAACATTAAGACATACATCTGGTCCTTAAACCATGGCCTGAGATCACGAGAAAAGGTCAGGGGATGGAGACTCAATGTCTTAGGAAGGCTCAAGGACTGAGAGATCAAAAAAGGCCATAAAATTGACAAACTATGCATGATGGCTTTTAAACTGGCCAGGAACTGCATACTTCAGGACCCTTAAACCAACCAAAAATGAAGTGGTCAATATTGGCAAAGATATGAAATGTTGTGATTTCTGCTGTTTCAGGACAGTTTCCCCCCTCTCAATGTCTATGCTGAGAGCTTTGTACTTGTATTCTCTGAACTAAAACTCTGCCTGTGTGCATATCTGCATGTCTGTGGATTCCATTCTTCTGCTTTGAGGACAAGAACTCAGATTCCCATTTCAACAGGATTCAAATTACGAAAAGGATTGCACACACATGTTCTCTCAATATACATGATCCAAAGACAATGGTTATGATCACAAGCAGCATTTTTCCTAAGGAGAAAAAAAGACATGCAGAGACAAAAAGGGAGTGATGTAGGTAAGTGGGGAGGGGTTCTTCGTAGGTCTAAGACTTGGGCAGACAATTTGAAATTTTGATTCAGTATCTCAAAGTGTAGAGTTCTTTAGTGTCCAAAAGTGAAAGCAAGTGAAGTCGCTCAGTTGTGTCCAACTCCTTGTGACCCCATGGACTGTAACCTACCAGGCTCCTCTGTCCATGATATTTTCCAGGCAAAGGTACTGGAAAGTTTATCCCATAAATAGAATTGCCTCCCCACTCCAGCTTTCCATAGAAAACATGCCATCTCACCTTGGTTTGAGATGCAAAACGGAAAGGAATTGTCTCTGATTCCTAGGGAGTCAAGGGACTGAAAATCAAAACATCTTATTGGGATGTAAGGGCACTGGGTCCAGCTGTCGGTATCTTAGCCTGCTCCATCGACTCTCCCCTAGTCTCTATTTTAGCCCCCACCCCGAGAGGGGGTTGCCTTCTCTTGGCCCACGTGGTCACCAGGCGTTGTTTGGGGATAGGAGTAGCCACAGCTTCATCCCTCCTTGGTCCCCTGTCTCCTCTCCAAGGCTGAAAGTGCTGCGACACCTTGACTTTCAGCAGGCAGGGAACCCCTGGCCGGGGGAGCAGCGAGGTGTAAGTGACTGTACACAAGAGACATCAGCAATTTATAAAATGCAGAATAAAATGTCATCCTAAAATGTCACAGGCTTGTTTGGCTTCCTGTGAACTAAAAAGAAACCTTTCATTGATTTTAGATTCAAATCAACTAATAGCCACAGGAATCCATTTAATTCTCCACCAACACTGATCACTCCATTCTTTCATTAATTTCAGCCACTTCTATGTGGAGATGAGGCTACATCTCTCCAGGGCTGTGTCCCAAAGAGGTTCCTTAAACAGGAAAATTTTTAAATTCTATTTCTTTTCTGAATATAAAAGCAATACATGTCTCTTATGTAAAGTATACTAGTAATGATAGCAATCATTAATTTGAGCACTTCCTACGTGTCTTGACAAGAGAGTTCATGCACATAGACTATTTTATAACTTGCTTCTTTTTTCATTTAGTAACATGTCTCATTCTTCTAGGTCAAGACAGGTACATCACTCTCCTCTTCATAATATAGCTGACACTGGGGTAACTGTGAGCCTGGTTTTAAAAATATAAAGAAAGAGATCTGCTTCATCCATTCTGAAGCTGTATGTTAGTCCATTATCTGGAGTTATCACCTGCATTTGAGCATTGGTTTTGATAGTCATTTGACATATGAGCAATCATTTTGTGTTATGAACACTGTAGAGTCTCCTGTATAACTGCAATTTTTCTTTGTGTTAACTTCCTAAAAGTGGATATGAACTAATTAAAGGGTATATTCATTTTAATTTTTCATAGTTTTGGCTAAACTGCCCTTCAAATGACTGCATCAATTGGCACTCCAAGTAACAGTATGTGAAAGTGCTCCTTGACTTTCTCTAATGCCAGAAAAATTGGTATTTCTTGCTTTTGCATTCTGATAATCTCTATTTATGTGATTCTAGTAAGAGGAAATGGCAACCCACTCCAGTGTTCTTGCCTGGAGAATCCCAGGGACAGGGCAGCCTGGTGGGCTGCCATCTGTGGGGTCGCACAGAGTCGGACACGACTAAAGTGACTTAGCAGCAGTAAGACTGAACATGATTTTGTGTTCGTTGGACATTTGATCATCCTTATTGTATCTGGCAAGACCTTAAAACAGTGTGATCACATATTTGGACAAACTCATCACATGTTCAGTCAGGTAACCTGTTAATTTCTCTAAGAGCCATATGATCCTTCCAGATCAGACAAAGCAATGAGAAATAGAGAATGCCATCAAGTTCAGAGATATATGCCACTAAGCAAAGTGCGCTTGTACCCCCAAATCCTTTCTTGTCTCAATATTGTCTCCTCCTCCTCTTCTTCTCATGAGACCTGCCACTCCCCCTCCCAGGGACAATGCTTCGCCTCATCCTTGTCAAGTCTTCTCTTCTGCATCCCTTGTTTGCACCACCTGGCCTGGAGGCAGGGATGATCTATCTGCAGCATTTGACATCTGCACATTAGCTTCCTTTCTCCTCCATCAGAACAACTAACTTTGATTTTCAACCCATTCAGCTATGCCACTTATTGACCTGTTTGTCATCATCATTAACTGACTCCCAGTTCCCTGTCATTTGTACCTTGAAAATTTAGCATCAAGCTCATTTTGGACTTGCTGCACATCCTTCCTATGGATTTAACTTATCCAGTCCCTCAGCCCCAGCAGTACTGACCATCTAGCCAACCTGGCTCTGCCTGTTCCTTACCTGTTGTCCTCACTGACTTACTGACCAAATATCAAGTCCATGGTCAATCAGGATAATCACTTCCTCCCTCCCTCACTTCTGCTTCTACTTTGTTTTACTCACTTGAACTACAAGTCTATGCTCACTGCTCCACTGCACTGGAGGGACTTCGTGAGACTGGAGGAAAACTCAGTGCTGCAGACAAGGCTTGTTCTAACTTCTCCGATGTTAACCTTGGATCTGTGCTCATTTGTAATGCCTCCTGTCTTGTTAGAGTTGAACTATCCCAACTCCTGGCAAAGGCCAACACTCCTGCTTATGTTCTAGATGCATTTTACCATATAGATATAGGTATGACATAGACATAGAGATAGGTAGATATAGATATCTTGGAGTAGGAAGTGATAATCCATTCCAGTATTCTTACCTGCAAAATTTCATGGGTAGAGAAGCCTGGTGGGCTACAGTCCATGGGGTCATAAAGAGTCAGCCATGACTGAGCAACTGAACAACACAAAGATATATAGATACAGATATAGGAAAGGGGAGCTTTGCAGGTGGCGCTAGTGTTAAAGAACCTGTCTGCCAATGTAGGAGACGTAAGAGACACAGGTTTGATCCCTGAGTCAGGAAGATCCCCTGGAGGAGAGCAGGGCAATCCACTTCAGTATTTTTGCCTGGAGAAGCCCATGGACAGAGGGGCCTGGGCCACAGTCCATAGGTTCACACAGAGTCGGACATGACTGAAGTGACTTAGGACAGCATAGATATAGATATATATAGATCCTAGGATTGTGCTTCTCTGGAGAACTCTAATACAAGGGCTGATTTCCAAAGTGGAAGGGTTCACCCTGACGTAGAATTGACCATCCCCCCTGACATGCTGAGCACCCACCTTGGGGCTGCCTCCTGTAGTCCAAGGTCACCCGTCTGAACACCGATCACCATGAAGAGGAGGTAAGGAACAGGTGAGACAGAGCCAACTTTTTGTTCCCACGGAAGACGTGCCTCCTCTTGGAGTTACCGAGTTTGGGAGGATTGCGCACTGAGCACCAACAAGGAGGCAGAAGCAGCCCAGGCCAGCTGCTCTGCCTGGAAAGCACATATTCTGCAGATGGCAGGGGAATTTCCAACCCCAGAAGCTTTGTCCGATGATAATTCTTGGTTCAATCATATGAAACTGCCAAAATTTAATGACTTTTGACTTAGAAAGATAGCAATTCTAAATAGTTCAACCTAATAATAGCTGACATCTACTGAACACCGTGCTAAGAGCTTGCTTATATTATTGCAGTCAACCCTTAAAACACTCCTAATAGTTAATAACTGCTCCTCATTCCCCTATTTACAAATAAGGACTGAGGCACAGAGAGGTTGGATGTAGTGCCCTGAGTCACATCCGACAGGTGCATAGCAGACTCGTGGCAGGCTGGGTATGGAAGCAGCAGGTGGGAGCCCCACTTTCACCAAACACAGGTGTGTCCATTCCCTCTTGTTGCAAATTTGGCAGAGAAACATGAGCAAAAGTGCCTGAACTTGTCCAAGGAGGAGGAGAAGAGGCAACAAGGCTCTTCCTGAAGGACAAAGCTGCAAACAGCCAGGGCTTGTTAGCAGACGATGCCCTTGACCAATAGCCTTGGGACCAAAGGCCACCAGGCTCTGTGGTCTGTGGACCTGGGAAGCCTGGAAAATGCACGGAGGCTGGTAGGGAAGCACCCTTGGACTGCCGGCACCTGGCCCCCTCCTGTTTCCCTCTGGCAGCCCCTTTGGGACGCCACGATATAGCCAGACTCCAAAATAAAATGGCTATTTCCTGAAGAAACACTCTCTGTTTTAAATGAAAGAAACTGAAGCCCCAAGAACTAGACTCTGGCAGCCCCTGGGAGGCCCCTTCAGTTCAGTTCCGTTCAGTTCAGTTCAGTTGCTCAGTCATGTCCGACTCTTTGCAACCCCATGGACTGCAACACGCCAGGCCTCCCTGTCCATCACCAACTCCCGGAGCTTGCTCAAACTCATGCCCATTGAGTCAGTGATGCCATCCAACCATCTCATCCTCTGTTGTCCCCTTCTCCTCCTGCCTTCAGTCTTTCCCAGCATCAGGGTCTTTTCAAATGAGTCAGCTCTTCCCATCAGGTGGCCAAAATATTGGAGTTTCAGCTTCAACATCAGTCCTTCCAATGAACACTCAGGACTGATCTGCTTTAGGATGGACTGGTTGGATCTCCTTGCAGTCCAAGGGACTCTCAAGAGTCTTCCCCAACACCACAGTTCAAAAGCATTTATTCTTCTGTGCTCAGCTTTCTTTATAGTCCAACTCTCACCTTGCAGACCTCCAAATGTAGGTAGGAAGCCTTTGACCAAGACCCCCAGATGTTAGAGTTTGAAATCCATATTTCCATGAGACTGCACTTCCCAGAGGCTGCTCCAGCCAATGCCCCAGGCAACCTTGTTCCCAGGAGACACAGGTGCTGCCCAACAGCCCTGTAGAACCTTCCAGAGACTGCCATCCTGAGCCAAGGACACAGGCTCTCACTCTCCACTGATACCCTCTCTCACTCAGTAACTTTCCCTAATAAAACCCGGGCACATTGAATCCCACCTTGACATGTGCTGCTCTGAAGACCCAGACTGTGCATGACTCAGCTCTGTGTAACCAGTAGATACTCACTCAATTCCTTTCATCTTTCCAGAGCTCCCTAATCTTTGCTGCACAATTAGTGATTGTTTTTCTCACTCTCTGCTGCCAGCAGGCTGCCAGAGTTGTACTGAAGTGACCCTGAGATGTGTCAGTCCTTCCTTCAGAAGATAACACACCCAGCTCAGCAACACAGAAACATGTCAGGCTTCAGTGATATTTAACAAAAAGGTGCCGATTTTCCGCCTTATCGCTACAGGGCACCCCAAGGAACAGAGAAGGCTCTGCATCGGAACCAACTTAAGGGTAAAAAATGGAGCTTCAGGATTCGAGTTCAGTGCCTTAGGCCAAAGGTAGGTCAAAAACATCAGGACATTTCCCATTTGAAGGCACCACCCATGAGTGGGCAATACCACCGCCCAAATCCCAACATCACCTACATCCTAAAACTGTAGGAGGGCTGCATGCGCCCGTGCTGAGCCACTTTAGTCTTGTCTGACTCTTTGTGACCCCATGGACTGTAGCCCACCAGGCTCCTCTGTCTATGGGATTCTCCAGGCAAGAATACTGGAGTGGGTTGCCATGCCCTCTTCCAGGGGATTTTCCCAACCCAGGGATCAAACCCACATCTCTTATGTCTCCTGCATTGGCAGTCAGGTTCTTTACCACTAGCGCCACTCGGGAAGCTGGAAGGAGGGCTGCCCATATCCAATTAAACCCTTGAAAAACACTTTGAAATGCAGAGGACTCCTCTCTCAAGCTGAGACCTGCATTGAGCACAGTCACATCTGAACGTCAAGTTGTACTATTTGGAGTGGAGGACATTGTCATGGTAGTTCAAATTCTTGGTGTCCCAGAAATTCTACCATGGTGTTTTAAAATTTTTAGATTTAAATAAAATCAGGTTTCCCAGATGGCTCAGCTGTAAAGAATTGGCCTACCAATGCAGGAGATTTCCAACCCCTGGGTTGGAAAGATCCCCTGGAGAAGGAAATGGCAATCCACTCCAGTATTCTTGCCTAGGGAGTCCCGTGGACGGAGAAGCTTGGAGGGCTACAGTCCACGGGGTTGCAGAGAGTCAGACACAACTGAGCAACTGAACAACAACAGCAACAATAGTCAAGGATATCCCAGAAGAAGTATATCACCCCTTATCTTTGGCTGACAGTGCTAGCCTGAGGCCACCAGACTCCACATTGGCAGATGTTCTGGGGACAATGGCCTGGCTGAAGAAGAGAACACAGGTCCTCAGACTAGCATACTCTCATAGGCTTTTGTGGAATCATCAGCCCCCTGCCACCAGACCAAGAAAACATCTGATGGATGGGTATGGGTCAGCATCACATAGGAAATACGGCAGGTGCCTGAGTCCTTTATCAGGTTGTCAACACATCCTAAATAAAGTGAAGGATGCTCTTCACAGTCCCCAGGATGAGGTTTTGAGTAAAATTATTTATTTCCAACCTAAGTATATAATTCAGATCATTAACAGTAATTCTGCCTGAAGCCCGTGGCTGAGACATGGTCTCACTGATATTCGTTTTCTTGGCCAAGGCAATGATCACACAGTATTTGGCACTGTTTACAGTCAGGGTCTTGTTGGTGCTCCGCTTCTGAAAGCTTAATTTATAACCAGAGGAGCTATTATGACAGCTATGACAGGGGAGGTTGAGCCTAATAACTTTTCTGAGGGTGTTAAATTGATAGTAATAATAAAAAAATGAGCCTGGACCATAACAGCCTCACAAACATTAACTTTTATTATCAATATTAACACTGGTAACTTCACACTGATTTTTTTAACACTCATATACACAACAACAGGGACTTTCCCAGTGGTTCAGCTGGTAATGAACCCATCTGCCAATGCAGGAGACAGAAGAGATGTGGGTCCAATCCCTGGGTCTGGACCATCCCCTTGAGAAGGAAATAGCGATTGTGGCTCAGCTGGTAAAGAATCCACCTGTAATGTGGGAGACCTGGGTTCAATCCCTGGGTTGGGAAGACCCCCTGGAGAAGGGAAAGACTACCCACTCCAGTATTCTGGCCTGGAGAATTCCATAGACTGTATAGTCCATGGGGTTGCAAAGAGTTGGACATGCCAGAGTCACTTTCACTTTCACTTTCCAGTATTCTTGCCTGGTAAATTGCATGGACAATTTACCAGATGAGACTGATGGCCTGCAGTCCATGAGGTCACAAAGAGTCGGACACATCTGAGCACTCACTCGCACACACACACATACACAACGACAATAACATCACAGTAATTTGAGCAAAAATGACAGGACAACCTTTCCTGACCTCAGCTTGTTAGCCTCTTGAATTCCACAATCCAGCCCCACCTGAATCTAACCTTTAACTTTCTTAATCCCCTTTGCAGCCACCCTCAGCTCTTCCAGTCCCCTCCTCGGCTAAAATAACCCAAAACTTGTTCCTCTGCCGTGAAACAGAACAAAAGAAGCCTGTCTCAGGTAAAGCACCGCCAGGTGCTTCCAGCATGGCATTTCTGCAGTGTCTCCACCTCCATCGCTCAAGACTCACCTGTCAGACCTGCCTCTTGTTCTGATTGGGTCTATTTGTCCAGGTTCTAGCCCAGCCAGTGGTGACAGTCTGGACCTTCCCTGGGACACTGTTTGTAGAGGAGACTGGAGGAGAGCAGGTTGTCCTTGAAGAGAGGTGACATGGTAAACAGATGGTGCCATCACCCAGTCTCCGCCAAGGCACAAAGGATGAGCTTTTCAAATCAGCTGGTTTAAGATCATAGAACAAATCATGGACATCGAAGCCACAAGGGCTTGGCTTCCGATCCTGCCTCTGCTGCCTCTTGTATGACTCTGGGGGAGTTCTTTAACATTCCCAAGCCTCCTTTTCTACACCTCCTCAATGAAGATAATACTACTTACCCACCTTGCAAGGCTGCAGTGGAGAATGAAAATAAAAATGGATCTGAAGCACGGAACACACCAACTAGCACAGAACTGTGGTTATGACTATATCATAGTTGATTCTGCATCTTCTTGGCTTGTGGTTGAGGACAAGTCATTGATGGTTAGAATGGGCAGGATCTCACGGCACAACACTGGGGGAGGGTGTGAAGGTGAAGTGGGCCATTCCCTCCACACCAGCCAAGGCACAGTGACAACCCCTGACCTTCACTGTACACCCTGCCAGCTTCATCACCTTCTCTCCAGGATAAAGGAGAACAGCTATGGACGTGAAGGATATTTTAAGAAAGAGGACTATCAGCAGGAAAAGTTCAACAAACTGTGCTTGTGTCACTGATAAAATATCTACTGTTAATTGATGGGTGAGATGCCATAGTCCAGGAAGCCATTGTAAGCCAACATTTTTTTTATTGATGTATGGGCTGCAGTCCATGGGGTCGCAAAGAGTCGGACACGACTGAGCGACTTCACTTTCACTTTTCGCTTTCATGCGTTGGAGAAGGAAATGGCAACCCACTCCAGTCTTCTTGCCTGGAGAATCCCAGGGATGGCAGAGCCTGGTGGGCTGCCGTCTATGGGGTCGCACAGAGTCGGACACGACTGAAGGGACTTAGCAGTAGCAGCATAGTTGAGAAAGATTGAAAGCAGGAGGAGAAGGGGATGACAGAGGATGAGATGGTTGAATGGCATCACTGGCTCGATGGACATGAGAGTTGCTGATGGACAGGAAGGCATGGCGTGCTGCAGTCCATGGGGTCGCAAGGAGTCAGACACGACTGAGCGACTGAACTGATAGCTGATTTACAACGTTTTATTAGTTTCAAGTGTACAGCAAAGTGAATCAGTTACACACACACACACACACACACACACACACACATATGGGGCTTCCCAGGTGGCACTAGTGTTAAAGAACCCACCTGTTTATGCTGGAGACATAAGAGATGTGGGTTTGATTCCCCTGGAGGAGGGCATGGCAACCAACTCCAGTATTCTTGCCTGGAGAATCCCATGGCCAGAGGAGTGTGGCTTGCAACAGTCCATAGAGTCGCAAAGAGTCAGACACAACTGAAGCAACTTAGCACACATGGATATACATGTATATATAGATTCTTTTCCCTTATAAGTTATTGTAAAATATTAACTAGAATTCCCTATACTATATGGTAGGTCCTTAATGGTTATCTATTTTATAGATAGGAGTGTATATGTTAATTCAAACTCCTAATTTATCACTCCACCACCACCTTTTCCTTTTGTTAACCATAAGTTTGTTTTCTGTGTCTGAAGGTCTATTTCTGTCTTGTAAATAAGTACATTTGTTTCTTTTTTTTTTTTTTACAATAGATCCCACATATAGTGTTATTCGGAGAAGGCAATGGCACCCCACTCCAGTACTTTTGCCTAGAAAATCCTATGGATGGAGGAGCCTAGTAGGCTGCAGTCCATGGGGTCGCTAGAGTCGGACACGACTGAGCGACTTCGCTTTCACTTTTCACTTTTCACTTTCATGCATTGGAGAAGGAAATGGCAACCCACTCCAGTGTTCTTGCCTGGAGAATCCCAGGGATTGGGGAGCCTGGTGGGCTGCTATCTCTGGGGTCGCACAGAGTTGGACACGACTGATGCGACTTAGCAGCAGCAGTAGCATAGTGTTATTTGCTCAGTCGTGTCTGACTTCATGACCTCATGGACCACCACGTTCTTCTGTCTGGGGATTCTCCAGGAAAGAACACTGGAGTGGGTTGCCATGCCCTCCTCCAGTGGATCTTCCTGACCCAGGGATCAAACTTGGGTCTCCTGCATTGCAGGCAGATTCTTTACCTTCTGAGCCACCAGGAAAACAGTCCACACATAAGCCATATCATATGATATTTGTCTTTCTCTGTCTGACTTACCCTCACCTAGTATGGCCATCTCTCTCTCCGTGTTGCTGTAAATGACAACCAACATTTTTAAAAAGTCAGTTCCTGGCTACTCATATCCTGTCATCACATTCTCCAAACCAGGGGGTGGCAGGTAGATTTCCTTAGAATCTACAGGAAGTGGCTGCCCAGAGTTGTATGTGGATGAAGACTCTGAGGCTGAGACAGAGTGACATTACCGTTTAGGCATGTTATCCAGTTGACTGGAATAACAGGGGATGTGATGCTACAGACTGATCACAACCTCCTTAACTCAGAAAGAAACAAATGCCGTTACACAAGCACACAACACTTAGAAATATAATATCTTCATCAGCAAGGAGTACAGCCAACATCATCAGACAGCGTACTGTTCCTGTTTCTGGCCGCTTGGGTGAAAAAGTGAAAGTGTCAGTTGCTCAGCTGTGTCCGGCTCTTTGTGATGCCGTGGACTGTAGCCCTCCAGGCTCCTCTGTCCATTGGATTTCCCAGTCAAGAATACTGGAGTGGTTACCCATTCCCTTCTTCAGGGAATCTTCCCCACCCAGGGATCGAACCTAGGTCTCCTGCATTGCAGGTGGATTCTTTATCATCCAAGCCACTATAGAGCCGTGTGTATATGTTAATCCCAGCCTACTAGTTTATCCCTCCCTCCTTCCCCTTTGGTATCCAGAAGTTTCTTTTCTATGCCTGTGCATCTATTTCTGTTTCGTGTGTAAGTTAATTTAGAAAATGATGGCTGTTATACCTCAAACACATTCCCAAGCAAAAGCCCTTGATGTTAAGACACCTGCATTTGAAAATCGCCAGACAGGGGCTGATATTCACAGGAAGACATTTAACATGTACTTATGTTCTTTGCAATAACTGGTTTCCTTGCATAGTGTTTTGAGTAAGAGGCATTTCACTTGGCTTTATGCTTAGATGATGGGAATTGTGAACACTCGAGTTGTTTTGATTTAAGTGTCATATCCAGTCAACTCAAAAAGTAGTTCTTTAGCCATGAATGTAAATGAGTAGCAGCCAAATAAATAGGAAGAATAAAATATTTAGGTTTTCATTTTCCACACTGCAGTGAAATCCATTAAATTTACTCCTTTGTTATCAGTGTCTGAGAATAAGAAAAAATAATAATAGAAGAAAATAATAAAAATCAGTTCTCTTTTACATACAAAATACAAATTACTAGAATCAAAGGGTTATAAAATGCTTCTTTCTCTTCCCTCTTTTTTCCTGCATTCTGTGTTCATATGTATGGGGTTTTTAATTAGCATGTAGACCATTTTCTTCCAATAACTTCAGCGATTCATTTAAATGTATCTCATGTCAAAAGTTCTGAAGAAAATCAAAATGCATATGGGCCTTCATTCCACTGCCTTGCAGTGCTCATAAAACACACTGATGTAAGATGTACAAATATTTTCTACAAAATAACAAAATTTCCCATTTTTGCTAGGATCAGAGAATAATAGGCCCTGTTTCTTATCCCATGTGAACAAGTTCTCTAAAACTTAACCCTGACTGGAAATCTGGGCTTGGACCTGTCCCACACACCGGGGCCATGTGGGGTGCCTTATAGCTGCTAGTGGGAGTTGAATTGGAGGGAGACACCACAACCTCCGGAGGGGAACCAAGGGCCTGGAGAATCACATGCCCTGATGGAGGCTGGGGCCGTGGAATCTGTCAGAAATTCTCTGGATGGAGAGCAGCAGTCCAAGCCTCCCTGCAAACCCTTCCCTTTGCTTTCACAGCCCTCTGATGACCACGAGAGTCACCACCATGGGTTAAGTAGAAATTCACCTTTTCAAGTCCTTCCTTTTCATCATGAACTGAGTTTTGCAGCTATTTTTGAACAAGGACGGATGTTTCCCTCATAAAGAAGGACTTTTAGGTCACAGACTATTGTTCCTCTTACCTTCTTTTCAACTCTCAAATGAGTAAACATAGCTACTGAAGAGCTGACTCATTGGAAAAGACCCTGATGCTGGGAAAGATTAAAGGCAAAAGGAGAAGGGGGCGGTAGAGGATGAGATGTTTAGATAGCATCACGGACTCAATACATGAATTTGAGCAGATTCCAGGAGACAGTGAAGGACAAGGGAGCCTGGCATGCTACACACTCCATTGGGTTGCAAAGAGTCAGACACGACTTAGCAACTGAACAACAATGACAACAACAGCTGAGGAGGTAGCAGGTCAACAGGAGAGAAACTTAGTCGCTCAGACGTGTCTGACTCTTTGTGACCCCCTGGACTGGGATCTGCCAGCCTCCTTTCTCCATGGAATTCTCCTGGCAAGAATACTGCAGTGGGCTGCCATTTCCTTCTCCAGGACATCTTCCCTGAGATCTTCCTGATCCAGTGTTCGAACATGGGTTTCCTGCATTGCAGGCAGATTCTTTACCATCTGAGCCATCTGGGAAGCCCAAATAGAAGAACAGGACAAAGCAAAAGCAGGGAAATAGGAGAGGAACATAAAGAAGAAAAAGAGGAAAGAATGAAGGTAAGAAGACACACCTGGAAGAGAGGAGACCTTAGGAGGAATCATGGCCCCAGTCCCATCACGTTGCCTGGACTCCTGCACGTGTGCACGTGTGCATGTTTGTACTTGTGTGAGTGCAAGTGAATGCATGTAATGTCAGCAACTCAAAGCAGGAAAACCCTCCATCTCTCACTCCTGACATCAGGGACATGTCCATTTTTATTTCCATGGGCTTCTGTCTTTCAGGAAGGAAAAACTGCCCATTTTCACAGTTAAACAAAAATCACTTGACAGCGTGTAACTCCTTTTAAACTTTGAACAAAGAATCTCCAGTGTCTACATGTAAAATGGATTTACACTCACCACAAATACCCTTCTCCACTATATGTATGTCATGTGTGCTGTGCTCAGGCTCTTCAGTCGTGTCCAGCTATTCGTGACCCCATGGACTGCAGCCCACCAGGCTCCTCTGGCCATGGGATTCTCCAGGCAAGAATATTGGGGTGGGCTGCCATGCCCTCCTCCAAAGGAATTGAACCCACATCTCTTACGTTTCCAGCATTGACAGGTGGGTTCTTTACCACTAGTGCTACCTGGGAAGCCCATATATGTCATATATTACTGGCATATGTAACATATTATATTTGCTGTTGTTTTAGTATCTCAGTTGTGTCCAACTGACTCCTGAGAAATCTGTATGCAGGTCAACACTTAGACCCGGATATGGAAGAATGGACTGGTTCCTAATTGGGAAAGGAGTACTTCAAGGCTATGCAGTCACCCTGCTTATTTAACTTATATGCAGAGTACATCATGTGAAATGCCAGGCTGGATGAAGGACAAGCTGGAATCAAGATTGCCAGGAAAAATATCAATAACCTCAGATATGCAGATGACACCCCTTTTGTGGCAGAAAGTGAAGAAGAACTAAAGAGCCTCTTGATGAAAGTGAAAGAGGAGAGTGAAAAGAGGAGAGTGAAAAAGTTGTCTTTAAACTCAACATTCAGAAAACGAAGATCATGGCATCTGGTCCCATCACTTCATGGGAAATAGATGGGGAAACCATGGAAACAGTGAGAGACTTTATTTTCTTGGGCTCCAAAATCACTGCAGATGGTGACTACAGCCATGAAATTAAAAGACACTTGCTCCTTGGAAGAAAAGCTATGACCAAACTAGACAACATATTAAAAAGCAGAGACATTACTTTGCCAACAAAGCTCTGTCTAGTCAAACCTATGGTTTTTCAAGTAGTCGTGTAGGGATGTGAGATTTAGATCATCAAGTTAGATCATCATCAAGAGCACCAAAGAATTGATGCTTTTGAACTGTGGTGTTGGAGAAGACTATTGAGAGTCCCTTGGACTGCAAGAAGATCCAACCAGTCAATCCTAAAGATTCATTGGAAGGACTGATGCTGAAGCTGAAGCTCCAATTCTTTGGCCACCTGTGGCAAAGAACTGACTCATTGGAAAAGACCCTGATGCTGGGAAAGATTGAAGGCAGGAGAAGAAGGGGACGAGAGAGGATGAGATGGTTGGATGGCATTACTGACTCGATGGACTTGAGTTTGAGCAAGCTCTGGGAGTTAGTGATGGACAGGGGTGGGGAGGGGGGGACTGGCATGCTGTTGTCCATGGGGTTGCAAAGAGTTGGAAAGGACTTAGAGACTGAACTGTGTGACCCCATGGACTGTAGCCTGCCAGGCTTCTCTGTCCACGGGATTCTCCAGGCAAGAATACTAGAGTGGGTTGCCATGTCCTCCTCCAGGGGATCTTCCTCACCCAGTGATCGGTGTCTCCTGCAAGTGTCTTGCATTGCAGGCAGATTCTTTACTGCTGAACCAGTGAGGAAGCCAAAATATTATATACATGCATATACGTGGATTTGTGAATACATGTAATATGTAAATATGTATGTATATTTACAGCTAGCACTCATTGAGCCCTCTGAATGGGTCAAAACCATCTGGTGCTTTTATGAGCATCATACTATTTAATCCTCTCAACAATCCAATAAATGAGATTCTGTGAAACTCACCAAGTTACATTGGAGGAGACTGAGGTATATAGCTCAAGTTCTTTGCCTGAATTCCCAAAACTGCTGAGCAGTGTTGAAAGTCAATGTCAAAGCAAGCCGTGTGTGTCTCTGTATTTTAATTGTGTGGTGGCTTTTAATAGCTGCCCAAGGATATCCTTCCTTCTCTTGAAAGCCAGGATGGGCTGCCATCTCTGCAATCTTGCTTCACCATCCTTATCGTTTGGAAAAGCACGTTCCTACCTTTGCTCTTGGCTGGGTTCTGCCTTCCCTTTCCTCTGTGTTGGGATGAATTTAAGTTATACCTTTTTATAAATTTTATCATTTTATGTATTTATTTTTATTTCTGGCTGTGCTGGGTTTTCACTGCTGTGCAAGCTTTTCTCTAGTTGCAGTGAGCAGGGGTTAATCTCCAGCTGCAGGGCTCAGGCCCCTCACTGTGCTGGCTGCTCTTGCTGTGGAGCACGACACCCAGGCTTCAGTGGTTGTGGCTCCCTGGCTCTGGAGCCCAGGCTCCCTAGTTGTGGCTTACAGGCTGAGTAGTTCTGCAGTACGTGGGATCCCCCCAGACCAGGGATCAAACCCGTGACTCCTGCATCGGCAGTGGATTCTTTGCCACTGAGCCATTGAGAAGCTCTTAACTGCACCTGAGAATGCGTGCAGAGTCCATCCTGTGTCACCAGGCTATGGCTTTCACCTTCCGCCTGCACTGGCCTGGAGCTTTAGAACTTGCCCACCCCAGAGGACGCTGACTCGGCCTGGCAGGTGGGGGCCCCGCACCATGTGGGCTCTGAACCCTGGTGCAGGGCAGCCTTGAGGAATGCGTGCCCACCACAGTGCTCCCGAAAGTGTCACAACAAGCCGTGTCTTGCAGAAGCCAGGAGAGGAAAAGGATGAAGCCAGGAGTGGCTCACACGCCGCCAAGTCTCCAAGTGCCAACAAGGCACTGATGCCACCCTACACACACCAAGGGCAGCCTGCTTCTAGGGGCTGAGGAAGTCTGGACCTGGGCATTCCAACTGCGATACCCACATCCCGATGGGCTCCTGCAAGGAGAAAGTGCCATCCACAACCACCTGAAAGGAAAGAGTCTCCAACATAGCTCAGATTTTTTACTCTGAAAATGTAAGGAGTCTGCCTCAAGCCACACTTCTCTGTGTGATCACCCAGGTCAGCCTGGAGGCTCTCTGCCTGTCTTCAAGCTGGGACACCAGTCTTCTCCTGCCTTCGGACTCAAACTTGGACTGGTACCCACAACATCAGCTCTCCTGGCCCTCAGGCCTTCAGACTTGGATTAGAACCCTACCATTGGTTCTCCTGGGGTCTAGACTACTCAGCCTCCATAATTATTGTTCTTGCTGTTCAGTCGCTCAGTCATGTCCGACTCTTTGCAACTCCGTGGACTGCAACACACCAGACTTCCCTGCCCTTCACCATCTCCCGCAGTTTGCTCAGATTCACGTCCATTGAACTGGTGATGCCATCCAACCATCTCATCCTCTGTCATCCCCTTCTCCTCCTGCCCTCAATCTTTCCCAGCATCAGGGTCTTATCCAATGAGTCAGTTCTTTGCATCAGATGGCCAAAGTATTGGAGCTTCAGCTTCAGTGTCAGTCTTTTCAGTGGATACTCAGGGTTGATTTCCTTTAGGATGGACTGGTTTGGTGGGAACAAAAAAAGCCTCCATAATCATATGAGCCAATTCCTCATAATAATCTCTATCTGTGAATCCATCCATGTATCTATGTGTCTATCCTACCCACACATCCTACAGGTTCTGTTTCTCTGGAGAACCCTGACTAATACAAGGCATTGCCCCAGAATTCTCAGGGGGAAAAGCTACCACCCCCATATCAGAGTTGATGCAGTGTCTTCTGGAGGGGGTCACTGTCAAGGCCTGAGGCCCTCCCAGGCCCAGTCCACCATGCTCACACATGCCTCTGCGATCCTGGCCCAGGAATCTTCACCAAAACCTCCTCATCAGGATCCTGGGCTAAGAACTTTCTCCACTCTGACCTAGTGTTTTCCACTCCTGGCTTTCCCCTCTTGATGAGTGCCTATCCTATTCTGTCTACCTGACCCCAGCCTGATGCTAGATGCAGAACTGGGATGCTGGAGTCAGACTTGACCCTAGCCTGACGCCAGTCCATGTGGAAATGTGATGTTAGAGAGTTGGCGCCTCTTTTTTGCCTCCTGTCTGCACTGTCATGGTAAAAGAACTAAGACTTGATTGCTACTTTCACTTTAGCTCTCGGTCCTAATTCACCACCTCAATGCCTGGCACCAAGACAGATCCTTCAGCTCTGATTTTTTCTGGTGTCTCTATGCTTGATCTGATGCTGGGACTGCCACTGGAATTTGGGGGAAAAATAGCTGGAGGACGTCATAAGATACCTTCTTTTGTGATAGCAATTTGAATTTTCATTTTGTATTATAATCCATCAGCTTTCTAGGTGGCTCAGTGGTAAAGAAACCACCTGCTAGTATAGGAGACACAGGAGACATGGGTTCAATCCCTGGGTAAGGAAGATTCCCTGGAGGAAGAAATGGCAAGCCACTCCAGTGCTCTTGCCTGGAAAAATTTCATAGACAGGGCAACCTGGTGGGCTATAGTCCTTGGGGTTACAAAGAGTTGGACACAACTGAGCACAAGAGCACATTATATTCCATAAAATGCCCAGGTCTGGGAAGCAATGAACCCTCGCCGGATAGTCCCAGTCTCCCAGGGAGCTCAATTTTAGGAAAAGCCAGATTCATGGGCACTAACTTCCTGTCTTTCTGTCCCCCTTGCTGGCCCCAATGAAGCCTACATAGTCCAAATTACAGCAGCAAGAGAGAAATGTGTGTCCTGATATCCCCCTGTCCCTCTAAACCACGTATCAATGTCTCTGCCTCCAGCTCATCCTTGCAGCTGCCCACTTCCATCTGGAATTTAATGACACCCTGAGGTCTCCAAACTTAGGGCCCTCATTTACTCATCACTGCTTAGCGCCTTCCTGAATTTTTTAAAACGTTTTATTTCACAACAACATTGAATTTACAATGCAGGAATAATTCAGAGTGTTCCCTAAAAATAGATTCATCCATTTTTAATATTTTGCTACATTTATCTCCTCATATTCTCTCTGAGTCTCATGGTAAATGACTTTGTACACACATACAATTTATTTTCTCTGGAACTTATCAAAGTAGATTTCGTACATCGTTCCTCTTTACCTCCTAAGGTTTCCATGTGTATGAATAAAGATATTCTCTTTAAAATAAACACAGTTGTCAGTTCAGGAAATTTAACACTGATAAAATACTTTTATGTAAATATAGGCTGTCTTCCAGTGTAGCCAATTGTCAAAAAAAAATGTCCTCTGGGGATTTTCCCCTCGGTTAGCGGATTTGGTTTGCTCTTACTGGTCATGTCTCTAGGCTGCTTCATCTGGAGCATTTCTTGGGGTTTTCTTTATCATGACATTCCTATTTTTAGAGAATGTAGGTCATTTGTTTTTCAACGAATTGATCAAAGTGGGCTTCTTTGATATTTCCTGGTGATCCGGGTGAGTTAACACATTCCTGGCTTGAATTCTACATGGTGACGACTCGTCCTTCTCAGGGTGTCATGCCCGAAAGCAACAAATGTTCACTGCTGTTCACTGGGGATGGTTATTTTGCTCACCCGGGCAAGGAGCTGTCTAACAGTCCCATTAAACAGTCACCATTGCCACCATTGCAAATAATAAGCAATCAATAAGAAGACATAGGGAGTCCATTCAAATATTCCTCCATAAGTTTAGCATCCGTTGATGACTTTTGTCCATACTAGACTTTACTACAATGGTCAAGATGCACAATTGTTTCAGGGTTTTTGAGCATCAACTTTAAATCAACAGTCTGAAGTAGAGAACATCTTTTATTAATTAAAGAAATCCACTTGACTCCAAGAATTCTTCAGACTTCTTTCTGGATCTTGGACCTCACTTACTCACAGGGAGGAAGATTTCTGAGATCCTCAAATGAAGAAAACTTCCAAGGAGACAATAATTCTGTCCAGAATGGGATTGTACTCCCAGCCTTTGGAAAGTGAACATATCTTGTTTAACAAAAGTGTCTCTGAACATTTTCTTAAAAGCAATAGCATGTTTTTCTTAACTTTGAAATTCAGTGACCTCAGATATTTTAAAAGGCCTCCTCATCCCATTTACAATAAACAATAAAGTACATAGGAATAAATGTAACCAAGGAGGTGAAAGATCTTTAGTTTGGAAAAAGAAGATACAAATAAATGGAAAGGCACCTGTGTTCACAGATTGGAAGAATTCATATTGTTAAAATGCCAATGCTACCAAAAGTCATCTATAGACTCAATGCAATCCCTATCAAGATTCCAATGGCATTTTTTTATAGAATAAGTAAAAAATACTTCTTAAATTTATATAAGGGCTCCCCAGATGACACTAGTGATAAAGAACCCACCTACTAATGCAGGAGTAATAAGAGACAGGGGTTTGATCCCTGGATCAAGAAGATCCTTTGGAGTAGGAAATGGCAACCCACTATGGTGTTCTTGCCTGGAGAATCCCATGGACAAAGGAGCCTGATGGGCTATAGTCCATGGAATCGTGAAGAGTCAGACACCAATGAAGCGACTTAGCACATATTTATATGGAACCATCAGTTCAGTTTAGTTGCTCAGTTGTGTCTGATTCTTTGCAACCCCATGGACTGTAGCACATCAGGCTTCCCCGTCCATCACCAACTCTCTGCGCTTGCTCAAACTCAAGTGTGTCGAGTTGGTGATGCCATCCAGCCATCTCATCCTCTGTCATCCCCTTCTCCTCCTGCCCTCAATCTTTCCCAGCATCAGGGTCTTTTCCAATGAGTCAGTTCTTTGTATCAGGTGGCCAAAGTATTGGAAAGTTAAGTGAAAAGAAAGTGAAAGTTAAGTCTCTCAGTTGTGTCCGACTCTTTGCGACCCCGTGGACTGTAGCCCACCAGGCTTCTCTGTCCATGGAATTCTCCAGGCAAGAATACTGGAGTGGGTTGCCATTTCCTTCTCCTGGGGATCTTCCCGACCCAGAGATCGAACCCAGGTCTCCCGCATTGCAGGCAGACACTTTAACCTCTGAGCCACTTGACTCCAAATAGTTTAAGAGATCTTGAGGACGGACAAAGCAGGAGGTATCACACTCCCTAACTTCAAGTTATACTATACATCTTTAGTAATCAAACAGTATAGTGCTAACATAAAAACAGACATATTGAACAGTATAACATATTAAGAGCCCAGAAGTAAACCAAAGCATATCTGATCAACTAATTCTTGACAAAGGAGCCAAGAATGTGCAAAGGAGAAAAGACGGTCCTTTTGAATAAAGGTTCTGGAATCATTGGATATTCACACATAAAAGAATAAAACTAGAAATCCTATCTTACACCACTCACAAAAGTGAACTCAAAATAGATTAAAGGTTTACATGTTAGACCTGAAACCATGAGACTCCTAGAAGAAAAAACAAGAATAATTTTGGAATATGACATCTAAACCACCAGTAATAAAATAGAAAATAAACAAGCAGAACTATATCAAACTAAAAAGCTTCTGTGTAGCAAAAGAAATCATCAACAAAGTGAAAAGACAGTATATGGAATGAGGGAGAACTATTTTAAAACCATATACTGATAAGGGTTAATATCCAAAATATACAAAGTGCTCATACAACTCAATAGCAACAACAACAACAAAACCCAACTTTTAATATTGGGAAATGATCATTTTTCAAAATGAAAGTGAAGTCACTCAGTCATGTCCAACTCTTTGCAACCCCATGGACTGTAGCCTACCACGCTCCTCTGTCCATGGGATTTTCCAGGCAAGAGTACTGGAGTGAGGTGCCATTTCCTTCTCCAGAGGATCTTCCTGATCCAGGGGTCGAACCCGGGTCTCCCACATTGTAGGCAGATGCTTTATCTCACAGTCATTAAGGAAATGCACAGTAAAGCCTCAATGATCTATCACCTCAGGCCTAATGTGAGAACACGCATGCATGCATGCTAAGTTGCTTCAGTCATGTCTGACTCTTTGCTCCACCAGGCTCCTCTGTTCATGGAATTCTCCAGACAAGGATACTGGAGTGGGTTGACATGCACTCCTCCAGGGGATCTTCCCAACTCAGGGACTGAACCCGCATCTCTTACATCTCCAGCATGGCTATTACTAAAACAACAAGAGATAACAAATGCTGGCATGGATGTGGACAAAAGGGAATCCTTGTGCACTGTTGGTGGGACTGTAAGCTCGTGCGGCCATTATGGGAAACAATATGGAGGGACATCAAAAAAATTAAAAGCAGAATTATCATGAAAGAAAAGTGAAAGTGAAAGTCGCTCAGTTGTGTCTGACTCTTTGCAACCCCATGGACTATACAGTTTATGGAATTCTCCAGGCCAGAATACTGGAGTGGGTAGCCTTTCCCTTCTCCAGGGTATCTTCCCAATCCAGGGATCGAACCCAGGTCTCCGGCATTGCAGGCAGATTCAGCTGAGCCACAAGGGAAACCTCCATATGACTCAACAATGTCATTTCTGAAACAAAAACACTAACATAAAAGGATATCTGTCCCCCACCATGTTCATGGCAGCATTGCTTACAGTATCCTAGACATGGAAACAAACCAAGTGCCTATTGATGAAAGAATGGATAAAGAAGCTGGGAGAAAACAAACACGGTGGAATATTATCCATCCATAACAAATGAAGAAATCCTACCATTTGCAGGAATATGGATGGATCTTGAAGGCATTATGTTAAGCAAAACAAATCAGACAGAGAAAGACAAACATTAAATTATTTAATTTACATGTGAAATATATAAAAAGAATAAAATTCATAGAGAAAAAAGATCAAACATGTGGTTACATGAGGCAGAAGGTAAGGGAAGGAAAAAATGCACCAATATGGTCAAAAGGTGCTGTCTTCCAGTTACCAGACAGACAACTACTCGCGATAGAATCTACAAGACAACTACATAGACAGATCCTAAGGGTTCTTATCATAAGGAGAACTTTCTCTCTTTTTTTTTTCGTTTCTTTATATGGTTTCTGTATGAGAAGATGAATGTTGAGTAAACTTTCTGCAATAATCATTTTACAGTAGATGTATGTAAATCCAACCTTCAAGCCGTATGCCTTAAACTTCTACAGCATGTATGTCATTTGTTTCTCAAGAAAACTGGGGGAAAGAAGAGTAAACCAACAAATAAATAAGAAGCACATTCAAGTGGTGTATTATTGATTTTTAGAGACATTTGTGAGTGAATATTTGCTTAAATGCTCTTGACATACAGATGACTTATACATGTAGATGAACAAATGTCTTCCTTTTCTCCAGATAGTCCCAGTTTATGCAAGTTGTCCTGGTGTAATTGTGATATTTAATTTACATACAAAATCCATCATGTGAAATGCTGGACTGGATAAATCACAAGCTGGAATCAAGATTGCCAAGAGAAATATTAACAACCTCAGATAAACAGATGATAACCACTCTAATGGCAGAAGGTGAAGAGGAACTAAAGAGTCTCTTGAAAAGGGTGAAAGAGGACAGTGAAAAAGTTGGCTTGAAACTCAACACAAAAAACAATGATCATGACATCTAGTCCCATCACTTCATGGCAAATAAATGGGAAAAGGTGGGAACAGTGACAGATTTTATTTTCTTGGTCTCCCAAATCACTGTGGATGGTGACTGCAGTCATGAAATTAAAAGACACTTGCTCCTTGAAAGAAAAGCTATGACAAACCTAAACAGTGTGTTAAAAAGCAGAAACATCACTTTACCAACAAAGATCTGTACAGTCAAAGCTACAGTTTTTGTAGTAGTCAAGTACAGATGTGAGAGCTGGACCACCAAGAAGTCTGAGCACTTAAGAATTGATGCTTTCAAATTGTGGTGCTGGAGAAGACTCTTGAGAGTCCCTTGGACTGCAAGGAGATCAAACCAGTCAATCCTAAAGGAAATCAACACTGAATATTCATTAGAAGGACTGATGCTGAAGCTGAAATTCCAATACTTTGACCACTTGATGTGAAGAGATGACTCATTGGAAAAAGACTCTGATTCTGGGAAAGGTTAAAGGCAAAAGGAGAAGGGGGTGGCAGAGGAGGAGATGGTTAGATAGTAGCAATGACTCAATGGACATGAATCTGAGCCAACTCCAAGAGATAGTGAATAACAGGGGAGCCTGATGTGCTGCAGTCCACAGGGTAGCAAAGACTAGGACGCAACTTGGTGACTGAACAACAGTGTTGACCACAGTTAGTGATGGCACCCTCTGCCACTTCCAAAAGTGACCTCCTTAGAAGGTAAACTATGTAATCACTTCTTACATGCCTATTTTTTCAGATAAATTTCTAGGTACTTATTCAAGGCCTACAGCAATTTTTTCCGAAATGGAAATTACAGTTTCTTCCTGATTATAAGGATAATTCATTTTTTTGTGAAAAAGAAACTTGAAAATGCAGAGGCATACAGAAGCAAAAGAATCCCATTTACTGGCTTCTTTGCACTTGTGATAATGCTCTAGCTTATTATGCACATTCAGTTGATTTTCATAACCATACTGCAGTATAGCTGAGCTGAGATTATTCTATTTCCCTGTTATACAGCTGAAAACATTGGAAGTCAAGAACCTCCAGCCCAGACACACTGCCTTGAAATCTTATTCTCTTTCCGTTGCATCGCATCGCCTGGGAGACACAGCTGAAGGGAAGAGTTAACGACTGCAAAAGCAATAACACACACCATGGTTGAGTTCTTTGTAAGTGGGTGTTTTTAAGCATCTAAGCAATCTCAGGAGGTGGACATTAAGGGATGAAATGATACTCGGTGAGGATAAGCAATTGACCAGCATCCAACTAACAGCTCACAAATGATGCCTGGTGTCTGTGTCTGAGCTCATGACCACTATGATCTAACTTATGATCGAACCCTCTCACAGCTTTGAAAATCAGTCTTATTGAGATAGAGCGACATACAATCAAATGCACCCATTTTAAGTCTATAGTTTCACAAATTTGGGAAAATGTATATGCAGTGCAGTCATCACCACAATCAAGATTTTGAATGTTTCTGTCACCTCAAAAGTTTCCTTATGGCCTTTTACAGTCATAAAACATTGGCAAGCAACCACCCATCTACTAAGTAGCTTAGTTTTGCCTTTTCAGAATTGCATATAAATAGAATGATACTCTTTTTATAATTCACCCCTTTTTTAACTTTTTATTTTATGTTGGAGTGTAGTTGATTAACATTGCTGTGTACAACAAAATGATTCAATTATATATACATGTATCTACTCTTTTTCAAATTCTTTTCCCATTTAGGTTGTTACATAGTATTGAGCAGAGTTGCCTGTGCTATACAGTAAGTCCTTGTTGGTTATCCATTTTAATTGTAACAGTGTGTACATGTCAATCCAAATGCTTTCCTTAAAAAGCTAAAAATAGAGATACCATCAGTACATTTTAGTTCAGTCTCTCAGTCATGTCCGATTTTTTGCAACCCCATGGACTGCAGCACACCAGGCTTCCCTGTCCATCACCAACTCAAGTTTGAGTTTGCTCAAACTCATGTCCATTGAGTCAGTGATGCCATCCAACCATCTCATCCTCAGTTGTCCCCTTCTCCTCCTGCCTTCAATCTTCCCCAGCATCAGGGTCTTTTCCAAGGAGTCAGCTCTTCACATCAGGTGGCCAAAGTATTGGAGTTTCAGCATCAGTCCTTCTAATGAATATTCAGGTTTGATTTCCTTTAGAATTGACTGGTTTGATCTCCTTGTAGTCCAAGGGATCTCAAGAGTCTTCTCCAACACCACAATTCAAAAGCATCAATTCTTTGATGCTCAGACTTCTTGATTGTCCAACTTTCACTGTACTTGACTACTGGAAAAACCATAGCTTTAACTATACAGATCTTTGTTGGCAAAGTTGACCCTGAAATTCCACTCCTGTGCATATATCTAGAGAAAAACATGGTCTGAAAGGATACATGCGCCACCGTGTTCATAGCAGCACTATTTACAATAGCAAAGACTTGGAAGCAACCTAAATGTCCATCAACAGAGGAATAGATAAGGAAGATGTGGTATACATATATACACACACACACACACACACACACACACACACACACACAATGGAATATTACTCTGCCATCAAAAGGAATGAAATCATGTCATTTGCAGCAACATGGATGGACCTAGAGATTGTCACACTGAATGAAGTGAGACAGAAAAAGCAAAATATCATATGATATCGCTTATATATGGCATCAAATAAAATCATAAAAATGAACTTATTTACAAACAGAAACAGACTCACAGACTTAAATAGAGTGATACTTTTTAACACAGCCAGGCTGAAATTTACCTGAGCCACGTGCTCCTGGAAAACGGCAAAGGTTCAAGGAATACCACTCCTGCCACAATCCTTTTGTGTTCCTGGAAGCATCTTACTACAAAAAGCACCCCTCTCTATACAACTTAATAAGTTGACTCCAAGACACTCTCCTTGTTTCTGTGCAACAGCCAGACACAGACTCTGTAAATTTCCTTCCTTTGCCTCGTGAAGGGTTAGCTGCACTGCTTCTGTCCCCTTATCAATCTGAACAAAAATGGTTGTTAAACGCACTTGGGTTAAGAGTTTCCTTCCCCTGGCCTGTGAACTTTGGCCCATCCTTCAGTGCCAACAGACAGCCCCTCCCAGAAAAACAGCCCCACCTTCACTGCCCCTCCTAAAAAAGGCTGGCCTCAGGGTAAAACATTGCAGATCTAAAATTCAGTCACCACCACCCTGCTTGCTTTGCCCACCTGCTTCTTCCAAGATTTATTCACTGTTCTCTGTAAAAAGGACAAGCCTGGGGACTTCCCTGATGGTCCACTGGTTAAGGACCCACTTTGCAATGCAGAGGTTTCAATCTTGATACCACATGTTGTGGAGCAACTGAGCCCATGGGCCACAGATAGAGAGCCCACATGCTGCCACTAAGACCCAAAGCAGCCAAACACATGTTTTTAAAAAAAGAAAAAAAAAAAAAATACCAAGTAACTTGGTTAAAAAAAGAACAACCCCAAACCCTAAGCTTTGAAACCCTTGCTGACCTGATGGTCAGACCTGATCCCTATTTTCAGTAGCCAATTACAATCTCCACTTGGATAAAATCTCTCCAAATAGATTCCAGATTTTCTTTTTTTTTTTAACACACATCTGGCTTCACTTGTTCAATATAATGTTTTTAAGATTCAACCACATCTTTTCTGTGTATTAGCAGTTTCTTTCCATTGCTGAGTAATATTCCACTGTATGACTGTACGGGTTGTTGACCCTTTCCCACCCGATGCCCATCTGAGTTGTTTCTTGGGTTTTGCAGGCTGTGAATATTCGGCAAATCTTTTTGTGGACATGCACTTTCATTGCTTTGGGCAAATGTCTAGGAGTGGAATTGTTAAGTAACATTTTTAAAGCCAAAAGTCTGCTCCTTTAAATTATAGTGTCCACCCTGTGAGCTAGGTCTCACTTCAGTTCAGTTCAGTTCAGTCGCTCAGTCATGTCCACCTCTTTCTGACCCCATGGACTGCAGCACATTTAGAACATTTTCTGATTAAAAATCCTCTAGAAGTGAGATGATGTATGGTTTCCTCACTTATGCTTTACTCATGTATGAGCACACACAATGATTCCTTAAAAAACTCAAGCTTGATATCAAACTCTCCCCTTAGCAAGTAGAGTGGGCTTCCCTGGTGGCTCAGACAGTAAAGAATCCGCCTGCCATGCAAGAGACTCAAGTTCAATCCCTGGGTCAGGAAGATCCCCTGGAGGAGTAAATGGCAACCCACTCCAGTATCCTTGCCTGGAGAATTCCATGGACAGAGGAGCCTGGCAGGTTACAGTCCATCGGGTTATAAAAGAGTCAGACATGACTGAGTGACTAACACACACACACACACACACACACACACACACTCACACCAAGTAGCTTGGCATTCAGCGTGATTCCAAAGAACAGGATGGCACACGTGCATATGAGTTTCAAGCAATACATATGTCCCTTTTGCCGGAGGATTACTTCAATTTACTCACTTTAAATGTTTCATTCACAGTGTTATAAATATTATGCTCCTATCTGCATGCATCTGCCTCTCCCCCTTCACTCCCCTCCCCAGTAGAGCCGGTTTATTGTGTTCATAAATAGGGAATGGCAAGTTATTTGTTCTTTTTTTAAAAAAATCAAAGCACATTTCTATCCATTCCATCAAATGAAGTTCAGCTATTCCACTAGTTTAAAATTACATTAGACAATTTCCGTTAGGAAGGAAAAAAAAATCAACATGAAAAACAAAATCCTCATTTGAATAGGGAGGGAAGCTGAGGATAAAATGCAAGTCCCCCTTTGTGAATTTGTCTTTCCATCTTAAATGGCCTCTGCCCAGATGTCCATTTAATCCTTCGGCCTCATTTATTTCCTCCCATCCTGTGACCAGAGCAGAAGGCTGCCTTCTAGGACCCAGAAACATCCTGGAGGTGTGAAGGGAGGAGGTGGAAAGAGAATGCCAGGAGAGGCAGTGAGAGCTGGCTGTAGGTCTCTCTCCCCAACGGTCTGGAAACAAACTTGTCACAACCCTATTTTCTCTCTGAACATTTCCACCTACAGGGATCAAACGCTTTCCAATTTCCCAGCACCCAGTCACCCACTTTACTGCTTGTCAGAAGCATTGACTACTGCCATCAATAATTTATAACCTTCAGTGTTTAAACTCTGCTGTTCCTGGAACACTGGCTTACCTGGAAGAGGTGGATTTTTAACAGAAGCCCTATCCTCAGGTTAATGAAGCTGTATTCACAGCTCCAATTAATGGCATTAAATCCCCACATAACTATCCTGCAATTTTGTCGTCACTGCCACGGAGTTACTTGTAATTACAGATTTATAAACAGAACATCCAGCCCTATATTAAGACATTTCGGAGGACTGAATAAATGCACTTCTGGTTAAATGTTATCTGTGGGCTTGTTTTGTTGGTGGTGCATGTTTGGTTTTTGATGTTGTTGTTGCTGTGGTGGTTGTTTTTATCCCCCAGAAGAAAGCAGCCTGGTTCTTTGCTTTCATTTTCAGCAGGAACACACCAAATTACAGTCACTTTTAACAGGTCCCGTAACTGCCCTGTTCTTTTTGATATCTGTCTCTTTATTGTTTCATAGCATGTAGTTGAATATTGTAAAAGGGAAAGAGAACAAGAATCCTTCTGCTAGTCTCTAGCCCTGCTATCTCTTTCTGGGGAATGTAAATACACCCCAAATCTCCATCCCAAAAGCAAGCACATAGAACTTAGCACTGGTTTAAAGTTCCTTCCTCCACTACAGGGGGCCTGAAACAGTCACTACTGTCCAGGTAGTAGAGTTACCTGATCTGTCAAATAAAATGATTGGACATCTAGGTAAATTTAATTTTTAGATATCACTGAAAAAGTTTAGCATAAGCATGCCACAAATACCTCATGACCTATTGTTGTCCAGTTGTTCAGTCACGTCTGACTCTTTGCGACACCACGGTCTGCAGCACGTCAGGCTTCCCTGTCCTACACCATCTCCCAGAGACTGCTCAAACTCATGTCCATTGAGCTGATGATGCCATCCAACCATCTAGTCCTCTGTTGCCCCCTTCTCCTGCCCTCAAACTTTCCCAGCATCAGGGTCTTTGCCAGTGAGTTGGCTTTTCACATTAGGTGGCCAAAGTATTATCGGAGCTTCAACTTTGGCATCAGTCCTTCCAATGAATATTAAGGGTTGATTTCCTCAGGACTCATTGGTGTGGTCTCTTTTCTGTCCAAGGGAGTCTCAGGAGTCTTCTCCAACACAATTTGAAAGTACCAATTCTTTGGCACTCAGCCTTCTTGATGGTCCAACTTTCACATCTGTCCTTGACTACTGGAAAAAACATAGCTTTGACTACACAGACATTTGTCTGCAAAATAATGTCTTTGCTTTTTAATATGCTGTCTAGATTTGCAATAGTTGTTCTTCTAAGGAGCAACTGTCTTCTAATTTCATAGCTGCAGTCACTGTCCAGAGTGATTTTGGAGCCCAGGAAAATAAAATCTGTCACTGTTTCCATTTTTTTCCCATCTATTTGCCATGAAGTGATGGGACCAGTGCCATGGTCTTCATTTTTTGAATGTTGAGTTTTAAGCCAGCTTTTTCACGCTCCTCTTTCACCTTCATCGAGGTTTTCTTAGTTCCTCCTCAATTTCTGCCATAAGGGTGGTGTCATCTGCATATCTGAGATTATTGATATTTCTCCCAGCAATCTTGATTCCAGCTTGTGATTCATCCACCCTGGCATTTCACATGATGTACACTGCATAGAAGTTAAATAAGCAAGGTGACAATATACAGCCTTGATGTACTCCTTTCCCAATCTTGAACCAGTCCATTGTTCCATGTCTGGTTCTAACTGTTGCTTCTTAACCACACAGGTTTCTCAGGAGGCAGGTGAAGTGGTCTGGTATCCCCATCTCTTTGAGAGATTTAAACATAGAGAATCCATTTGCTAGTAGAGACAGGACATGGGCTCATTCCAGTAGCAGCTCTCAGACTTCCATCTGCATCAGTGTAATGCAGGGGTTATAACTTGCATTTCTAACAAGCTTCCAAGTGATGCCAGTGCTGCTAGTTCAGAGACCACACTCTGAAATCTGCTGGTTTAGAGCCTGGGCTTTGCCATGAACCCCCTGAATTTGAACCTCCAGCCAGCCACCTAATAGCTGTGCAGCTTTGTATATATCGCTTAGCCTCTCTGTGCCTCAGCTTTCTCACCTGCAACATGAACACAATAATGATCCTGCATCCTGGTCATACTGCATGAAATACTACATGGAAATGCTCAGCTCCTTAGCTGGCCCTCCAATGATAACAATAATCATGGCAGTGCTTACGATTGCCATCATTGCTTGATTATTGGAAGAGCACTTTGCTAAGGTTCTTATAGGAAGGAGAGCTTCTCCATAAGTCCTGGCTCCACGAGCCAGAATCTCTACTCTGTTAGGCTTCTCTCCTCTTAAATGTCAAATCATCTCAGCATCCTTCTGAAGACTCCCAAGCACAGGATCAAATGATCCTCAGCCCATTCTGGCCCTGAGGGCTTCCATCTCCTGCTTTATCTGAAGGGCTAACACTAGCTGGTGTCAAGACTTATTATAAAACCACAGTAATTAAAACAATGTGACATATAAAACAACAGAACAGAGCAGAGAGTCCGTAATCAGACCCACACATAAACAGACAACTAATTTTTGGCAAAGGTGCAAAGGCAATTCGGTGAAGAAAGGATAGTCTTTCACCAAATGATGCTGGAACAATTGGAAGTCGACGTGCAAAGACAGAAACTACAATTTGTACCTCGTGCAAATTAACTAAAATTAGATCTTGGATCTACATACAGAATTCAAATCCTTGTGACTTTGACTAAGGCAAAGATTTCTTAGGCAGTTCAGTTCAGTTCAGTCACTCCGTCATATGAACTCCTTGCGACCCCATGGAGTGCAGCATGCCAGGCCTCCCTGTCCATCACCAACTCCTGGAGCTTGCTCAAACTCATGTCCATTGAGTCCGTGATGCCATCCAACCATCTCGTCCTCTGTCATCCCCTTCTTCTCCTGCCTTTAATCTTTCCCAGCATCAGGGTCTTTTCCAAGGAGTCAGTTCTTCACATCAGGTGGCCAAAGTATTGGAGTTTCAGTTTCAACATCAGTCCTTCCAATGAATATTCAGGGCTGATTTCCTTTAGGATGGACTGGTTGGATCTCCTTGCAGTGCAAGGGACCCTCAAGAGTCTTCTCCAACACCACAGTTCAAAAGCATCAATTTTCTGGCTATCAGCTTTCTTTATAGTTCAACTCTCACATCCATACATGACTACTGGAAAAACCATGGCTTTGACTAGATGGAACTTTGTTGACAAAGTAATGTCTCTCTTTTTTAATATGCTGTCTAGGTAGGTCATAACTTTACTTTCAAGGAGTAAGCATCTTTTAATTTCATGGCTGAAGTTACCATCTGCAGTGATTTTTGAGCCCAAGAAAATAAAGTCTGTCATTGTTTCCTTTCCCCATCTATTTGCCATGAAATGATGGGACCAGATGCCATGACCTTAGTTTTCTGAATGTTGAGTTTTAAGCCAACTTTTTCACTCTCCTCTTTTACTTTCATCAAGATGCTCTTTAGTTCTTCTTCACTTTCTGCCATAAGGGTGATGTCATCTGCATATCTGAGGTTATTGACATTTCTCCTGGCAATCTTGATTTCAGCCTGTGCTTCATCCGGTCCAGCATTTCTCATGATATACTCTGCATATAATTTAAATAAGCAGGGTGACAATATACAGCCTTGACGTACTTCTTTCCCAATTTGGAACCAGTCTGTTGTTCCATGTCCAGTTCTAACTGTTGTTTCTTGACCTGCATACAGATTTCTCAGGAGGCAGGTCAGGTCATCTGGTATTCCCATCTCTTGAAGAATTTTCCACAGTTTGTTGTGATCCACACAGTCAAAGGCTTTAGCATAGTCAATACAGCAGAAGTAGTTGTTTTTCTGGAACTCTCTTGCATTTTCGATGATCCAACAGATGTTGGCAATTTGATCTCTGGTTCCCCTGCCTTTTCTAAATCCAGCTTGAACATCTGGAATTTCATGGTTCACATACCATTGAAGCCTGGCTTAGAGAATTATGAGCATTACTTTGCTAGCATGTGAGATGAGTGCAATTGTGTGGTATTTGAGCATTCTTTGGCATTGCCTTTCTTGGGGATTGGAATGAAAACTGACCTTTTCCCGTCCTATGACCACTGCAGAGTTTTCCAAATTTGCTGGCATATTGAGTGCAGCACTTTCACAGCATCATCTTTCAGGATTTGAAATAGCTCAACTGGAATTCCATCACCTCCACTAGCTTTGTTCATCGTGATGTTTGCTAAGGCCCACTTGACTTCACATTCCAGGAGGTCTGGCTCTAGGTGAGTGATCAGACCATCGTGATTATCTGGGTCATGAAGATCTTTTTTGTACAGTCCTTCTGTGTATTCTTGCCACCTCTTCTTAATATCTTCTGCTTCTTTTAGGTCCATACCATTTTTGTCCTTTATTGAGCTCATCTTTGCATGAAATGTTCCTAATTTTCTTGAAGAGATCTCTAGTCTTTTCCATTCTATTATTTTCCTCCATTTCTTTGCACTAATCACTGAGGACTATATAGTCCATGGAATTCTCCAGACCAGAATACTGGAGTGGGTAGCCTTTCCCTTCTCCAGGGAGCTTCTCAACCCAGGGATCGAACCCAGGTCTCCTGCATTGCAGGCAGATTCTTTACCAGGTGAGCCACAAGGGAAGCCCCTTTCTTAGGTAAGACAATATAAAAGAATAAATTAATCTTTTTACTTCACCAAAATTAAAACTTTTGGGAACAACTGGTTCATCTTTCAGATAACAACAACAAAAATAAATTTTAATATAAGTATATCCAAAATATTACCTGAGATATACTTATACTAAGTTTCACAGGTGGCACAGTTTGTAAAGAATCTGCCTGGCAATGCAGGAGACTCAAGAGATATGGGTTCAATCCCTGGGTTGAGAAGATTCCCCTGGAGGAGGAAATGGAAACCCACTCCAGTATTCTTGCCTGTAAAATTCAATGAACAGAGAAGCCTGGCAGATGATAATCCATGGGGTTGCAAAGAGTCAGACATGAATGAGCGTGTGTGCACACACATACTTATACTGTGAAAATATAAACTGTAAAAAATTCCTGTGAAACCTGAACAAAATTATTGGTGCATCTCACCCCAGCTGTCCATTACGTAAGATAAATAAGTGACCTAGGATCTCAGAGGGCATTCACTAGTCAGAATGTGCAGGGGTTCTGTGGTTCTGTGGCCTTTAAACCCCAATCAGAACTCTGTTCAAAGCCAAGAAAAGCAGAGCCTGGTGCCTGCTCTTTAGGAGCTGGAGCGCCTATCTTCACCCACCTGCAGAATAAACCAGCTCAGCCTGTCAGTCCACTGTGAGGCATGATTTACAGCCCGTGATCTGAACCTTGCCAGTCTGTTTTCTCAGAGCACATGCACCTAATTGCCTGTGTGTCAGGGCCTGGTAGGAAGGTGATTTTCAACAAATTCATTTCCCACCAAAGCAGCAAGCATTTTGGCCCAGATGAGTGGGCTTTCTTTTCAGCAACAGAAAACTTTTATTCATAAATATACACTACATTCACATTTATTTGCTGAACTCTCTTTGAGAACTTACAACCACTCAAACGACCAGGCAAAAGAAAGAATGTGAAGATAGGGGCCCAAACTCTAGTTGTCAGTGTTGATTTAATAAAGGAATAGCTGGAGATACGAGAAGTCATGTCCATTAGACAGATGAGGAAACTGAGGCCTAGAGGGAAGGTAACTTTCCCAAGACCTCACAGTTGCTCGCTGGCAGACTGTTTCCTGATTCTCACAGCACTGCCAGGTGCTAGGATCTATGAGTCACTATCTGCTAATGCAGTGTGTGCAGCAGTGTTAAGGAACATAACCTTCATGATGGGAGTCAGATGTACCAGGAAAGACTTAGGCTGGGTCACCAAGTTTATGAAAGAAAACAAGGGAGGTGGGGAAGAAGCTAGTCTCAGGTGGGCTTGAGCCAACGTGAGTCCCACCCTCTTCCACAGCCTGTGTGCCCGTGGGCAGAATGCACTGTACACCTCTATTTTTAACAGTTTGAGGTTCACGGCAAAAGTGAACAGGGAGTATAGACACTCCTTCCCTTATATATATATATATATATATATATATATATCCCAGTCAGTCCTAAAGGAAATTAGTCCTGAACATTCATTGGAATATTCACTGGAATATTGGCTGTGTGGGTGCAGGAGGGCCTAGAGGAGCTATCCCACGTTGAAGGTCGGGAAGGGCTGTGGTGAGGAGATACTCCTCGTCCAAGGTAAGGAGCAGCAGCTGCCCTTTGCTGGAGCAGCCGTGAAGAGATACCCCACACCCAAGGTAAGAAAAACCCAAGTAAGACGGTAGGTGTTGCAAGAAGGCATAAGAGGGCAGACACACTGAAACCATACTCACAGAAAACTAGTCAAACTAATCACACTAGGACCACAGCCTTGTCTAACTCAGTGAAACTAAGCCATGCCCATGGGGCCACCCAAGATGGGCGGGTCATGGTGGAGAGATCTGAGAGAATGTGGTCCACTGGAGAAGGGAATGGCAAACCACTTCAGTATTCTTGCCTTGAGAATCCCATGAACAGTATGAAAAGGCAAAATGATAGGATACTGAAAGAGGAACTCCCCAGGTCAGTAGGTGCCCAATATGCTACTGGAGATCAGTGGAGAATTAACTCCAGAAAGAATGAAGGGATGGAGCCAAAGCAAAAAGAATACCCAGCTGTGGATGTGACTAGTGATAGAAGCAAGGTCCGATGCTGTAAAGAACAATATTGCATAGGAGCCTGGAATGTCAGGTCCATGAATCAAGGCAAATTGGTAGTGGTCAAACAAGAGATGGCAAGAGTGAATGTCGACATTCTAGGAATCAGCAAACTGAAATGGACTACTGCTGCTAAGTCGCTTCAGTCGTGTCTGACTCTGTGTGACCCCATAGACGGCAGCCCACCAGGCTCCCCCATCCCTGGGACCCTCCAGGCAAGAACACTGGAGTGGGTTGTCATTTCCTTCTCCAATGCAGGAAAATGAAAATGAAAGTGAAGTCGCTCAGTCGTGTTCAACTCCCTGTGACCCCATGGACTGCAGCCTACCAGGCTCTTCCATCCATGGGATTTTCCAGAGTACTGGAGTGGGTGCCATTGCCTTGGGTGAATTTAACTCAGGTGACCGTTATATCTACTACTGCGGGCAGGAATCCCTCAGAAGAAATGGAGTAGCCATTATGGTCAACAAAAGAGTCCGAAATGCAGTACTTGGATGCAATCTCAAAAACGACAGAGTGATCTCTGTTAGTTTCCAAGGCAAACCATTCAATATCACAGTAATCCAAGTCTATGCCCCAAGCAGTAACACTGAAGAAGCTGAAGTTGAACGGTTCTATGAAGACCTACAAGACCTTTTAAAACTAACACCCAAAAAAGATGTCCTTTTCATTATAGGGGACTGGAATGCAAAAGTAGGAAGTCAAGAAAAACCTGGAGTAACAGGCAAATTTGGCCTTGGAATATGGAATGAGGCAGGGCAAAGACTAATAGAGTTTTGCCAAGAAAATGCACTGGTCATAGCAAACACCTTCTTCCAACAACACAAGAGAAGACTCTATATATGGACATCACCAGATGGTCAACTCTGAAATCAGATTGATTATATTCTTTGCAGCCAAAGATGGAGAAGCTCTATACAGTCAGCAAAAACAAGACCAGGAGCTGACTGTGGCTCAGATCATGAACTCCTTATTGCCAAATTCAGACTTAAATTGAAGAAAGTAGGGAAAACCACTAGATCATTCAGGTATGACCTAAATCAAATCCCTTATGATTATACAGTGGAAGTGAGAAATAGATTTAAGGGCCTAGATCTGATAGATAGAGTGCCTGATGAACTATGGAATGAGGTTCGTGACATTGTAGAGGAGACAGGGATCAAGACCATCCCCATGGAAAAGAAATGCAAAAAAGCAAAATGGCTGTCTGGGGAGGCCTTACAAATAGCTGTGAAAAGAAGAGAAGCGAAAAGCAAAGGAGAAAAGGAAAGATATAAGCATCTGAATGCAGAGTTCCAATGAATAGCAAGAAAGCCTTCTTCAGTGACCAATGCAAAGAAATAGAGGAAAACAACAGAATGGGAAAGACTAGAGATCTCTTCAAGAAAATTAGAGATACCAAGGGAACATTTCATGCAAAGATGGGCTCGATAAAGGACAGAAATGGTATGGACCTAACAAAAGCAGAAGATATTAAGAAGAGGTGGCAAGAATACACAGAAGGACTGTACAAAAAAGATCTTCATGGCCCAGATAATCACGATGGTCTGATCACTGACCTAGAGCCAGACATCCTAGAATGTGAAGTCAAGTGGGCCTTAGAAAGCATCACTACGAACAAAGCTAGTGGAGGTGATGGAATTCCAGTTGAGCTATTTCAAATCCTGAAAGGTGATGCTGTGAAAGTGCTACACTCAATATGCCAGCAAATTTGGAAACTCAGCAGTAGCCACAGGACTGGAAAAGGTCAGTTTTCATTCCAATCCCAAAGAAAGGCAATGCCAAAGAACACTCAAACTACTGCACAATTGCACTCATCTCACATGCTAGTAAAGTAATGCTCAAAATTCTCCAAGCCAGGCTTCAGCAATATGTGAATCGTGAACTTCCTGATGTTCAAGCTGGTTTTAGAAAAGGCAAAGGAGCCAGAGATCAAATTGCCAACATCTGCTGGATCATGGAAAAAGCAAAAGAGTTCCAGAAAAACATCTATTTCTGCTTTATTGACTATGCCAAAGCCTTTGACTGTGTGGATCACAATAAACTGGAAAATTCTTCAAGAGATGGGAATACCAGACCACCTGATCTCCCTCTTGAGAAATTTGTATGCAGGTCACGAAGCAACAGTTAGAACTGGACATGGAACAACAGACTGGTTCCAAATAGGAAAAGGAGTACGTCAAGGCTGTATATTGTCACCCTGCTTATTTAACTTATATGCAGAGTACATCATGAGAAATGCTGGACTGGAAGAAACACACGCTGGAATCAAGATTGCCGGGAGAAATATCAATAACCTCAGATATGCAGATGATACCACCCTTATGGCAGAAAGTGAAGAGGAACTCAAAAGCCTCTTGATGAAAGTGAAAGTGGAGAGTGAAAAAGTTGGCTTCAAGCTCAACATTCAGAAAAGGAAGATCATGGCATCCGGTCCCATCACTTCATGGGAAATAGATGGGGAAACAGTGGAAACAGTGTCAGACTTTATTTTTGGGGGGCTCCAAAATCACTGCAGATGGTGACTACAGCCATGAAATTAAAAGATGCTTACTCCTTGGAAGGAAAGTTATGACCAACCTAGATAGCATATTCAAAAGCAGAGACATTACTTTGCCAACAAAGGTTCGTCTAGTCAAGGCTATGGTTTTTCCTGTGGTCATGTATGGATGTGAGAGGTGGACTGTGAAGAAGGCTGAGTGCCAAAGAATTGATGCTTTTGAACTGTGGTGTTGGAGAAGACTCTTGAGAGTCCCTTGGACTGCAAGGACATCGAACCAGTCCATTTTGAAGGAGATCAGCCCTGGGATCTCTTTGGAAGGAATGATGCTAAAGCTGAAACTCCAGTACTTTGGCCACCTCATGCGAAGAGTTGAATCATTGGAAAAGACTTTGATGCTGGGAGGGATTGGGAGCAGGAGGAGAAGGGGACGACAGAGGATGAGATGGCTGGATGGAATCACTGACTCGATGGACGTGAGTCTGGGTGAACTCTGGGAGTTGGTGATGGACAGGGAGGCCTGGAGTGCTGAGATTCAAGGGGTTGCAAAGAGTCGGACATGACTGAGTGACTGAAGTGAACTGAACTGATTCATTGGAAGAACTGATGCTGAAGCTGAAACTCCCATACTTTGGCCTCTTGATGGGAAGAACTGACTCATTAGGGTAGACACTGATGCTGGGAAAGACTGAAGGCAGGAGGAGAAGGGGATGACAGAGGATGAGATGGTTGGATGGCATCACCAACTCAATGGACATGAGCTTGAGCAAGCTCCAGGAGTTGGTGATGGACAGGGAAGCCTGGTGCTGCAGTCCAGGGTGTCACAAAGAGTCAAACACGACTGAGTGACTGAACTGAACTTCCATATATATTTACCCCTGGCCCTCACACATGTAGTCTTCCCCATTAGCCATACCAACCCCCCCAAAGTGACAGTTGCTCAGTCCTGTCTGACTGTTTGGGACCCCATGGACTCCAGAGATCATGGAATTCTTCAGGCCAGAATCCTGGAGTGGGTAGCCTTTCCCTTGTCCAGGGGATCTTCCTGACCCAGGGATCAAACCTGAGTCTCCCACATTGCAGGCAGATTCTTTACTAACTGAGCTATCAGGGAATCCCCCAAAGGGATACATTTATTACAATTGATGGACCTACACTGACACAGTGTTCTCACACAAAGTCCATAGTTTACATCACAGTTCACTGTGTGATGTTGCACATTCTATGAGTTTGGACACATGCATATGTGTCCATCATTATCAGTTAAATTCAATCCCTCAGTCGTGTCAGACTCTTTGTGACCCCATGGACTGCAGCACACCAGGCCTCCCTGTCCATCACCAACTTCTGGAGTTTACTCAAACTCATGTCCATAGCTTGATAAGGATTGCATTGAATCTATAGATTGCTTTGGGTAGTATACTTATCTTCACTATATTGATTCTTCCAATCCATGAACATGGTATATTTCTCCACCTATTTGTGTCATCTTTGATTCTTTTCATCAGTGTTTTATAGTTTTATATATATAGGTCTTTTGTTTCTGAGGTAGATTTATTCCTAAGTATTTTATTCTTTTCATTGCAATGGTGAATGGAATTGTTTCCTTAATTTCTCTTTCTTCTTTCTTATTTTTAGTGTATAGGTATGCAAGGGATTTCTGTGTGTTAATTTTATATCCTGCAACTTTACTATATTCATTGATTAGCTCTAGCAATTTTCTGGTGGTGTCTTTAGGATTTTCTGTGTAGAGGATCATGTCATCTGCAAACAATGAGAGTTTTACTTCTTATTTTCCAACCTGGATTCCTTTTATTTCTTTTTCTTCTCTGATTACTGTGGCTAAAACTTCCAAAACTATGTTGAATAGTAGTGGTGAGAGTGGGCACCCTTGTCTTGTTCCTGATTTTAGGGTAAATGCTTTCAATTTTTCACCATTGAGGATAATGTTTGCTGTGGGTTTATCATATATGACTTTTATTATGTTGAGGTATGTTCCTTACATGCCTGCTTTATGGAAGGTTTTTATCATAAATGGATGTTGAATTTTGTCAAAGGCTTTCTCTGCATCTATTGAGATAATCATATGGTTTTTATCTTTCAATTTGTTAATGTAGTGTATCACATTGATTGATTTGCGAATATTGAAGAATCCTTGCATCCCTGGGATAAAGCCCAGTTGGTCATGATGTATGATCTTTTTAATATGTTGTTGGATTCTATTTACTAGAATTTTGTTAAGGATTTTTGCATCTATGTTTATCAGTGATATTGGCCTGTAGTTTTCTTTTTTTGTGGCATCTTTGGCTGGTTTTGGTATTAGGGTGATGGTGGCCTCATAGAATGAGTTTGGCAGTTTACCTTCCTCTGAAAGTTTCTTGGAGAAGGAAATGGCAACCCACTCCAGTACTCTTGCCTGGAGAATCCCAGGGACAGAGGAGCCTAGTGGGCTGCCATCTATGGGGTCACATAGAGTCGGACACGACTGAAGTGACTTAGCAGCAGCAACAGCAGCAATTTTCTGGAAGTGTTTGAGTAAGATAGATGTTAGCTCTTTTCTAAATTTTTGGTAGAATTCACCTGTGAAGCCATCTGGTCCTGGGCTTTGTTTGTTGGAAGGTTTCTGATTACAGTTTCAATTTCTGTGCTTGTGATGCAACTAGCAAAGTAATGTTGGCAAAGTAATGTCTCTGCTTTTTAATATGCTGTTGAGGTTGGTCATAGCTTTTCTTCCAAGGACAAGTGTCTTTTAATTTCATGGCTAAATTCACCATCTGCAGTGATTTGGGAGCTCAAAAAAATAAAGTCTGTCACTGTTTTCCCATCTATTTGCCATGAAGTGATGGGACCAGATGCCATGATCTTACTTTTCTGAATGTTGAGTTTTAAGCCAACTTTTTCACTCTCCTCTCTCACTTTCACCAAGAGACTGTTTAGTTTTGCTTCACTTTGTGCCATAAGGGTGGTGTCATCCACATATCTGAGGTTATTGATATTTCTCCCAGCAATCTTGATTCCAGAAAATCTTGTACCGAAACACCATGCCAGCATCAGATGGAAGAATCTGTTTCAGCCTATTGTTGGCTCCCCTGCTAGAATCAGGCTGAAGCAGGCATCCAGCTGAGCCCACAGTCCTGCCAGCATCTCCCCTGCCACATCCTGCACATCTCTTCTGCGAGCTGAGTGTGACCTCCTTAAAACAGGGCTCCTGAATCCATGCCTCAGGATCTGCTTCTGGGGACTCAAGATTTTCCAAAGACACAAGAAGCCACCAGTCCTGACCTGTTCTCATCACGCACCTCACTCCTTGAATATCATCAAGAGAATCCCTAGAAAGAAGACCCAAAGCCAGCCTCCTCACGGTGTCATTCAAGGCCCTCCCGGACCCAGCTCCCCCTTCATCATCCTGCCACTCTTTGCCCTTGTCCTTTCATAACAGTGGGACTCCTCCGATTCCCTGTCCCACTCACTCCTCCTTTGCCAAAGCCAGCACACAGCCATGCCTGAGCTGACATACATGTGCACACATGTGCACAAACACATTCATGCACACACAGGCACATCTACAGATGCACAGCCATGTACACAGGTGCACATATACATGCAGAAACCCACGTTCACGCATGTATCACATGCACCTACACATCTACACATGGAGAAACAAAACACCTACATATGCATGAATACATACAAATGTACCCACACATATATATACATACAAACACAAGTGCACACATGCAGGCACGCACACACACACACACACATACATTGCTGTTTCTTGCTTTCATGGCTTTGTTTATGCTCTCTCCCCTTCTTGGAATGCCTTGTCCCCATTGTGGACTAGCTAATCCCATTCATACTTCCAGACTAATATCAGAAGCCACCTCTTTCAGGAAGCCTCATTCTTTGGGTTAGATTTTCCTCTGTGCTCCTGGAGCAGCCTGAACTTATTTCTATCATGCCGTGCTATGCTATGCTGAGTCACTTCAGTTGTGTCCAACTCTTTGCAACTCCATGGACTGTAGCCCACCAGGCTCCTCTGTCCTTAGGATTCCCCAGACAAGAATACTGGAGTGAGTTGCCACGCCCACTTCCAGGGCATCTTCCCAACCCAGGGATCAAACCTAGGTCTCCTGTGTCTCCTGCATGATAGGCATATTCTTTACCCACTGTGCCACCTGGGACGCCCTCTATTTCTATCATAGCTCCTACCTAGTACAGTAGCATTTTCTGTCCACGTCCTGTTCTCTGGCCAGATTGAGAGCTCCCTGAGCTGCCTGAGGTCACAGACTGTTTTATTGATTCTCTAACACCGTGTCTAGTATCTAGGAGACACTCGTGAAGAGTTTCCTGAATGAACTGGGAGAGAATTGCAAATGTAAAAGGATCCCAGGTATCTGACAGAATGGCCAGAGTTAACTCTTGTCACAGTGAAAGAGGCTTTCTTTTAAGTATATATAGAAAAAGTTCTTTCTAGAAAAGGTCTAGCATCTCCTTTGAGAGAGTCACAGCATCTCACCAGGCAGAAGGAAACGGGAAACCAGTGGCCAGTTCCTAAAAGCAGAAATAGGTGGTGTCTGCTCTGGAAAGGGGGCAAGCCAAGCACAGCACGACAGCCCAGGCGGCATGTCTGGGGGCCTGGGTGTGGTCCTGCTCTTCTGTGAGAGCTGCCAGGTGCAGGAGACTCTGAACACTGAGCCAAGGCCCTTACCCACTTCTCTCCGCCTGGACAAAGCATGCTGGGGACTCCCCTGCCTGGGTGTGGGGGTCCACCCTACCTGTGTCAGCGAGAACCAGATGCCATAACATCCCAACATCGGCTAACAACCCAAGCCAGCTCTCTGAGGTCTCCATGCTGGAAGAATGAGGCTGGCTGTCCCCTAGAGCTGGAGTTTCCTCCTCTGACTCCAGCATCTCAGAGGGGCCTGAGGGCATGGATGAGCTACTTTTATTTACTTATATCAACTACTAACTGGGGCTTCCCTAGTGGCTCAGATGGTAGAGAATCTGCCTGCCATGCAGGAGACCCTGGTTCAATCCCTGGGTTTGGCAGATTCCCTGAAGGAAGGCATGGCAACCCACTCCAGTATTCTTGCCTGGAGAATCCCATGGACAGAGGAGCCTGGAGGGATACAGTTCATGGGTTAACAAAGAATCAGACATGACTGAGCAACTAACACTGCTGCTGCTGCTGCTGCTGCTAAGTCGCTTCCATCGTGCCCAACTCTGTGTGACCCCATAGATGGCAGCCCACCAGGCTCCCCCGTCCCTGGGATTCTCCAGGCAAGAACACTGGAGTGGGTTGCCATTTCCTTCTCCAATGCATGAAAGTGAAAAGTGAAGGTGAAGTCACTCAGTCGTGCCCGACCCTTAGCGACCCCATGGACTGCAGCCCACCAGGCTCCTCCGTCCATGGGGTTTTCCAGGCAAGAGCACTGGCGTGGGCTGCCATAACACTACTACAGTACTAAAGAGGTGGGCAGACAGGGGCCTGCTGTGGCCAAAAGGTAACAAGCTTGCAAGCTCAGCCTTGCATCTTTCATTTATAAACTCAAGACACACACTGTGTACTCTGCTGGCTCTCTGTCTAGCCCCTGCCCAGACCTCCTTCAAGGTGGCTGGAGGAAGCTGCTCCAACCCTATTTACTGCTCAGTCCATTGGATTGAATCTTTTCTCATTGTGTTATCACAAAAGGGGATGAGAGAGAGAGAGAGAGAGCCCATGGTAACCATGGTTACCAAGCATGAAGCCTGCACAGGGTCAGCTGCTTGAGACCTTGTTCCATTGATACTCTTAGCTTGTGACAGTCTGTGGTCTCGGGAATGTGGTAGTTCTATAGGCTTTTTCTTTCTTTCCTTGTTAAGGCCCCACCTTCAACGTGATAAATCAGAAATTCGGGGAGGGGGGCCAGCCTTCTGTGTCTCCACAAGCCTTTCAGTAGATTCTGACAACCTTTCAAGTGTGAGAACCGCTATATTACAAATAACCACTCATGAGACCCCCGCCGCCTGCTGACCATCAGAGGTTCATCATGTGCTTTGATGGTGACAGCCCTGGAAAAGGACACGTGCTGCCAATGAAGATAGCAGGAGAGGGAAGAAAAGTTCATCTGATCATCTTCTTTCCAAGGCCAGCCACCTTCCTGCATATTAAGTAGACCAGACCAAAACATCAGCCCATTTTCTTCTAACTTAATTGGATTAATCAAGGTTCATGATCCATAAGGAGCGTGGATTCCAACATAAGTAAGCTTATATAAAAAAGATAATAGACTGTGATGAAGTGGAACTCATCCCGAGAATGCAGACTAGTTAATGTTCAAAAGCAATGTAATTCACTATATTAACAAACTAAGAGAAGAAAAAACTATACGGTCATCTCAGTAGCTGCAGAAAATACATTTGACAAAGTCCAATATCCATGCCCAATAAAAACCCCTTAGGAGGGTAGGAGCAGAAAAGAACTTCCTTGACTTGATAAAAACAGGTAGAAACCCACAGTAAACATCATACTTAATGGTGAAAGTCAGGATGCTTTATCCCTAAGATCAGGAACAAATCAATGATAGCCACCCTCACAGTCTTTATTGACATTGTACTATTTGTTATTGTTCAGTCGCTCAGTCATGTCCAACTCTTCGCTACCCCATGGACTGCAGCACACCAGGCTTGCCTGTCCCTCACCATCTCCTGGAATTTGCCCAAATGCATCTCCATTGAATCGGTAATGCCATCCAACCATTTCGTCTTCTGTTGCCCTCTTCTGCCCTCAATCTTTCCCAGCATCATGATCTTTTCCAATGAGTCAGCTATACTACATTGTACTAGAGATCTGTATAGTCAAAGCTATGGTTTCTCTAATTGTTATGTATGACATGAGAGTTAGACCATTAAAGAAGGCTGAGCACTGAAGAATTGATGTTTTCAAAATGTGGTGCTGGAGAAGACTTTTGAGAGACTCTTGGACTGCAAGGAGATCAAACAATTCAATCCTAAAGGAAATCAACCCTGAATATTCATTGGAAGGACTGATGATGAAGCTGAAGCTCCAAAAGTTTGGCAACCTGATTCAAAGAGCCAACTCATTGGAAAATATCTTGATGCTGGGAAAGATTGAAGACAAAAGGAGAAGGGGGCAGCAGAGGATGAGATGGTTAGATAGCATGACCAACTCAATGGACATGAATTTGAGCAAACTCCAGGAGATAGCAGAGGACAGAGTAGCCTGGAAGGCTACAGTCCATGAGGTTGTCAAGAGTTGCAAGCAACTTAGTGACTGAACAACAGAAGGAATTGAACAACATTTGGTGATCGACTAAATAATTGTGACACGTACCCTGTCTAATCAGCCCCTGCCTCACTCTTTGGTCTTACAATGTAGGAGTCATTTATATATAGGCAGATAGTTGTTCCCTGTTCTGGAAGGCTGCAGAGGGCTCAGGCAGGAGCACTCACTTCCCCTTTGCCCACACATGGTTGGGTTGCAGAACTGGATCTTAAATCCATCAGCTGATTTCATGTTATGGGTGTTTTCCTCTGTTGCTGACCTCCTACACATTTCAGTGATCTTACTTCCAGCAGAAATGGAACCAGCCTAAACCAAGAGCTTCTTTTTACCTTCATGGGGGCATCTGCCCCAAGGCCAGGGCTCTGAGCCTCCCAAAGCACCACTGAAGTTGCCATTCTGCAGCAGGACAGGTATAATTTGCTGCCTTTCTCAACAAACTGGTGACCCAGTTTGCAGCCTTTAACACAGAGTACTCAGGGCTGATGATAAATTGTCTCTCCCGGGTAACCTTGGTGAATATTGTCTAACCACATCTAGACTGATAATCCCAACTGGCATGGGTGATCTGCCTTCTGTTTCTTGAACAAAAGCCCTTCTCTGGTTGGAATTTTGTAAGCAGGAGCAATGATTAATATCTTCTATGATCCCTTTCGTATACTGTCTGAGGGAACTCTCTGCAGAAGACCTAAAGACACCTGCTATTATTTAAAAACTGCTTCCCAGAATCTTGGCTCTAAAGGCAGATATGTATCATGCAAAGAAATTGAAAAGATTGAAGGCAGGAGGAGAAGGGGATGACAGAGGATGAGATGGTTTGATGGCATCATGGACTTGGTGGACATGAGTTTGAGCAAGCTCCAGGAGTTGCTGATGGACAGGGAGGCCTGGTGTGCTGCAGACCATGGAGTCTCAAAGAGTCGGACATGACTGAGCAACTGAACTGAACTGAAAATGTTTACAGTGAAGATAAAGAGAGGTGTATGTCCTAATATCTTGATCAACTGGCATTATCAGCTCCTGTTACATATGAGTTATCTCTAGATAGTCAGAACTTCTTCACCCAGAGTCAGAGTTAATTTAAATAACTGAACTATTTTAATGGAAATTGTTCCAAGATGCACAGCATGGTTTCCTTCTATCTAAAAAGAGAACAATGAACATAATTTAAAATTTTCTTGATGAATCAAGATTATTTAATCCAGTACATTCAATAAATACAATGTTTTCTTTTTTTTATCAGTAGTATTTCCTCTGTTAGTGGGTTTTCCCCACGACCTCACTTGTTCTCACTTGCTGTGGGCTGGAAGTCTAAACGATCAAACATTTTAGGATTGTATGTACAGTAAAAGTCAATAAGGAATAAGTAGCAAAGTGAATGGCTAACACCAAAGGCTTTTGAAAAATTACTTCCTGTATGAAAATGCTTTTACTTGCCCATTTGTGTTAGATTCTAAAGGGCTGAAATGTATAGAAGAAATACTGCCACCAGTTAAATAGAATATGGGGCTTCCCTGGTGGCTCAGCAGTAAAGAACCTGCCTGTCAATGCAGGAAATGCAGTTTTGATCCCTGGGTGGGGAAGATCTCTGGAATAGTAAATGGCAACCCACTCCAGTATTCTTGCCTGGGAAATGCCATGAACAGAGGAGTCTGGTGGACGACAGTCCATAGGGTCACAAAGAGTAGGACATAACTTAGTGACTAAACGGCAAAATAGAATCTAGCAGATATAACAAGCCTAATAATGTCCTGGAATTTTATTTTTTTTAATTTTTATTGGAGTATTATTGACTTACAATGTTGTGTTAGTTTCTGCTGTACAGCTAGGTGAGTCAGTTATATATACACACATTATTTACTCTTTTTTTAGATTCTTTTCCCAGTAGGTCATTACAGAGTATTGACTAGAGTTCCTTGTGTTATACAGCAGGTTCTATAGTCATCTGTTTTACATATAGCAGTGTGTATCTGTCAGTCTCAGTTTCCCAGTTTGTGCCTCCCACCCACTCACCTTTGCCATATGTTTGTTTTCTACATCTGTGACTGTATTTCTGTTTTGTAAATAGTTTCATTTCTATCACTTTTTTTAAAAAAATATTCCACATATAAGTGACATCGTATGATATTTGTCTTTGACTTACTTCACTCAGTATGACAATATCTAGGTTCATCCATGTAACTGCAAGTGGCATTATTTTGTTCTTTTTTATAGCCAAGTAATACTCCATTCTGGAGGAGGGAGTGGCAACCCATTCCAGTATTCTTGCCTGGAGAATCCCATGGATAGAGGAGCCTCGTGGGCTACAGTTCATGGGGTCAAAAAGAGTTGGACACAACTGAAGTGAGTTAGCACAGCACAATATTCCATTGTATACCATATATTTTTTATCCATTCCTCTGTCATGAACATTTAGGTTGTTTTCATGTCCTGGTTACTGTAAACAGTGCTACAATGAATACTGGAGTACATGTATCTTTTCAAATCACTGTTTTTTCCTAGATACATGCCCAGGAGTGGAATCGCTGGACCATGTGGTAGCTCTATTTTCAGATTTTTAAGGAATCTTCATACTCTGTTCTATAGTGTCTATATTAATTTACATCCCTGTCCAACAGTGTAGGAGGGTTCCCTTTTCTCCACACCCTCTCCAGCATTTGTTTGTAAATCTTTTCATGATGGCCATTCTGGCTGGTGTGAGATGAATCATTATTCACTGTGGTTTTGATTTGTAGTTCTCTGATAATTAGTGATGTTGAGCATCTTTTCATGTGCCTCTTGGCCATCTGCGTGTCCTCTCTGGAGAAATGTCTATTTAAGAGCTTTCACTCATTTTTTGATTGGGTTGTTGTTTTTTTGGTTTTTTTTTTCTTTTGTTTTTTTGATATTGAGATGCATGAGCCGTTTGCACATTTTGGAGATTTCCTTGTCAGTTGCTTCATTTGCAAATGTGTTCCCCCATTTTGTGAGTTGACTTTTCGTTTTGTTTATGGTTGCCTTAGCTGTGTCTCCTAGAATTTTCTAAGAAAAATGCTTTGCATGCAGCAGTTTCTTTAATTCTTGAGTCCTGAGGCAAGTAAGTGGTTCTTTAAAGTTACACTTTCACTACTGAGTCTTAGAACCCTAACTCAAAGTCTGCATATCCATGTTTAGGAGAAAGAAACCAAAGCCTTGTAAATAATGAAATTTCACATACTTATTAAATATAACAAGTTTGTGGAGACTCTCCTATATCTTGTGTTGATTTGGGTCAATTTCTACACCTTTACATCTATTGCATCTATATTCATTGTATTTTACAATTAGAATTTTAATGTTGGGAGGGGATGAAGCTATGGTACCTTATGAAACACCAGTTGAATTATACTTCACACATTAGATATAATTAAGATGAGAAGTTTATTTTATTATACTCTAATACCTTTCAGTTCAGGTCAGTTCAGTCACTCAGTTGTGTCCAACTCTTTGTGACCCCATGCACTGCAGCATGCCAGGCCTCCCTGTCCATCACTAACTCCTGGAGCTTACCCAAACTCATGTCCATCAAGTCGGTGATGCCATCCAACCATCTCATCCTCTGTCATCCCCTTCTCCTCCTGCCTTCAATCTTTCCCAGCATCAGGGTCTTTTTCAATGAGTCAGCTCTCCACATCAGGTGGCCAAAATATTGGAGTTTCAGCTTCAACATCAGTCCTTCCAGTGAACACCCAGGACTGATCTCCTTTAGGATGGACTGGCTGGATATCCTTGCAGTCCAAGGGACTCTCAAGAGTCCTCTCCAACACCATAGATCAAAAGCATCAATTCTTGGTCTAATACCTTGCATCTAATACCTTGGTCTGTAACAATTTACATGATGACAAGATGATTCATTAACACGATATTCCTCAACTACAATTACTCCAGAGAAAGTGAAATTTATGCAGAATGACCAAACTATGGACCAAGGACAGTTACCTGTTGTTATAAATAAAGTTTTATTAAAACACAGGCTCACTCATTGATTTACAGTTTATCTGTGATTACTTTTTCTCTACAACAACAGAGTTGAACAATTAGAGCTGTTTTCACATTTATTAGGCAGGTAACTAGAAGTGAAATTGCTGTATGATTAACTGTTAAGGAAACCATGACCTGTTTTCTAAAATGATTGCACCATTTCACATTCCCACCAGTAATATATGAGAGTTCCAAATGTTCCACGTCACCAACACTTGGTATGTTGAGTCTTTTTAATTTTAGTTACTTATCTCTTTGAGATTTTAAATTACTTCCTTAATGACCAAGGATGGCCACACACATTCATGTTCTTGTTGGTATTTGCATATATTCTTTTTATAATTAAATTTATCTTTATGAAGGATAATTGCTTGGCAATATTGTGTTGGCTTCTGCCAGATATCAACATGAATCAATCTGCAAATATTCTTTTGTGAAGCATGTGAAGCTGTCCTCCTTTTTTTTTTTAACTTGGATCCGTGTGTCTTACTACTGAGTTATAAACATTTTGTATGTATTCTTTAATAAATTCTCTTCTCAGATATATATTTGAAGCTTGCCTTTTCATTTATTATGATTTCATTTATCAAAATTGCTGGGAGAAATATCAAAACTTCAGATCTGCAGATGATATCACCCCAAAGGCAGAAAGTGAAGAGGAACTAAAGAACCTCTTGATGAGGGTGAAAGAAGAGAGTGAAAAAGCTGGCTTAAAACTCAACATTCAAAAACCAAAGATCATGACATCTGGTCCCATCACTTTATGGCAAATAAAAGGGGAAAAGGGGAAAGCAGTGACAGACTTTATTTTCTTGGGCTGCAAAGTCACTGCAGACAGTGACTACAGCCATGAAATTAAAAGACAATTGCTCCTTAGAAGGAAAGCTATGACAAATTCTAGGCAGTATAATAAAAAGCAGAGGCATCACTTTGCTGACAAAGGTCTGTTTAGTCAAAGGTATGTTTTTTCTAGTAGTCATGTATGAATGTAAGAGTTGGACCATAAAGAAGGCTGAGTGCAGAAGAATCAATGCTTTCAAATTGTGTTGCTGGAGAAGACTCTTGAGAGTCCCTTGGACTCCAAGGAGATCAAGCTAGACAATCCTAAAGAAATATACCCTGAATATACATTGGCAAGTCTGTTTCTGAAGCTGAAGCTCCAATACTTTGGCCACCTGATGCCAAGAGCCTACTCACTAGAAAAGATCCTCATGCTGGGAAAGATTGATAGCAAAAGGAGAAGGAACAGGAGGTGGCAGAGGATGAGATGATTGAATGGCATCACTGACTCGATGGACATGAATTTGAGCAAACTCTGAGATGTAGCGAAGGACAGGGGAGCCTGCTATGCTGCAGTCCATGGGGGTCACAAAGAGTTGGACACGACTTAGCAACTGAGCAACAACAAGTTCCCCAGCGTGAGGAACTCCGCCCATGGCAAAGGTCATGAGGAAGGAGGCTTGGCATACACAAAGGTGGGATGGAGCCTCAGGGGTCCCCCTGGAAATTCTCGAGCACCTACCCCCAAAACCAGAATCTGCCTACTTTACTGCTTTGTGCTCTCACCTACACCTCTGACTTTACGGGGGGGCTATCCCCCACCACCTCTCTCTGAAAAAGAGTTAACTTACAGCTCCGGTTAATATAGTTCCTGGGCGTGACAAGAGTGTTTCAACCTACAAACTCCTTTGGAAGTCCTCTAGCCTGCCTAAACAGGTTCTTCCAGCCACATGTGATTGTTCACAGCCTCCCAACTGTGAGAGGCATAAGATGTTCTAAACTGTCTTAATACAGATTCCTTTGAGCAGTTAAAAGATTGATTAGAAATTGTATTGGTGAGGGGTTTTTCACTTGTTAGGCCAATGTTTGCTGCTAAGTTTCCATATCCCTTACCTACTGTGTCCCTGGCAGTGTATTGATTAATATAATTGGTGTATAGGAATGTAAGTAGTAGCTTTAATGTTTGTAACCTTGGACCCTTGACGTAATTCTTTTCTTGTTATAGCCCACCACACCTTTGCCCTATAGGAATGCAACTTTATCTAATGCTTTCAGAGGGTGGCACCTGACTTTAGAATAATCACCTTTAGAGAAAAATAAGTTTTCTGAAGAAAGGATCATAAAATGTTAACAGGCCTCCGGGCCAGAAGATGATGTAAATCACCTAAACTTTTGCATATGATAAGTTTGCAGGAAGAAAGCCTGGCTTACTGCTGACTCTACCCCTTCCCCCATTATCCTCTATGCACAACTTAAGGTATAAAAACTACTTTGGAAAATAAAGTGCGGGCCTTGTTCACTGAAACTTGGTCTCCCCATGTCATTCTTTCTCTCACCTTCTGGCTGAATTCCCATCTGGGACGTGGAGGCTTGTCAAGCCTACTAATTATGCCTGGGCTTCTAAGATCTGACCAGGGAGGCCTTAGTGTCTCCTCTCCTTCAGGAGAACAGGAGTACGCCTGTGGCGTAGGTGACGTAAATTCCTTGCCTTGGAATTTTATTAGCTTTCCACGTAAACCAAGTTATTCAGCCTCTTTTCTCCACCGAATTTTCCTACTGAGCGATCCTTATTCTACTACTCTTTATGTCTCTAATTAATATTTAATTAAGGCTATTGTATCCAGTTCCCCGACGCTGTCCCCGCTTCAAATTCCCTGGATCCACCGGGGCTGGACCCCGGCACCTGACCCCTTTGTCAAAAAGTCAATTGACTATGTAAGTGTGAGTCTATTTCTGGAGCTCTGAATTCTACTTCATTTATCTGTGTAGCCATGTCTTCTAGATTAATGTAGCTTCATAGGTAACTCCAAAATAAATGTCTGTTCTAGATATTTTATGGTATAAAGTACTACATAATTCTTAGAATCATCTTGTCAATTTCTAAACAGTTGCTGGAATTTCCATTGAGATTGCATGAAATCTATAGATGGTCAATTTTGAGTCTTCCAATCCAGGAACACAGTTTACTCTCCACTCACTTTGTTTTTTAAAAAATTTCCCCAAGCAATACTTTAGAGTTTTCAGTGTATCCATCTTGCACGTCTTTTGTTAAGTTAAATTCAGAGTATTTTGTTTATGCTATCACCAATGGAAATATTTTTTCTCTGTAGAAGTTTATTGTTGTTAGCAAAAAGAAATGCAATTGATTTCTGAATGTTACTTGTTACCTTTCTGTATATTACCTGAAAGTTTGCTAAATATATAGGATAGTTCTAAGAGACTTTTTGTAGTTTCATTGGGAAGTTCTATATACCAAATCAGGCCTTCCTTGTGCAAATAAGACAGTTTAACTTATTTCTTTATGTCTCTTTTACTATGTACAGCAACATATTCACAAGCTTGGGGAATTTAGAACAGGGACCTATCTGGGGAGGGATCATTGTTTTTGTTCATCACTCAGTCATGTCCAACTTTTTGAGACTCCATGGACTGTAGCCCAGCGGGCTCCTCTGTCCATGGGATTTTCCAGACAAGAATACTGGAGTGGGTAGCCAATCCCTTCCCCAGGGGAACTTCCCAGCCCAGGGATCGAACCCTAGTCTCCCGCATTGTGGGCACATTCTTTGCCCTCTGAGCCACCAGGGAAGTCATTATTCTACCTACCACACATGATGGCACAAACAAAGCACCTGTTATTTTTGTTGTATATATTACACATATATCTAAGGGAGACCCCAAAATACAGCTGTGTCTTATACATTAACAAAATAAAACATATAAGTATATACACAAACATGCATATACTTACTACTTCCAATTCTATTGATTCCTTACAGTAGATCTGAGTTCAGCTGGTGTCAATTTTCTTCAGCCTGAAGGACTTCCTTTAGCAAGGGAATACAGGTGTATTACCAGTAATTTATTTCAATGCTTTTTCTTTATCTGGAAAAATTTTAACTTTGCCCTTTTATTTCAAGTCTGGTTATCTGCATTGTAATTTACATACATTTCAAATTATCCTTTTTTTTTTTTTAGTTGTGCAGTTCTATGAGTTTTGAGAGTCACAAAGTCCTACAACCACTGCCAAAATCAATATATAGAACTGTTGCATTACCCCTAATTTTCTCTGGTGGCTCTTTGTAGAAAATCCCTCCTCCCACCCCCAGGCACTGGTAATTGCTGATCCATTTTCTGTTTCCATAGTTTCATCTTTTTGAGAATGTCATAGAAATGGAATTGTACAGTATGCAGCCATTTGAATGTTGCTTTTCTCACTTCCCATAACTCATCTGAGACCCATTCATGCTGCTGCTTGTATCACAAATTGTTTCTTTTCATTGCTAAGTAGAGTTGTATGGTGTGGATGAAAACAGTTGTCTGTTCACCTCTTGATGGACATGTACATTGTTTCCATATTTTCCAGTTGGGGTGTAGTCACCTTACAGTGTTATATTAGTTTCTGCTATATATATACATACATATATCCCCCCCACCCCTTGTGGTGGCTCAGATGGTAAAGAATCTGCCTGCAATGCAAGAGATCCAGGTTTGATACCTGGATCAGGAAGATCCCCTAGAGAAAGGAATGGCAACCCACTCCAGTATTTTTGCCTGGAGAATTCCATGGACACAGGAGCCTGGTGGGCTACAGTCCATGGGGTAGCAAAGGGTCAGACACAACTGAGTGACTAACACTTTCACTTTCACACATATATACCCTCCCCTTGTATCTCCCTTCCCCCACCCCACCCCACTATCCCACCCATCTAGATCACCACAGAGCACCAAGTTGAGCTCCCTGTGTGTTATGTATGTGTATGTGTTAGTCGCATAGTCGTGTCCGAATCTATGCGACCCCATGGACTGTAGCCCACCAGGCTCCTCTCTCCATGGGATTTTCCAGGCAAGAATACTGGAGTGTATTGTCATTCCCGTCTCCAGGGAACCTTCCTGATCCAGGGATCAAAAATTATGCATTGCAGGCAGACTCTTTACCTTCTGAGTCAACAGGAAAGCCCCTCCTGTGTGCTAGGGAAATTAAATAGTCTTGTTCAGGCTTCAGAGACAAAGCAGAGCAGGCCTCTGACCTGGCTTCTAGCCTGCCTGGACAAAGCCCTGGCTGTGAGTGCCTTGCCGGCTTGCTGTGACTGCAAGCCTTGTGGCACCTCTTGAGACTGCTTAGCCCCTGGAGGGGGTCTGGCCAATCAAGCCCCAGGCTTAACATTCCAAGTTTTACACAACAGAACAAACAGTATTAACACAAAATAGAACAAACAGCGCTAACAGGAAACCAGAGCTGTAATTTGCTCAGGGATTGCTGACAACATCAGTTTGCCTCCTGGAATTATAAAGGGGAACCCAAACTGCAGTTTCTGAAGTCTTACCCACAGAGGGGACAGACACGCTGTCTGGGACCTTTTCCCAATTGTGACTCCATATGTGCTATGTTACAGGACTTCCCAGTGCTGTTTGAGTCAAAACTCAATTTGGTGATGTATCCTCTGCTGTTCTGAAGTTAGTATATTGAAAGTAAGCTAGATAATTCTCTAATAAATATTGGCATTATTTATTTGTATATAAAGAGTGGTTTGTTTTGTTAACAAATCCTTTGAACCTGAGATGAAAAGGAAAACTTTCGGCAAAATACCATGCTATATAGCAGCTTCCCACTAGCGTTCTGTTTTATACATGGCTACCCACTCCAGTATTCTTGGGCTTCTCTTGTGGCTCAGATGGTAAAGAATCCACCTGCAATGCGGGACACCTGGGTTCTATCCCTGGGTTGGGAAGATCCCCTGGAGAAGGGAAAGGCTACCCACTCCAGTGCTCTGGCCTGGAGAATTCCTTGGACTGTATAGTCCATGGGGTCCCAAAGAGTCAGACACGACTGAGCGACTTTTACTTTCACTTTACACATGGCAGTGTGTATATGTCAATCCCAATCTCCCAATTCACCCCAACCCCTGCCCCGTGCACGCCGTCCACACACCATCCTCTTGGTCTACATCTCTATTCTTTCCCTGCAAATAGGTTCTTCTGCAGGGAGAAGAATGGTGCTTCTCTTCTGCACCATTTTTCTAGATTCCATATCTATGCATTAATACTCGGTATTTGTTTGACCTTTATGAATAATGCTGCTCTAAACATCTACATACAGATTCTTGTGTGAACATAAGCTTTCATTTCTTTTGAGTAAATACTACTAATGTGATTGCTGAGCCTTATGGTAAGAATATGTTTAATAAATAAAAATGGCCAAACTGGTTTCCAAAGTAGTCATATTTTTTTGCATTCCTACAAAAACATGTGAGTGTTCCAATTTCTCCACATCATTTTCTCATTTCCCACCGCCGCCCCCCTCCCGCCATTTGAATAGATATGTAGTTGTAGCTTGCTGAGGTTTTAATTTGCAATACCAGTAACTAATGGGGTGAAGGCACGTCCCTGGTGTTGTTGGCGGTGTTCAGTTACTAAGTCCTGTCTGACTCTTTGAGACCCCATAGACTGCAGCATACCAGGCTTCCCCATCCTTCATTATCTCCCATAGTTTGTTCAAATTCAAGTCCATTAAGTCAGTGTTGCTATCTAATCATTTCATCCCCTTCTCCTCCTGCCTTCAATCTTTCCAAGTATCAGGGTCTTTTCCAATGAGTCAGCTCTTCCCAACAGGCGGTCCAAGTATCGGTGCTTCAGTTTCAGCATCAGTCCTTCCAATGAATATTCAGGGTTGATTTCCTTTAGGATTTCCTTTAGGATTTGATCTCCTTGCAGTCCAAGAGTCTTCTCCTGGTGGCTCAGTGGTAAAGAACCTGCCTGCCAATGCAACAGATGTGGGTTTGATCCCTGGGTGGGAAAGATCTCCTGAAGAAGGAAATGGTCAGTATTCTTGCCTGGGAAATCCCATGAACAGAGAGCCTGGTGGGCTACAGTGCTTGAAGTCACAGAAGAGTCAGACACAATCTATCGACTAAACAACAATAATGACGTGAGAAACTTTGTATGTGAATTTACCATTTGTATGCCTTCTTTGGTGAAGTTTCCATTTAAAAATTGGCCCATTAAAAAAAAAAAGCCTGGATAATTCTTGAGTTTTGAAAATTTCCTATATATTATGGATATAGGATTTTACATATATATATATATACATTTTGTAAGAATTTTCCCCAGTCTATAACTTGTCTTTTTATTTTGTTAGTAGTGTGAGCAACTATTTTAATTTTAATGAATTCAAACAGTCAATATTTTATTTTATAGATCACGTTTTTTGGCATTGTATTTTTCAGGTTTTTTTTTTATCTAATCCAAAATTAGAAACATTTTCTTCTGTTTTCTTCTGGAAATTCTATGGTGCTTAGTATGGTGATATTGATGCATATCACATTCTTTTGGCACAGCCAAATATATTTGTCATATTTTTTAAAAAGCACAATGCTTTGTCATCTAACTCAATAATAAAAAACTTTACATTCAAATTGAGCTTTTCTCTCCATTTTTTGTTTTGACCTGGCGATTATGCACTGATAATAAGTATATATACATAAAACATCGCAGTGTACCTCACATTATCACAAGTTGATAAATTCATGCAAGTATAAGTATTTTTCCTGGCTTCCCAGGTGGCTCAGTGGTAAGGAATCTTCCTGCCAATGCAGGAGATGCAGGAGATGTGGGTTTGATCCCTGGGTCAGAAAGATCCTTTGGAGAAGGAACTAGTAACCCACCCCAGTATTCTTGCCTGGAGAATCCCACGGACAGAGGAGCCTGGCAGGCTACAGTCCATGGAGTTGAAAAGAGCTGGACAAGATTGAGCACACACACACACAAGTCTTTTTCTGATCCACACATATGTTTATCACCATCAGTTAGTACCTTATACAATAACAGCTGACTGACTTAATTACTTGGAGAAGGCAATGGCACCCCACTCCAGTACTCTTTCCTGGAAAATCCCATGGATGAAGGAGCCTGGTAGGCTGCAGTCCATGGGGTCACAAAGAGTCAGACATGACTGAATGACTTCACTTTCACTTTCAGCCAATCTACTTTTCATTGTCAACTCCTTTCAAAGATGCTTTGTCTGTCTTCATAGGTCCTGGGAGGAAAGCTGAAGGATGGATCTTGAATCTTCTTGAGCTGTCAACTCTATAGCTGTCCCCCAGCCCCTAAGTTGGCTCCCCATGGTCACAGTGCCTGGGCTGCCATCACCATGTAGAATTCTGGAGAATGGTCTACAGCTGGGAACTGTTCCCCTTCCTCCACAGAAGACCAAAGAGGATAGTTAAGTGTTCATCTTCCTGATCAAACTTCCCTTTCATCCATCTAACCCTGAGACACCTATGCCAGCATGTATGAATTTATTGAAAGGCTGGGATGATTTGCCATTACGACATGTGAGAGGGAAGGGAATATATATATAGGTGCTCAGTCTTGTCTGACTCTTTGTGACCCCATGAACCACAGCCTGCGGGCTCCTCTCGATGGAATTTTTCAGGCAGGAATACTGGAATTGGTCACCACTTCGGCCTGCAGGGGATCTTCCCCATCCAGGGATCAAACCTGTCTCTCCTGAATCTTTTTTTTTGCGGGGGTGGGGGAGCGGCAAGAATACTGGAGTGTGTTGCCATTCCCTTCTCCAGGAGATCTTCCCGACCCAGGGACTGAAGCCAGGTTTCCCACATTGTAGGCAGACGCTTTACCATGTGAGCCACCAGGAAAGGTAACTTCACTCCACCTGCAGGGGATCTTCCCCACCCAGAGATCGAACCTGCCTCTCCTGCATCTCCTACATTAGCAGGTGGATTCTTTACCACCTGGGAACCCTGAAGGAAGAAAAAGTGAAGTCACTCAGTCATGTCCGACTCTTTGCAACCCCATGGACTGTAGCCTACCAGGCTCCTCCATCCACGGGATTTTCCAGGCAAGAGTACTGGAGTGGGTTGCCATTTCCTTCTCCAGGGGGAGAGAAGGGAAGGGAGATGCTAAATAAAACGTTTACCAGAATTTTCAGAAAAAGCATCTACACTGTCCTGCAGGAGATGTGGGTCTCAACTAGCTTATCTGCCATCAGGAAATTCTTGTTAAACTTTCCCTCTTGAATCTCCTCCCATCTCTTGGAGAATAACCCCCTACCCAGAGGGAATCACTTAACGCAAAAGCATCAAGATCATCAAATTCTCCTGTTACCATTCATGTATTTCCTGAGCTTGCATTATTCATCTGGGGTTTCAGTTCAGCTCAGTTCAGTTCAGTCACTCAGTCGTGTCTGACTCTTTGCAACCCCATGAACTGCAGCATGCCAGGCCTCCCTGTCCATCACCAACTCCCAGAGTTTACTCAAACTCACGTCGATAGAGCCGGTGATGCCATCCAGCAATCTCATCTTCTGTCGTCCCCTTCTCCTTCTGCCCCCAATCCCTCCCAGCATCAGAGTCTTTTTCAATGAGTCAACTCTTTGCATGAGGTGGCCAAATACAGGAGTTTCAGCTTTACCATCAGTCCTTCCAAAGGACACCCAGGACTGATCTCCTTTAGAATGGACTGGTTGGATCTCCTTGCAGTCCAAGGGACTCTCAAGAGTCTTCTCCAACACCACAGTTCAAAAGCATCAATTCTTCAGCGTTCAGCTTTCTTCACAGTCCAACTCTCACATCCATACATGACCACTGGAAAAACCATAGCCTTGACTAAACAGACCTTTCTTGGCAAAGTAATGTCTCTGCTTTTCAATATGCTATCTAGGTTGGTCATAACTTTCCTTCCAAGGAGTAAGGGTCTTTTAATTTCATGCCTGCAATCCCCATCTGCAGTGATTTTGGAGGCCAAAAAAATAAAGTCTGACACTCTTTCCACTGTTTCCCCATCTATTTCCCATGAAGTGATGGGACCAGATGCCATGATCTTAGTTTTCTGAATGTTGAGCTTTAAGCCAACTTTTTCACTCTCCACTTTCACTTTCATCAAGAGGCTTTTGAGTTCCTCTTCACTTTCTGCCATAAGGGTGGTATCATCTGCATATCTGAGGTTATTGATATTTCTCCCGGCAATCTTGATTCCAGCTTGTGCTTTCCAGCCCAGCATTTCTCATGATGTACTCTGCATAGAAGTTAAATAAGCAGAGTGACAATATACAGCCTTTATGTACTCCTTTTCCTGTTTGAAACCAGTCTGTTGTTCCATGTCCAGTTCTAACTGTTGCTTCCTGACCTGCATATAGGTTTCTCAAGAGGCAGGTCATATGGTCTGGTATTCCCATCTCTTTCAGAATTTCCCAGTTTATTGTGATCCACACAGTCAAAGGCTTTGGAATAGTCAATAAAGCAGAAATAGATGTTTTTCTGGAACTCTCTTGCTTTTTCCATGATCCAGCAGATGTTGGCAATTTGATCTCTGGTTCCTCTGCCTTTTCTAAATCCAGCTTGAACATCTGGAAGTTCACAGTTCACATATTGCTGAAGCCTGGCTTGGAGAATTTTGAGCATTATTTTACTAGCCTGTGAGATGAGTGCATTGTGTGGTAGTTTGAGCATTATTTGGTATTGCCTTTCTTTGGGATTGGAATGAAAACTGACCTTTTCCAGTCCTGTGGCCACTGCTGAGTTTTCCAAATTTGCTGGCATATTGAGTGCAGCACTTTCACAGCATCACCTTTCAGGATTTGAAATAGCTCAACTGGAATTCCATCACCTCCACTAGCTTTGTTCGTAGTGATGCTTTCTAAGGCCCACTTGACTTCACATTCCAGGATGTCTGGCTCTAGGTGAGTGATCACACCATTGTGATTATCTGGGTCATGAAGATCTTTTTTGCACAGTCCTTCTGTGTATTCTTGCCACCTCTTCTTAATATCTTCTGCTTCTGTTAGGCCCATACCATTTCTGTCCTTTATCAAGCCCATCTTTGCATGAAATGTTCCCTTGGTATTTCTAATTTTCTTGAAGAGATCTCTAGTCTTTCCCATTCTGTTGTTTTCCTCTATTTCTTTGCATTGATCACTGAAGAAGGCTTTCTTATCTCTCCTTGCTATTCTTTGAAACTCTGCATTCAGATGCTTATATCTTTCCTTTTCTCCTTTGCTTTTCGCTTCTCTTCTTTTCACAGCTATTTGTAAGGCCTCCCCAGACAGCCATTTTGCTTTTTTGCATTTCTTTTCCTTGGGGATGGTCTTGATCCCTGTCTCCTGTACAATGTCACAAACCTCCATCCATAGTTCATCAGACACTCTATCTATCAGATCTAGTCCCTTAAATCTATTTCTCACTTCCACTGTATAATCATAAGGGATTTGATTTAGGTCATACCTGAATGGTCTAGTGGTTTTCCCTACTTTCTTCAATTTAAGTCTGAATTTGGCAATAAGGAGTTCATGATCTGAGCCACAGTCAGCTCTTGGTCTTGTTTTTGCTGACTGTATAGAGCTTCTCCATCTTTGGCTGCAAGGAATATAATCAATCTGATTTTGGTGTTGACCATCTGGTGATGTCTATGTGTAGAGTTTTCTCTTGTGTTGTTGGAAAAGGGTGTTTGCTATGATCAGTGCATTCTCTTGGCAAAACTCTTTTAGCCTTTGCCTGCTTCATTCAGTATTCCAAGGCCAAATTTGCCTGTTACCCCAGGTGTTTCATCTGGGGTTTAGTACTGGTCAAATGTGAATACTGGTCCTCAGCCCTGCAGGTTCTGTAGACAGTCAATGGAAGAGGCTTAGGCTGGCATGGATAGATCTCAGGGTGGGGGACAGTCAGGATGGGGTTAGGGTGGTGTTAGCTCAAGTTTCCAACACATCTGCTTCTATCACTGACATGTGTCTATTGCAATAATAATATTGTGTGTGTCTATAATGTGTCAATAATAATAAGTGTGTGCATGGGCACACACACACACTTACACACATACAGCCCTTTCAGGAATAACACTCATTACTCGATAAAGAGGAAACCCTAAATCAATGGGACTGATTCTCATACCTGAAATCACTAGGTTGATCTCCATATGGGGTTTTGCAGAGTAAAACTGGCTCTACGTCCACAGAAAATGGCTGTTCCCTCAGTGCACAAGAGACCCTCTGAAAGGCCCTTTCCCATGCTAGCTTTCTTAAGTTCTTATCCAAGAGCCTTGGTTCCCCACAGTCATGATTGGAGGAAACGTATTACTGCAGCTTAAAATATAACATTGTAATAGTACCCACATTTCACCAGAAAATATTGCTTGATAGACTGCAGTCAATTGCTTGAGAGAGGTGGGGAATTTTCTTACGCATTTGTGCATTTCTCTTTTTTTAATTGTGTTGCTTTTTTGATTACCTGGAAAAGAGAGCTGCTTAAAAACACATCCTCCATGTATAGCATTTCATCCTAAAGCTCCATGAATACTTCAATAGACCAATTAATAACTCGAACTCCTTTTCCATTTTGACAGAATTTATCGTGAAAAGTAGAGGAACGGTGTATGAGTTGTTTCATTTCAAGGAAATGGAAATATAAACTAGAATTCCCCATTTCTGCAAATCTAATGATTTGTAGCTAACATTGTGTCAAATCATATCATACAACCCTGGCTGTGAACTCGGTGTGTAAAGAAAAAAAAAGAGAATTTTTTCTTTTAAATCAGATGAGAAATTAAGATGTATCAGCAGAAAGATACTTGTACGGTCTTGCAGGAGTTGAGTGAGGATCTACGCTGCTGTGACAGTGATAACGTGGAATTGGAGGTCTCCAACTGTGCACATTGCAGCAAGCCATGCCCTTGACTTAGCTGGAGTTTCCGGACCTTTGCAAGCCAGTAATGAGCAGTCATTTAATGATGTGTGCCTGAATCCACTGGGCACTTCACTACAGCAGCTTATTCAAGTAGGGGTTTTTTTTTTTTTCCCTTCTTCTCACTTTCCTTAAATATGTTTTAAAATTATATCAATTAGTATAATGTATTTCCATTTGTCTGAATTTATTATTTAATAATTATAGTCCAAATACTTTTTGATGTCCCACTCTGAGTTAAGATCTGTGCTGACAGAAAAGCAGGAAATACATCTTATTCATATAAAGTACAAAGGCTAACAAGAGTAAAACTAAACAAATATACAAATAAACAAATAGGAATACATGCTTTTGAAGACTACTCTACTATGAGAAAAGGTCTAGCTACTTTTGTAGCTGCATGAATAACATCCCCAAACCCTCATTGTTTCCAATGCTACATAATAGAATTTATTATCTGTGCTAAGTTGGTTCAGTGGTGTCTCTGTGCGACCCCATGGACTGTAGCCTGCCGTCTGCTATCCATGGGATTCTCCAGGCAAGAATACTGAAGTGGGTTGCCATTTCCTCCTCCAGGAGATCTTCCTGACCCAGGGATTGAACCCACGTCTCTTATGTCTCCTGCGTTGGCAGGCGGGTTCTTTACCACTAGTGCCACCTGGGAAGCCCTTCATTAGCCAGTATCTCCAGATACTTGTCACTTTGTCTACTGAGTAAAACATTTCATAATTTAAAATTGATTCTTCTAAGATTCTTTCTGTTCCTACTGAGACAGTCTGGTTATCTAGAGATTCCAGAATCCACTAATACTAAAAGATCTAAAATAAAATAAATAGATTACAGTCCATGGAATTGTCCAGGCCAGAATATTGGAGTGGGTAACCTTTCCCTTCTCCAGGGGATCTTCCCAACCCAGAAGTCGAACAGGGGTCTCCTGCATTGCAGGTGGATTCTTTACCAACTGAGTTATGAGGGAAGCCCTTAAGTAGATTATAAACCTACATCTAAATAACAATGTTTTGGAAACTATAACCTAAACTTTCATTCCATTATAACCCTCGATAATGAAGTGCTGATCAGCGTTTTGGTCTACAAGAATATGATTGGTGTTGAGATCCCTAGGAATAAAAGAGATGCTCCCATATATTTTTCTGTCTATTGAGGAATTTTTGTGGAAAATTCTTAAAGAGATGGGAATACCAGACCACCTGACCTGCCTCCTGAGAAGTCTGTATGCAGGTCAGGAAGCAACAGTTAGAACTGGACATGGAACAACAGACTGGTTCCAAATTGGGAAAGGAGTACATCAAGGCTGTATATTGTCACTCTGCTTACTTAACTTATATGCAGAGTACATCATGAGAAATGCTGGATTGGATGAAGCACAAGCTGGAATCAAGATTGCCAGGAGAAATATCAATAACCTCAGATATGCAGATGACACCACCCTTATGGTAGGGAGAGAAGAGGAACTAAAGAGCCTCTTGATGAAAGTGAAAGAGGAGAGTGAAAAGGCTGGCTTAAAACTTAGCATTCAAAAAACTAAGATCATGGCATCCAGTCCCATCACTTCATGGCAAATAGATGGGGAAACAATGGAAACAGTAGCAGACTTTATTTTTGGGGGGTTCCAAAATCACTGCAGATGTTGCCTGCAACCAAGAAATTAAAAGACGCTTGCTCCTTGGAAGAAAAGCTATGACCCACTTAGACAGCATATTAAAAAGCAGAGACATTACTTTGCCAACAAAGGTCCGTCTAGTCAAGGCTATGGTTTTTCCAGTAGTCATGGATGGATGTGAGAGTTGGACTATAAAGGAAGCTGAATGCCAAAGAATTGACGCTTTTGAACTGTGGTGTTGGAGAAGACTCTTGAGAGTCCCTTAGACTGCAAGGAGATCCAACCAGTCCATCCTAAAGGAAATCAGTTCTGAATATTCATTGGAAGGGCTGATGCTGAAGCTGAAGGTCCAATACTTTGGCCACCTGATGCGAAGAACTGACTCACGGGAAAAGACCTGATGCTGGGAAAGATTGAGGGCAGGAGGAGAAGAGGAGGACAGAGGACGAGATGGTTGGATGACATCACCAACTCAATAGACATGAGTTTGAGCAAGCTGCAGGAGTTGGTGATGGACAGGGAGGCCTGGCATGCTGCGGTTCATGGGGTCACAAAGAGTCAGATATGACTGAACTGAGGAAGTAACCATCACCACTTAAATCTTTTTCAAGTCTTACTATTACATCTTCATTTGTCCTTATCCTATAACTAGTCCTTAGTTTAAAACTCATTTGCTGGTGGGAAAAACGAGATGAGAAAGAGTATATTTTTCAACCAGCAAGTTTCATCTCTTTTATGAAAAAGTGAAAGTTGCTCAGTCGTGTCTAACTCTTTGTGATCCCATGGACTATACAGCCAGGGAATTCTCCAGGCCAGAATACTGGAGTGGGTAACCTATCTCTTCTTCGATCTTTCTGACTCAGGGATCGAACCGGGGTCTACTGCATTGCAGGCAGATTCTTTCCCAGGTGAGCTAAATCTCCTAAGCCCTGCTTACAAATGGAACAATTTTCTCACTCATATTATTGTTAAACAGTTCCTTATTATATGCAGCTTTAAAAAATGCCATTTGGTACTTTCAACAATCTACCTGGAGATCTCAGCCAGACCCATGAAGACCTATCTTCCAAATTAAACTAGGGCTCAGATACCTAAAGACATGATTCTCTGCAGGCTATTAGAAGAGCAATGTAGCACAGGTGTATAGACTTGGGTCCAAACAGAATGGACGGTCCAAGCCAACAGCACAAGAGACTTGGCTAGATTTCCATGTGACCTCATCCTACTGCTCTGCCTATTTTCCATCAACACATGTTTATGGATTAATTAGAAATTTCCAGTGATCCATTAAAGAAGAAAGAAAAATCAAGGGCTTAGTTTGTACTGGAGAAAAGTGGACAGCTGCTCAGAAAATATGATGATAAAGGAAATCCCCCCCATGGAAAGGTATGCGGTGATGTTTTATGCTCTCTATATAATGGAGAAGGAAAGGTGGACAGAGGTACAGAGATGCCCTGATTCATGTCATCAGGATGGATGGTAGTGAGGTCTAGGGAAAAAGTACACTTACAGGCCTCAATAAAAGAAGGTAGAGTGTGAAGATATCTGTGTCTAAGCCAGTATTCACTGCAGAGGACCTGATGTGGCACAATTCCTTGAGCAAACCAGGAGGCCCATCTCTAGCACATTCATTACTGAATCTCTTCCATCAAGCCTTCACCACTTGAACAATTTCTCCCCTATCCATTAGCATAATGTCCCTCTGAGCAGGGGTCAATGTGTAGTACATGAAGTGTGACAAAGGGCTCCTATTAAATTCACTGGTCTTACCATGATGATCTGTCTCATCAAGGAGCTATTTGATGGAAAGGTGGAATGGTCTTCTGAAAGCTCTGTCATGGCACCAGCTGGGAGACAGCACCCTGTGAGGCTGGGATTCTGTCTTATTGTTTTTTGGTCGCCCAGTTGTGTCTGACTCTTTGCGACTCCATGGACTGCAGCATGCCAGGCTTCCCTGCCCTTCACTACCTCCCAGAGTTTGCTCAAACTCATGTCCATTGAGTTGGTGATGTCATCCAATCATCTCATCCTCTGTCGTCCGCTTCTCCTCTTGCCCTCAATCTTTCTCAGCCTCGGGGTCTTTTCCAATGAGTCGGTTCTTTGCATCACACGACCATCTGATGCTCATCTGTCTTGCAGGAGGTGGTAAGTGTCTTAAACTGTCAACCAACATGTGTGCTGACACTGCCATAGCAGAATGCAGGGAAGGCATATGTAATAACCAATAGTGTGAGGGAGGGAGTAGTCCATAACTATTTTACCAAATAACATTTGCTTCTCATCCTTTCTGCTTTGGATTCATGAGTTTAGAGGTCCTCGTGTCCAAGGGTACAAGGCATCTACCAAGAGACATAATAAAGGCTTTGATGCATTCAGTTCAGTTCATTCGCTCAGTCGTGTCTGACTCTTTGTGACCCCATGGACTGCAGCACACCAGGCCTCCCTGTCCATCACCAACTTCTGGATGTATTAGGAGCTTTCAATACACCCTGACCTTTTGGACTCCTTATGCTACTAAACCAACAGGTGGACAAGGAGTCCTTGGTTGTTGTGATCAATCCTGATGACCAAGAGAAACTGAGTTGCTCCTCTATAACACAGGCAAGGGGGCCCATTTTTTAATGGAATTCACAGGAGCACCCTTATTACTCCCTTGATCAATAGCCCTGGAAAACTGTGACAGTAATCAGAGTACCACCAAGGTCCCTCATTCTAATCAATAAAAGTTGGACTTACCTGTCTAGGTAAAGTCCACCTGTCAATGTGCTGACAGAGGGTAAGTGGGACCCAAGATAGTGAGAGAAAAAAGCAGTCACTACTGAGATCTTAGCCCTTAAAACCAGAATGTGAGACTCCAGCAGTGACTCAGTGTGATACAAACAGACTGGAACCCACAGATAACTGAGCCCTGTGCCAATTCTTACTGCCCCTGGCCCTGGTGATGTGAGTGTTCTGCAGAAGTCTTCTGTCACAGGGTTAAACATGCCCACACCAGACCCAGGAATCAGAGAAGCAAGTGGAAGCAGGGAATGGTGGGTCAATCGTAGCCTCAGTTGATGCTTCATGCCGACAAGGTGAATCAGTAGATCAGCAAACCATGTGTGGTTTCTAGATGTCTCCATCAAAATTTCCTTTCAATATACTGTGCAGTCATATATTTTCTCATTTGTTAAGAACTCTGTGAAGTAGGTATGTGCTAAGCAGAATTCTAAGAGAGCCCTCAAAAGTCCCAGCCCTGGTGTACCTACACCTTCTTCCAGGTATCCATTCAAACAGTAACCTGGGTGCTGCTGTGAATGGATGTTTTAGGAACAGTTAAGGTCCCAAATCAGCTGACGTGAACATAGAAAGATTATCTAGGTGGACCTGATTTAATCACATGGGCCTTTTAAAAGCAGAGGGTTTTCTCTGGCTGGCAGCAGAAAGAGCCTCCAGACAAGAGCTCAGTCCGACTGACTCCCTGTTTTCAGCACTGTGATCCCTAAGCAGAGAACCCACTCATGCCCTGGACTGGACTTCTGACCTATAGAACTATGAGCTAGCATGAGTGTATTTTTCAAGCTACTAAGTTTGCAGCAATAGAAAACTAATACAAAGTAGTTTTCATCATTCTTATTTTGGAGAACCTAAAACAGTATGTAATTTGCCCAAGATTGCTTAAATCTCTAAAAGTTCTTGTTACTCCAGGAAACGTATGGGCAAAACTCCTTCTTGGTATCATCCTATTACCTTGAACCGTTTTTCTTTCTTGAATTATATTGGCTTGAAAAGGATCGCATAACTCTATGGAAATAAGTGTGTGCCTTTCCCATTTACGATGCTAGAAATGATTTGTCTAATGCATGAGACAGATTTGAGAAGACAGAAATGCGGACAAAGAATGAGTCAACGGAGGTCGAGCTTGAGAATTTAGTTTCGAGAAGAGGAGAAGTCATTCCAAGGCAGCAAAGGTAAGACACAAGCTAAAGATACAAGAATTAGTGTCAAAGGCTTCTGTGTGGTCAGAAGAGCAGCCCACCCAAAAGTTGGCAAGTAGAAATGAGTCAACGTGTTTAGATCGTAAAGGTAGCCCAGGGTGTGTTGATTAGGGTCAGAATAAGGCTCACAGAAACCAAAAAGGGACCAGCTAATCCCTAAGGTGAATACTTCCAAGTTCTATGGTCTGTGGTTCTATCATCTTTATATCGTCTTTTTTTTTTTTAAGTTGTTCTCTTTCCTGCCACTGGGTGAGTTTTGCCTCAGCAAATGAATACAAGTAGTGACAACCACGTGGGGACCGGAGGATGCAAATGGGATCTGCTCTTCCTTGCTTGCCACAGGCTATCAATTTCATGGGTCCCAGTGTTAAATTGCAGCCTTGTGTATACTTTGCAGCCTGGGAAACTTGATTCCTTGTTGACTCTAGAACTTTCTAACTCTGTATTCTATTTTTTTCCACTTTAATTCAAAATAAAAAGAAAATAGGAGGAAAGAGCTACTTAAATAAATCACTGAGTTTTAACAATTACTGTATCAAGGGAAAGTGAATCCCCTGTCTACGGCTACCAAAGTCTCCTATGAGCCCACAGCAAGGTAATTCTTGCCACTATCTGTTTATAATAGAGAGAGAGAAAAGCAAATCTCCTTGTGTTGTAACTATTGCTATTGCCATTGCTGAGTCGCTTCAGTCATGTCCGACTCTTTGCGACCCCACGGACTGTATTCCACCAGGCTTCTCTGTCCATGGAATTCTCCAGGCAAGAATACTGGAGTGGGTTGCCATGCTCTTCTCCAGGGGATCTTTCTGACCCAGGGATCCAACCTGTGTCTCCTGTAGCTCCTGCATTGCAGGCAGATTCTTTACCACTGAGCCACCGGGGAAGCAAATGTGTTGTAACTAGATGATTGTATAGCGTTTACTGAATATTTACCATTCTGTAGACCCTTTCCCTTTCAGACTAAAGGAAAAGAAGGTGATACCAGAGCCTTGAGTCCCTCCTATTCTGGAGAGGGATGTCCTGACTTCAGGTCTGATTTCACATCCCTTTCTGAACATAACTAATCTGCTTCAGGGTACCAGACATGGGTGGAAATAGATGCTAGGTACCAATGGACTGTGTCTGGCACTGCAACCTCCGGGTCACAGGAATTGATTCAAGGACTGGGCTCACTGACTAATCAGAGACAATAAGAAGCCTACTCTTAGTGCATTTTACTGGTACCTAAGTGTTAGCCACTCGGTCATGTCTGACTCTTGGTGACCCCATGGTCTGTAGTCTGCCAGGCTCCTCTGTCCCTGGGATTCTCCAGGCAAGAATAATGGAACGGGTAGCCATTCCCTCCTCCAGGGGATCTTCCCAACCCAGGGATCAAACCCGGGTCTCCCACATTGGAGAAAGACTCTTTACCATCTGAGCCACTCTTCCTGCATTTTACTGGTGTGTAAAGGAGACTTGAAACTGGCCTGAAGTCCCAGTAGACTTGAAATGTTGTGGACAGAAATCTGGAGCTCCTTGGAAACACATGATCCTGAGTTTGCTTAATCATAAAAAGGACAAGCATCATCCATTAATCAGTAGCTGACATTTATTAAGCAGTTACTCTATGCCAGACCCTGGGCTCCACTTTATATTTGAAATATGTCCTATAACAGTGACAGGAGATCTGTGCAGTAAATAACATTATTATCATCCTTTGTGGTAGACACAGAGATGTATCACCAAGATCCCCCTTCAAGAAAGGACTTGGCCTGGATGCCATAAGCTTGTCAGCTGACAGCATTTAGCCATCAAACGCAGAGCACCTTGAACCCACATCCAGGAACTGATCGGGAAGGGGCTATTTTCGCTCATTACAAGACAACACTAGTGGTTCATTTTAGCTTCAAACCACCCGGTGAGATCAGCCAAGGCTGATACCAGCTTTGCTTCCCCTAGGCTCATTCACACTTCCTTCATTCCCTTTCCATAGATGTTGATACCACAGGAATAAAATCCATTAGAAATGTCTCTAATAAACACCTCGCACACCAAACTCCATCTCAGAGTCTGCTTCCCCAAGAAACCACCCGGAACATCATTATTCGCTGCTGCTGCTGCTGTTAAGTCACTTCAGTCATGTCCGACTCTGTGCCACCCCATAGATGGCAGCCCACCAGGCTCCCCTGTCCCTGGGATTCTCCAGGCAAGAACACTAGAGTGGGTTGCAATTTCCTTCTCCAATGCATGAAAGTGAAAAGTGAAAGTGAAGTCACTCAGTCGTGTCCGACTCTTCACTATCCCATGGACTGCAGCCTACCAGGCTCGTCCATCCATGGGATTTTCCAGGCAAGAGTGCTGGAGTGGGGTGCCATTGCCTCTCCCACTCTCTTAGCACTAGTGGGTGCTAAGTCACTTTAGTCGTGTCTGACTCTTTGCAATCCCACGGACTGTAGCCCACCAGGCTCCTCTGTCCATGGGATTCTCCAAGCAAGAAAATGGAACTGGTAACCATTCCCTCCTCCAGGGGATCTTCCCCATTCAGGGATTGAACGTGCGTCTCTTACATCTCTTGCATTGGCAGGAGGGTCCTTCCCTTTCAGACTAAAGGAAAAACAGTCGATACCAGAGCCTTGAGTCCCTCCTGTTTTGGAGAAAGGTGACCTATAACACAGATAAAAGAATAAAGTGGAAGACCCCTGGCTTGGGGCTTCCTAGGTGGTGCTAGTGGTAAAGAATCCCCCTACCAATGCAGGAGACATAGGAGACTCAGGTTCTATCCCTGGGTCAGGAAGATCCCCTGGAGAAGGGAATGGCTGGCTACCCACTCCAGTATTCTTGTCCATGGGGTTGAAAGAGTTAGACACGACTAAAGTGTCAGTGACTCAGCACATACACCCCTGGTTTAGCCCATCACTTAGCACGGACAGTGGGGCAAGGACGACTCAGGTGAATCTAGCTTTGGACCACCAACGCTTATCTAAAATCTGAAAGTGGATTCTAGACTTCACCTCTCAGAAGAAAGGCTGACAAGGTCCTTCAGGCTTGCTGAGGGAGAGTGTTGGGCAGAAGCTCCCCTTCTGCTGAAAGCAAACAAGTCCAGTCTTGCTTAGTGTGTGAGGTAACTGTAGGAGGTGACATCCAGCAGGTGCAGCTCCCTCCAAAACAGGAGCTTCATTTCATTCCCTCCAATTCACAGTCTCCATTGAAAATGCCAAAAGGGAACAAATCATCTGGACATCTTGTTGTTTTTGTTGTTCAGTCACTAAGTTGTGTCTGACTATTTGTGACCACATGGACTGCAGTGCACCAGGCTCCCCTGCTCTTCACTATCTCCTGGAGCTTCATGTCCACTGATGCCCTCCAACCATCTCATCCTCTGTTGCCTCCTTTTCCTCCTGTCCTCAATCTTTCCCAGCATCAGGGTCTTTCCAAATCAGTCAGTTCTTCCCATCAGGTAGCCAAAGTATTGGAACTTCAGCTTTAGCATCAGCCTTCCAATGGATAGTCAGGGTTCATTTCCTTCAGGATTGACTGCTTGGATCTTCTTGCAGTCCAAGGGACTTTCAAGAGTTCTCCAGCACCACAGTTCAAAAGCATCAATTCTATGGGGCTCAGCCTTTTCTATGGTCCAACTCTCATATTGATACTTGGTTACTGGAAAAACCATAGCTTTGACTAGATGAATCTTATTCTCTGCTTTTTAATATGCTGTCTAGGATGTGGCTCAGATCATGAACTCCTTATTGCCAAATTCAGACTGAAATTGAAGAAAGGAGGGAAAACCACTAGACCATTCAGGTATGACCTAAATCAAATCCCTTATAATTATACAGTGGAAGTGAGAAATAGATTTAAGGGCCTAGATCTGATAGATAGAGTGCCTGATGAACTATGGAATGAGGTTCGTGACATTGTACAAGAGACAGGGATCAAGATCATCCCCATGGAAAAGAAATGCAAAAAAGCAAAATGGCTGTCCGAGGAGGCCTTACAAATAGCTGTGAAAAGAAGAGAAGCGAAAAGCAAAGGAGAAAAGGAAAGATATAAGCATTTGAATGCAGAGTTCCAAAGAATAGCAAGAAGAGATAAGAAAGCCTTCCTCAGCGATCAATGCAAAAAAAATAGAGGAAAACAACAGAATGGGAAAGACTAGAGATCTCTTCAAGAAAATTAGAGATACCAAGGGAACATTTCATGCAAAGATGGGCTCAATAAAGGACAGAAATGGTATGGACCTAATAGAAGCAGAAAATATTAAGAAGAGATGGCAAGAATACACAGAAGAACTGTACAAAAAAGATCTTCACAACCCAGATAATCATGATGGTGTGATCACTCATCTAGAGCCAGACATCCTGGAATGTGAAGTGGGCCTTAGAAAGCATCACTACGAACAAAGCTAATGGAGGTGATGGAATTCCAGTTGAGCTATTTCAAATCCTGAAAGATGATGCTGTGAAAGTGCCACACTCAATATGCCAGCAAATTTGGAAAACTCAGCAGTGGCCACAGGACTGGAAAAGGTCAGTTTTCATTCCAAACCCAAAGAAAGGCAATGCCATATGCAGGTCAGGAAGCAACAGTTAGAACTGGACATGGAACAACAGACTGGTTCCAAATAGGAAAAGGAGTACGTCAAGGCTGTATATTGTCACTCTGCTTATTTAACTTATATGCAGAGTACATCATGAGAAATGCTGGACTGGAAGAAACACAAGCTGGAATCAAGATTGCTAGGAGAAATATCAATAACCTCAGATATGCAGATGACACCACCCTTATGCCAGAAAGTGAAGAGGAACTCAAAAGCCTCTTGATGAAAGTGAAAGTGGAGAGTGAAAAAGTTGGCTTCAAGCTCAACATTCAGAAAACGAAGATCATGGCATCCAGTCCCATCACTTCATGGGAAATAGATGGGGAAACAGTGGAAACAGTGTCAGATTTTATTTTGGGGGAGCTCCAAAATCACTGCATATGGTGACTGCAGCCATGAATTAAAAGATGCTTAATCCTTGGAAAGAAAGATGACCAAACTAGACAGCATATTCAAAAGCAGAGACATTACTTTGCCAACAAAGGTCCGTCTAGTCAAGGCTATGGTTTTTCCAGTAGTCATGTATGGATGTGAGAGTTGGACTGTGAAGAAGGCTGAGTGCCAAAGAATTGATGCTTTTGAACTGTGGTGTTGGATAAGACTCTTGAGAGTCCCTTGGACTGCAAGGACATCCAACCAGTCCATTCTAAAGGAGATCAGCCCTGGGATCTCTTTGGAAGGAATGATGGTAAAGCTGAAACTCTAGTACTTTGGCCACCTCATGCGAAGAGTTGACTCATTGGAAAGACTCTAATGCTGGGAGGGATTGGGGACAAGAGGAGAAGGGGACGACAGAGGATGAGATGGCTGGATGGCATCACTGGCTCGATGGACGTGAGTCTGAGTGGACTCTGGGAGTTGGTGATGGACAGGGAGGCCTGGCGAGCTGCAATTCATGGGGTTGCAAAGAGTCAGACATGACTGAGCGACTGAATTGAACTGAACTGAGGATTGTCATAGCTGGACATCTTACCATAACTTAACTGCAGAAAGAGCAAATTCAGTTCCTATACTTGGGCCTTCAATTTTTTGTTTCTGCTGATTTCATGTTAATTAAAATGATTTCCATGAAGAGGTATAGGAAAACTAATTCACACAATTGTTTGTAATTATCACCTCCTGTGGTCTTTGAAATATTGATATTGTATCTGAAATCATGATCATTCTAAATTGCATTTTAATGAATTCTTTGGGAGAGACACAGTGATTAAAATGAGTAATACCTGCTAAATGATGAGCTAATAAAACATTCTACAAGAAAGAATTTATTAAGCGAATCTTCAGATTTCATTTATTCATCAAATCAGGAAACAAGAATTAAAATGTATAATTTCAAAACGTTTATAAGCACTTGTAATCTAAGATCACTAGGAACAGTGAATGGAATTCCGAAGTAAGGAAACTGTAGGAGATGAAAGATATCCAACAAAAGGAAACCAATAGCTGAATAGCTGGAAAATAAAAGTATTATTACTAAAGCATAGCACTAAAACACCCAGCATGCTACGGAGCTTAAACCCATCTGAAAGCCCTGTCTTAGCAAAAGTACTGAATTTTTTTCACCTAGAGATATTTATTAAGAATGGATCTCCAGGGCTCCACAGGATCTGTCAGTGGTAAAGAATTTGCCTGCCAGAGCAGGAAACATGGGCTTGAACTCTGGTCCAGGAGACTCCCACATGCCACAGAGCGACTAACCTCACACTGCTATTGAGCCTGTGCTCTGCAACTAGGAGGCCACCACGATGAAAAGCCGGTGAACCACACCTGGGAAGCGGCCCCCTGCGCTCTGCAGCTAGAGAAAAGCCCACGAGGCAACGAAGACCCAGCACAGCCAAAAATAAATAAATAAATAAAATTAATTTTTTAAAATCTAAGCGAAATAAAAAACAGGTCAATTTGGTCAAAAAAAAAAAAAAAGAATATCTCCAAATTTATAATCAAAATCAAAAAAAAGAAATACAATCCACCTCGCTTCTTAATGTCAGCATGCCCAAAGCCGACCCAGAGCTGCACGTGGGTGGGGGAGCAGGACTGCGTTGCAAATTGCCACAGTCAAAGCTGGAGAAAACCAGATTAGCAGCAACAAAGGACACCCAGTCAAGTAATTCAGTTTGTCAATTCCGGCAGCTAATAAGCCTCCATTACACGTTGGGTATGTGGGGGAGAATCCAGTCTCATCTGTATAAAAGAATCAATGGATCCTAAAAGCCACCGTCTTTGTCAGCTCTGGAACACTCATCTCCCCAGAGACTGAGATGGAAAGCGCTAAAGGCTTGAGAGCCCCATCCCCCAGCCCTTGCCTTCATGGGAAATCATAAAATAGACTGATAAGTGAGATTCCAGGCATAGTGAACACAGTATAACCTGAGAGCCAGCGCTCCAAGGAGCTCAGAAAAGCCACAGTGGGCAGCTCTGAAGCACAGCATGCCTGATTTCCTGACATCACCAAGACTCCTGGTTATACCCATGCTGATCAGAGCTCCCTCAGGAATAAACGAATTCAGTTAAGTCAATCGTTCCCCTCGCTGGTGTTAATCAAATCCCAGGGCATGTGTGTGTGAACCACCTTACTCAAAACAAACTCCTACACCATTCAGGAGGGGCCTCCCCTCATAGCTCAGTTGGTAAAGAATCTGCCTACAATGCAGGAGACCCCGGCTCGATTCCTGGGTCGGGAAGATCTGCTGGAGAAGAGATATGCTACCCAATCCAGTATATTCTTGGGCTTCCCTTGAGGCTCAGCTGGTAAAGAATCTGCCTGCATTGAGGGAGACCTGGGTTCAGTCCCTGGGTTGGGATGATCCCTTGGAGAAGGGAATGGGTACCCACTCCAGTATTCTGGACTGGAGAATTCCATGGACTGTATAATCCATGGGGTTGCAAAGAGTCGGACACAACTGAGTGACTTTCACTTCATTTGACTTGACACCATTCAGGAAGAGCCACAGCCTCCATCACCCTGGCTCATGTTTCAAGTCAGGTTTCAAAGTGTTTAAAGGAGATACATAAGTGATTCTTGTCTCTTGACTTAGTCAAGAGAAATCCTTGTGAAATCCTTCCACTGGTAGAACCCTACATAATTAAACTTGGTGGAAATAACCTTAGCAGCTTCCTGGATTAAATATTAATAGAACTATCTTTAGGCAACTACAGTCACTGTGAGTCATTCTTCTAACATTCTAGGGAGGTTTCCACCAAACTGACTCACATCTTTACTCCAGGGTCCCCCACGGATTGCTGAGTCCAGTTGTCCTTTGTTTATCTTTGTGTGTGTGTGCGTTTAGTCATGCCTGACTCTTTGTGACCCCATAGACTGTGGCCCACCTGTCCGTAGAATTGTCCAGGTAAGAATACTGGAGTGAATTGCCATTTCCTTCTCCAGCTTACTGGTAAAATCATCCAAAACATTGACAAAAGGCTCTATTACTCAAATATGATGTAAAGCTAGGTCTCCAAGTATCAATCAGGCAAAGCATGGCTCTGATACACTCCATTAACAAAATGACATTCAAGTCATCTTAAGATTAGTGTGAGTAGAAGACACTGTAAGTTGAAGTGGCTTACCTTGCCTGATGAACTTGGGTTCTCTGATGAAATTACTAGCCCCAGCAAGCACTGTGGAGCATGAAAATCACATATTACATATCCTGAGACATTACTTTGCCAACAAAGGTCCATCTAGTCCAGGCTATGGTTTTTCCAGTAGTCATGTATGGATGTGAGAGTTGAACTGTGAAGAAAGCTGAGTGCCGAAGAATTGATGCTTTTGAACTGTGGTGTTGGAGAAGATTCTTGAGAGTCCCTTGGACTGCAAGGACATCCAACCAGTCCTTTCTGAAGGAGATCAGCCCTGGGATCTCTTTGGAAGGACTGATGGTAAAGCTGAAACTCTAGTACTTTGGCCACCTCATTCGAAGAGTTGACTCATTGGAAAAGACTCTGATGCTGGGAGGGATTGGGGGCAGGAGGAGAAGGGGACTACAGAGGATGAGATGGCTGGATGGCATCACTGACTCAATGGACATGAGTCTGAGTGAACTCCAGGAGTTGGTGATGGACAAGGAGGCCTGGCGTGCTGCGATTCATGGGGTCGCAAAGAGTCGGACATGACTGAGCGACTGAACTGAACTGAACTGAACTGATATCTTTTGTACATAGGTTGTATGACTCAGAAGTAAGAGCAACTGAGATTACAAAACCTTTTTGGGAAAATCATCAAGTATGAGCCCACAGGTTGTGCCTGTGATTGCTTTGCATATAACTGATGATGCAAATTTGAGGCAAGCACTTCTGCATACAAAAGGCATTCTTCAGGAATGGAACTGCTGCGTAAGATGCAGGTAGAAAATAAAGTAATCTTGGAAATAAGAGGTCTTGGCCAGTCCTTGTTCTTGAATACGGTCACCCTCTTGGAGATGGAGATTCTGCAGAAGGAAAGCTGCTTTACAAAAAAAAAGGCACAAGAACAGCCAGCTTCTGAAAGAGACGTTACAAAATAATCAACCAATGGTATTCACTGCTTTCCCAATTGGTCAACCCACCTACCCTGGAAAAAGGGTAACATAAAAGAGTGAATAGGACGAGATTTCCCTGGTGGTCTGGTGGTTAACAATCCACCTTGCAACCCAGGGCAGGTTCAATTCCTGGGATGTGAACTAAGATCCCACATGCTGGATGGCAACTAAGCCCCCTGCCAGGCAACTACTGAAACCAGCTGCTCTGGTCCCAGTGTGCCCCAACTACTGAGTCTGAGTGCCACAGCTCCTGAGTACCTGGCCCAAGACTAACGATCCCACATGGCACAACTAAGACCCAACCAGTCCATCCCAAAGGAAATCAATCCTGAATGTTCATTGGAAGGACTGATGCTGAAGCTGAAGCTCCAATACTCTGGGCACCTGATGTGAAGAGCTGACTCATTTGAAAAGACCTTGATGCTGGGAAAGATTGAAGGCAGGAGGAGAAGGGGACGACAGAGGATGAGATGGCTGGATGGCATCACCGACTCAATGGACATGAGTTTGGGTGAGCTCCAGGAGGTGGTGATAGACAGGGTGGCCTGGCGTGCTGCGATTCATGGGGTCACAAAGAGTCGGACACGACTGAGCGACTGAACTGAACTGAACCAAGTTGCGTGGAAAGGCTTTGGGAATGTGGAAGTACTGTTTGTAAAGATCTGAGAAAAAAGAAGGGTTGCTGAGGGAAGCACTTCGAGGTGTTCCCTGGAATAACCATACACGTTAAGTGATGGTCACTCGGTCGTATCCGACTCTGCGACCCCATGGACTGTAGCCTACCAGGCTCCTCGGTCCGTGGGATTCTGCAAGCAAGAATACTGGAGCGGGTTGCCATTCCCTTCTTCAATAACCATACAAAGCAAGTTAAAACTCTAAAGGTGTGGGGAGGCGGTGGTGCAGGACCTGACAAAGTCAGCTTTGATGGCAACCCGGATTACGTATGAAAAAGCCCACAGTCGCCTTCTCTTCCTCTGGTGCCACAGAGCAGAGCCAGCATCTGGACAAGGCCAGGGGTGGGGCAGCGGCTGGTCTGGGCGGGGCACGCTTTGGGGGCGCTGCCCCTCGGCTGGCACGCAACCTCTCAATGCGCCCCCTCCCGGCCACGGGAAAGGTGCGCCCTCCTGCTTCCCCGTCCCCCTTTTCCCACCCCCCGGGGGTGCCTCGCCATCCCAGCCCAGAGGGAACCAGGGACAAGAGACTATTTTCCCTGATGTCACAAAAGCATGAAAGAAGGGGCGCCCCCTCCCCACCCGAAGTCAAACCCTGATCCCTCTCCACCCCACCCCCCAGCCCCGAGCTTCGAGCTTCGGCTTCCCTGCTTTGCAGGCTTTATCTCCGAGAATAACTTAAGACAGCTTAGGAGGAACGGTGGGAACCGGAGGCTAACCCTAACCCTCCCGGACCTCGAGCGCCCCACTTTCCCAGTTTCGTGTTGGAGGGGTGGGGTTTGCCTTGGCAGTTTCCGCATTGGCTGGGATTTGGGAAGGACGGAGGTGGGGGGGGGGGCGCATCGGAGAGATGCTTCCCTCTACCCCCGCTAATCCGGGCAATCTGGCGCTGCGCGGGTGATGAAAAGGGGCGGCGAGTGGGCTTTCCCGGGTCTCCCGCGCCGTGCCCCGCCCCCCGCCGCACCCCGGGCCCCCCGCCCCCCGCCTCTCCGGAAAAGCGCTGTGCGGCCGCTTTGCCTCCAGCGCGCGGCGCTGCGCTCGCTTTGATCGCTTCGTGCGCTGCCAGCCGGGCTCAGCCAGCCGCCTGGAACTGAGGACCATTCTTCGAATCTGCGGCTTTCATGACGTCTCCCTGCGTGGTCCAGCACTTTTCTCCTAGCCAGGGATTCTTTTTTTTTTTTTTTTTTTTTCCGCCACTCTCGCCTTTTCTCCCCTTCCCTCTCTCTCCACCCGGTCTCCGCCCCCCCCCCTCCCCCGCCCCTGCTCGATCGCACACCCCTCCGCCCCTCGGTTGGCACCCCAGGCGCCCAGCCCGGCTCTCCGCTCGCGGCCAGAGAGAGCCAGTTCCAAGACGGCCGGCCGCACCTGGCCGGAGAGGCTGGGCGGGCGGAGGGGTGGGGACCCGCGGGAACCTGGAAGCTAGACCCGGAGCTGGCTGCACCGCGAGGAGAATGGAGTCTCCTAACCGCCTCCCGGGGCCGATGTGAAATTTGACCATCTGAAAACCCCGGGTTTGTTTTGTGGGTTTTTTTTTTTTTCCTTGTCTTTTTTTTTTTTTCCTCCCCTCGCTCTCCATCGTGTAAGTGAATTATTAAAGCTTGCTCCGCTCCAGGAGAGAAGATCATGATTGAATGAAGCCACCCAGTCCGCAGCAAGGTAAGCGGTGCGCTGAGTTGCTAGAAGGCGAGAAGCTAGCAGCGACCTGGGCAAGAGGTTTCGTGCCCTCTGGTCCCCACTTCCCCCTCCCCAGCTTCCGCCGCTGCATGCATCTCCACTCTGATGAGAAACGGGGTATGCCCAAATCAAGGGACAGGCGAGAGAGAAGCAGGTTACATAACAGAAGGGAAATCTGTTTCATACGGTTCTCATTAGCGACTGAAAACTCTCAAGGGGGGCGGGGGGGTGCGGGGAGAGGAGGGGTCTGCATGCTCTGAGCTCGGAGAAACCCCGTCAGTGATTACAGACATCATTTCAACATCCGTTGGCAAAGATGAAATGCAGGGACGGACTGGCAGGGGTGGCTTGCTATGTAGTCATTCACAGTTGGGAGAAGCCCATCGTCTTTGTGGAAAGCTGTATCCTTGTTCTTTGCCTAGAGGAGAGGAGGAGAGAGAGGGAGAGACAGAAAGAGAAACATGAGAAGGAGGGAAAGAAAAAGTGAGGGGTGGGGAGAAACAAACAGAGAAGGGGAAACAACTCCCAACTGTTCTCAATCAGTATAACCAGAGCTGTGATATAATGACTAGCAACAGTGATAGGAAGCTCTCCCCAGAAGTAAGCTGAATTGTTTTGTAATTATAAGAGGGAAAAACCACCACCAACAACAAAAAACCTCTAAATGATAAAAATGAGATGTTTACTGCATTTAGGGGATTGGGTGAATCCGCTGGCTTGCTTCCTCCTGGGTATATGTTCATTTGCATCAAGACATTAAGCTTGAATGAGTTTTTAGCAGAAATAGCATTAGTATTCCCCAAACCCAATAAAACCTTTGAGTCAATCCACAGGTACATCTCTTGTACCAGGTTCAATATGGAGAGGCTCTTAGGGAGGAAACATAGCTTGACAAACACAGCCACAGTAATGGGGTGAGATTAGTGGAGAAACAAAATACCAGAATTTTCTGAAGAATCCTGCCTCCACTCCCAAAAGAGAAAGGGGGGTGGGGGTGGGGGATGAAACTCCAGTGTTCAGGAGTTGGAGATTTATCATTAGGTTAGCATGTCTACTGACTGCTTTTATCCAAAGTCTGCTGATCAAAAGGGGCCCCACAGAACTGAGTACAATGCCACGTTTCAGCCAGCACCATTCCCTACCTTTCTTCTGCTGGAAAATGGAGGAGAGGGATGCCCAGGAGCTGCTTAAAAAGAAGAAGGGGCTTGCTACAGTCAGGGCTGTGCTAACTAAGCTTCGCCCATTTTGCCTGGAGAAGAAAAAAAAGAGAGGAAGAGCTCAAGTCTCCATGGCGACCCAGGTGGGAGGGAGGAAAGCGGCTGCGGTTACAAATAAACGTTGGACAAAAGTTTCCCAGATCGGAGCAAAGAAATAAGGGAGCCAAGTGTCCTGCGGAGGGTCCCAGGGCATAGGCTTTGCCCAGCTCCCAGCCGGCAGCCTGCGAGGGGCTGTCTAGAACTAGCCGGGCCCCATCAAATCTCCCAAAGTTGATCCGGGGACGCTGAAACGGTTGGGCAGCGGGTTTCGCATTCAGCACCAAGGCCAGAGCCCAGGCGGCAGGCTTCCCACAACCCGACCCGCTTCCCCAGAGAACACTTTTCGTTCCTTTCGTCGTGGGAAGTCAATCCCTTTCCATTAAAGACCGATTCCCTTGCCCGTGCAGAATCTGGATATATGATTATCCACGGAATTGCGTGGGACAGAGAAGCTTGCAAATCATCCATTTCACGCATGGCAGTGCATCAGAATAGCTATTCAAAGAACATTGAAACAGCAGAGGATCGGAGCTGAGCTGAGAATGGGGGATATCCCACCCTCGGGGAAGGAAAGGGACACACACATACACACGCACGCACACACATGCGCGCAAGCCACAAATCAGTCCCTGATGAGAGTTGCCTAGTTTCAACCAAGTCCCTTTTGCTTCAAAAGCGTTCATTCATTCCTCACCCTCTCTCTCTCTAACTTTTGTCGGGCGTAGAGGGCAGAAAGGGAGCACTGTGGCCAGGGAGATACCAGCTAACCAACTGCTGTCTAGGGGTCCTGAGAACCAGGAGGGTGGAGAAATAGTGTACTCTTAGCCCAGACCCGGTAGACTTCTCAGCAGAGCTGGTGAGCTCCAGGAAAGGGAATCCAGGTGCGTCTGTGAGATGAGATCCAGTGTCTAACTTCAAGTCAGCGTGTGAGCAGAGCAACTACATCTCTAAGGTTGCAGGCATAGCAAACAGAGGAGGAGTCACTTCTCTTAATAGAAACGAGGAAGAAACTGTGCCAGAGGGGACGATTATTGCCATTCCGTTTCCATTTCAGCATTCATACAGGGGAAACGGGTAAGTTCCTCTCGTCGTTCTGTGTTCACCGTAGGCAAGACTGGTCTCTGTCCTCCTCTCCTCAATTTTGGTACCAGCTCCTCACACAACCTTCCCCCAGACTGATTCTGATAAGGAAAATCAGTAGAGCAGGGTGGCAGTCCCATTTTGAACAGGAAGCTGTTAAAGGAGGGCATTCAGGTGTTACAAGGCACACTTTGAGTTGCAGAGCCCAGTCAAGGTTTGACAACTGGATGGAAATGCTAGTAAAGAATCCGCAATTCCCTTGGATGTCATTCTCTTTTGAGGATGCTCTTATCCGTGTGTGGTCTTGAGCTAGTTCTGGATTGTTGTTTAGGAAGGTAAGCAAGATGTATCCTGGTTTTCCTTGTTGGGCATTTCATTGCTTTCCAAAGATGAGCTGTGCAGAGCACTCATGACTTGGATAAAGCAGTGTGTTTATACTTTCCAGTCTTTTTTATTTTCTCGTGATTGCTAGTGAAAATGGAAGCAGTCTGTTCCAAATCTGGGCAAAGTGTGAGATATTACACTCCATTTACATTTCATTCCTGATGGATATTGACTAGTTTATCTATAGCTGAATGTATAGAAGCCCTACTACCTAAAGTAGAAAGAAGTGATGTGTGGAGTATTATTGGGGCTGAAACAAGGCAGATTACTCTGTCTTTGCTTCATCTGATCTCACCAGCAGAAAGTGGATGTTACTTATGATGATAAAGTCAGATAAGAATATAAATTATTAGTAAAGTTGAATTTCTCTCATTAATTTTTCTTTTAAAAGGCAGAAACATAAATGAACTGGGTGAAATTGTTCAATCATCCTTAGTTCTGGTAGATTCCATGTTCATGTATTCAGTGCTTATTTACCAGACTGTGGTTTGCTTCCTTCTTGGATGGCTAATTGCTGAGCAAAATGTCATTATGTCCTGATGGCAGTCAGTGGCATATCCCAAATAATTGGCTTACCCATTTCAAGTAGGATTTGTTAAGAAGAGCAACTTAATTTTATTCCAGCACACTTGGAGCTGTTTTGTAATTTGTTTATATAATTTTGGTACCTCACCCGGGTATTTCCTGAACATCAGTGTAATATATTCACTTGTATGACCTAGATGTTTGTTTAATATGCGGGACGGGCATTGGCTCTTTCCTTTGAGTACATAGCATTGCTTCTATTCACTCTCATATTCTTCCCTATTCTCACAAACTACCCTTAGTTTACAGGATAAAAGAGAAAATAAAACATGAGAATAACTGTTTAATAAGCAATAAGAAATTCATTGGAAATTAAAAATTAGTAAAAATAAGAGGGGAGCGAGGGATAAATTAGGAGTTTGGAATTAAGAAATATTTATATTAATATAGAATAGATAAACAACAGAGACCTGCTGTATGGCACAGGGAACTACATCAGTATCTTGTAATAACCTACAATGGAAAAGAATCTGAAAAAAAGAGTATACATATATATTCATATGTATGTGTATATATAACATATACCGAACTGAATCACTTTCCTCTGTGCCTGGAATTAACACAACAGTGTATATCAAAATTATACTTCATTTTTTTCTTGAGAAAGTAAATACAGCCTTATGGAAGCTTAACCCCATTCACTTCATTTTTTTCTTGAGAAAGTAAATACAGCCTTATGGAAGCTTAACCCCATTAAGTAGAAAATGTTACTTTCTTCAAGGGTTTAATAATGTTGATAAAATGAATTCTCTTGAAAACAAGATAAACCCTCTTTTTCAAAATGAGCAGGTAGGCAAGATAAAGCTTTTCTTTTTATCACTAACTATTCCTTAACCAAATGATACGTGAATAATATATTGGTTAATAAGGGAAATGGGCCAGAGAGAATCAGAACAAGGGGGAGGAAGGGAGCTCAGAGAGAAGGCAGTTATTTATTTATTTATTTATTTTAACCAGATTTAAAGTGATGGTACTTTTCAAAGCAAGGTGTTTTGTTTTTTTTTTTTAAGTTCATTGCATCAGAACTTTAAGGTTGGTGGAACAGAGATGTTTAAGTTCAACAAATTTGGATTTGGCTTACTAAGATGGCATTCATTGTTTCTTTTATTTTCAATAATTGTCATTTAAGTACCAAGAAAGAATTGGTTCAACCAGATTTTTATAAAATTATTAAATTTGGTAGTATCAATCAAAGGGGAATTGGTAAAGTTGAAAAATTATCCAGACACTTCTGTTGAATTCAGATTATTTTCCCTTCATTATACTTAAGGTATTTAAGGAGGTAGAAAAATACCATAAAGTAATTTGGGATAAAATACATATTAAAATATATTTAAAATAACTTGTCCTAGAAATAATCAGAACCCTATAGAAAGAAGAGATCATGATAACTGCAGTTAGTGCCCGAATGGTATTCTGACTCTCTTCTGACAAAGGACTATAATACACCCATACTTGATAACATTTTACTGGCACTAATTAATAATACAACATTATTTCCTTCCAACAAAGAAGGACAATGTTATCTTAAAAAGAATATTCAGTATTGCCTAAACTATGGCTTTGATCTAACCATACCTGCTAATCAACTGTAGATACCCAATTATTTATTTATTACTGAATTGAATAGTTATTTAAACAAAACCCCAGAGGCTGACTTTTCTCATTGCACAATGTTCACACAACCATTCAAATCTCTTTTGTCCAGAGGCATTAAGACCATCAATCAGCTTTCCTACTTACAATGCATGAAGTTAACCCCAATTTCTAATGAAATGGCTGTTTAATTCATGTTTTTACAGATGAATCCAGGTCAGATTAATCCCGGGATTAATCCCGGGTTCCTCTTGACGCGTGCGCTTAGGACCAAGGACCATACAGAACTGGCAGCTCTTTCAGTGGATAGACTTTGGGTACTATTCACTGCCAAACTCCCCGTCACAGAGGTGTGGTTACCAATGTGAAAACCTTACAAAGTGAATCAGCAAATGAATCAATAAGATCCACATCCTTGCCAACAATTTTTTTTCTTTTTTTTAGTGTGATTGGGAGGGGGACTGAAACTGAACGTGTTATGTGCATTGTGAGAAAGTCTGCAAGTTAAGTTTCAATCCTCATGCTTTGGCCCTCTGCTCTTTAAACTTACAGGCATTCTTACCCAGAATGAGAGCATAACTTTTTTTTTTTTAATGATGCTGTAAATTTACATCATATCATCCGACAGGAATGTGTGCACGTGTGACAGTGTGTCTGGGAGGTGTTGTTTGGTGGTGAAAAGCACAGACTCTGGTATCTAACTAACTGCATTTGCATCAAGTTCTAGATTTATCTGTCAGCTTTTACCAGGTTTGGTGCAGTGGCAACCATTCCAAGCTCCCAGTGACTTAACAAAACAAAGTTTATTTCTCCCCCAAATTATATGCCTTTGCTGGTCAGCTGTGACTCTGCCCCTCGGGTCTTCTTCATTCTGGAATCCCAGCTAAAGGACCCGTCTGATCTGGAACTTTCCATTCCATTTTCAGAGAGAAAGGAGAATGCCACTTTACGCAATGGCTCTTAAAAGTCCTGCCCAGATATGACACAAGTTATCCGCTCACAGTCCGTTGACCAAAAGCAAGCCACGTGCCATGCCGATGCCAATGGTCAATGACGTGGAGATGGAGATGTATATTTCTCCCATCCAGAGGTACTGCAAGTCACATAGCAACAGGTGGAGATGTAGGATCTTCTTAGAGAGAAGACGGTGATACCTGGTGACAGGGTATAATCCGTGGCACTAACTGAGTGACCCTGCTCTACTTCGAGCTCTTGGTTTGCCTATCTGTAAAGGGGACGTAATAATAATATCTACTTCAGAGATATTACGAGGATGAATGTGACAGTGAAGTTCTTAGCGCAATGTCCAGAACAAAGCAGTCACTATATCAGCAGCAGATGCTGTTGTTTATTTCTAACAATGTGTCATTAAATTTCATCCTCAATGAGGCTACGTGAACTCTATTAATTAGATAGCTGCTGCAATGGGAAAGTCCCTAAATCACAGCTGCTTAGCAAAATAGAAGATTATTTTTCATCCGTGTGAATCTAATGGCAGAGACCATACCAGCACCCAGGGTGATGCACACTTATTTATCTTTAACACCTGGCTTCCACGATCCCCTGAGCATTTGATATGCAGTTGGCAGATAGGGAAAGGGGGGATAGATGACTATGCGCGAGATTTTCAGTGGTACAAGTCTGGAAGTAATTCAGTCTTGCCCATATTGCATCACCACACCTACCTGCAAGGGTAGCTGGAAACGGCAGTTTATCTCTATGCCCAGGAGGAAGGCAAACTGGTAGGGTGAACACATTTGAGTCTTTGACATATATACCCAATATTAAGCATGCAGATTTGATTACTGTAATATAAATGTCTGATATCAAAGAAATATAGTTAGTATGGGTCAGGAATAGAGTGGAGCAGAGGAGATGATTTGTCCCAGTGGTGAAAAGATCCCTGGCTGAAAATAGTGTTTTGTTGAGCCCCTGAATCTTTCTTCAGTGGTGTATTTTTTAATCAATTAATTTATGGTTACTTTACTATATTGTGGTGGTTTTTGCCATACATCGACATGACTTTAGTTGGGATCTTTTGACTTTAGGGGCTTCCCAGGTGGCACCAGTGGTTAAGAACCTGCCTGCCAAGGTGGAAAACATGAGACACTGGGTTCGATCCCTGGGTTGAGAAGATCCCCTGGAGAAGGGAATGGCTACCCACTCCAGTATTCTTGCCTGGAGAATTCCATGGACAGAGGAGCCTGGCAGGCTATAGTCCATGGGGTTGCAAAGAGTTGGACACGACTGAGCCACTAACACTTTCACTTTTTCATACATTCAAAAAAGAGAAATGTCAGAAGGAGATGCGTGAGAAAGCAGCATGGTGGTGACCCATAATGCTTCCAGCTCTTTTGTATTGTTCTGTTTCTCCAGCCAAGGTGCCAAAGCCCTGGTGCATTCAGGCAGGGCCAAGGTTGCCACTGAAACAGTAAACACCCACCGTTAATATGTGAAAACACCCTGTTCATCCTTCTATGGGGCAGTTATCCTGGATTGGGGAACTCATGAACACTGTAAATATCTTACCATTGCAAGGTGAATAACATCTCACAGTGGAACTTGTATTTAATGACTTGAGTATCCTTGAGAAGAGGCATTATTTCACTACCGCTGTTACCAAAAGTAGGGTCTGGCTGCTCACTGCTCAAAAGCCAATGAAGAGGTCAGGAAAGTGGAAAGGAAAGTTGGTCTTATTTTGGATGCCAGCAACTGGTAGGGGAGGCAGACTTCTGTCCAAAGGCTGACTCCCCCCTCACTGACAATCAGTGGGCAAGAGCATTTACAGACAGAGGGAAGGGGCTACATCCAGAAGTCATCTTGAAACTGACAGTCAGCTCTGACCATCATCTTGAAGTTGATCATCAGTGGTCTGACCAGCATTGTCTTGATGGTTTTAGGTACAGTTAATCTTCAGTTCCAGGGTCGGTGTTTTTCCTTTTTTTGAGGCCATTTTTATGGCAGCTTATATCACAGCTACAGTCTGGTCATCATGTAGCTAACTTCTCCACCTGGTGAGGGTTTCAGTATCTATAAGACAGCTCACAAGATATGGCTCAGAATATTATCTGTAGCCCTTGAGAAGGAACTAAAGTTCCTCGACTGTGCCTAATGACTAAACTATATTGGATCTCTTTTGAGTGTTTTCTTTTGTTTCTGTGTGTTCTCATTTCCCTGATTAAACTTACTTTTTTTGCCAAAGTTTGTTTTACCAGACCAAAAGGCAGGCTGAGGACTTGGAGCGGGGCGGGGCAATTATCATAGGGTCCTGCTGTTTCACCAGCTCCTGTCATTTCAACCTAGAAGGGATATAACCTGACTCCGTGGCTTACAGAGGGTGCAATTAGGATGATAGGTAAGTCTAAACCATGTAAAGTAAGATACAGATGAAGGAATTGTGGGTATTTCTCCTAGAGAATTCTTGACTGAGGAGCAGGAAGGTCATTTTCAGGTATCTTGATATTTGAAGATGAAGAGACTAGAGTTGCTCTGCTGGCCTCTACAGGTACAAGTAGGACTCGTGGTAGAAGTTACAAAGTGACATGTTTTCATTCAGAATAAGAAAGAATGTTCTGTAGCCAGAGCTAGGCAGGGCCCATACGATCTGTTCTCTCCACTGGCACCGCTCTGAATTCCCCATCCCTGGAAGGCGCAAAGGAGGGAGGAGCCAAGAAGTGCGATCGTCGTGCTGCCTGTGTTTTAAAGTCTCTACCAGTGCAAAGAGCTTCCAGGTCCCATGAGGGCAGTGATGACCTACAGTTTTGGTCCACAGATCAGACTGGACCTCCATGAGGTCCATAGAGTAGGCTATGATGGTCACTCTATGAGGCCAGCATTTTATGGGGAAACCATCATTTCTCTAAGAGAGAAAGGAGTCTATTTCTCCAAAGTGACATTTCAGTCCACACACAGAATATGTGGTCGGTGAGAACAGGCCTGGAATGTAGGGACCACGTGGTGAGGCTGTATCTATGGGCCTCGTAACTCACGGAAAAGACTTATGCACCTGATTGATGTTGTCAGGGCCTCTCTATCTGCAATCAACAGGTAGGACGTGAAATACCTCTTTGGAGGTATCTCATGGCACTCTGGGGGCTTCCCGGGTGGCCCTAGTGGTAAAGAATCCACCTGCCAATTCAGGAGATGCAAGAGACATGGGTTCGATCCCTGGGTTGGGAAGATGCCCTGAAGGAGGAAATGGCAACCCACTCCTGTATGCTTGCCTGGAAAATTCCATGGACAGAGGAGCCTGGTGGGCTACAGTCCATGGGCCCCCAAAGACTCAGACACAACTGAGCACACACATATACACACAGCACCCTGAACCTTCTTATTTGTGAAAAGCCCCAAGTTCTTTACAGTGTAGGGACCCCAGTGACATCAGCCAGAGTACGATTCAGATTTACAGACATTTCTTTTGTGCAAAACATGGTGTGAATAACATAAAATCCCTACTCTTAAGGAATCCAGTTTCAATAATAACAAAGAAGGAATGGACCCCTTCCTTTTAGGCTGTGTCTTGAAGACTCACCAGTGAATACCCTAAATATATAGTCACCCTCTTGGGGTGAGCAGGCCCCTCGCAGTGAGACACAGAAGGAGAGAGAATGCAGAGAAGCAAGTGAAGCGCATCTGTTACAGACACGCTGTCACAAAGGGATTCCTCCACTGAGGAGACTGCGTTAGGCAGCCCTCTTTCTCATCAGCAGCTAAGCCCCTCTCCTGGCTCCTTTCTGGCCCCAGGTGGATCTCTGTGGGCAGAAGGAAGCACCAGAGCTCGCAGAAGGCAGCTTAGGTCAGTGGTTCCCAAACTGTGTCCCGGAACTGGAAGCAATGGTATCACCAGCGCGACTGCTTGCAAATGCTAATTCTCAAGCCCACCCCAGACCCACTAAATCAGAAACTGGGGATGGAGCAAACCATCTGCCTATCTCCTCCAGAAGTCAAACACACACTGATGCTAAGAACGGCTGGCTTAGGTTCTTCTCAAACACTGCCCCTCTTGTAGGCTTCTTCCCATAGTGAAGACTTCCACATGGGTGCTCACCTGAGAACTGTGCAAAGTCACAACCGGAGACGGAATGCCTGGCCTTACCTTCCTCTGCAGGGTCTCAGTGCCCAGGGGGAAGAGACAACAACAAAAGGCTTTTGTTCCAACAGATAAAAATATGCAGCATCCACACTAAGTGGAGAAGATTATGGGCAGAAAGCAAGGGCTTCTCTACCGTTCTCTTTATATAAATAAACTGCTCAGCCTTTTGGAATTCCAGATAATCCGTCCAGAAGGGTTTTAGTTCTTACATTAAATTAATAGTCTCATCTATTATCCTTTAAATAAAAGACGCTATCAAGAAATTAAAATGGTGTACTCTGGAGAAAAGCCACAGTACAAAAAAATTGAATAGCCGGCTTATCATGGCAAACCTTCGTGCAACCAAGGGGAGAATAATTATAGTTCTGTAACATTTGCTTTTGTTTAAAACATCTCTTGACCATCTGTGTATTTCCAGACATTGACCTTTAATAGCTGCCCCCTGGATTATCATGGTGCCCTGAACCAGTCAGTCAACAGATCTTTAAGACTATTTACTCTGTGTTGAAAAAAATTTGCACAATATTAGAGTTGCAAGTTAAGTTTTATTTGGGGCAAAATGAGGACTTCAGCCTGGAAGGCAGTGTTTCAGGAAGCTCTGAGAAGTTGCTCCAAGGAGGTGAGGGAAGGAACTAGGATGTATAGGAGTTTGACAGCAAAGGGCAAGTAGTTGGAACATTAAGAAATGATTGTTGATTAAAGAAAACCAGGTATCCCAAGTTAAGGAACTTGGAGCTTTTCTACATGTGGGAAGATGCAAGAGTCTGGACTCACTGAAATCATTTCTTTGATATGCACCTCACATACCTGGGGCCAGTATCCTGTGTTTTCACATCCTGAGTTTCCTCAGGGCTCACCCTAGGGAGTAGCCTCAGGCTGATGGCTACTAGATGGCAGATACTTTTCAGCCTTGCGTTTGTTCAGGAGTCACTGGCTCATGTTGGATGATGGTGACATCCTTTGTTTAACTGATATAGTAGGAAATATACCATTTATCACCTGGAAAGAAGACAAGGAAAGAAAAGGGGAAAAGCATCCCCATTTCAGCGCTCACAGGCATTAGACTTTACAAAAACAGTATCATCAATTAAACAGTACTGTACAAGACAAAGAAGCATAGCTTTAAACAAGAGAGTGCTAGGTTTTGAGTAAGGAAAGGGGATGTTAACCAAAGCTAGTAACAAGAGGAAACATCCAAGAATATGGTGAAAGGTAAAGGAATCTTTGAAGAAGTGGGATTTTGATGGGGAAACAGGAAAGGAAAGGCTTTTCAAATGAGAAATCAGTCTGCATGCAGAAAGTATGGGCAGTGAGGTTTGGGCAGGCAGGGTTATGGTGGACCACGCCATGGAGAAAATAGAGACCAGGCATCAGCGTGGACCTTGAGTCTTAGATCTCAAGGAGTGGCTTTGGTTGGGGGGCAGAGGGGAGCATACAGATTTTACTTTGTCACTTTCGTCTGTCAGCCTTGGGCAAGGCAAACTTGAAAAGAAATACTGGAAACAGCTGGACATTGATAGGGAAGAAGACCTAGCATCTTGACTCAGAATTATCAACCCCCAACAGAGAAATGGTCCCATTTGAGCGCCATCAGTGGTGCTGAAATTAGATCACTCATGAGTGGAGAGACCAGGCTGATGATGGCTTCAGTCCAAAGAAAGCTCCAAAATCATGTACTCCATGAGCAAGAGGGATTGCATGTGGCCCTAGTCCAGGTGTGGAGTGTCAAGCTTGTTCCGGTAGGTAAATAACACAACTGGGAAGGAGGCTGAGCTGAGAGCTGCGGTTCCGTGGTTGTCATCACCTTCACATGCAAACGCTGGGCTGCAGCGTTCCAAAATGTGTCTTTGGGAATTTGTCATTCCTGAGGCATCGTGAGGACAAGGATGCCCACAGTTACATATGGGGGATTTGTTAATCCTGCCAGGGCCTTGCTATTTTGTGATACAAAGCAGAGAGAAAAAAGAACTCCTTTGACTCCTTTCTCGTTTGCAAAAACAGTGTTGCTTGATATTCATCTCATAGTCATTCCTTGTCATGTATGTTGGAATCCCACGGTTTTCTCTGCCCTTGGAGTAAAACTCACTAAAGGTTTGATGGAAATCACTGGGGATTTAGTCTCACTCTGAACAGCATGAATGGAGCCCCCAGGAAACATGGGGTTTTAGATGGGTTGCCGCTCAGTAGCCTGTCACTAACTCAGACCTCTCACTGAGCTGTCACCAAAGAGTAAACATAAATTGGGCTTTGTGTGGACCCACCTTCCTTTGGGAATAGCCTCAGTGGCTTGGCCCCCTTCAGCACAAGGCCAGGTGTCGATGAGATTTACCACTGTAAAAAGAGTAAAGATCATTCTTACAAGACCTCAAAATGGTAAAAATAGTGAACTACAATATGTTTATTTCAGCCAATTTTATGTTTCAGCAAAATAGTTCCTTCCGTCTACACTGTGGATATAAGAATCTCGATTCTTCGTTCCTGTTATGTGCAGAAGTGGAGTTTATTTTAAATTAGCCATGTTGAATCTTTTGTGAGATTTGGCTGTCGTGGGGAGAACAAAACAGGTTATGTTGGGCACTTGGTAATGACGGCGATTATCTGGAATTCACAGTCAGAAAGAATAAATGCCCTGAAAATTCCTGGTTGTAAATAATCATCTAATCTCCAAAACAATACCAAGTGAAGTGAAGCGAAGAGAAGTCGCTCAGTCGTGTCTGACTCTTTGCGACCCCATGGACTGGAGCCCACCAGACTCCTCGGTCCATGGAATTTTCCAGGCATGAATACTGGAGTGGGTTGCCATTTCCTTCTCCAGGGGATCTTCCCAACCCAGGGATTGAATCTGGGTCTCCCGCATTGTAGGCAGACGCTTTACAGTCCAAGCTACCAGGGAAGCCCACCATGGCCCTCCCATAAAGTGTGTAAATCCTGGATTTTAGAGCCACTAGACAAGAAAAAATGACATTGTGATAACACACGATACTAGTCTGGAAGATGAGAATTTAATCAAAATCTATCAATCATTTTCAAATAAACCTCTGTTGTTGTTCAGTTCCTAAGTCATGTCCCCCCTTTGCGCCCCCATGGACTGCAGCACACCAGGCTTCCCTGTCCTTCTTCATCACCTGAAGTTTACTCAAACTCATGTCCATTGAGTTGGTGATGCCATCCAACCATCTCATCCTCTGTCGTTTCCTTCTCCTCCCGCCTTCAATCTTTCCCAGCATCGGGATCTTTTCAATCTTTTCAATCAGTCAGTTCTCTGCATCAGGTGGCCAAGTGATGGAATTTCAGCTTCAGCATCAGTCCTTCCAGTGAATGTTCAGGGTTGATTTCCTTTAGGATTGACTGGTTGGATCTCCTTGCAGTCCAAAGGACTCTCAAGACTCCCAGTTCCAGACATCAAGGAACTGGTTAAGTCATGTGTGCCTCAGATTCTAACCACAAAATAGATCACTCTTTGCCCTTACGGTATCCCTGAGATTTCACCAATGTCCAATTGCATGAGAAAAGACAAGAGAACTCCCATTCAGTTGGCAAAGAAAGGAAGACTATCAACTAGGGCCTTGAAGCCCTGAGCACAAGAGAAGGAATCTGAGGCCGTGGGAGGGGGAATTGGCCATGGTTTCCAACAGGGAGGAAGGAAATGGGCCTGGACTAGATGTTCTGACAGCCTACAAACGCTTAGAAAGGAAAGGATGGTAATTTCTGTGCTGTCGTCTCAGTGAATCAAAATGATAAATGAGGTGACTTCTTGAGTTCAGTGTCCTGGTCCCTAAATTTGAGATGTCGATTATATTGGAAGATGCCACTGAAATTCAAAGTTGTGCAGTCATGATTGAGCCTGCCCCTCTCACCATGGGCATCATTCTGTGGCCACTGTTCTATGAAGACCATTCCATGGGCTTTGTCATGCAGCCACTCCCTGGGCTGTTACTACTCCCTGCCTGCTCTACTGCTCTGCTAGGCGCTAACCTTCTTGCAAACAAGAGCTAGATTTAGACATCACTGCACTCCCTCTGTGTTTCTCCCTAAGTGTATCATGGAAGAGTTGTTCATTATGTGATATTTGAATAAGATTTCTATGATGCCTGAAGTTTTCCAATTCCAGTAGAAATATTCAGTGCATGCATGCTCAGTGGTGTCTAACTGTTTGCAACCCCATGGACGGTAGCCCACCAGACTCCTCTGTCCATGGGATTTTTCAGGCAAGAATTCCAGAGTGGGTTGCTGTTACCTACTCCAGGGGATCTCCCCGACTCAGGGATTGAACCTGCTTCTCCTGCAACTCCTGCATTGGCAGGCAGATTCTTTACCCCTGAGCCATCTGGGAAGTCCATAGAAATATTTGAAACTGTTGAAACTATTTAAAGAGTGCTCTCTTTGGAAGATGAATACAGAATGTATCATCCCAGGTAGTCAATTGTAGCCATCTCCAAAAGTTCAGTAAAGACCACCTGAACAAGAAATAAAACACTCAGATTTTGTAGATGGAGGCCAGAGGGGAGACATAAGAGAGAATGAGTGTCTTCTTCTCTTAGTATCTTGATCGAGTAAATACATCTATTTTGGCTGCCATTCAAACACAGTTGTGTGAATGGATGAGGAAAGGGATGAGTGTGGGTTTCAGATGGGACCAGGTGAGTCACATGCTCACTTTTCTGAGTCATATAAAAATTGAAACTCAGTCATTTCCAGGTCATTGGTTGCTGACATGTCTATGCTGGTCTAAGCCCTCATACTATTAAGCATAACACGTTTCCTCTCAAGAAGCCTAAGAGATCATTGTTAATGTTGAGTCTTGCATTTTGTAGACTGAGTTTTGACGTATACTGAGCCCTGTTAGATGAGTTATTGAACTTCTTTCTCTATCAGACTTCCCAGCTATAGAGTAGGAATAATTCAGGGAAATAAACTCAATAAATTAGTGAGCTATTTTTCCTATCCCCTGCTTCTAAAAGGATATCGAAAATTATAATGTGCAGTTTAATGATTTTACATTTTTTTTAAATGCCAAGGGAAGATGTTCAGGATGCAGACACTCCTTGGAGCCTCTAATGGTGAAATAAGTTTCACCTATTTACTCTTTGACATGGATAGAACAATGCCCCAAATGCACTGTGGATACCCACAGCATCAAAGGCTGAGCTGTGCCCAGCCTAGCACGCTCAAACACAGGGAAGTGAGCACATGGGTTAGAACAATGTCTAACAACTGAATTTGAAATCCTAGGACTCCTAGGTTTAAATTCTCTTTACTCCTGGGTGGAATAGATAATCCAAATAATTCACTTAAACAAGACCACCTCATTCTTCAAGCATTTTCAACCATCAAAACCTTACAGTGAATTTTATATTGAACCTCGTCGATACAGTTCAGTTCACTTCAGTTGCTCAGTCGTGTCTTACTCTTTGCAACCCCATGAACCGCAGCACGCCAGGCCTCCCTGTCCATCACCAACTCTGGAGTTTACTCAAACTCAATTCCATTGAGTCAATGATGCCATCCAACCATCTCATCCTCTGTTGTCCCCTTCTCCTCCTGCCCTCAATGTTTCCCAGCATCAGGGTCTTTTCAAATGAGTCAGCTCTTTGCATCAAGTGGCCTAAGTATTGGAGTTTCAGCTTTAACATCAGTCCTTCCAATGAACACCCAGGGCTGATCTCCTTTAGGATGGACTGGTTGGATCTCCTTGCACTCCAAGGGACTCTCAAGGGTCTCCTCCAACACCACAGTTCAAAAGCATCAATTCTTCTGTGCTCAGCTTTCTTTATAGTCCAACTCTCACATCCATACATGTGGGTACAACTGAGTATCAAAATGTACAGAAGCTTATGTATGAATCTGGAGAAAGTGAAAGTGTTAGTTACTCAGTCATGCCCAATTCTTTGCAACCTCATGAACTATAGCCCACCAGACTCCTTTGTCCATGGGATTCTCCAGGCAAGAATACTGGAGTGAGTTGCCATTCCCTTCTCCAAGGGATCTACCTAATCCAGGATCAAACTGGGTCTCCCGAATTACAGGCAGATTCTTTACCATCCGAGCCACCAGAGAAGACAGTCTCCACATTTATACCTAAAAAACCTTGTAACTTATATAACAATTTTTTATGTATGGTTTCCATACAAGTGGCCCTGTTTGGATCCATCCTGGTGAAATTCCTACCAATAGAAATGTAGAGAAATTATGTCTTGGGTGTGACTAGATTTCTGGAAATCAATCTTTTCTTGCTCTGAGTTAACACTTACCTTTGAAGTAACTGGCCAATTTTAATTCTCCAATTATTTTAAGATTTCTACAAAGCCAGGAATGTTTATAGCTAATTCAGAAAACTACATAAATTTTGAGATTAACAAAGCCTGTGCTCAGACAGCTTGACTAAAGACAATAAAAGACACTCAATTTATTTTACCTGGGTGTTTCTCACTTATTCATTGTACCAGTGAACTACATTCAGTGGAGGAAAATGTAAAGATTCAAATAAACTTTTTGTATAAAGGAAATCAGAAGGGCAGAGTGCAGGAAGGAAGGGAGGAATGAGAGAGGAGAGAGAAGGAAATAGCACATACAGTAAATAGATGAGTTTATTTATGTCTGTAACTAAAACTGGATCACTGTTTTTAACACCATTCTCTTGCGTGCTTTTCTCTCCTGATAATATTGATACATCATCAGCTTCTTTCCGAGTCAGTACCTGGAGGTGGGTTGTAGATGCCTTTGGCCTCACTCTCTTCTGTGGTGGGACCTTAACCCCCTTGCTAATAAACCACTCTCCCCAGCTACTTCTTGAACATGATCTGTACTTGCCTGAGAATGAAGGGAGCTCATAACTTGCATTTCATTCTGAAGACAGGATACGATGGGATGAGATGTTCCAATTCAAGCAGTGAGACAGGGAAACAGGGGTAAACCCTTCTTTCCCCACCTTTTGTTATATCCAGGCCTGCAGTGGGCTGGATGCTGTCTAACACAAGAGAAGGGCTGGAAAATCTACCTTACTGAGTCCACCGATTCAAACATTAATCTCATCCCAAAACAACGCCCCCCAGACACACCTGGAAATAACCTTTAATCTTGGCACCTCGTGGTGCAGTCAAGTGGACCCATAAAATTAACCATCGCATTGACCCATCCCTAGCATCACAAACATGGTCCACAATATGAGAGTGATAGGTACTCAGTATCATTGAATAAATTGGAGAATCATTGTGAAGACTGCATTGTAAGTGACTCCAAAACGTATTTACTGTGTATCTATTTTGTCTTTATTTCGGACATTTGTTTCCCTTTCTTTGTCATCACCACCACTATTATAACCATCTTTGTACACATCAAATCAGAATGCATCATTGGCATAAAGTATTATATATGGAATTGCTGGGTAAAAGGGTCAGTGTTTTTTAAAGCTCTTAACATTTTGCCAAATGGCCCTCCAGAAAGGCTGTTTACAGGCTACAGAAAGGCTATCTACCAAGGCTCCAATCCCCTGGTCCACTGCTCACGTAAGCAACCTCACTGGATGTGAGAACATTGAAAGAGTTGGAGCAGGTTTTTCTCAGCTGCCAGAAACTGTGCCCACTTGAGCCACTCAACCGCAAGACCAGGCCGTTTATAAAGAAGCAACTAATATAGACATTGGGCAAAAACTTTCCCGGGGTGGAACTCAGATGACGGATACAAGTTTTCAGAGATCATAGCCTAATCGTTAAGCCCGTTGATCCTCATAAGAACCCAGTAAGGAATGGCACACCCTGTTGAACCCATTGGTAGATGGTGAACCAAACCCAAGTTCACGTGGGTGGCTGATCACCAGGATTTGTAATCAGAGTCAGGATTCCAGGCATCTGACCTCGAACTCTTCCCCTCATCTGCTGTTTCAACATCTGAGATCCACTCTTCAGTCCACATTCACACTGGCCAGGAATGTCCTAGACTAGTCCTTTAGAAGAGACTTTAAGAGATTCAGCAAAACTGTGGGAGTATATTAGCGTCTCAAAATTATTTTACAATTTTTAGACTTGAGGGATGTGGAGAGAAGGGGGTGACATAGAGAGAGGGAGAAAGAAGGGGAGAGAGAAAGCGAGAACTGTCTGGCCAAGGGCAGTTTTTTAATAGTAGCATTCATAGTCTACTTGGCCAGTGAAAGTGAAAGTTGCTCAGTCACTTCCAACTCTTTGCGGCCCCACAGACTATACATTCCACGGAATTCTCCAGGCAGAATACTGGAGTGGGTTGCCATTTCCTTCTCCAGAGGATCTTCTTGACCCCAGGGATTGAACCTGGGTCTCCTGCATTGAAGGTGGATTCTTCACCATCTGAGCCACCAGAGACTTATGGATAGTATATTATCAACATTTTCAAAATTTTAAAGGAAATTAAATCCACTGGGAACAATCCTCAAAAGGCACTTTGCAGTGGCCGATATAGAGTGGAATCTTCCATGACCAGTAAAGACTCTGGAGCCAGCATGATGACCATTCTAGGAAAAACAACAGAACCACAGATGCCAGGCTCAAATAAGCAGCCAGAGTTACTCAGACAAATGATGCTCTGGACCATCTTGGACACCCCAACCATACAGATTTAACAGATTTGTGATGCCCCCTCCCTGACACACTGGTATCTCATCAGAGCTTCCCAAGGGATTTTTAAAGGGCAGCCAGGATGAAGAAGTCACAACAGCAAGTGTACACAGCCCAGCATTCAAGGTTCAGTTCAGTTCAGTTGCTCAGTCGTGTCCGACTCTTTGCGACCCCATGGACTGTAGCATGCCAGGCCTCCTTGTCAATCACCAACTCCCAGAGTTTACTCAGACTTACATCCTTTGAGTTGGTGATGCCATCCAACCATCCAACCATCTCATCCTCTGTTGTCCCTGTTGTCCCCCTCTCCTCCTGCGTTCAATCTTTCCCAGCATCAGGGTCTTTTCAAATGAGTCAACCCTTCGCATCAAGTGGCCAAAGTATTGGAGTTTCAGCTTCAGCATCAGTCCTTCCAAAGAACAGTCAGGACTGATCTCCTTTAGGATGGACTGGTTGGATCTCCTTGCAGTCTAAGGGACTCTCAAGCATCTTCTCCAACACCACAGTTCAAAAGCATCCTTTCTTGGTGTTCAGCTTTCCATGAACAGTATTCAAGTTTCACTACACGACAATAATAGGAATGCTCCCTTAAACCCTCTCATGAGCTCCAGCACAGGAAGTGGTTTTCCATCTACATTCTCATTTGATGGTGATTCTCTCAGCAAACAGGGAATGGGTCCCACCAGGCCCGAGGCACAGTGGTACTGCTCAAGGGGCTTTCCTACTGAGGGGGGAGCAGAATAGGACAGCTACAGCTGATGGGGGTGGGCTCACTGTCCCAGAGCAGGGTGAGGTGTGGTGATCCTAACTCTGGTGGAACCCAGCGAGAGGAGCCAGGCTATCCCCTCACCTGATGAACTCGGGCAATTAGAGGTGGCAGTGGGGAAGGATGGGCTTGGCACAATGAGGGGGCCATGGGGAGGAGATGCGAGGAGAGGGGGAAGGGCCAAACCACAGGGGAGCCAGTGCACCACCAGCAGGACCTTAGCTTTCATCCCAGACACAACTGTGAGCCAAAGCAAGAGGCTAGGCAAGACAGGGGAAGGGACAACTTTGCTTATAGAAAAACCATCTTGGTGTTTAGCTAAACAGCAGTATCAGTGCAGGTTGCATGCTAAGCTGCTTCAGTCGTGTTCAACTCTTTGAAAGCCTATGGACTATAGCCTGCCAGGCTCCTCTGTCCATGGAATTCTCCAGGCGAGAGTACTGGAGTGGGTTGCCATGCCCTTCTCGAGGGGATCTTCCCAACCCAGGGATTGAACCTGTGTCTCTTTCGTCTCCTGCATGGTCAAGTGGGTTCTTTACCAATAGCTGCCACCTGGGCAGCAGTATCGGAAGCAATACTTTATTTGCTAGTAAGACCGGCAATTCAGAGGAATAATAGACCTTATTTGTAGATCCACTTTTTCCTGGCAACCCCCAGCCAGCCCCACTTCTGCCAAAACCACACCCTGAAGGCCATGTCCATGTGATCTACACTGAAGGGCCTCTCTCTGACTATGAGCGTGTGTGTGAAACCCACCCAAGGGGGGTTGAGGTGGGCAGCCCTGGGCTGGTGTATGAGGTGGGCAGTACTTGGCTGGTGCTCGAGGTGGGCAGTCCTGGGCTGGTATTTGATGTGGGCAGCCCTGGGCTGGTGTGAGGTGTGCAGCCCTGGGCTGGTGTGTGCGGTGGGCAGCCCTGAGTTGGTACTCCAGGTGGGCAGTCCTGGGCTTGTATTTGATGTGGGCAGCCCTGGGCTGGTGTTTGATGTGGGCAGCCCTGGGCTGGTGTGAGGTAGGCAGCCCTGGGCTGGTTTTCGAGGTGGGCAGCCCTGGGCTGGTGTTCGAGGTGGGCAGTCCTGGGCTGGTGTTTGAGGTGGGCTGTCCTTGGCTGGTTTGAGGTGAGCAGCCCTGGGCTGGTGTTTGAGGTGGGCAGCCCTGGGCTGGTGTTTGAGGTGGGCTGTCCTCGGCTGGTTTGAGGTGAGCAGCCCTGGGCTGGTGTTCGAGGTGGGCAGCCCCGGTCATCCCTGGTGCCGCAGGCAGTGTGACTGGGCTTCTCCTCATCCCCATGGCTCCACCAGCATGGGGGTGGCTGTCTGGGAAGTCACTGTCCTCGCCTGGTCCTGGGACTGACCGGTCCTGTCTCCTTGCTGAGCAGCACCTTGGGAGGGGTGCCCAGTGATGGGAGATGGGTCCTTGCCCCACTCAGCCATCCTCCAGGGAACAGCAAAGCAGGCCTCCTTGCAGGGCTGCCTTCAAGAGGTTTTTGAACCCAACGCAGCTTCCCAGAGTGCCGAGAACTGGGTTCCCCCCAGGACTGTCTTCCCAGCATGGAGAAACTGCTTACATCCTTCAGGAAGATGCAGACTCCAGCCGGAGTTCCTGCAGGTGGATCTCGGGCTTCCACAGGAACCAGCTTCCGGCCTTACCAGCTTTGTGATTCATCCCAGCCTGCTGGCCCTTCCTCCCAGAGTCTGGGCAGGAGATGAATCCCCTGTGGTCCTGGCTCTAGATGCTCCCCTCTTCTCTTCCTATTTGAAACACAAATCCCTGCTCCAGGCGCTGCCTTCACGCGCCTCTGTTTTTGGCAGGGATGTGCTTGCCAGTGTAGTATCCCCACTGCCTCTAGAGCCCAGGTTGATTCTTCCCGAAGGCAGTCAGCTTATCTGTTGCCCTGTTAGACACCAGCTCTTGCCAGAGAGAAGCTCTGAATGTTCCCACAAGGCTTCAAGGAGTTTGTTTACCCCCTGCCCACACAATACTTTGGCCACCTGATACAAAGAGCCAACTCATTGGAAAAGACCCTGATGTTGGGAAAGATTGAGGGCAGGGGAAGAAGCAAACGACAGAGGATGAGATGGTTGGATGGCATCACTGACTCAATGGACATGAGTTTGGGTAAACTCCGGGAGTTGGTGATGGACAGGGAGGCCTGGCGTGCTGCAGTCCATGGGGTCACAAAGAGTCGGACATGACTGAGCAACTGAACAACAATGCCCACAGACCACTTTCAACTCTCTTCCTGTCCTTTTTTTTTTAACTTTTATTATTTTTATTTTTTTAATTTTTGTAGGAGTATAGTTGATTGACAATTTCTGTTAGTTTCTGCTGTAGAGCAAGGTGAATCAGTTATATATACATCCACTCTTTTTTTAGATTCTTTTCCCATATAGGTCATTACAGAGTATTGAGTAGGAGAATTCCCTGTGCTAGACGGTAGATCCTTATTACTGGTGTGTGAGGTGGGCAGCCCCAGGCTGGTCCTTCTTAGTTATCTATTCTGTATGAGTAGTGTGTATATGTCAGTCCCAATCTCCCAGATTATCCCTCAGCACACCTTACCCTCCTCTACAAAGCAGAAACAGAGTTACAGACGTAGAGAACAAACTTATGGAAATGGTCCTGCTCTTGGGGGTCTGACTTTACCCTGAGAAACTACAAGATTCTACATGAAGACTTCACCCTGAGTTTCCATCATTCAAAACAGGGAACTGGAACAAGCAAAGTACCGCTGTCAGGCTTGGGGGTGGAATCCCTGACACCCCTAGGTCTCCACCTCACCTCCAACTCCCCCTGTGCTTAGAGAAGGCATCCATCAAACAAAGGACGATGTCCTGGGGAGGTGGGAGAGACAGAGGCAAGAGGGGTGGGCATTGTTAACCACAGACTCTTCCAAAGGATGACCTTCGGAGGGTGGAAGTTCAGCCCTGGGGGAAGCTGGTAGGATAGGGAGTCGGGGGCAGAGATGTTGATGAGTCATGGGCAGAGCGTGTGGGGACAAAAGTCACCGTCTTCAAAGCAGGGATGCTGTCTTCAGGCAGAAACAAAACTAGCCCTATTCAAGAGAGTTATGCTCCTCCACTAGGGGCAGACGTCCCAGGGGAGCTAAGATATCCAGCTTCCCACTCTCTCCTGGTTAAGTCTGGGCTCTTCCCATTTTCCAGCAGCCAAACTTGCAGTTCTTGATCTTGTAGATCTTTGAAGACAAAGCTGTGTTGCCTCATGAAGCTTTAAGAAAAGCCCTTCTTTTCCTCGTCTCTAAACGCCGGGACTGTTAACTTGGGTTTCAGAAAGAAGCTGATTTGGCATGACTCAGAAGCTGTATGTGTTTCTCTTCCTTTTTAAACATATATAATTTTAGTTAAAAAGTAAATAGGACACAGTGAACACAGTTTTAAAATAAAGTGATATTCTCTGGGTTCTTTTGAAAAACATGCATTGGAAACATCGCCTCAGTGTTAACGAAAGAAAGTTGGAGATGTTGGTGTATTGCTGTTTAGGACTTCCCTGGTGGCTCAGATGATAAAGAATCCACCTGCATTGCGAGGACCCCAGTTTGATTCCTGGGTTGGGAAGATCCCCTGGAGAAGGAATAGGCTGCTCACTCCAGTATTCTTGGGATTCCCTGGTGGTGCAGACGGTAAAGAATCTGCCAGCAATGCGGGAGACTTAGGTTCGATCCCTGGGTTGGGAAGATCCCCTGGAAAAGGGCATGGCAACCCACTTCAATATTCTTGCCTGGAGAATCCCCATGGACAGAGGAGCCTGGTAGCTACAGTCCATGGGGTTGCAAAGAGTTGGACATGACTAAGCACAGCACACTGCTGTTTTATTTTCCTTAAACTACTTAAGAATGGTCTCAAAAGTTGTAAGCCCAATTTTCTACGCAGCTAAATTAACATTGCCTGTGGGAGTGCTGATCTTGTGAGACAAGTTCATGTTTCTCAAACTTCAGCGTGTTTGGGAAGCATCAGAGGCTCTTAATGAAAGGGCAGATTGTGATTCAAGCGGTCTGGGGTGCAGCCTGGGATTCTGCATTTCTGGCAAGCTCCCTGGTGACGCTAATGTTGCAAGGCTCTGAGTAACTTCCACTGTTTTGTCGAGTGCCTTGTTCACTTTATGAGAAGACATCAAGGAAGGATGAATAATGAATACTCTTCTAGAACTGAGCTTCACAGATCATCTCCTTTATATCTCTGGTTTTTGTTTTGCTTTTGAATGGTTAAGCAAGAATTACAAGGCTTCCTGAAGTAAAAAAGTGATAGAGGCTGATAGGGTTTTGATTACACTATAATTTAACAGATCACTTTAAGATTTCAGAGGGCATGATGCTGGAGAGGATCTGAGGGAAGAAGGAGAGAGAAGGAGGCCAGCCCAGCCTGTTTGTGTCTATTTTTGACGTGGCTCTGGTGTGTATCTAGTGTGTCTCTGCCAAAGGAAATTACAGGAACTTGGGAGAGGTTATTTATTGAAGTATTTTAAAATTAAAGTCTACCTTTTACACCCTTTTTAAAAATAGATGTTTTCAAATAGAAGGACAAAGGACATTTTGGTTGCTGTCCTAGGAATACAACCCAGAACCCAAAGTAATACTTATTGGAAAGAAATGTCCAAAGGCAGCCATTCTGAATAACGGAATAATCAGCAGAGCAAAGAAAGTCTTCCCTCGGCCATGGGGGATAGCCCACACAAATAACCACTTATAAAGTGGTGGAGGCAGGCAGTGTCCTGGAGGAGGTTCTGAACAAAAAAATCAACATGTTTCTGCAAAAAATGGGACAGGATCAAAAGGAATACCCAGGAACTTGGTTCAAAGCTATGGAAGGAACCAAATGGGTGACACAGAAAGAGAAAATTCTTGCAAGTGCTAACTTTCCTGAATTGCAATTTTTTCTTAAAAAAAAAAAAAAAATAACTCCTTAATAAAAACACGATCAGCCACCGTTAGGGCCAGCAGTGGGCACGCTAGAGGGTGCCTTAGACATCCTCAGCCTCAGGCTCCCCCTTTGCCCCTTCTCCCATTCCATTGCCCCATCTTCGTCCACCCTGCAGGCTCTGCCCTTGCCTCTCCTCAGTTTCCTCACTTCCGTGCATGTCACTACAGGCCAAGTCACTACAGGCGTGTCCAACTCTGTGCAACCCCATGGACTGTAGCCCGCCAGGCTCCTCTGCCCATGGTGATTCTCCAGGCAAGAATACTGGAGTGGATTGCCATGCCCTCCTCCAGGAGATCTTCCTGAAACAGAGATCGAACCCCCTCTCTTAAGTCCCCTGCCTCTAGTGCCACCTGGGAAGCCTTTCCTCACTTTTCAGTTCAGTTCAGTTCAGTCGCTCAGTCGTGTCCGACTCTTTGCGACTCCATGAATTGCAGCACACCAGGCCTCCCTGTCCATCACCAACTCCCGGAGTTCACCCAAACTCATGTCCATCAAGTCGGTGATGCCATCCAGCCATCTCATCCTCTGTCGTCCCCTTCTCCTCCTGCCCCCAATCCCTCCCAGCATCAGGGTCTTTTCCAATGAGTCAACTCTTCACATGAGGTAGCCAAAGTATTGGAATTTCAGCCTCAGCATCAGTCCTTCAAATGAACACCCAGGACTGGTCTCCTTTAGGATGGACTGGTTGGATCTCCTTGCAGTCCAAGGGACTCTCAAGAGTCTTCTCCAACACCATAGTTCAAAAGCATCAGTTCTTCGGCGCTCAGCTTTCTTCACAGTCCAACTTGCACATCCATACATGACCACTGGAAAAACCATAGCTTTAACTAGACGAACCTTTGTTGGCAAAGTAATATTTCTGCTTTTTAATATTTTTACTAAAGAGAAAATTACATAGAAGAGCCCTCAATGAGCAACATACCTTCACAGTACATTTGCCCCAAAACACTCCAAATTTTTCAATCCATTCATGAGTAACAGATTTTTTTTAATTTTTTAAAATAATTGTATTTCTTTATTTGGGGCTGTGCTGGGTCTTCACTGCTGTGCAGGCTTTTCTCTAGTTGCAGTAGGGGGGGGACCTACTCTTACTGTGAAGCATGGGCTCTCGGGCACATCGGCTCAGTGGCTGTGGCACACAGGCTTCATCCCTCTATGGCACATGGGATCTTTCCAGATCAGGGATTGAACCTGTGCCTCCTGCATTGGCAGGCAGATTCTTTACCACTGAGCCACTAGGGAAGCCCTTAACAGATATCTTTTAAGAGCCACTTTTTCAAAATGGATGCAGAAGATATATGGCAGAATACTAATACCCAATATTAAATCTGAAAGTGAGAGCATGGATATTTTGTGTCCATTCCTGAATTTTTAAAATATTTTATAATAAGAAATGGAGTTATGCTTCAATTTAAAAAAAAAAGAAAGAAAGAAAGAAAGTGTGTGGCTCTACTATCAACCAGACTGATGACAAGGTTGTTCCTACAGGGGAGGTGGTACCATCTGACCTGGATCATCCCCCCGGTGTTCCTTGGTCCTCATTGGGATGCTCTGTTTGCCCGGCCATGGTTCCACACCCCCTCTGTCCCTTAGCATCTCCCAGAGAGAGATTTTAAAATACTTCCACGTCTGTTCTTCACCCCAAACTAATTAAGTCAGAATCTCAGCAGGGACCTACGGCACTGATATGTTTTCAAAGCTCCCCACATGCTTTTACTAGGCAGCCAGGGCTGAGAACCATTAGTTTACAGAAAATAACCATCAGGGTGCTTTAAAAATGTACCTGCAAACTGTTATCATTTAAACTCCCAACCTGAAAATCTTCTGTCTTTTCCTTATTGCCTAGAACCATTTGAAAGTCATGCGATGGATATTCCCACCCGCTCCATGCACTTGCAATCCCCATCCCACACACCACCACCCTCAACCCACACAGACCATCACCACTATCACCCCAGCCCTACCTGCACCACCACCACCATCTCCATCAACACCACCGCCATCTCCATCACCACAACCACACCCACCTCTCCCACCACCACCATCACCACAACCACACCACCACCATCTCCATCACCACCTTCATGATCACCACCACCATCATCTCCATCACCACCCTCTCCATCACCACCAGCACCCTCACCACCGCCATCACCACCCCTACCTCCACCAGCATCACTATCTCCATCAACACCACCACCATCTCCATCACCACAACCACACCCACCTCTACCACCACCACCATCATCTATCTCCATCACCACCAGCACCCTCACCACCGCCATCACCACCCCTACCTCCACCAGCATCACTATCTCCATCAACACCACCACCATCTCCATCACCACAACCACACCCACCTCTACCACCACCACCATCACCACAACCACACCACCACCCTCTCCATCACCACCTTCATGATCACCACCACCATCATCTCCATCACCACCACCCCCATCACCACCATTGCCACCACCATCACCACCCCTACCTCCACCAGCATCACTATCTCCATCAACACCACCACCACCTCCATCACCACAGCCACACCACCACCATCTCCATCACCAACACCACCACCATCTCCATCACCATTATCTCCATCAACACCACCATCACCACCATCACCCCTATCGCCATCACCCCGACCTGCACCACCACCACCATCTCCATCACCACCACCACCCACACCACCACCATCACATGACCCCTACCTCTACCACCACCACCATCTCCATCACCACCACCACTGACAACAATAAAAAGGGCAAAACACAGAGCTGAGGCACTTAAATCACCAGCTCTTGGATTTGGAAATTTAAAATGTGTAAAGAAGGGGCCAGAGAAGGACCTAAAACAGTTGCAACCTGGGCTCCCGATGGTATTTCAAGCATTAATTTGGTGTAAGAAACTATAAAAACAGTCTCTTATCCAGATAGTATGCAAGTAATCAATCTATCCATCTCCCTTTTTACACAATTAAAATATCCATTAGCATTTTTATTTGGTAGCGTTTAGAGACGCATTTGTAAGCAGTGCTTAATAATCCCTGGTTTTCCAACTGGTGTGAACCTTTGATAGGTGAGAGGCCAAATGTTGATCAGTCTATAAAAGGTATTTTTGCTACAACTGAAATGACATACTGTGCAGGGTATGACCGAGAGGGAGACAGAGAGAGACTGTGTGTAGACGTAAGTTCCCCAGCCTACTAAATTGCTTTAGCAAAAGTGATGCTCATCTTTTAATCTCTACAGCATCCTGCTGAGAGGTCCAGCCCATGAAGCTATCCTATAAATACAAAAAGGAGGAAAACTCCATGCCATGTGCCTTCCGTTTCTCTCCTTCTGTCTACAACTTACCTTCCTGGGATAATTGAACATTATTCACTTTGAGTCACGAGATCAGGGTATACCTTCAGAATTCCTTGTGTTTTCCTTCAGGGAGAAATTTCTTGAATTTATCACCAGACTTTTAGCACATTATTTTACAGGAAACATTTTTATAAAGTTGCCCCCACACGTCATCTTGCTCTCTTCGATTCTGCAAAGCCCTGGGGAGGAGAAGGCAGTAGGTTCCAGCTTCACTGGGTTTGTTTTTGTTCACTGCCTCTCTTGCTGCTTGCTTGGGTGTGGGGGAGGTGGTAGAATTACAGTCGGCCTTCTCCTCTGTTAGACCCACGTGGTGTGCATCCATCTCTGTGGGGCATGAAGGGGAAGGCTTTTGATACACAGAGTTGCCACCTGTTATTTCTTTGTATGTGAATTACATGTGCCTGGTTCTTTCCAGCTCCCAGAAATCAGAGGTCTCAGGATGAGTTTCACCCATGGGAATAGTGAACCCCATCGTGGGTGGGTGTGCTGTGCAGACCTGCATGCCTCACCAGGTCAGGGTACCAGAGCTGCCCCAGAGCAGAAAAACCGGATGCTATCAGTTCCCAAGTCTCAGAAAGAAACAGGCCTTTGCTGAACAGTTTATGAACGGATTTGTAGGTTTTGATTCTTTGCCTTAGAAATGTGAATAGATTGTAAAATGCCTTTGAGAAAGAGGTAGGTTCTGCAATCTGACTTCTCTAAACCCAGCATCCAAGCAGGATACAAACAAAATAAATGAGTTTCTGCAACTTAGTTCTCTAATGTGACCTGAATCGTGTCCCTCCAAAAAGATATACCAAAGTCCTCACCCTGGTTGGTACCTGTGAATGTGGTATGTTTGGAAATAGCTTTTGCAGACATAGTCAAGCCTAAAAGAGGTCACGAGGATGGGCCCTAATCTGATACGACAGGTGTCGTTATGAGAAGAGGGAGGCTGGTGTGATGGCAGGGAGGAAAGAGGCCCCATGAAGATGGAGACTGAGCCTGAAGTGATGTGTCCACAACCCAAGAGATGTCCAGAATGGCTGGCAACACCAGGAGGCAAGAGAGAGAGAGGCCCAGAGCTTGAGCTTTCAGCTGGTTCTGCCAGGGCCTCAGTTTGGGGCGTCAGGCCTCTACAGCTGTTAGGGAATACATTTCCATGTTTTCAGCCATCCCAGTTTGTGTTACTTTGTTACAGCAGCTTCCTAGGAAGCTGATAGGTATCCAAGAACCTTCCTCCAAAGAGTCAGCCAGTCTGCTCTGGCCCGTCTTCTGCATTAGTCCGCCTTCTCCAGGGACCCCAAGGTATTCCAGCAAGCAGGTCACACATTGAGCATTGCAGATAGGAATCTCACAGTCACAAAGCTTAAAGTGTTCAGAGGAGAAACTTCCCTTCCCTGGACCTGAACCCCACATGAGCCCCCGTGAATGGGATGTAGCAGGAAAACTCTTGTCAAAGGACTTTAACTCAATCCCTTACGATTTTCATCCATGCCGGGGGCATCTGCCCACAAGGCTTCTCCCTACTCCCTTGCAGATCCGTGTGGGTTTGGGAGAAGGGTCTGACACAGTGATGCCTTTTCCTCACTGTGTCTGCTGCCTGGTCCCCATTAGGACCTGACTCCTCATCCTGACTTCACGGTCTCTGCTGCCCCTCTAGACCCTCCAGTTCTCAAAATGGGTCTAGTTCTGGGTACCGGGATCTCTAGAGGTTTGCAATTCCCTGGGCCACACATGAGCAAACTGGATGCAAATCTCCTCTGCACCACAATCCCAGACTCATCCTCCAGCTCCCCAGGTGTCCAGCTTCAAGGAGGTGGCTTGGGGCAGCCCGACTCTTTCCTCTTGCCTGGCCAAGTCCACCCCACCTTCTTCCTTCCCCCAGAGTAAAGGTTCTTTCCTCCTATTTACTAAGAGAATGGCTACCCTCTGATGGCATCTTCTTTCCACAGCAGGAGTGCTCCCTCAGTGCCCCAAGCTCTGTGTCTGGTACCTGAAGCAAAACTTGGGAGAACTTTAAAATAAAAAAAAAAAGTTTGGCTCTTGAATTCCAAAGCACTGGCTCCCAACTCTTTTCTGGAGGTCAAAGCCAAGAATGCCACTGTGTGTCTTGCAGTGTGTGTGTGTGTGTGTGTGTGATCCTTCCCTGGGCCGAGGAGCCTCCTTTACCTGTGGGCTGAAGGGTGGGACAACTAAGGGCAAAAAGGAAAGATAAGGATGCTGGAGGAGGTGAGCATCAGGACTGGAAGGGAATGTGGTGTTTGAAGGGGGATCACAAAAGTTTTTCAGCATCACCACAGTGCATCCTTAGAGAAGCTACCTGCCAACAACTCCACTGTCCCCTAAAAACCTCTCCACTGTCCCTTGCAAATAGTTCCACTGTCTGCTTCATCAGCCCAGCTGAGTCAGAAGAGCCAGGCCTGTCTTCATGGCCTACTTCAGTTTCTGTGGACCCCACCAGCCCTTCTCCAGACTTTCTGCTCAGTACATCCAGCCACGGCAGCAACATGACACTTGGTTGGCTGGCTCAGTCCCACACAGCTGAACACCAATTGCCCAGCTGGGGTCACCAATTGTGGCCAAACAGGTGGAAGATTCTATCTTTCCTCTGACCTGCCTCCATTTGCTTTATCCCAGTTCACCTGACTTTCCTTCCATATATCCAGGGGGAAAGAAATGAGAAGCTGTATCCAAATCATGAAGGCATTAAGGAGGTGAAGAGCTTGTTGTTCAGTCGCTCAGTCGTGTCCGACTCTTTGCAACCCCATGGATTGCAGCATGCTAGGCTTCCCTGTCCATCACCAACCCCCAGAGCTTGCTCAAACTCATGTCCATTGAGTCAGTGATGCCATCCAACCATCTCATCCTCTGTTGTCCCCTTCTCATTCTGCCTTCAATCTTTCCCAACATGAGGGTCTCTTCAAATGAGTCAGCTCTTTGCGTCAAGTGGCCAAAGTATCGGAGCTTCAATTTCAGCATCAGTCCTTCCAATGAATATTCAGGGTTGATTTCCTTTAGGATGGACTGGTTGGATCTCCTTGCAGTCCAAGAGTCTTCTCCAATGCCACAGTTGAAAAGCATCAATTCTTCCACACTCAGGCTTCTTTATGGTCTAACTGTCACATCCAGACATGACTACTGCAAAACCCACAGCTTTGACTAGATGGACCTTTGTCAGCAAATTGATGTCTCTGCTTTTTAATACGCTGTCTAGCTTGTCATAGCTTTTCCTCCGAGGAGCAAGCATGTTTTAATTTCATGGCTACAGTTACTAAAGAGCTTGAAGTGAAGCAACTGTTAAGCTCAAGACTTTGCACTTACTGTTACCTCTGTTGCCTCACCTTTCCCCCATGAAATGTGCGTCTTATTTCTTCTCAAGTGTCATCGCATCAGAGAGGCAATCCCACCCTAAAATAGCCATCACCCCGTTACTTAAATATTCTTACACCTTTTCATTTATATCACGTAATACTTCCTGAAACTTATATTACATCACATCTATAATATGCAGCTATTATTTCCTGTTTTGATCTCCCACCAAAACATAAATTCCATGAGGACTTTGTCTTGTTCACTGCTATGTTCCAAGGACCTGGGACAGTAACTGGCATATAGCAGGCACCTAAGAAGGACTTGATGCATTAATGGTGATAGCAGCCACTGAAAATTATAACCAAGTTTGAGTGGGGCTTGATTTTGCAATAAGCCAACCATGCATGTGTGCATACTCTGTCTGTGTCTGACTCTTTGCAACTCCATGGACTATAGCCTGCCAGGTTCCTCGGTCCATGGGATTTTCCAGGGACGAATCCTGAAGTGGGTTGCCGTTTCCTCCTCTAGGGGATCTTCCCAACCCAGGGATTGAACCTGCTTTTCCTGCAACTCCTGTATTGGCAAGTGGATTCTTTACCACTACAACACATGGGAAGCCGTAAGCCAGCCTATGATTATGGCTCAGGGAGAGGGTATCTTAGTAAAACACAGGATCTGTGCTGACCTGGGGCTAAGGCATGATTATAAGACAGGATAATCCTACCAAAGCCCTACAACCTTGTCCTAAGAATCTTTCACTTTGAAGATTCCCCAAGAGTCTTCAGACTGAACTTCCCCAAGGGTCCAGGCCATGGGGGACAGAAACTTCTGGGTCAAAAGGGGACCACTCTGAGCCCCCAAGGCAGCTCAGGAATGTGAGAGGAGTCATTCAGGAGGGTGGGGATGGAGGAGGACATTCTGTGGGTGAGAGGAGGATGGTCATGCTATTACCTATCCAGCTGGACAGAGGGAGAGTAGAATTTAAGAAAGAACAGAAACACAAGTTTGGATCAGGCAGAAGGGGAAATGAATGAAGTTTACCTGGTTAAATCAACATATCACGAAGCTTTCCGTGTGGCAGCACCGTGCTGGGATTGGAGATGTGCGTGCATGCTCAGTCGTGTCTGACTCTCTTGTGACCCCATGGACTGTAGCCCGCCAGGATCCTCTGTCTGTGGGATTCTCCAGACAAGAATACTGGAGTGGGCTGCCATTTCCTCCTCCAGGGCATCTTCCCCACCCAGGGATCAAACCCACATCTCCTGCACTGGCAGGTGGGTTCTTTACCACTTAAGCCACTGGGAAAGTCCCAGGAACTGGGGATAAGACCCCTAAAATTCACAATTCCAACCCTCAAGGAGCAGAAGCCAGAGTTCTATGCTCTCTCTCATAAGCCATGGTCTCTATGGCTGTGAGACCAGCGTGAAAGTTGACCTCTAAGCCGATTGAGCTGCAGCAAAGTGGAAAGAGTGGATTGGCCAGCAGCTCTCCCTCTGCTGGGAGCGAGTCTGCATCCCAGCTTCCTCCAGTGGGCACATCCTCAGACTTAATCATAGGTTATATTTAAAAGTAGCCTGTATGTGTGACACCTTATTAAAAGTGCCTTTCGCTGACTATTTTTAGAGGATATTAATCATGTCGTCTTTTGATCTGAAATTAGGACAGCTTAGCTCTAATTACAAGAGATTCTTTAAGGAGTTTGAAAAGACCAGATGATCCACCCCTAAACCCACATTACTGCTGACCATGCCCTTGCTCTCAGGGAAAAGCCACTGGTCAGAAACAGGGCTTCCCAGGTGATACTGCAACAAGAACCTGCCTGCCAATACAAGAGAGGTAAGAAATAAGAGTTTGATCCCAGGCTGGGAAGATACCCTGGAGAAGGGCATGGCAACCCACTCCAGTACTCTTGCCTGGAGAATCCCTTGGACTAAAGAGCTTGGCAGCCTATATGGTTCATAGGGTCTCAAAGAGGCAACATGACTGAGCAACTTAGCATACATGCATGCAGAGACATGGTGCTTCCCTTGTAGCTCAGTCGGTAAAGAATCTGCCTGCAATGCAGGAGACCCGGGTTCCATTCCTGGGTTGGGAAGATCCCTTGGAGAAGGAAATGGCAACCCACTCCAGTATTCCTGCCTGGAAAATCCCATGGACAGAGGAGACTGGCAGGCTACAGTCCACGGGGTCACAAAGAGTCAGACACGACTGAGCGACTACACCACCACCACCGTGCAGACAGAGTGGGGCCACTGTGGATGCGGTTGGGCTGTCACCACACAGGACTGGGGAGCCACAGGCTGTCACAGTAAGAGTGTGGGCAACCACACACATCCTAGTTCACTATTGAAAACACAACCCAGTCTCTGATCTAGACTTAAGTTATCTTGAAGCTCTTGACGAAAGATAAAGGATCTTTTTTTATATATAACTTTGTCCTTCCACGTCTTGGAGGGTTGTGGCCACTGCATTAGGAATTTTGACAGCAGGTTGCAAAAAGAGTTCTTGGAATGTACATAGGATCCCCTTTCCTTCCACCCCACTCTGTTCTGGGAGAATGTCTCCAATCATATCAAACTTTGCTTTCTCATGTCATTTCATCTGCCAGAGATGACAGCTCAGCCCTGGCAGGGGCAGAGCATTAATAAATCATGAAGAAAAACTATTTTAAGGAAGTGTGTTTTGGGGGGAAGAAAGCATGCAGTCCTCCTATTGCAGTTAACAAACTACCACAAGCCATGAGGCTTTCACGTCACTCCTTTATCATCACATGGTTTCTGGGGGTTTTCGGAAGCCAGGTTCAGGTTAAGGAAGTCCTTTACTCAGGGTTCCTCGAAGCTGCAGTCAAGGTATCTGCAAGTGTTGCGCTCCTTTCCAGGTCCTCTTGCAGACTCACATAACTGTTGACAATTCTGTTCCTTGAGGTGTTAGGACTGAGGTTCCCATGCTTTTGTTGGCTGCAGGTCCAGGACAGGCTCAGCTCCTAAAGTTCTTGCCATGTAGCTCCCTCTGTGCACCCTCTCACCCTCAAATCCTTCTCTTGCTTCAAATCTCTCCTGCAAGGAAGAGTTCAATTTCTTTTAAGTGCTCATCTGATTAGATCAGACCCGCCTAGGATCATCTCTGCCCACGCTCCGCCCCCTTTAAAGTCAACTGGTTTCTGATCTTTATTTTTTTTTTTTTTTTGGCTGCACTCTGTCTTCATTGCTGTGGCGGCGGGGGCGGCTTTCTCTAGCTACGGCAAGCGGGAGCTGCTCTTCACAGCCGTGTGCGAGCTTGGAGCACAGGCTCTAGGCACATGAGCTTCAGTAGTTGCGGCTCATGGGCTTAGCTGCTCAACAGCATGTGGAATCTCCCATGACCAGGGGTTGAATCTGTGCCCTCTGCATTGGTATCTACATCTTACATCAGTGTGTTTTATGAGCACTGCAAAGCAGTGGAATGAAGGCCCATATGCATTTTGATTTTCTTCAGAACTTTTGACATGAGATGCATTTAAATGAAGCACTGAATTTATTGGAAGAAAATATTCTACTTGCTAATTACAAACCTCTGTATATATGAACACAATGCAGGGAAAAAGGGGAAGAGACAGAAGCATTTTATAACACTTTGATTCTAGCAATTTGCATTCTGTATGTAAGAGAGAACTGGTTTTTATTATTTTCTTCTATTATTATCAGTTTTGACTGTTCTCAGACACTGATAACAAAGGGGTAAATTTGATGGATTTCACTACAGTGTGGATTCTTTACCATCTGAGCCACTATAGAGCAGTGTGTGTATGTTAATCCCAACCTACTAGTTCATCCCTCCCTCCTTCCCCTTTGGTATCCAGAAGTTTGTTTTCTATGTCTGTGGGTCTATTTCTGTTTCGTGTGTAAGTTAATTTAGAAAATGATGGCTGTTATACCTCAAACACATTCCCAAGCATCAGCCCTTGATGTTAAGACACCTGCATGTGAAAATCACCAGACAGGGGCTGATATTCACAGGAAGACATTTAACATGAACTTAGGTTCTTTGCAATAACTGGTTTCCTTGTGCAGCGTTTTGAGTCAGAGGCATTTCACTTGGCTTTATGCTTGGATGATGGTAATTGTGAACACTCAAGTTGTTTTGAATTAAGTGTCATATCCAGTCAACTCAAAAAGTAGTTCTTTAGCCATGACTGTGAATGGGTAACAACACCATGGAATTCTGCCAACCACATGAGACAGGCACCTTTGTGTGCCATCTAGGGTTTCATGGGGTATCAACCCACTGTGCCGGTTTCAAAACTGCCCCTCCTCTCCCCACCAGCTGCACCCTAGAAGTAGGACCCCGTGAGCCCTGCTCTGTGCAGAAGGTGCCTTTTCCTGGGAACCACATCTCAACTCAGAATTAACTCCAGTCCATCCTTCTGCCAAGCTGCCCAGGTGCGGTCGAGTCGGGGACAGGAAAGTCAGAATTAGATGGGGAGGCTGGGTGGATGGGACCCAACACACAGCATCATCTACTGTGTGCAGGGACCCTGGGGTGAACTGGAAGAAGGTTTCTCTGAGGACGAGAAACTCTAGGGCCACATGGAAGAGTAACAAAGAGAAGAGGGGGCAGGAAAATGCAGCCACAGAAGCTGAGAGGCAGGAGGGTGCGTGGCATACTTCAGGTTATTTATAGTTAATGGCCTTCACTATTTTTTTCTAGAATAAATAGAACCCTAGAAGTAACACATATTGTCATTTATCAAATTCAAGGGTCTATGAGGAGGCTAGCTTGTTTGAGCAGGGATGCGGGAACCCATGGTTCTCAGCCCAGAAACTGGGCCCAGTCCCAGCCAATTGAACCCAGGCATTGAGGGTGAGATCCAGACGCCTTTTTTCAGCATGATGTTCTGAGATGAAAATAAAGATGTAGATTGGGGGAGCATATGTTGTTCTTCTTATTGTTCAGTCACTCAGTTGTGTCTGACTCTGCAGTCCCATGGACTGCAGCACGCCAGGCTTCCCTGTCCTTCACCATCTCCTGGAGTTTGCTCAAACTCATGTCCATTGACTCAGTGATGTCATCCAACTATCTCCTCCTCTGTCATCCCCTTTTCCTCCTGCCTTCAGTCTTTCCCAGTATCAGGGTCTTTTCCAACAAGTCAGCTCTTCGCATCAGGTGGCCAAAGTTTTGGAATTTCAGCTTCAGCATCAGTCCTTCCAATGAATATACAGGACTGATTTTCTTTATGATGGACTTGTTTGATCTCCTTGCAGTCCAAGGGACTCTCAAGAGTCTGCTTCAGAACTGTAATTTGAAAGCATTAATTCTTTGGCGCTCAGCATTCTTGATTGTCCATCTCTATGGATATCTGAGTCACTGTGAAATTTGGGTTTTGATTTTGACTTTGGGCAGTTGTGAAGTTTCTCTGAGTAGAAGATAACTTGTGACAACAGTGGGCAAACCTTTGGAAGGTGAATCTGGCAACAGAACAGACCCTGGAGGAGAGGAAAAAGAGGAGAGAGAAAGGCAGAGAGTTGAGGGTCCCTGGAGAAGGTGGGCAGGTGGGGAGACCAGGGAGAGGGGGACAGGTTGGAGAGCGATGCTCACCCTTAGTTAACTCTCAGTCTGTCCAGCAAGCCTGTGAATTTAGGGGCAGTACCATGAGTGCCTGGCCTCTAGAGGGGGCATTCCCATCCCACACTTCCAGAGGCTTTCTTAGAGGACATGCATATACATTCATCGAGCCCGGATGACCTGCCTGCAGTGTCTGACTTTGACACCCTGAACCCCAGCTCAGCTGACACACCCTGGGAATCAAGAATCCTGTAAGTGGTTCCTTGAGCAGAAAGTTTTCTCTATTGGCAAAGTAGCAACATGAACGCGTTACTTTAAACATTTTAAATAGCCCGCCAACACCGCGGGAAATCTTTCCACCATAGACAACCCACGAATCATGAAGACTAAGACGGCTGAACCAAGGAGCAGGGGCCATTCTAAGAATCATGGTTCGACCTCCAGCAGGTGGGCAACTCCCCCAGGCCAGTCTCCTGAGGTCACAGGCTTGGACCACCGGCAGGGGCTGCAACGTGGAAGGGACTGAATGAACTGACTGTTTATCTACAAGAGAACTCAAAACAGCCTGCCCTCAAGCAGCACTGAGACTAAATCATACCATTTCAAATCCAAAAGGAATCTGAACTGTTTCAAGCAAAGTTACCCAAGCGGCCAGAGAAGTGACCTGCCTTGGACAAAGCCACCCAATTAGGAAGCAGCAAAGCTAGGGCCCCATGTTTCCTCCAGGAACAGAAGCAGAGGGGGCCCTGAATCAGGGCCATGTTCCCACCAGCCCGTACTGACCACTTGGTCGAGCAGGACCATCCCTTGACAAACTCCCCAGGGCAGTGAAATGTCTGCCTTGAGAGCAACCAATTTGCTGGATGAGGGACACTGGCCCTGCTGGAGCTGAATGGGGTCATCTGCAGGGTCCTCCAGCCAGGCCACATCTCCATCTCTTTTTATGAGGCCTGAGCTTAGAATGCCTTTTTACAGTTTTAAAAGGTTAATGGTGAAAAAAAAGATTTTCAACAGAAACTACGTGTGCCTTGCAAAGAATAAAATACTGAACAGCTGGCCCTTTCCAGAAAAAGCTTGCCACTCCCTAGATTCCAGGGCAAGCCTGCTTCCAAGAATTGCTGAAGACCCAGGGAGGTGGAGAGGCTCCTAGAAGCTGACCCAGCTACTTGGAGACAGAGCTTTAACCAGCACCCAAGTTACCCAAGCTCCCATGGGTGTAAAAACATGTGAGCACGCACACTCACACCCACGTGTGCATATAGACATCTACATGTATACAGTCACACATGAGTGAACATGTATACAAAAGCTTGCACACACACACACAAATGACATGCAGTCGTGTGCATACCACATACTCATGCATACATGTAAATGCACACACAACCTACTCATGTATACATATAAGCCCCATGGACCCTCAGGACTTTGCATCAGGGCCTAGGATTCAGGAATAATGACACTTTTTCTTTCGTTCTTTCTTTTTTTACTTTTTTCTCATCTTCATTTTTAAAATTTTAATTTTAGATTGGAACATAGGTGATTAACAGCATTGTGTTAGCTTCAGGTGTACAGCGAAGTGATTCTGTTACACATACATATGTTTCTCCTCTTTTTCAGATTACTTCCCCGTTTAGGTTGTTACAGAGGATTGATGAGAGTAGGTCCTTGTTTGTTATCAAACATAGCAGTGTGACACGACTTTTTATTTGTGACCTGCAAAGCATTCTGTCCTTGAGGGCAGTTTGCAAACTCTGAAACACAGAATGGTGTCTTATTCCCAGTGCATCTCAAGTGTGAGGCTCAGTTCCTGATACAGATGTCCTCGATTGACTCAAGTTTCGTGAAGAGTTGTGTTTTAATTCTTCCTCATCAGTGTCAAGAGAGTGAGCGTCTCCTGTTTAAAACACTTTCTCCTCGAGACACCTCTGTCCATGGGTCCTTCTCCATACATTCTCTGAATTCTTTTTTTTTAGTAATGACTCTATTTATTAATAAGACTTCCTCAGTGACTCAACCAGTGAAGAATCCACCTGCAGTGCAGGAGACACAGGAGATGCGGGTTCGATCCCTGAGTGGAGAAGATCCTCTGGAGGAGGAAAATGGCAACCTGCTCCAGTATTCTTGCCTGGAGAATCTCATGGACAGAAGAGCCTGGTGGGCTAAATTCAGAGGGTTGCAAAGGGTCAGACATGACTGAACGACTAAATACTCATGCACACACTGTTAATATCCGCACTGCAAATGTTCACAATATCAATGCATTCTTGTAAGCGTACAAGACAGAGGCATCATTTTTAAAGATCTTTAAAAAATATTTTGAGCCTTGTTCCCCCTTCACACTCATTTTGTAGTTGGTTTGATGAGGTCCTTGATGTCTATTTCAATACAAAGGAAAATATAGAAAGAAGAAGTTTGCCTTCTGAAAACTTAGAGTGAGTTCTTACTTTGTTTTCCCTGGAGCATGTGGTCCACGTGCTCTCAACTCTTCCCAACAAAAGTTTTCAGCTTGGGAAATACTCCATGAGTGGAAAGGCCCGAGCGAAAACACTTTTCACTGAACACAGAATTTTCTAAATTTATTTACCAAAACCTTGAGTGTACATTTTGATGCATTTAACAGCAATATCATCCATACATTGGTTATGCCATCAAATTATAGAACATTGTGATCCTTCAAAAAAAGAAAACACGTTGCCAACAACCTATTAACCTTGGAGAACCAATGCAAGATGAAATTTAAAACCCTTGTGTGACTCTACACTTCCTTCTTCTTCCTTCACTACTGCAAACCCCAAGCTGACAGAGTCACATTCCATGAGGTTCCCAACCAAGCCTACTTTTAGGGAGAGAATTAAAATCCAGAGACACATCCTCTCCACCTTTCCCACTTCCATCTAGTGAGAAGATAATGACCTTGGCTGGTAGCCCTGGAGTGGTTCAAGCCCTCCCTGTGCAGAAGTCTGAGTTTCCCCCAAACCGAAACTCTCATTGCCTCTCTCCGGCAGCATGAGATGGTATACAAGATGCTTGACAAAATCTAGCTTGATCCCTTCTTCAGGTACAGTGGCTATATTTTGTCCCTTTGAAATGAGACATGAGCTGTAAATTTCAGGACCCCCCACCAAGAGCTTATACATCAGTCACAACATTATTCTGCTACTGCTTGGCATTCTACAAAACCCAGGCCACCTTCAAATTCAAGAGTGGAAGAGTTCTGCTTCTTTTTAAACGTGGTTTTATCCAACGTGGAACTACTACCCATCTCTCTTCGAAACCCAACCTGTGCACAGGTGTACACTCACACACACACACACACACACACACACATCCGTCTTTGCAAGGCAGACACTGATTTTTTTCCCCCATCAGCTGGCCATCTGCTTCAAGCTCTTTGATGTCAATCCGTCTGTAAAGCTAAACTACAAGCAACAGAGTCCAGACTTTAGGAGAGGAGAGGAAGGTGTTATTTTGAATAACAGGTCTTTCTTTGCACCTGGAAATAACCTCTGGGAAACCTGAGGCAAAATGAATGTAAAGCCGTCCTGTCCTTAGCTGACCCAGCAGTGGAGTCGGAGCAGCCAGCGTTTGTCACAGCTGCCGTCACCACTGCAACTAAGCTGCCTTTTTCCAGTGTAAGGAACCCTCATAATCAAGAGCTCAGTATGACACGGAGGATCCCTAGGAAGCCACTGAGAAGGGAAGTGCTGTCCCAGTCTAACAACGCAGCCCAACTTTGTTCCCCGGAACATGCTGCCCTGCCCTCAGAGGAAATCGCAGCCAGCACCCTGGCTTGTACACATTTCCTGTGGAACCAGTCACACAGCTGCTATGACCCTAACTGAACTGTGAGCAGTTTGAGGGGAGTCGCTCTGTCTCATTCTCACCCACTTCCCATCTCGGTGTTCAGCTAACCATCTGTACCTAGCCCACAGCAGGATGCAATGGACACTTCTTGAACTGACATACTGTAAAGAGCTTCCCTTGTAACTCAGTCAGTAAAGAATCTGCCTGCAGTGCAGGAGACCCAGGTTTGATCCCTGGGTTGGGAAGATCTGGAGAAGGAAATGGTGACCCACTCCAGTATCCTTGCCTGGAAAATCTCATGGACAGAGAAGCCTGGTGGGCTGCTGTCCATGAGGTCGCAAAGAGTCAGGCACTGAGCGACTGAGAGACTAACACTTACTTACTTACTGTAAAGAGCAGATTCCTTTTGCTTTCCCAATCATTCTTTCTGCAAACCCTACTGAAGAGCTGTAGGTGAGCATGAAGGATGATCACTAGACAGAGCTGGTCCTCAGGGAGCTCACAGTCTACCACTGGATTCAGGCGCAAGTGGTAGGTGACTCTCAAGACAAAACTGTATCAGGATGTCGTGGAGGGTGGCTGTTTTCCGAGCGGGTGTGTGAGAAAGAAGGCAGCTCTGCGGTGGGGTCAGTGCTGTTCCCCGCTATTGCCTTGACCTCCTCCCAACATGCCACTCCAGCCTTCCTCTCCTCCCCACCCCATTTCCCCCCATCCTATTCACCTTTACAATTTTTCCCCGCTTTGGGTTTCAGTGGTAGGCATACCTGGGCAAAAATACAAACAAACATGACTGGCACGAACATGCTCACTGGCCTCTGACGCTGGGTACAGCTCTTAACAATGGTCTGATGCTAACATCTTCCATCACCCTGACCAGTCCTGGCTCCTGGCTGTGGGGCTGAGCTGTGCTGGAGGAAGGAGTTGGCTGATCAGCAAGCCCACTGGAGTGACATCCAACCCATTCAGGAACTTCTAGAGAGTTTTTGTGTATATATCTGCTTTGCCACTCACCTAACCCACAATGCTGCTAAATAAACCATTCCCATCTCACAGAACTACGTGCTGGGAATTCCAAGCCACAGCTTAAGGAAATAAGTAGAAAATGAGCATATTCTAAGAGCTACTTATTAGCTCTGTTCCTCTTTAAAGAAGGTAATTCTTTTTTTAAAAAATCCCTCTGAAGGCAACAACAGTCACAATGCTATGTGACATTATAACTTCAGGCACAGGAATAATTCAATTATCCTTAAAGGTTACTTAGTTTACAACTAGCATTTTGCTGTGTTTTCTTTCTCAAGCCTCAGTTATTCAAAGCTGAATGCTTTTTGTTCTCACGATGCAGACTGACAGCAGGCTAGAAACCACAAAAAGAGCTCATTCCCTAAATGAAACCATTTATCCATTCCTCCTATTGAGGATGTTGTCAGACATGAGTCTTTTTTTTTTTTTTTTTCACTTAAGAAAATCTCGTGATTCCTTTTCTTTCTTTGATTTTCTCTTCTCCAACTTGTGTTCTATCTTGCAAAATGTCAAACAAATTAAGTGTATGAACTTCTGGTGCATTCCAGACAGAGGCAGATAGTACATGCCCACATTTGTTCTGAAACCTGGTATCCTATTAAGTTCAAACTAAAACAACAGCATCCAAATCCACAGTCCCAGGAAATAAAGACTCTGGACAGGGAGACTAAGGGGGACAAGAGCCTCAGAACACAGCTCTGGCTGATCGGCTAGGGATAGTTGGAGACACAGGGGCTCCAGCAATATTTCTCCTTCCGGAAGAAAGAGCAAACTCACCTGCGGGTTTCAGTCTCAGTGACCTTTTAGCCTAATTTCATGTCACTCACTCCACACTAGGTTTGTTGCATTCACAAAATAATCTGGCTCTTTCCCTTCATTTAGAAAACAACTTATTCACCTGGATTTTATACTTGCCTCAAATTTCTTTTTTGGGAGGAGGAAGCCTCTCTTGAATCAATGATTTCCCCAAATACACCCTGCAGGGATATGTGTTGATGTCATCAGATAAAAACCACAGAAATATTCTCACATGGTTGCTTTACCTAGCAACCACTGATAGAGTAGAAATTGCAAATAAAGCCAGTGTGTTTTCTTTAGGAAAGAAGGGCAGTCCTGCCTAGACTTTCTGAGTTGTCTTGAGAAACCTGGAAAGGAAAACTGAAAAGGGCTGACTGCAGGGGTTGGGGAAGGGGTGGGAGGGGAGGTGGCTCATGGTTTAATCATCATGATGGAATCAGTTGTTTTCAAACCAGGCTTTGGTCTGTTTGTCTTTCTCTTTAATCCTCTACTGTGGATTCAATGTTTCTGGCACAGCACACGCAAATAGTGTTTGAATGGCACCCAAGTGCAAACCAGTTTCTATCAAACCATCAACTCAAGGCTGGGCACTTTGGAAACAGAACTAGTAAGGATAAGAATGTTCCCTCGATCCTGGACCACACAAGAGAAACCAAACACTGAAGCTACTGGCACTTGCAGATGGGCAGGTTGAGCTTCAAGTACTTGCATTGGATGGTTTCTCTTCATTGAATCAACGTTGCCTTGAGTCTGATTATCTTTGGCCTCTTGCTTGGCCTTTCTAAAGTAGTTGACTGTGGATTCAGGGCTTCCCCGATGGCACAGTTGGTTAAGAATCTGCCTGCAATGCAGGAGACCTGGGTTCGATTCCTGGGTTGAGAAGATCCACTGGAGGAGGGATAGGCTACCCATTCTAGGATTCTTGGGCTTCCTTTGTGGCTCAGCTGGTAAAGAATCCACCTGCAATGTGGGAGACCTGGTTTCGATCCCTGGGTTGGGAAGATCCCCTGGAGAAGGGCAAGGCTACCCACTCCAGTATTCTGGACTGGAGAATTCCATGGACTATATAAAGTCCGTGAGGTCACAAAAAGTCAGACACAACTGAGTGACTTTCACTCACTTAGGTCCACTGTGTATTCAATTATCCAAACGCTGCCCTGAGCTTGGGCTTGGCCATCTTACCAATTTGCTTTCTGGTTATCCAGACTGTGTCCATTTGGGTCCACCCTGTACATTCCCTACCATGCCTTTGTTCAGCTGTCAACCTACAGATGTGTGAAACTGCAATGAAGGTGGTCAGCTTTATTTATTAATTTTTTTACTTTACTTATTAATTTTTTTATTTTTTATACAATTTTATATGTTACACACCACTTACAACTATTACAAAATAGTGACTATGTTCCTTATGCTGCAGAATCCATCCTTGAGCTTATCTTATACCCCATAGTGTGTACCTCCCACTCCCCCACCCTTAAACCGCCCCTCTGTCCACTCCCCATGGGTAACCAACCACCAGCTTGTTCTCTGGATCTGTGAGTCTGCTTCTTTCCTTACTCCTTGGAAGAAAATTTATGACCAACCTAGATAGCATATTGAAAAACAGAGACATTACTTTGCCAACAAAGGGCCATCTAGTCAAGGCTATGGTTTTTCCAGTGGTCATGTATGGATATGAGAGTTGGACTGTGAAGAAGGCTGAGCGCTGAAGAATTGATGCTTTTGAACTGTGGTGTTGGAGAAGACCCTTGAGAGTCCCTTGGACTGCAAGGAGATCCAACCAGTCCATTCTGAAGGAGATCAGCCCTGGGATTTCTTTGGAAGGAATGATGCTAAAGCTGAAACTCCAGGACTTTGGCCACCTCATGCGAAGAGTTGACTCATTGGAAAAGACTCTGATGCTGGGAGGGATTGGGGGCAGGAGGAGAAGGGAACGACAGAGGATGAGATGGCTGGATGGCATCACTGACTTGATGGACGTGAGTCTGAGTGAACTCCAGGAGTTGGTGATGGACAGAGAGGCCTGGCATGCTGCAATTCATGGGAATGCAAAGAGTCAGACACGACTGAGTGACTGAACTGAACTGAACTGAACAGTTGTATTTTTTAGATTTCACACATAAGTGATATCATGCAATATCTGTCTTTCTCTTTATGGTTTATTTCACTTAGTATGCTGCCCTCTAAGTGCATCCATATTAATGCAAATGGAAAAATGTCATTTTTCTATGATTGAATAGTATTCCATTGTACAATATATACCACGTCTTTATCCATTCATCCATCAATGGATGCTTAGGTTGTTTCAATATCTTGGCTATTGTAAATAATTCGGCTAAGAACATTGGGGCACGTGGATCTTTTTGAACTGGTGTTTTGAGTATTTTTAGATATATGCTAGAATGGAATTGCTGGATCATGTAATATCTTTCAAAGGGCTTCCCAGGTGGCGCTAGTGGTAAAGAGCCTGCCTGCCAATGCAGGAGACATAAGAGATGCAGGTTTGATCCCTGGATCGGGAAGACTTCCTGGAGGAGGGCATGGTGACCCATTCCAGTGTTCTTGCCTTAGTGACTGAACTGGACTGAAGTGGACTGCCAGATGTGTCCTGACGCTGAGGCATCTACAGGCAGACACAGGAGGCTGAGGACTGGATTGCTGGCAGGCGCTGACCCTGAGGTGGCTGTCCTGGAAAGAGCCAAGTTGGAAAGAGCCAAGAGCAGCAAATTGCCTTTGTCAAGGCCCATAGAGAATGTTGAGCTCAGGGAGCCAAACTCACATGAACTAAACTCACAGCAGACTGATGCATAAACCAGAAGCCAACTTAAGAAAAGTCACAGACAGGAAGAAAGGCTACTGAGGGAACCAAGTTAAAATCAGAAGGCTGTTCAGAGTCTGGTTGAGTGATGTGAATGAATGAATGAATGTCATCAGGCTGCAATAATCAGTCATCTATCCTTTGCCTCTACAGACTGGGTCTCTCAGGTGGAATGACAACTTCCTGCAGGTAGCCCTGTTCCCTCACTGATGCCAGTACACAAAGGGAGACTTGCCCTTTGAGGTTCACAGGACCAGACTCCAGGCAACCCTTTTACTCAAGTTCATGCACAGATTTTTATCCAAGAACCTCACCAACTGTGATCCTTTGTACATCCAGGCACTCTTAATGAGACTTCTAAGCCTAGTTTGCGTCTAGAAAGTAAGACACTCTTTCTTGATGACGCCTACAGATATTATTGCACATTAGTAATTTAACCACCTTAACTCTCAAAGACAGACTCCAGTCTCTGCCTTGCCCTATGTTAATTGATCTAAGCAGCCTTTAGGGTACCCATAGAAAGTTTAACTGTGAAAATGTTAGTCGCTCAGTCATATCCAACTCTGTGACCCCATGGACTGTAGCCAGGCTCTTCTGTCCATGGAATTCTCCAGGCAAGAATATTGTAATGGGTTGCCATTCCCTTCTCCAGGGGATCTTCCCGACAAAGGGGTTGAACCTGCATCTCCTGCATTGCAGGCAGACTCTTTACTGTCTGAGCCACCAGGGAAGCTCCAATGTACCCATGCCTTACACGTACTTATTTTGATTTGCATATAAATCTTTGTTTAATAAACTCCCCCCATAAAAAAATATCAAACTCTATTTTTGTAGGGAATTTTACTTTTATTTTAACATCCTCACATTTAATTAAAGAAAAAAAAATGAAATCCATATGTCTCCAACATATTTATTCTAAATCCATCAAAACATTTTAACAGCAGCCTAATGCCTAAAAATCATTTTGATGTCTCTTAATAGTGTTTGTTTGTTTTTTTTTAACTTATCCTTTAAAAAAAAATACAAGAAGAAACAGGTGGTTAAACTTAGTGAGTCGGAAATATATCCAAACACCAAACTTCTGTTGCTTTGGACACATTGCACGCTACTGGCTCACCTTTGTCCATCTCTGTTTATCTAACCGTCCCCCATCTGTCTGCCAGCTTGCTCATCTGTCTGCAGAAGCACACTGTTCTTTGACTGACTTCTTCCAGATTTGAGAAAAGAGCCATGAGTCACATGTGTGAAGAATATCCAAGAGTGTAAATACTGCTGTTATTCAGGAAGAAGTCTCAGAGCCCAGCACGTGACTGTGCCCAGACCCTTGTCCTCTTGTCGAAGGCAGAGTTGGGCTCTGGCCCTCCACCTAGACATTCTGCTGGGAGGGTAGGTGGGAGGCACACAAGGCCCACATCAGCCTTGCATTTCACATAAAGATTCCCACCCTCCCAGAACTCTTATCCCTGGACTTTGGTTTCAACTTTTGTTTCATCTGAGATCAGGACATAAAGCAGAGCACAGAAGCAGGATGGGAGGAATGTACACTACTCACCTCCAATGACAACCATGGCTGTGATGTCCCTCAGACCACGTCCTCAATCCAGTACCCTGGGCTGAGGGTGGACCCTGAGTTCACCCACCCTGCCCTGCCCCATGTCCATTCTCATCCACTCAGGACTTTCCCTCCACTGCTATTAAACTCATGTGTCAAAGGGTAGTCAATGCCAGGCTTTGGAGCCTTCAAGGTCAGAAGGGGGAAATAAAAATAGGGAATGGAAGGTGGTGGATAAGAAAGAAGGCTGGGCAAAGTAGGAAAAAACCTGAGCATGACAAAAAAAAAAATTATCTGGAGAAACAGAGATAATGGCACATCCTCCAGTGGAATTGGTGTCTGCATCTGTGAGATGGACAAGAAATTGCCCCAGATCATACATACGTAAGGCTCCCACGATTGCCCAGGCCAAGCTTCAGGGTCAGAAGCAGAGCCAGCCGAGCATCAGGCAAGCTGCATGCTGGGACACAAAGAACTGTGATGGACAGTGGCATCATCAAACCACCTCTGGATCACCCTTTGGGTTGGGCCCTTGAAGGGTCCAAAATTTACAAGCTTCTCCATCACATATAAACTTCTCACAGTAAGAAACCAAACTATTTAGGCATGCATTGCATCGTGTACACATTGTCTCCGAAAGGATCTATAACTCATTCCAACCCTTTCCTAAGAGCTGATTTTGAAAGCAAAGCAAGACAAATAATTCTTGAATTGTTTCCATTTTCTAATGCAGTCTCTGGAATAGCTCAGAATTATTGTAACAGACCTCTGAAGCCCAGAGAGACAGCTTTCAATTCTGGCTGTCTGGAGTTTTTAGATCCCAAGAGGCAACTCTGGGGATAGGTTTGGGTCCTTGCCAGCTCTGTCCTTGGGCCTGAGCCAAAGAGATAAATACTGGGCCGCAAGTAAAACAGATGCTTAAAAGGTCTGTTCCGCTCCCAAGATCTCTGTTTAATGGTGACTATTGCTGACATTATTGCTCTTAAATTTTTAATTTATCTAAGTAGACTTATAAAGCCACATGTCCTCCCATGCTTCCACAGGCTAGGAAAACTCCATCAATTGTGTGCCCTCCTAATTATTGCAACACACATGAGCAGCAGAAAAGGGATAACTCAGCATCTATTGAGGGCTCCTGCCTTCCACACTTCCAGGATGTAAGGTGTTGCTCTGTAAGAAGCTCATTTTGGAAAACTGTGGTCTCGGTTTTTTCTTCTCTGCTTTTCCCCCAGGGATCCAAGCCACTCACTTCCTGGATTGCCTTACCTGGTTCTTTGCTTTTCAACTACTATTACCTATAGCACCTCACCCCTCAAGTCTGACCTCAGGAAAACTCAGTCCCTCATTTAAATTGCCATGTCCTAATTCAAAAAGACACATGCACCCCAATGTTCATAGAATCACCATTTACAATAGCAAGGACATGAAAGCAAGCTAAATGTCCATCAACAGAGAAATGGATAAAGAAGATGTGGTGTACATATACAGTGGAATATTACTCAACCATTAAAAGGAACAAAATGTGGTCATTTGTAGAGACATGAGTGGACCTAGAGACTTATACAAAGTGAAGTAAGTCAGAAAGAGAAATACAAATATCATATATTAGTGCATATATGTGGAATCCAGAAAAATGGTATAGATGATCTTATTTGCAAAGCAGAAATAGAGAAACAGAAGTACAGAACAAACGTATAGACACTGAGGGGAGAGGGGGAGCAAACTGGGAGATTGGGATTGACACATATACACCATTGATACTACGCATAAAACAGATAACTAATGAGAAGCTACTGTACAGCAGGGGACTCTATTCAATGCTCTGTGGTGACTTAAGTGGGAAAGAAATCCAAAAAAGAGGAGATACAGCTAATTCTCTTTGCTGTGCAGTAGAAACTAATACAACACCGTTAAAGCAATTATACTCTAATAAAAATTAATTTTAAAAATAAATAAATTGGCATGTCCTGGAACCCAAACTTTATGACTTCGTATCTAGTAAAGGGGGCACAGCCATCTGGTCAACCAGCATGCAAAAGGAAGAAGATGACCACGCTTTCCAAGCTCAGCCCTTAAAGGGTCCTATATAGGAACTGCCTGTCTTATTTGGAAGTATGAACAACAGGTTGGATTTAAAACATATAAAAGGACAAAGATGCCATGTTACCCAAAGAGTAGGAGAGCCTACAAAGAGAGAGAGAGATGAACCTATGTACTTCCTTCAGATCACTACAGGTCACCAACCCCCTACATTGTATATATGAATTGTTCCAACCCTTGAAGGATTTGAAATTAGCAGAGTAAGCTAAACTCTGCTAAAGTAAAGCCAAATTATGCAAACATGCGAAGGCCTGAGGCAAATGTTCCTACCAGAACACTGCTTAATATACCCAGGAATTATTGAACCTGACAACTCGGGAAAATGGTTATGCACTTAAAGAACAAACTCTAGCTAACTTAATGTGATGAGTTTCTCCACTCTAGCCTGTAAGACCATCTCCTAGATTATGTCTATGAACTGATACATGGAAAGCAATGCCTGGCACATTACATCTACTGAGCACATAGTAGGTGCTCAGTAGATGTAACCATTACTAAGACTAGAAGCATGGTCAGCAGTATGAGGAAACGTAACATTTGGAAGGATCAGGAGCAGCCCTATATCAACTGTATCCTTTCACAGGCAGGAAATCCTATTCCTTCCTTGTCTCCATGACATGTGATTCATTATTTACTCCCAAATCCTCCAGGCGATGACTCACTCAAGCTGCTCTGATAAATCCCAAGAAGCAATTCACTGCCTTGTGCTCAGCTCAAGGATCTGAAATCCTGGTTCCTCTCTCCTCTATCCCAGGACCACTGTGAATTTCTTGTACAACCTGCAAAGGACATCACTGGTCCCTAACTTTCATTTTTCCCTCTACTAAACCATGAGAACATCCAGAAAACTAAAATCATGGCATCTGGTCCCATCACTTCATGGCAAATAGATGGGGCAACAGTGGAAACAGTGACAGACTTTACTTTGGGGGGCTCCAAAATCACTGCAGATGGTGACTGCAGACATGAAATTAAAAGACGCTTACTCCTTGGAAGGAAAGTTATGACCAACCTAGATAGCATATTCAAAAGCAGAGACATTACTTCACCAACAAAGGTCCATCTAGTCAAAGCTATGATTTTTCCAGTAATCCTGTATGGATGTGAGAGTTGGACTATAAAGACAGTTGAGTGCCAAAGAATTGATGCTTTTGAACTGTGGTGTTGGAGAAGACTCTTGAGAGTCCCTTGGACTGCTAGGAGATCCATCCACTCCATCCTAAAGGAAATTAGTCCTAAATATTCATTATAAGGACTGATGTCGAAGCTGAAGCTCCAATACTTTGGCCACTTGATGCAATGAACTGACTCACTGGAAAAGACCCTGATGCTGGGAAAGATTGAAGGCGGGAGGAGAAGGGGACGACAGAGGATGAGATGGTTGGATGGTATCACTGACTCAATGGACATGAGTTTGAGTTTGATGGACAGGGAAGCCTGGTGTACTGCAGTCCATGGGGTCACAAAGAGTCAGACATGACTGAGTGAGTGAACTGAACTGAAACCTTGAGTGGAATCATCCCAGGTGACTCTGTGGTAAAGAACCTGCATGCCAATGCCGGAAATGTGGGTTTGATCCCTGGTTTGGGAAGATCCCCTGGAGAAGGAAATAGCAACCCGCCCTGGTGTTCTTGCCTGGGAAATCCCATGGACAGAGGAGCCTGGTGGAATACAGTCCATGGGGTTACAAAAGAGCTGGACATGATTTAGCAACTGAACACACATGCCAAAGAGGGACACAGCCAACGCATAGCTTGAGAACCATGTTTTAAAACTGTCACCCATGTACACAAGGTCAAAATATTTCATGTACTATGAATTCCAAGGGAAATTTCAGTTTTATTTGAAATTTGCCAGTTCCTCTTTCCTCCCCACCCTGCTCCTGCCCCTTGTAACTCTTCTCAGGATATGACACAGGTTTTGAGCTACATGAACCCACACAGAGATTGTCCCCTGACTGGTGCATTTCCAGGGCTCTGAGGCTGGTCCTCTGAATTTTTCAACCAGCATTTTGTCCAGCTCCCTTGTTCCTTGGTCAACACATATGTGCCCCTAACTGCCTCTTCAAATTCTGTCTCTATTTTCCCCACATATCCTACAGGGATGTTCTTCTTGCCTGTCTGGAGCTCTGTTTTTGTCTAGATCCTCCTCTTAACAGCAGTTCCTAGATAGAAAGAGTGTTAATGTATTATCTCAGTTTCCCAAATGCTTTTTCTGGATAAAATGTGTAATTTGCCTCTTGAGGCACATGATATTTTTATAGAGTAGACACATATTCAATTTAATTCTGTGATAATTTCCTTGAAAAAGACCTTTAGTAAAATTTTTTAAAACTGCATTGTAGACAGTATTCATCTCCATGCTCATGGATCTCATGCAACTTCATCTTGAAATTTGCAGTAATTATCACTCTCAGCACAACCACATATATTAAGAAAATAGTAGAATGTACCCTGATATGATCTCTGGTAGCTTCAGCCTGCAGTGGCTTGAGGCAGGACTTTGGTTCCTAGCCAGAAATTGAGCTCAGGTGCAGTGGTGAGAGCACCAAATCCTAGCCACTGGATAAGTGGTCAGTGACAAGGCCCTGGCTCTTTGACTTTGCAGAAAAAAATTCCCACAAAGACAGAAAGTAAGGAAACAAGTGAAGTGTTTAGTAGGAGGAGAAAGAGAACAGTATGTGTAGATAGACCCAGGGACAAGCCTCAAAGAGAGAAAAATTGTGCCCTCGTGGAAATTTAAGTAACTTATGTGAGGCATTTCTTCCAGATTTCCTTTGGCCACTCATTTTGATTTGCCTGGTTCAGAGTCCATATTTGTTACTTGGGCTCCAAATTCACTGTGGACAGTGACTGCAGCCATGAAATTCAAAGATGCTTGTTCTTTGGAAGAAAGGCTATGAGAAACCTAGACAGCATATTAAAAAGCAGAGATATCACTTTACCGACAAAGGTTGGTATAGTCAAAACTATGGTTTTTCCAGTAGTCACGTACAGATGTGAGAGTTATACCATAAAGAAGGCTGAGAGCCAAAGAATTTATGCTTTCAATCAGAGGAGAAAAAGAAATAAAAGGAATCCAGACTGGAAAAGAATAAATAAAACTCTCACTGTTTGCAGATGACATGATCCTCTACATAGAGAACCCTAAAGACACCACCACAAAATTACTAGAGCTAATCAATTAATATAGTAAAGTTGCAGGATAGAAAATTAATACACAGAAATCCCTTGCATTCCTATACACTAACAATGAAAAAACAGAGAAATTAAGGAGGCAATCCCTTTCACCATTGCAAAATAAGAATAAAATACTTAGGAATAAATTTGCCTAAAGAAACAAAAGACCTATATATAGAAAACTATAAAACACTGATGAAAGAAATTAAAGATGACACAACTGGATGGAGAAATATACCATGTTCGTGGACTGGAAGAATCAATATAGTGAAAATGAGTATGTTACTCAAAGCAATCTATAGATTCAGTGCAATCCCTAACAAGTTACTAATGGCATTTTTCACAGAACTAGAACAAATAATTTCACAATTTTCATGGAAACACAAAACACTTCATATAGCCAAAGCAACCTTGAAAAAGACTGGAGGAATCAATCTTCCTGACTTCAGATTATACTACAAAGCTACAGTCATCAAGACAGTATGGTACTGGCACAAAGACAGAAATATAGGTCAATGGGACAAAATAGAAAGCCCAGAGATAAATCCGTGCACCTATGGACACCTTGTCTTTGACAAAGAAGGCAAGAATATACAATGGAGAAAAGACAATCTCTTTAACAAGTGGTGGTGGGAAAACTGGTCAACCACTTGTAAAAGAATGAAACTAGAACACTTTCTAACACCATACACAAAAATGTATTAAAGATCTAAATGTAAGACCAGAAACTATAAAACTCTTAGAGGAAAGCATATGCAGAACACTGTCTGACATAAATCACAGCAAGACCCTCTATGATCCACCTCCCAGAGAAATTGAAATAAAAACAAAATAAATAAATGGGAGATAATTAAGTTTAAAAGCTTTTGCACAACGAAGGAAACTATAACCAAGGTGAAAAGACAGCCTTCAGAATAGGAAAAAATAATAGCAAATGAAACAACTGACAAAGAATTCATCTCCAAAATTTACAAAGAAATGGCAACCCACTCCAGTGTTCTTGCCTGGAGAATCCTAGGGACGGCGGAGCCTGGTGGGCTACCGTCTATGGGGTCACACAGAGTTGGGCACAACTGAAGCGACTTAGCAGCAGCAGCAGCAGCATGCAGCTCAATACCAGAAAAATAAACAACCCAATAAAAAAGTAGGCCAAATAACTAAACAGACATTTCTCCAAAGAAGACATACAGATGTCTAACAAACACATGAAAAGATGCTCAACCTCACTCATTATTAGAGAAATGCAAATTAAGACCACAATGAGGTACCATCTCACGCTGGTCAGAATGGCTGCCATTAAAAAGTCTACAAACAATAAATGCTGGAGAGAGTGTGGAGAAAAGGGAACCTCCATACACTATTGGTGGGAATGCAAACTAGTACAGCCACTATGGAGAACAGTGTGGAGATTCCTTAAAAAATGGGAAATAGAACTGCCATATGATCCAACAATCCCATTGCTGGTCATACACACCAAGGAAACCAGAATTGAAAGAGACACGTGTACCCCAATGTTCATCACTGCACTGTTTACGATAGCTAGGACATGGAAGCAACCTAGATGTCCATCGGCAGACAAATGGATAAGAAAGCTGTGGTACATACACACAATGGAATATTACTTAGTTATTAAAAAGAATGCATTTGAGTCAGTTCTGATGAGATGGGTGAAACTGGAGCCTATTATACAGAGTGGAGTAAGTCAGAAAGAGAAACACCAATACAGTATTTTAGTGCATATATATGAAATTTAGAAAGACCCTGTATACAAGACAGCAGAAAAGACACAGATGTAAAGAACAGACTTTTGGACTAGGTGGGAGAAGGTGAGGGTGGGATGATTTGAGAGAATAGCATTGAAACATGTGTATTACCATATGTAAAATAGATGACCAGTGCAAGTCTGATGCATGAAGCAGGGCACTCAAAGCTGGTGCACTGGGACAACCCAGAGGGATGGGGTGGGGAGGGAGGTGGGATGGGGTTCAGGATGGGAGGACACATGTGCACCTGTGGCTGATTCACAATGATGTTCCAATACTTTGGCCACTTGATGCAAAGAGCTGACTCATTGGACAGGACCCTGATGCTGGGAAAGATTGAGGGCAGGAGGAGAAGGAGGCAACAGAAGATGAGATGATTGGAGAGCATCAATGACTCAATGGACATGAGTTTGAGCAAACTCCGGGAGATAGTGAAGGACAGGGCAGCCTGGAGTGCCACAGCACATGGGATTGCAAAGAATCAGACACTTTGCCGACTTAACAACTGAACAACAACAACAACAACATGTGTGCATAAACACCTCTTAGCCAAGATGGATTCTGCCAAAGAGGCTTGTGGGTAGTTAGCAGCACTTAGCATCTCTCCCCTTTTGAATTCCAAGGAGCCCTGCTCCATGTGTGTAGTTGGGGAGGTCTCCTGACTTCAAGAATGAGAAATATGTGGTCTCTTATCTTTTACCTGGGCTTCCCAGGTGGCTCAGTGATACAGGAGACATGGATTCAATCCCTGGGTCAGGACAGCTAGATGTGAGACTTAGACTTCAATGCTCCTTCTCCCAACAGCCTGTGACATCCTAATGCAGGTATGGTCACTACCCCTGCCACAGTGTATTCACAAAGGAGAATTAGCCATGTCAGCCGCCCCCAGTCTGCACTGTCCTGACCCTTCCCACCTACAATAGAAAGGCCACATGATTCTGAAAACAAAACTACCCTTGGCTCTTCGGAGACTGTTAGCATAAATCCAACGTGCAAGGTACCTTAACATCTCAGACCTGGTGACCTGGGGTGAGCTTCTCCTTCCTCATCTTTTACTTTCTGTTCATCATTCTCACTAGCTGCCCACCTGTTGTGATATATTCACCATGTAGCCTTCTGTTATTTTTACCATATGGCTTTTCACCATCTGCTCTGTGTTTCTGCAGATGACATTGCTCTTTGCAAGGTGGGGTCTGGCCTCCTACTAGACAATCTATTCTTCTTTTTCCTTTTACTCCTTCACTTCCAATGTGGTTTTTCAAAGCAGGTAAAACAGAAATCGTACCTATATAAACAGATGTGTATATAATTATGAAGCATAGAAAGTGCATTTAATTCTTCTTTCCAAAACCATAAAAACATTTCTTGATGTCAATCTCAGGATAAAGGATCTGAATTTTTTCCCCTAATTAAAAAAGAAAATTTTTAAATTTACTTTTATTTACACTGTCTGTGCTGCAAGAACGGCTGCATGGGTTTTTCTGGGGCCTGGTTATCTCTCATGCACGTGTGCTAAGTCACTTCAGTCATGTCCCCAACTTCTTGCAACCCTGTAGACTGTAGCCTGCCAGGCTCCTCTTTCCTTGGGATTCTCCAGGCAAAAATACTGGAGTGGGTTGCCATGCCCTGCTCCAGGGGATCTTCCCAACCCAGGGATCAAACCCACGTCTCTTATGTCTCCTGCATCAGCAGGCAGGTTCTATACCACTAGCACCACCTGGGAAACCCTGGTGTCACCCCTCAGGTTCCTTCAAACATAAAGTGAACCGAGGCCAAAGATCACACTCAACTCATTAATGAAACAAGGACATCACAGAGATGTTACAACAGGTTCAAAGAAGTCAAACCACAAATTTATATGGAGGAAAGGAATATTGAAATGTCTATTCTCATTGGGAAAATTGACTGAACCTCCACTTGGCAAAATTTATTCTCAGGTCTATATACAAGAATGATTTAACTGGTAGTTACAACTGCATTGCAATCAGTTCTCTACAATTTCCAAATTATAAAAATAGCTCCAGGGCAATGAATAGCTAGAATCAGAAAACCCAGAAAGGTGTGCTCTAAATAATGCATAGTTTTTCTCTGGAAACTTTCAATACTCTTCCTTGCAAGTAATCTTTATTGTTTATTCCTAAATCTCCACACCCAAAACCTGGCTTCCTGTTCTCCACCCTCCTTCCTCTTTCTGGAAGCCATTGGCTCTCTTCAACTCAACCTGTGACCTTCCATCTTTAACGTGCTCTCAGTTCATTTCACAGTTCAGTCACTCAGTCGTGTCTGACTCTCTGTGATCCCATGGACTGCAGCACACCAGGCCTCCCTGTCCATCACCAGCTCCCGGAGCTTATTCAAACTCATGTCTATTGAGTCGGTGATGCCATCCAACCGTCTCATCCTCTGTTGTCCCCTTCTCCTCCTGTCTTCAATCTTTCCCAGCATCGGGGTCTTTTCCAATGAATCAGTCCTTTGCATCAGGTGACCCAGTGGCAGGTAAATCTGCTGATGCTATTTTTCCAAGAAGCACCAATTGATCATCTCAGTGCCTTTCTGCACACAGCTTCTGATCCATGCTTCTCTTGCCTACTATCCCTCTTCTCTACATTGGCCAGTGGGCATGAGCCAACGTCCCCCATCAGCATTTACATCAGAACACAATCCTGGCCTCAGTGACCTTCCAGGGCCAAGTCTACTTCTGCAATAAGAGCTGCACAGAAGTATATGAGTAATCAGGCTCCTGGTTCCCCAAAGTAAAAAATCGGTGGCCTGGGGGATTCAACGCCTTTCTTTCTCTTTTCTCCCATGTATAGAAACCTCATGAAATGCTCCCAGCATCTCAGATCCACTTTGAACTACAGCTGCTCCCTTGCTGTATGAGTCAAACTCTAATTAGAGAAGAAAAACCTTGGCTTCCATGATTAAGAGCATGTCAGAGACATGGTGAGCATGTCAGAGACCTCTAAGGCTGGCCATCAGGAAGGGAAAATGGAGGCTCCCGGGCAGGGGCTGAAGCTGCCATCCCCAGGGAGAATTTCTTCAAACCTCCCCCTTAGAGCCTTTCAACTGATCAAGTCAAGCCCATACAGGAAACATCACCTGATTACATCTATGAAATACTCTCCCGGCACCTCATCCATTAGCGATGAGTCAGGTAGCCCAGCCGAGCTGACACACCGCTTGGGAAACAAGCCAGTGTGTCGATGACACAAGTCATGTTGTGCTGTGGTGAAAACAAAAACAGCACTTGATTTGCAGTTGTCACAAACCCTGGGCTTGACCCAGCTCTGTCACTAGAACCACTCAGACCCTATGTACATTCTTTCCTTCGCTTATAAATGGCCAGACCTGGTCTGGCTGGGATTCCTGGGCTACTGAGCTAGTCAGGGTGTGATGTTCTGTATTTATAATGGGTTGTTACTAACATGTTTCTTGGTAACTAACTGGAAATGTTGTGTATGCCTTCCGGTTTACTCTTTTTTTAAATTGAAGTAAGGTTGCCTTACATTGTTGTGTTGGTTTCTCCAGTCCAGTGAAGTGAATCAGCTATGTGGATACATACATGGCCTCCCTCCCACCCCTCCAGGCCATCACAGAGCACCAGGCTGAGCTCCCTGTGCCATACAGCAGCTTCCCACTAGCTATCCGTTTCATGCACAGCAATGTGTACATGTCAATCCTAATCTCCCAGCTTGTCCCACCCTCCCCTTCCATGTCCACATGTCCACTCACTACATACATCTCTGTCTCTATTTCTGCCCTTCAAATAGGTTCACATACCATTTTTCTAGATTCCACACATATGCATTAATATGCAATATTTGTTTTTCTCTTTCTGACTTACTTCACTCTGTATGACAGACCCTTGGTGCACCCACATCTCTACAAATGACTCCGTTTTGGTCCTTTTTACGGCTGAGTAATATTCCATTGTACATATAGACCATATCTTCTTTATCCATTCATCTGGTAATGGACATTTAGGTTACCTCCATGTCATGGCTTTTATAAATACTGCTGCAATGAATATTGGGATACATGTGTCTTTTTGCATTATGATTTTCTCAGGGAATTTATCCAGTAGTGGGATAAGACAACATCAGGTTTTAACAAATCACCTAAACATAACCTGTCACAGAGGGAGCGGAATAGCAGAGGGCATCTTGCCAGCAGTAGATGCATTTTATTTCTTCATCCTTTGACATGTTCAGAGTCAAAACAGTACTACATGGAGTTAGGAACAAAACTCTAAACCCGCATTTGTGGAGGCATGCTTCATGATATGCAAATACCAACCAAATGGAGAGAGAAATTTACTTCCCACTTTCCCTGCTTTGAAACTCAAAGAATGTGAGGATAAGCCCCCTAAGAAGGGGAATTAGTAGACCGACAATTTGGAGAGTTGACATGTTGCAAACTTTGTCTCTCACACAGTTAAGATGGAGAGGCTTTTTGTTTCTCTTCCAGCTCTTTAATCATGAAAAATTACAGCTCATACTCCCAGCGGATGGTTCTACTAATCTCATCAGGCTGCAAAGAGGAGCGGTTGGAGCTTGATCAAACTGGAGGATATTCGCTGGTTCATCTCTAAGGTGTTGAGAAAATCCATTGTTGATAAGTCCTAGCTTGAAAACATTCCCTTACCCACAACATAAAACTCATCACTCCCTTCAACACAGACCCTGAGTTAACTCGATCACTAAATTGTAAGGCGCGTCGTTAAGCCCTATGAAACAAGGAGTGTGACCTGAGGTATTATATTAATATGTTCAAGTGTCAGCAGGAACATAGCTCTTTATAGGGAATTCTCAAAAAAAAAAAATAAAATAAAGGGAATTCTCAGGGTCTTTCTGACCTGGCTGCCCCACTTGTAGAATGATTAATTCGGTCAGCGAAAGTTGCTAGTTCTGTCTTCTAGCTTTCCAGCAGAAGACCTGAAATTCACATTCTATGGGAGGAGCCAGCAAGTTTTGAAAGGTCAGATACATTGCTGCTCCTGACCCTGTGCCTTTCTCTCTCCTCTTCTCTTCCTGTCCCCTGAAAAATAGCCAAGAACTGCAAGGAGACACGAGTGGCATGTGGATATCAAATAATAATAATAATCCAGTTATCTGACTATGTTTGCCTCTTCCAGTTTTTTCTGTACATCAATCACTTCTATTTTTCACAAAGTTGAATGCATCTTAGCTATTTCGGCATCACATCAAAGATACAGCTCTCTTTCACTCGGCACACAAACAGCAGCTTGAAAGTGTATTTCAATTAAAATATTCAAATTATCTGTAAATTACCTAGCCAATGATAAATCGCAGTTTTCCCATTAATCTCATTGAGCTTTCTTGCACATATTAGATTTGGTGTTAGGGGTCTCTATCTAGGACACACATGGGGTCTAGTTCTAAGAAGTGAACACAAGAAAATCAATATCCTTGAAGCTTCCTAGATCTAGAGAATGTCTTTTTTTTTTTTTTTTTTTTGCTTGACGTTTTTTGTTTGGGGAAAACTGTAGGCTGATGGAATCATAGGAGTGCTAAAGACCCCCAAAACCCTCCTGGGTACCTTCACTTCAGAAGAAGTAAAATAGAAGTGTTAGCTTCTCCATTTTCAGAGGGGTTATTGGAGAGGCATGGGGCTTTCCCAGTGGCTCAGCTGTAAAGAATTCGCTTGCAGTACAGGAGATACCAGAGACGCAGATTCGATCCTGGGTCAGGAAGATCCCCTGGAGGAGGGCATGGCAGCCCACTCCAGAATTCTTGCTGGGAAAATCCCATGGACAGAGGAGCCTGGCAGGATACAGTTCATGTGATTACAGAGTCAGAGATGACTAAGTACGCATGCAGGACTGCCAGGGCATATGTTTGCTGGAAATTTGAAGAGATGCCCCATAACTGTCCACACTAGAGCAATCCAATCCCATGACCTCAGCAGAAGGGCCTGATACCCTCCCAGCCCAGAACCCCAGTCGTATTTTTTTTTCATGCGTTCATGTTGATACCTTCAATTCAAATTAGGACTACAGTATTACTAGTTATTTTTAATTTACTTTATTGAAGTATAGTTGCCTTACAATGCTTGTGCTAATTTTTGCTGTACAGCAAAGTGATTCAGTTATACATATACATTTTTCATTTTCATATTCTTTTCCATTGAGGTTTATCACAGAATACTGAATATAATTCCCTGTGCTGTACAGTAGGACCTTGTTGTTTATCCAGCCTATATATACTAGTTTGGCTTCCCTGATGGCTCAGACAGTAAAGCGTCTGTCTACAATGCGGGAGACCTGGGTTCAATCCCTGGATTGGGAAGATCCCCTGGAGAAGGAAATGGCAATCCACTCCAGGACTATTGCCTGGAAAACCCCATGGACAGAGGAAGGAGCCTGGTAGGCTACAGGCCATGGGGTCGCAAAGAGTCGGACACGACTGAGCAACTTCACTTTCACTTTATACTAGTTTACATCTGCTAATCCCACACTCCCAATCCTTCCCTCCTCCACCCTCCGCCCCCTACCACTGGCAACAGCCAGTCTGTTCTCTATTGTGAGTCTGCTTCTGTTTCTTAGATAAGGTATTTGTGTCCTATTTTAGATTCCACACGTAAATGATGTCAACTGGTATCTGTCTTTCTCTTTCTGTCCAGTCATACTTTTAAATCTTCGTATTGTAAGGGATATAATCACAAACAGAGTTTACAAGTCTGGATCGATTGGTGTTTACTTCTGTTTAGGTTCCATCTCTTCCCTGACTCATCCTGCAACGTCTCGAACAATGACAAGTAAATATTTAATTTGAAGGCTGACATTTCAAGAAGAAAAACTATTAGGGAGTGGGACGGTTCTTTCCACATCCATATCAAACATCAGGTGTGGGCTGATGCATTGATTCAGACTACTTTCTCACCAGCTTCAACCCTCCAAGCTGGCATCTGGTGCTCGATGACGCACAGGCCATAAAAAGCTCACATTTTCAAAGGGTCTCTCCGGGAGTCCGGTCATTTCAGGCAATTTAAGCTCAACCTCCAAACTGCCAGTATAGTATAAGCTCCTCCTGCTCTGCTGCCCTGCCACAACAATATGAGCACCATATTTTTAACTACTTCAAGAGATAATACAAGCAATCAGTTCAGTTCAGTTCAGTTCAGTCACTCAGTCATGTCCAACTCTTTGAGACCCCATGAACTACAGCACGCCAGGCCTCCCTGTCCATCACCAACTCCCAGAGTTTACCCAAACCCATGTCCATTGAGTCGGTGATGCCATCCAACCATCTCATCCTTTGTCATTCCCTTCCCCTCCTGCCCTCAATCTTTCCCAGCATCAGGGTCTTTTCAAATGAGTCAGCTCTTCGCATCAGGTGGTCAAAGTGTTGGAGTTTCAGCTTCAACATCAGTCCTTCCAATGAACACCCAGGACTGATATCCTTTAGGAAAGACTGGTTGGATCTCCTTGCAGTCCAAAATACAAGCAATAAGACTTGGTAAACCAAGAACAATTCATTTCTTACACAAGTCACAGCAAGGCATGTTAAATATCAGCTGAACATTATTTTAGAAGTGGAGCCTTTATATACAGCGAGTTTATAAATCCATTAGCTCTTAAGTCCTGCTAATTATGCACTTTGTCACACAGAGCCAAGTGCCTCCAAAAACCTCTTTTAATAATATTTTAATAATGTCAGTTCTTTAGGCACAGAAATTGATTTTAGATATCAACCACACATTACAAATAAAGCAAAATTGAGTCCAAAACATTAACAATATGAATGTCGGGCACCAGATGTACTTTCTGAAGAATAAGCTCTCAAGGACACGATTATAAAATAGACACAGCCTTTTACTCTGCACCCACACTAAACCAGGGCTTCAATAAATCTAAGTTGGTACTGGTGATACAGCCGTCAAAATGAACAAGTTGAGGGCTGAGCACATGGCCAAAAAGCCATTTAATTTCTCCTCATCATCGAATTTCATTGACTTGGTTACCTTTTGGAGGCACAGTCCAGCCATAATAATCTCTAAATTTCAAAAACTTTGAACCTGAGAGTATTAAGAATATTAACTTTGAACCCAAGGATGTAATTCACATTTGTAGGTTGTCTTTAAGACCACCAAACAGATCAAAAATTACTCCTCTAAAATTCTAATGAGTCAAATAATCCAAAATAAAGCACATTTTTTGAAGAAAAAAAAACTCAAAACACTCTGCCTCACTCAAGTTTGAGTCAACAACAGTCTCTTCCCAGCTGTTAATGTCAAGTGTCTAAATTCCTCAAGGGCCTTGCTCTGCTGTTCGTTGTCTTGAATTTGTCTTGTCAGGATCTTTTTTTTTTTTTTTTTAAGCCTCTGTTCTACCTCCTAGAAAATCTCCCAGCTGTGGTTATTCTTGTGTAAACCTGACCCCTTCATCTTTACCTCAATTCTGCTTGTTTGTTTGTTTGTTTGTTTGTTTGTTTTTCAGAGGCAATAAAAGATGTCACATGCCAGTCAAGGTATCTGCCCTAACTTTCCAATTAAACCCCTAGGCTGTCTAGGAGAATGACTCAGCAAGTTGCATTACTGGGGCCTTATACTTTCACAAACCCACCAAAACACATTCAACCAAGTCAACTTACCAGATAGCACAAATCTAAGAGGAGAAAACCCAATATTTCACACTTAGCTGACAATTTTCACACGTGGTAACCACAGTCTCTGGGCTTTGCAGGTGGCTCAGTGGTCAAGAATCTGCCTGCCAATGCAGGAGATGTGGGCAGGGAAAATCCCCTGGAGAGGACACGGCAACCCACTCCAGTGTTCTCGCCTGGGAAATCCCATGGAGGAGCCTGGCGGGCCACACGGGGTCGCAGAGTCAGACACAACTGAGCAACTGAGCTTTGACCTTAACCACAGTCTCCATAACTTCTGTTGCTAAGTCAGAATTTATAGGCTGGGGACCAAGTAAAGAACGATCCCGGAAGCAGACAGATGCTGACTTTAGGTTTTTCATGGTATTTTAGCTTAGACTAGGATGGTAAGTTTTTATGAAGCTTGAACTCCTTAATAAAGCCTTCATTTCTTAGTTCTGATTTAGATCCCAGGTCGTCAATAGAGGTAAGGCAAAAATGTGTGTGTGTGTGTGTGCCTATTTGTGTGTGTGTGTCTATTTGTGTGTGTGTGTGCAAAAGTCACATTTGCAAAACAGAAAAGATAAATTAGAGACTTTCCTTGCTTGTGAAAAGAGGCACACTGACTATATTTTACTTTAAATAGTGACACACACAGTTCGGTTCAGTTCAGTTGCTCAGTCGTGTCCCACTCTTTGCGATCCCATGGACTGCAGTACACCAGGCCTCCTGTCCATCACCATCTCCCAGAGTCTACCCAAACCCATGTCCATTGAGTCCATGATGCCATCCAACCGTCTCATTCTCTGTCATCCCCTTCTCTTCCCACCTTCAATCTTTCCCAGCATCAGGGTCTTTTTCAGTGAGTCAGCCCTTCGCATCAGGTGGCCAAAGTATTGGCATTTCAGCTTCAGCATCAGCCTTTCCAATGAATATTCGGGACTGATCTCCTTTAGGATGGACTGGCTGGTTCTCCTTGCAGTCCAAGGGACTCTCAAGAGTCTTCTCCAACACCACAGTTCAAAAACGTCAATTCTTCGGTGCTCAGCTTTCTTTTTTTTTTTTAATTTTATTTTATTTTTAAACTTTACATAATTGTATTAGTTTTGCCAAATATCAAAATGAATCTGCCACAGGCATACATGTGTTCCCCATCCTGAACCCTCCTCCCTCCTCCCTCCCCATACCATCCCTCTGGGTCGTCCCAGTGCACTAGCCCCAAGCATCCAGTATCGTGCATCAAACCTGGACTGGCATCTCGTTTCATACATGATATTTTACATGTTTCAATGCCATTCTCCCAAATCTTCCCACCCTTTCCCTCTCCCACAGAGTCCATAAGACTGTTCTATACATCAGTGTCTCTTTTGCTGTCTTGTACACAGGGTTATTGTTACCATCTTTCTAAATTCCATATATATGCGTTAGTATACTGTATTGGTGTTTTTCCTTCTGGCTTACTTCACTCTGTGTAATAGAACACCGACACAAGCTTCCCTAACCAGGAAACCTTGACAAGCCACCTGTACAAACCCACACACAGTGAGGAAAAGCCACAATAAAGAGAACTCCACAAACTGCCAGAATACAGAAAGGACACCCCAAACTCAGCAATTTAAACAAGATGAAGAGACAGAGGAATACCCAGCAGATAAAGGAACAGGATAAATGCCCACCAAACCAAACAAAAGAGGAAGAGATAGGGAATCTACCTGATAAAGAATTCCGAATAATGATAGTGAAATTGATCCAAAATCTTGAAATTAAAATGGAATCACAGATAAATAGCCTGCAGACAAGGATTGAGAAGATGCAAGAAAGGTTTAACAAGGACCTAGAAGAAATAAAAAAGAGTCAATATATAATGAATAATGCAATAAATGAAATTAAAAACACTCTGGAGGCAACAAATAGTAGAATAACAGAGGCAGAAGATAGGATTAGTGAATTAGAAGATAGAATGGTAGAAATAAATGAATCAGAGAGGATAAAAGAAAAACGAATTAAAAGAAATGAGGACAATCTCAGAGACCTCCAGGACAATATTAAATGCTACAACATTCAAATCATAGGGGTTCCAGAAGAAGAAGACAAAAAGAAAGACCATGAGAAAATACTTGAGGAGATAATAGTTGAAAACTTCCCTAAAATGGGGAAGGAAATAATCACTCAAGTCCAAGAAACCCAGAGAGTCCCAAACAGGATAAACTCAGCTTTCTTATAATCCAACTCTCACATCCATACATGACTACTGGAAAAACCATAGCCTTGACTAGACGGACCTTTGTTAACAAAGTAATGTCTCTCCTTTTTAATATGCTATCTAGGTTGGTCATAACTTTTCTTCCAAAGAGCCAAATGTCTTTTAATTTCATGGCTGCAGTCACCATCTGCAGTGATTTTGGAGCTCAAAAAAATTAAGTCTGCCACTATTTCCACTGTTTCTCCATCTATTTGCCATGAAGTGATGGGACCAGATGCCATGATCTTCATTTTCTGAATGTGGAGCTTTAAGCCAACTTTTTCACTCTCCTCTTTCACTTTCATCAAGAGGCTTTTGAGTTCCTCTTCACTTTCTGCCATAAGGGTGGTGTCATCTGCATATCTGAGGTTATTGATATTTCTCCCAGCAATCTTCATTCCAGCTTGTGCTTCCTCCAGCCCAGCGTTTCTCATGATGTACTCTGCATAGAAGTTAAATAAGCAGGGTGACAATACACAGCCTTGACATACTCCTTTTCCTACTTGGAACCAGTCTGTTGTTCCATGTCCAGTTCTAACTGTTGCTTCCTGACCTGCATACAGGTTTCTCAAGAGGCAGTTCAGGTGGTCTGGTATTCCCATCTCTTTCAAAATTTTCCAGTTTATTGTGATCCACACAGTCAAAGGCTTTGGCATAGTCAATAAAGCAGAAATAGATGTTTTTCTGGAACTCTATTGCTTTTTCCATGATCCAGCAGATATTGGCAATCTGATCTCTGGTTCCTCTGCCTTTTCTAAAACCAGCTTGAACATCAGGAAGTTCACAGTTCACATATTGCTGAAGCCTGACTTGGAGAATTTTGAGCATTACTTTGCTAATGTGTGAAATGAGTGCAATTGTGCGGTAGTTTGAGCATTCTTTGGCATTGCCTTTATTAGGGATTAGAACGAAAACTGACCTTTTCCAGTCCTGTGGTCACTGCTGAGTTTTCCAAATTTGCTGGCATATTGAGTGCCACACTTTCACAGCATCATCTTTCAGGATTTGAAATAGCTCAACTTGAATTCCATCACCTCCACTAGCTTTGTTCATGGTGATGCTTCCTAAGGCCCACTTGACTTCACATTCCAGGATGTGTGGCTCTAGATGAGTGATCGCCCCATCGTGATTATCTGGGTCATGAAGATCTTTTTTGTACAGTTTTTCTGTGTATTCTTGCCACCTCTTCTTAATATCTTATGCTTCTGTTAGGTCCATACCATTTCTGCCCTTTATTAAGCTCATCTTTGCATGAAATGCTCCCTTGGTATCTCTAACTTTCTTGAAGAGATCTCTAGTCTTTCCCATTCTATTGTTTTCCTCTATTTCTTTGCACTGATCACTGAAGAAGGCTTTCTTGTCTCTCCTTGCTCTTCTTTGGATTGGGTAAACTTACATGTAAAATTCACAAACAACTTCTGGAGAATTTAATGATAGTCCAGAGTAAGGTTTACCTGGTTGTAAATGAGTAAAAACACAGCCCTTTTTCACAGCACTACAGGAGAAATCCCAACCCTTGGTGATTCCAACCCTTCTGAAAGATCAGAAGCTGCTCCCAAGGGGGACTGTCTTCCAAGCCTTGGTCCGGGTGTTGGGGAGCAGGGCTGAGGACTGAACATGGTCCATTTGTTGGGACAGTGGAGCTCTGTCCTGCTGCAGGGCTGGAACTGCCTACTTTATGTGTGTGTACCTGCAGTCCTGCCATCAAAAACTCAGGGTTCTCTGTGCCTCTCTTTCCTTTCCACTCCCAAGGTTGCCATCGAGCCCAGCACCAGCTCCTCAGTGAAGCTGGTGGACCCGACATACAATTGGACAGTGAAGGAGTCACATGGGCACCAGTCCGGTGCTTCAGAAGCACTCAGCACACCCCTCAAACACCTCCTCCGTTCAGTGTTCACGGCTGCCCTGTGCTTCATGGACACGGGGCAGAGCAAGAGATGTAGGCAGGAGGCCTTCCTGTGCTTTCAAGGGTGTGGAGGAAATGAATATCCCGGATGTAGCGAGAGACAGGCAGGAGGAGGCTCTCCCTTTTGTCAGTTAGTTATGACTTGGGAGGTTGGGTTTGATATACATACACCACTGATACTGTGTGTAAAATAGGTAACAAATTAGAATCTACTGTAGAGCACAAGGAACTCGACTTAACACACTGTGGTGACCTAAATAGGAAGAAAATCCAAAGGAGAAGACATATATGTATACATATGTGCTTAGTTGCACAGTCATGTCCAACTCTTTGCAACCCCATGGACTATAGCCCACCAGGCTCCTCTCTCCCGGGGATGCTCCAGGCAAGAATACTGGGGTGGGTTGCCATGCCCTCCTCTAGATCTTCCCAATCCAGGGATCAAACCCAGGTCTCCTGCATTGCAGCCAGATTCTTTACCATCTGAGCCACCAGGGAAGCCCATGTATACATACAGCAGTTTCATTTTGCTGTATAGTAGAAACTAAAATAACATTGTAAAGCAACTATACTCCATAAAAATTAATTTAAAGAGTTAGTTATGTAGAAGGTTTCAAACTGTGGTGTTGGAGAAGACTCTTGAGTCCCTTGGACTGCAAGGAGATCCAACCAGTCCATCCTAAAGGAAATCAGTCCTGAATATTCATTGGAAGGACTGATGCTGAAGCTGAAACTCCAATACTTTGCCCACTTGATGCAAAGAGCCAAGTCATTGGAAAAGACCCTGATGCTGGGAAAGACTGAAGGCAGGAGGAGAAGGGCATGACAGAGGATGAGATGATTGGATGGCACCACTGATTCAATGCAAATGAACTTGGACAAACTCCCGGAGATGGTAAGGGACAGGGAGGCCTGGCATGCTGTGGTCCATAGGATCACAAAGTCAGACATGACTTAGTGACTGAATAACAACAACATGGAGAGCTGAAAAAAGCTGCAACAAGTTTCTATCTGCTGACATGCAGAGTTCACCAGACTGTCATCATCCCCTCTAGATGTTATGTCTGAGTTGTGTCCTCTCAGAATTCATATGCTGAAACACTAACTTCCAGTCCCTCAGAATGGGGTCACATGTGAAGATAAGGCTTTAAAAGAGGTTGTTGATTTAAAAGAAGGTCCTTGGGGTGAGTGCTAATCCAGTATGACTGGTGTCCTTACAAGAGGAAATCAGGACACAGACAGGTATAGAAGACAGATTACAAAGGGAAACGAAGAAGATGAGCCTCTATAAGCCCAGGAGGGAAGCCTCAGAGGAAGCCAACCCAGCCAACGACACCCTGGTCTCAGACTTCCAGCTCCTAAAACTGTAAGAAAATCAGTTTCTGTGGTTTAAAGCTACTCAGTCTGCAGTGCTTTGTCATTGCAGCCTTAGCAAAGTCAACGGGAAGCTCAGGCGGACAGTGGTGAAGAATCTGCCCTCCTATGCAAGAGACACGTGTTCGATCCCTGGGTTGGGAAGATCCCTGGAGAAGGAAATGGCACCCCACTCTAGTATTCTTGCCTGGAGAATCCCAGGGACAGAGGAGCCTAGCGGGCTACAGTCCACGGGGTCACAGAGAGTCGGACACGACTGAGCTCACAGGAGCAATCACATACAGCAAACTACAACACGTGGGGACTGAGGCAACTCTGAGTAAATAAATACCAACTTTACAATGTAGCAAGCCCGCACGTGCTCCTTGTCTGCCTGCCACCCTTCTGAGTGCTCCTCACTCCTAACAACAGTCCCATGAGCTGAGGACCACGCCACCTCCACTGTACAGAGGAGGATCACAAAGCAGAGGGAATTCAAGGCTTTGCCCAACGTCATACAGCTTACGCAGCAGAGCTGAGATCTAAATGCAAGGCAGTCTGACCCCAGGTTACGTGTTCCACTCTCATACAGAGTGAAGATTAATGTTGCAAAGAAAAATAAGGTTAAAAGTTGATGGGGAGTAGAGAGGAGCTCTACAGTAGGTAGGGTGTCAGAGAAGTTATTCTTTTAGCCATGACCTGAAAAATGTGATGAGAGAGGCATACAAAGACACGGAGGAAGGGCTTTCCTGGCAAGTACAATGGCTTCAGGATGGAAGGAGCTTGGCACATGGAGAGAAAAGCCAGAAAAGCAAAGAATGAGAAATGCAGTTACGGGGAGACTTCTTGGAGATCCCGCAGGGACTGTAGGTCTCCTGAGCCTAGATTTTATCACAAGTGTGCTGGACAATCCTTGACCCATTCCGAGTCAGGGAGCAAGGTCATCTGATTGCTGCTCAAAGCCAACAATGGCTCCAGCTTCCATGTAGAGAATGAATTATATAAGATGCAAGATGGTCATCAGGAAGCTCAGTTAGGAGTAGATGAAGCAAAAAGTGAACATGCCTTGAAATAAGGTAGTAACTGTGAGGATGGTGAGCAATGATCAGATCTGGGATTTACTTATTAGTACAACAGAGAGCTCATGGTCTTCCCACCAAGAACGTTGGAGAACAATGATCACAGATGAGGTAACTGGGGACAATTGCAGGCTGACTTGTGAGATATCAACTGTGAGTACAATAGGACTCAGGAAAGAAATAATTAATAATTCACTTAAGGTTAAGGATTTGCTTAACCACATATATGGGCTTCCCTGGTGGCTCAGTTGGTAAAGAATCCGCCTGCAATGCAGGAGACCCCGGTTCAATTCCTGGGTCAGGAAGATCCGCTGGAGAAGGGATAGGCTACCCACTCCGGTATTCTTGGGCTTCCCTGGTGGCTCAGCTGGTAAAGAATCTGCCTGCAATGTGGGAAACCTGAGTTCCACTGGGTTTGGGAAGATACCCTGGAGAAGGGAAAGGCTACCCACTCCAGTATTCTGGCCTGGAGAATTCCATGGACTGTATAGTCCATGGGGTTGCAAAGAGTGGGACATGACTGAGCAACTTTCACTAACCACATATGTTGAAGATTTTTCCATGATAATTACCTACAGCTATATTTTGCTCTTTCATATTTCAGAGTTATTATTTTACATTAAGCCTTCAAATTTTAATATGTTTTTATTGTTCTTTATCTTCCATTTTATGGTCCAGTTTTGCTTTTGCTTTGTTGCGTGCTTTTTCACAACTTGCAATTTGACACCAAGTCTGATTTCATTCTTCCTTAATATATCCTAGACTTAGATCTCTGTTCTGTAGACAGAATCTATTGCCTCCCCACCATAAACTACAGGCTTCCCTGATAGCTCATTTGGTAAAAAAATCCGCATGTAGGAGACTCCAATTTGATCCCTGGGTTGGGAAGATTCCCTGGAGAAGGGGATCTTCCTTCTCCAAGAAGGACATAGTATTCCCTATCAAACTCAAGCATTGAGCTTTATGTATAATTTTTCTTAAAAGATTTGTTCAAATATTTTTCTATTGATTTATTCTGTTTTCTTCTCCAAGGACTCAAATTCTATATTGAGCTGTCTTTGTCTTTTCTGCCCATCATATTCTAGTCAATCCCTTTTTAAAACTCTTTTGTTTGTTTTGCTTTGCTTTTGCTCTATTTTCTCAAGTCTGTACTTCATGTCTCTGATCATATTTTTATCGGTGTTTTTTCTCTTTTGTCCAAATCCAGTGAGCCTTTTATTATTATAGCACTTTGCTTTTCTCATCTAGGTCAGTTTTAATTTTATTCTGTTGTTCTGTCATTTCCTTTTACACCTCGGGATTCTCTGCTTTTAGTTCTTAAAATACGGAAGCTAGTTCTCACCAGTTCTTCGAGTGTATGGGGAATTATTTTGTTGTATTTTCCATCTATTCCATTACAAAATGTTTCCTTGTATTTTTCCTCAAGAGCCTCTAGTGTGTCTCTCTTTAAAATAGATTCTCTGCTCGTTTTTTCTTGAATGCGGGCGTTCTCCCCTGGATCAGCTATCTGAGAAAGGACGGTTTTGAAAGAAGTCAAAGAAGAGCTGAAAATTAGCAGGGAGTCTCTGGTTCAAAGTGAGGCTGTAATAATGGATTCTGTCAGAGGGTTAATCCTTAAATCACTACGGCTAAGAAAGATTGGCAGACACAGAGCAACTAACCATCACCGCTCCTCCACTCAGCCATCCAGGGGGACTGACTCTTAGAGACCTGAGCATCTTCTCATTCCCTTCTGCTTCCTGTGACCCTTCTGCGGTGTCCCGCATGGTCCAGGGAGGCTCCCACAGGCCTACATCTTCATCTTGTTGTCCTAAACATGGGGTCCTCCTCAGGGTGAAGAAGACCATGCTCTGCTGGTTCCGCCATGGGCCTCCAGTGCCCATAAGTCACCCTTTCTCACCAACAGGCTGCATCCTGATCCAGTTCCTGCTGCCTATTGCTCGCATCCTTCTTTATATACAGTTTGGGACTCTAGACATTTCCTAGTTTCACCAGCAATAAAACTCTATCTTGTTTCTGTGTCTCTTTGCCATGTTTTGAAGGAGACAGAGAAGCTCTTGTATTACCATCATAAAATTAGGTATCTCCACAAATAATAATTTAAATAAAAACTTATTCTTTGCTTCTACCCCTAGAGGTTTCAATTCAGTAGGTTTGCAATGGAGCAGAGTCACCTCTAGGTTTAGAAAGAGCCCACAGGCTTGAAGCATTTAGGATGCCACTCAATGCTCTTCCTATGTAGAGGACTGGCTGACCAATCATATTCAGATGACCACAGACCAGAGATAAATCAAGTAACCATCAAATTTATCCATATCAGCACCCTAGACACACACCTCCCCCAATGCAGAGATCCTTGAACAGACCTAAGACTGAAAAGAGATGGCTTATCCTGCTGACCATGCTGGTTATTCCCTTTTTTTTTTTTTTACTTTTGAAATATTTTGGACCAACACAAAAGTCACGAGAGTAACACAGTACACACGCCCCCTTGACCTCTTCGCCCTTCACATTTGTCTTATTTGTGGACTCTCTTTCTCTCTTTTGGAGCATTTGAGAATTAGTTGTAGATGTCAAGATCCTTCACCCCTAAGTATCTCAGCATGACTCTCCTGGGAGCAAGGACATTCTCCCCATCGATCTGAGGTCCACCTGCTCTATAGGCTCTCTTGCTCATCTACATGGAGACAGGGAGCCAGGATCAGAGAGTGTGAATTCCAACACGGAAGCCAGCAGCACAAAATCACCCTGAGTCAGGACATGAAAGGAGGGCTTAGGGAGAGGACAGAGGGCAAGAAAGATGATAGCATGATCTCCGGCAGAAAGGGTCCCAGCCACAAGAAGAAGCCAAATGTTGAAGCTGGTTGCTGCTTCAAGTTGAGTAATTCTATCCCAACCCCCACCCCAGAGAACACTGTCCAGGAATGCCACAGCATGGTCTAGAACTGCCTCGGTGATATTTAGAAAGCAGACTTATATGATTTTAAAACCTAAAGAGCTTCAAAAATCAGGTTTGGACACCCCCACCTGCCATGCTTCTGGCCGTGGCTCCATGACTGATGGAGAAAGCAAACACCATCTGTCCAGTGCCAAGTCCCACAGAGGATCCAGTCTTAGGAAAGAATTTTTGCCTTGAGCTCCCTGAATCCTATCTCCAGCCCTCCCTCTTGCCTTCTGCTGTCCTCTGGGGCAGGGAGCCTCAACAGCTGCTGCCTGTCAAAAACTGGGCCTCCTGGCAGTGCTTGGCCTAACAGCCCACCTTGTAACTAATGGTGACAGGAGTCATTTTTCTTTTCTTGGGGCTAAATACCAAACAATCGGGGATGACCAAATTGTCAGGGAGAAGCCCTTATTGTGAATCTGTGGATTTGAGAAAGACTCACTATGATTGGGCAGGACTGGGCTTCATAGTCCATCAGCCCTGAGACGGCCATGTGAACACAGCACATAATTACGCAACGACCGGTCCACAGGGAGAGAGGGTCCCCAGCAGATGCATTCACTCTCGACTTTTGCTTTTTGAATTGGAAATTTATGATTGAATTTTTAGGCCCCATAAGGCGTAAAGGATGGAATTTCTCTCCTCCATTTAATTATTTTGTCTCAAAATGGCCTAACCTGCACAAAAGATGCAAACCCATTTTCCATGACACAGGTAAGGAACCTCAGCCATTCTCTTCTCTCCTCTGGTTTTGTATGGAATGGTCCCAGGGATAGTCAGGACAGAATAAAGGGAGGGCGTGATAATTTTCCAAAAGGAGAGAGATGATTCCATTAGAGAGGCTTCAGAGAATGAAAATTCCATTTCTTTATTTCCTTTAAAGCTCTGAAACATGAAAGCTGCTAGCCCACTCCAAAATCTTGCCATTAACTGTATCTTCACTGCAGCATTTAGAATGAAGGCTGGCCTAAGTGGCAGAAGGAGAAGGAGGTGGCACAAAAAAGGAAAATAGAAAAGAAAGTTTCTTCTTGTGGCCAGGACCCTATCTGCTGGAGATGATGCTATCATCTTTCTTGCCTTCAGTCCTCATGCATTAAACTTAAAAAAAAAAAAAAAAACCTTATTTTTCTCTGTTTCTTTCTTGGTATACACTCTGTGGGCACCTGAAAAGTGTGTACCATCCTGCTGCTGTTAGGTAGAGTACTCTATGAGTGTTGATTAGATCCTTTTGGTTGATGGTGTTGCTGAGTTCATCTCTATTTCTGTTGATTTTCTCTCTAGTTGTTCTAACAATTATTGAGAGGGATGTTGAAGGTTTCAGCACTCGTGGGTGTGCACATTCCCCCTTCCAGTTCTATCAGTTTTTGCTTTACATATTTTGCTTCCCTGTTGTTTGGTGCATATGCATTTAAGATTGCTGCATGCTCTTGGCTGGCTGACCCTTTGTCATTACAAAATACTTCTCTCCATCTCCGGTATGTTCTTTGCTCTGAAGTCTATTCTATATGCTGATAAAGCCACACCTGCTTTCTCTTCATTCATGTTAGTGTGGTATATCTTTTTCCATCTTTTTACTTTCAACCTACATTTACCATCACGGGAATTACAGTCTATCGTATTTACCTCTACATTTGCTCTTTCCGTGTCATTTTCTCACTTTATAGTTTTCCAAAAACCCTTCTTTTATCATTTTTTCTTTGTTTAGATAGCTTCCTTTCACCATTCTTTGAGAGTGGGTCTGCTGTTGACAACTTCTCTTTCTTTTTCGTCATCTAAAAATGGTTTAATTTCTTCTTAATTCAAGAAGGATTTTTTTTGCTGGTATGGAATTCTGGATTTATGATTCTTTCTTTACAGTAACTGAAAAACACCAAGCCACTTCCTTCTGGCCCCCATATTTTCTGATGAGAAGTTCACTGTTATTTGAATTCTTTTTCCCCTGAAGTATTGTGTCATTTCTCTGGATGTCCTCAAGATTTTCTCTAGCTTTTAGAAGTTTGATTATGAAAAAATAAAAAATAAAAAAAAATAAAAAGAAGTTTGATTATGACATGTCTTTGTGTAGGGGTCTTTGGATTTATCTTATATGGGATTCAGTAAACTTCTTGAATTAATATTTTTTTAAATTTGGGAAGATTTAAATATGCTTTCAGTCCCTGCCTCCTTCTCCTCTTCTGGTACTCGACAACATAAGTGTTAGATCTTCATTACAGATCCACATGTTCTCAAGGGTCTGTTGACTCCTTTTTAAGTCTGTTTTCTCTCTGTTGTTCTTACTGAGTAATTTATATTTATTCTCTCTTCAAACTCACTTCTACTTTCCTCCATCCTCTCCACTCTGCTGCTGAGTTCACTCATGGACCTTTCTTTCCTCAGTGTTTGTAATTTTTAGTTCCAGCATTTCCATGTGGTTTTCCTCTACACTTGCTAAATTTTTTTCTGACACCATTTTTTTGCTGAGACTTTAAAAATGTTTGTTTCATCACGTTTATAATTGCCCGTTGAAGCGTTTGTATTAAGTGCTTTAAAATTTTCAGATAATTCTAAGGTCTGTGTCATGTCAACGTTGGTGATTGTCTTTTTCTCATTCAATTTGAGCTCTTTCTCTTCCTTTTGGGGACAAGTGAATTTTTCGATTGAAACCTAGATGTTTTTGAGCACTACCTTGCCAGCATGTGGAATGCTAGACGTTGGGAGGATTATAAGACTTATGAGGATTATAAGACTATGGATCTTGTTTAAATCTCGTATTACAGCAGCTCTCTCCTGACCCCAGGCTTGTGGTGAGGGGGTGAGGGGGGGGGTTCCTCCTAATTACACCATTGTGATGTCAGTGTCCTTTGACACAAGGATTAGGGAGGATCTTTGTTACCACTGGGTGGGAGTGATACCACCCTGGCTGAGGGGAGTACCTCCTTGATGCTTCCCCTGTGGTCTTCACTACACTTCACTGAAGTGGCAGTGTTACTGATGAGTAGTAGTGGTGGAAGTCCTGGCTCTGCAGTAGGATTCTTCCAACGCCACCCTCCTGGGGATGGGGAAGCAGTAATGAAGCTGAGGCTGGGGAGAAGTCCAGGCTCCCCATGAGCTCTCTGAGTGGGGGCAGCTATTACCCCTCAGCCAGGGTGAAAATCTGGGCCCCTCCCTCTGTCTTCTCTGATACCATCCTGGCGGGAGGTGTGCATGCCTTGCTACAGACTGGCAAGGGTAAGAGTCGAGGCTACCCACTCATCCTTTGCTCTCAGGGTGAGGTTGCAGTTGTTTCGGTGTAGTTTGGGCTTGGAGTAGAGAAGTTATCGTCTAAAAGTTTTCTGTCTTTCTAGGCTACCTCTCCCTTAGTACTTGGCTAGAGAGGGCAGACTTTTCCTGGGGCATTTTTTTCTGTATCCACTGATGTTTCCATGTTGCCAGCTTCCCTAGGATCCGGTCTGGGATATAAGAAGCAAAAAGGAAGAAGTAACAACAACAACAGGGAACTCACCACCATTGTTCTTCAGGCTCAAAGTCTCTGCCACGTTCTGTCCACTTTGTACGCTTGCTGTATGTGTGTATATAGGCAGACCTCATTTTATTGTGCATCACTGTATTGCACTTAGCCAACATTGCATGTTTTACAAATTGAAGATTTGGGGCAACGCTACATCAGGCAAGTCTCTTGGTACAATTTTTTTCAATAGCATTTACTCACTTCCTGTTTCTATGTCAGAATTCTGCTAAGTCTCACCATATTTCAAACCCTCTACAAGCAAAAAGTTTACAACTCGCTGAAGGCTCAGATGGTGGTTAGCATCTTTTTAGCAAAAAAAGTATTTTTTTAAATTTAAATATGGGTATTTCTTTTAGGCCTGATGCTAATGCATACTCAATAGACTAGAGCATAGCATAAACATAGCTTTTATATGCACTGGGAATCCAGAAACTGTGTGTAACTCACTTTATCATGATATTTACTTTATTGAGGTGGTCTGGAACCTAGCCCACAAAATCTTTGAGGTATGATTGTAATGTTCATGGTTTTCTAGTTGTACAAAGTGGGAGGAATAGAGAAAAGTACATCTATGCCATTTTCCCAGAAGCTGAAATAGGAGGTTAATTGTAAATAGAAAAGAGAAAGTGGGACAAAGAACAAAAGACAAAAGCTTATGGAAATGGCACTTTCTTGCTTTCCTTTCTTCTCAGAGTTGTGCGCTGCTAAGAATGAGCTGTGAGGTACCCAGTGAAGGGGTAACCATCTCTCCCTTCCCTCCTCTGCCCAAACAGAATTTCAAGCTGCAAATGCGGCAAGAAGCACATAAAATGAAATTATTTTTATCAGTAAATGTTCCTCATTCTCCAGTCCAGTAAATGTCACATTTGGTTATGAAATTGAATTTTTCAAAATAACATTTTTAAATACTCCTCCGACTTAGTCTTTTGGTATTGACACAGATGAGAGATGGAAGGGTTTCATCTCCTTGTCTCCAACATCCTCTCTCACACATGCATAAGTAACAGGCTGATTTCTGATGGTTGGAATAGCTGGGGCTCTCTGGCTCCTCTGACCCAGTTCAGCAGGGATGACCTCTGTTTTGAAAACAACCATCCACACCACTTCTCTGGACACCAACAGTGCCCAAGAGTAGCCTGGCTTGGGAAGGAGCTGTTACTGTGCTCCATTGGCTTCCCCATCTCACTGGGGCATTTCCACATGGGTTATCCAATATTGAGCAGCCCAGTCTAAAGTTTCACCCTGGGATTAATATTCCTGAAAAAAAAAACAACAACACTTGATCATGGCCCTCTCAAAGGCTGTCCGTGATCATCCCTCACAAAACTGAGCCATAAATGAATGAATGAATGGAAGAATAGACAAATAACTAAATCCCTTGCTCTCCATTGCAACCCAGGCAGTTCTTGAGGCAGAACATGGACAAATTGCCTCATGACAACACAGCCCAGCCCTAGTGAAGAAGCTAGCTCATCCCTGCCAATGCAAACTATAGGCAGAAGTTAAAAGGCAGGGGAGTTGTGAGCTCTGAGCAGTTGTTTTCTCTGTGTAATTTATTTTCCACCTTAAACTATAACCACATATTTGAAACAACTTTAGAAGGGCTCTAAAATTCATTCATTGCATCATTCTATTGCATCACTTCCTAGAGCAGAAATCCTTCTGGAACATTCTGGACAAATGATGAGCCAGCATCCCATGTGAGGAAACTCACAACTGTTACCAGAAACTTTACTCCTTCTATTCATTCTTTTTTTAATTAACTTTATTGGCATATAATTGCTTTAGCAATGTTGAGTTTGTTTCTATTGCACAGTAAAGAGAATTATCTGTATCTACACATGTATCTTGGAGAAGGCAATGGCACCCCACTCCAGTACTCTTGCCTGGAAAATCCCATGGATGGAGGAGCCTGGTGGGCTGCCAGTCCATGGGGTCGCTAAGAGTCGGACACGACTGAGCGACTTCACTTTCACTTTTCACTTTCACGCACTGGAGAAGGAAATGGCAACCCACTCCGGTGTTCTTGCCTGGAGAATCCCAGGGACGGGGAGCCTGGTGGGCTGCCGTCTATGGGGTCGCACAGAGTTGGACACGACTGAAGTGACTGAGCAGCGGCAGCAGCATACATGTATCTCCTCTTTTTCAGATTTCCTCCCCATTTAGGTCACCACAGAGCACTGAATAGAGTTCCCTGTGCTATACAGTAGGTTCTCATTAGCTATCTGTTTTATTTGTTTTTATTAAGTCATTAAGTCATATCCGACTCTTTGAGACCCCATAGACTACAGCACGCCAGGTCTCCCTGTCCATCACCAAGTCCTGGAGCTTGCTCAAACACATATCCATTGAGTCGGTGATGCTATCCAACCATCTCATCCTCTGCCATCCCCTTCTCCTCCTGCCTTCAATCTTTCCCAGCATCAGTGACTTTTCCAGTGAGTCAGCTCTTTGCATCAGGTGGCCAAAGTATTGGAGCTTCAGTTTCAGCATCAGTCCTTCCAGTGAGTATTCAGGGTTAATTTCCTTTAGGATTGTCTGGTTTGATCTTCTCCTTGCAGTCCAAGGGACTCTCAAGAGTCTTCTCCAACACAACAGTTCAAAAGTATCAATTCTTTGGTGCTCAGCCATCTTTATGGTCCAGCTCTCATATCTGTACATGGCTACTTGAAAAACCATAGCTTTGACTATACAGACCTTTGTTGACAAAGTGATGTCTCTGATTTTTACCACACTGTCTAGGTTTGTCGTATCTCTTCTTTCAAGGAGCAAGCATCTTTTAGTTTCATGGCTGCAGTCACCGTCCACAGTGATTTTGGAGCCCAAGAAAATAAAATCTGTCACTATTTTCATTTTCCCCCATCTATTTGGCTTCCCTGATAGCTCAGTTGGTAAAGAATCTGCCTGAAATGTGGGAGACCCCAGTGGTTCAGTTCCTGGGCAGGAAGATGTGCTGGAGAAGGGATGGGTTACCCACTCCAGTATTCTTGGGCTTCCCTGGTGGCTCAGCTGGTAAAGAATCTGCCTGCAATGCGGGAGACCTGGGTTCGATCCCTGGGTCAGGAAGATCCCATGGAGAAGGGAAAGGCTACCCACTCCAGTATTCTGGCCTGGAGAATTCCATGAACTGTACAATCCATGGGGTCACAAAGAGTCAGACACAACTCTTTACTGGCCCAGAAAATGAGCTACTTTCACTTTCACTTTTCCTTGCCTTGAAGTGATGGGACCGGATGGCATGATCTTAGTTTTTTGAATATTGATTAAGCCAGCTTTTTCACTCTCCTCTCTCACCTTCATCAAGAGGCTCTTTAGTTCCTCTTCGCTTTTATAGATAGTATCAATAGTGTATATACGTCAATCCCAATCTCCCAACTCCTCCCACCTGCCTTTCCCCCTTGGTATCCATATTCATTCTTTTGTTTCATTTGGGGATTTTGCTTTCTCTTCTTTGGAAACAAAAAGATAAATTCTTTTGAGTTTTCTAGTTGTTCCTGAAGCTGTCTTCACTGTTGCCTCTGGAAGTCATGCCAGAGGTATCTGCAGGTGCTGGGGCTCAGAGAGAACGGTCACCAGAAAAGTAGTAGGCAGGGATAATGCCAAACGGGAAGTTAAATCTGAAAGACAAGGAGACGCGGACCGTGCAGGCAAAGAAGGCAAGAGGAGGGGTGGAACGATGCAACGCGTCCAGGTGCCAAAAGGGGCTCATTTGGCAGGAACGTAGTTTAGGAGCAAAGAGTGATGGGAAATGTGCCTGAAGAGGCCCTCAGAAGCCAGCTCTCCAAGGAAAGTGTTCTGACTTAACCACGGAACAGGGCAGAGCTGGAAAGGCAAGGGCAGCTACTGGAGCACTCACTGTGCTCAGAACCTGCACTGTGGGCGAAAGGAAAATGGAAAAGAAGGGACGTCGTTACAAACTCTTTTCGCCTTCCTCTTGTGAACAGGGAGAGTTTAGCAAAACCACTGCCTCTGATGAAGCTGAGCGGAGGAGGCATCGGCCCCTGTAAGGTCTAGGGTTCTGAAAGATAGTCCTGGAGGTGACTAGAGCTTCAGAGAAATACTGGCCCAGAAGGGAGGCAATAGATGGAGTGAGATGAAGCCAAGAGGGAATTCCAGGCTGCTTCCAAGATTCAGCACGCCGTCGCTGAGTCCTGGAGGGCTGCAGTGAGCCTCACACTGGTGTGTCCTCCGACAGGCGTGCCTCCTGGGGATGGTGGCAGTGAGAGCCGCCTCTGCGTGTTTCAGTTGTCCCCATCTCCTCAAAGCCTCTCTGCAGCTGAGCTCAGCATTCTCTTTAAAGAGAACGTCTTGATGTGATGAGAGCGATGATGCTTGTCCTATATTTTATGATATTTCCAGGAGCTCTAGGAAAAGAGGAATGAGTCACTCATCAATATTCCAAGAAATCAGCCACACTGGGCATCATGAGAACTTGCTGGGATGTTGGTACAGGAAGTCTGGAGTGTCGCTAGCCCACAGGGTTTTTTGAGCAGGGGAGGATACACACAGAGGTTTGGAGAAACTATAGCCGTGCAGTCCAGCAGTTTTCTGATGCAGCCCTGCCACCTGCCTCTCTTGGCAAGTGAAGCTCAGGTGCTCCACTTGCTTCCAGGAAAGGACCCGGGGTGATACTCCAAAGCCTTTCCTCCTACCTGAGACACACCCTGGAGCACAGGCGAATGGAGGTGATATGAGTACAAGGACAGTCTTGAGTTCATTTATTTTTATAAGTCATCCTAATACCTCCGTGCAGGAGACCCCTCCCAAGTCTAGTCAACACGGCCGCAGGGACACAGCCTAGGGAGCCCTGCAAGGGGACCTGTACACAAGGAGCTTGGAAAGGGTGTCTCGGAGAGATGGGGTCTCACCTTGTGCAAAGGAGGCCGTGTCACCAAAAGCATCCTGCTTGCCCTGCCCTGGAAGAATTTCATCTCCTCCTTCAAACACACCCCTACCATTTTTTTTCTTTACCCCAAATCCTTTAGATCTTTAGATCACCTTAGGAGTCCTTCAACAAGTAAAACAAGGATAAAAGTAACTAACTTAGGGACTTCCAGCGCACGGGTTCGATCCCTGGTTGGGGAACTAGGATTGTACATGCTACGGGGTGACTACTGAGCCCCCATAATTGCAGCTGTTGGGTCCACGTGCTCTGGAGTCCAAGAGCCACAACTAAAGAGAAGGCCACATGCTATAATGAAAATCCCACGTGTGGCAGCTAAGACCCAGTGTAACTCTAAAAAATTTTTTAAAGAAAAAACCTAACTATACTACATAAAATTGTACCATATTCTAAGGGACAAGTTCTCAGTTCCTCAAGCCTCCTTGTTCCTTGGCTGCTAAGAGAGAGTTCTCTGGGTTTCTCCAAGGTGCCCACACTGGTTCAGGCCTTGGCCCCCTGCCCACTCCTCCCACACACCTCACCCCATCTCCAGCCCAGGTCTCCCTCCGAAGTGACTCAGCCCGACCTCTGCGGTCTGCACACTGGATACCCCCACCTTCTAAGCTGGCCCCTCCCCTCTTCTCACACTTGGCCTCAGGGACCTGCTGCTCCCCAAGTACCATGGTTCCCCATCTCTGCTCCTCTACCTGGAATATTCGGTCTTGTTCCTCCCTCCCCCATCACTCCTCTTTTTTTTTTTTTTCTGGCCATGCTGTGCTGCTTGCTTGCAAGATCTTAGTTCTCCAAAAGGATTGAACCCAGGCCCTCAGCAGTGAAAGCAGAGTCCCAACCACTGACCCACCAGGGTATTCCATCTTTAGTCCTCCTTGACACAACAAAGCTCTTCCTCTGTGAGCCTGCTCTGGCTCCATGAGTTTGAACTTTCGGGTTTGACATCCAACTCCACTCCTTCCCAGCTCTGTGACCTGGGCAGTTTGGTGACCCTCTCTGTGCCTTGATTGCTCCATCCCCAAAGTGGAGGTTAGAGCGTTTCCATCACAGGGTCATGGTGGGAATTAAATGAACTAATCTACCAACTCCCTTGACATAGTCCCAGGGCATAATAAGTGTGAAATAAATGGGAGGGGTTCCTATGGTATTCTCCCAAACCATAGTTGCGTGCTGGCTACTCATTTCCATGAGTTTTCCATTAGGCAAAAAAGCTAATCAGTGGCTCTTAAATCCTGAGACCAGTGATATTTTTCAGTAGCAACTCAAGGCAACATATGGCACCCCATTAGAAGAACATTCATTTGATGGGCTATCTGAGGACGTGGCATTTTCCCTTTAAATCAATCCTCCAGTGACCTCCTATGGTGTCATGTCAGGGAAGTGGAAAAGGGAAGCTGCAGATGGGGGCGACAGCTGGCACATTTGCAGAGAACCCAAAGGATAAGGTGGGAAATGCGTGACCCCTGCTTTAACCTAGAGGTGAGGTCTCCAGTGAGGATAGAAGCTCATAAAATAACTATCATTTCCCACTTTATACAAATGTTCCTTTAAGCGGTTGCAACTTTTTTTTTTAAATCAGTTCTCTGATGAATATAAGCACACATTTTTAGAGAGATAAAAATATCCAAAATGCAAATATGACTGGTTTGAAATACATCAACTCTGATGAGTTTCCCCCTCATCCTGAAAAACCTACTTCTGGGTTCCAGAAAGTAAGACAGCCGCTCTGCTCTACACGCAGACCTCACTCAGCGGTACCAGCTCCTGCCCTCTGTGTTCGAGGGAGCCCCGTGAGGCGGAAAATCCCCTCCTCCAGCCACGCTAAGACTTGGCACTCATGAATCAGCCCCACCCCAACCTACCCCCACGCACAGTGTCTTCGTGGTAGCTTTGAGTTACAGTCCAAGTCTGCTATATTGTTGTTGTTTGGTCGCTAAGTTGTGTCTGACTCTTTGCGACCCCACGGACAGCAGCACACCAGGCTTCCCTGGCCTTCACCGTCTCCCAGAGTTTGCTCAAACTCATGTCCATTGAGTTGGTGATGTTATCTAACCATCTCATCTTCTGCCATCCCCTTTTCCTTCTTTTCTCAATCTTCCCCAGCATCAGGGTCTTTTCCAATGAGTTGGCCCTTCGCATCAAGTGGCCAAAATACTGGAGCTTCAGCTTCAGCATCAGTCCTTCCAATGAAAATTCAGGACTGATTTCCTTTAGGACTGACTGGTTTGTAAATTATAAGCTCTGTTATAATTGCCCCCATTAAAAATCTCTCTGTCATTTCAGACAGAAGGAAGTATTTATCTGGCGTGGTTCTGGTAGGAAGCCACATTCACCCCAACTGAAATAGAAGTATGGGTATAAATCACACACACACACACACACACACGTGCACATGCAGACATCTCAAGCAAACTGCTGAGCTTTTTATTTATATTTCGGGTATGGTAGAGAGAATAGAGTCAGACAGTAAGAAAAGTAAATACCCACTGGCCCTGAGAGTCAATGCTCTGGCCCAAAGAGTTTGATGTGATTTTAACAAGACACTTGGGACTTTTTTCAGCATCCTTGAACATGTTTTGTTCAAACATGTCATCATGATTCGCCAAAACTCTAAATGTTTCTGTTATCCCATTAAATATGTGACAACACAGTTCTAAGTGGAGTTCGTCTTAGAGCAGAAGAACCCAGCTCATCCAAGGAGTGTGTCAAGGTTCTGGGACTTAGTGTTCTGGTGGAGGGTTTGAAAACAGGATATGGGGTGCATGGCCAGCAGCTGTTGATACTCATACGAGTCGTTTCCTGGGAGCCAGGCAGCCTTGGGTCTCACGCGCTTCGGGGAAAGCTGCTCTGTTGTTTTTGGTACAAATGCCAGAGATCAGTATTTGCTTCAGTTACATCAGGTGCGTCACCGTGGGGTTGGACTTGATGGTCTTTAAAAGAATCTCTTCCAGGTTTAACCTGTTATCATTCCAAATCTCTTCCCAGTATTGTAATCCAATAACCAGCAAGTTTATTTTGGAGGGAGCTCTCGGCTTTAGAAAAAGGAGGAGAATTTGCTCAAATGAAGTATAAATCCTTCGTCGAGTATACATGCCATGTAATTGCAAACCTCAACTTCTGATATTGAGGGAGGGACATAAGGAGTTTAAAGACATCTCCTAGGATGATTAAACTACTTACATAGAAACATGTCATGATTTCCACCATAAATTATGACATAGATGAGTCAGACTGAGAGGGCTAAATGTAGAATTTTTATGGGCCCCTCCCCTTGTCGATGTCAGAAGTTTTCATTTAACTACAGGGAAAAGGAAAATGCTGATACAGGCAGTATTTGATTTCTCCAGGATATCCAACATATCTGTATAAAAATATCTGCAAGGACCGCCCACGAGCAAGATTGGGGTGCAAAAGGTGGCAGGTTCATAAGAGATAACACAGTGATATACACACAGGAAGACAGACAAACCCAACAGGGCTTTGTAAGGATCTAATGCCTGGAAGCTGAGTGCCAGAGGTTTGGGCAGTCTCACCACTGGGACCATTAGGAGAGGGCCAAGTTGAATAGGTCAGTGATGCAGAGTAAGACCTGATGGGCACAGAGAATAAAGGGAAGACCAGTTACAGACCAGGATACAAGGAGAGATGGTCTAAGTAGGGGTGGGGGTACAGGGAAAAATCAGCAGAAGAACTAAGCTAGGAGGTGAAGTGGAGAGTCAGAGCAAGCAGAGACAGAACAAGGGCCCTGCAGGTGAAGGATGAATTCAGTGAGTTCTCACCGTGGAGCTGCATCGATGCATAAACTGCCATCGACTGCTAGGGTAGACTCACCTTTGAAGCAGCCTCTGTGCGCACTCCTGTGAACCCGTGCTGCTGTGACAAGGTCCTCTCCGCCTGGCTTGTTTTTCTCTGCCACTCAATGCTCTTAGCCTCTCCAGTAGCTATGCCAGTTCTTTCCATCTTGATATAAACCACGTGGAGGGCCAACCATCACGGTTAATGCCTCTACAGCAGGATGGTAGATTGCGGTTTCTCAGCTCTCCTCCTCTTCTCAAGGGCAAGTATTAGTTTAAAGACGAGGCGGTGCCCGGGTTTCACTGCTGTTAATGAAGGACTTGTGAAAATCAAGTGTACTTGGGATGTGCAAAGTCGTTTATTGACACTCATAGCAGACCCTTTGAGTTTGGGAATACTGGCTCTGGAAGAATGAATCATAGTGCTATGAGCTGAATTTCAGTATTCAAGCCAGGACCCATTGGCTCAAGTCCTAGCCAAGCAACTGTGAAGAGTTCAGCACTAAACTATGGCACTCGGGAAAACTAAATGCCACCTTGGACTTCTAAGAAGCGGAATGTTGATGGCGTAGGGCTGGAGGACTGCTCCACGACAGAGTCAGTGACGTGCCTACTCCACGTGAAGGCGTGCTATGGTCCTTCATAAACAGACAGTCAGAGAAGTAAAAATGGCAGTATAAAGGCGCAAGAGACAACTTTCTGCCTATCAGTTTGGCAAAGATTTGGGGGGAGGGTAGTGCTAATGCCACGGACAAGCTAACAAGGATGCACAAATGTTTTTGAACATAATCAGAGTCAGCGTTTGTGGGGGACAAATTGGGCTACAAGTGTCAAAATTCTTAGTAGTCATACTCTTAACCCAATCATACCTAATCCTAATATTTATCCTCAGTGTTGACAGGACAAGGGCACAGATACGTGAGTTCAAGAACGTTCATCACAGTGTTTTATAAAATAGTGACAATTTGAACCAAATTCAGTGGAATCTAGATAAGAAAATTATTATGTAACTCATGATGAATGCCATGTAGTCAGTAAAAAATGATGCATTCTACCTTTATTGACATACAAGGTGTATGATACTGTGTTAAGTGAGAGTAGCTTCCAACACAGTATATGTAGTATAGATATTTCTATTTATAAAAGGGGGATTCTATTTCCATATCTGTATATTTTTACAGGTATAGAAACTGGAATAGAAGGTTTTCGCCAAAATACTACAGTGGTTTTCTCTGTGGATTGGCCTTATGAAAGAATTCTATTTTTTATTTATAATTTTTCAATATAGTCTGAGTTTTTTAAGTAATGAGTATGTATAAGTTTCATCATCAGAAAAAAACAAGGTTGCAAATAAGACTCTGTGTGACCCCATAGACGGCAGCCCACCAGGCTCCCCTATTCCTGGGATTCTCCAGGCAAGAACACTGGAGTGGGTTGCCATTTCCTTCTCCCTGTATAGGTTTCATCATCAGAAAAAAACAAGGCTGCAAAAAATAAGAAAATAATAGCAGCTACTACACATGTTAAGAATCTAAGGAACTTAAAGAAATTGAACAGAAACTTCAAAAAAGAGAACCATTATTCTTAACAGTCCAAAGTAAGCTCCTAATTACAACAGATTCATGGCTAATGAGTAAAATAGTAGATTCAGCGGGTAAAGAACCTGCCTGCCAATGCAGGAGACATAAGAGAGGCAGGTTCGATTCCCTGGGTTGGCAAGATCCCCTGGAGAAGGAAACGGCAACCCACACCAGTAGTCCTGCCTGGGAAATCCCATGGACAGAGGAGCCTGGCGGGCTACCATCCAGGAATTCACAAAGAAACTGAGCATGCACGCATGTGTACTACATTTTCATAATTTATGTATGGGCATTCTGGTTCTCAAATTCAGTGGGTTATAACCTACATCCCAGTTGAAACAAAATGTTTTCAGCCCAAAATAGGGTCATAAACCCATTAAAACTGATTTACTTCAAAAAAAAAAAAATTAAAACTCCAAGAGTTAAAAAAAAGACAAAGAAAAATGTGTAAGCAGATTTACTTAGCTTTTAGGAAAAAAAGAAACCAAATAACTGCAAAAATACCAGCTCCAAAAATACCAAAAAAGCTCCAACAGGAGAAAATAGAGAGCGAAAGATTGGCATAAGGATGTCAAAACTCCAGTGTCAAAGAGGTTTTTGAAAACTGGTCGTGCGTCACCAATTACATATATCCAAGATCATTTCCAAGAGCCCTAGCGTTTTTTAGGGTCCTAAACAGCTCTTGTCAGTGACTGGCTGATCATAGAGCAATAATGTGAGATTTGAAAACTCATTTCATCTTTGGTGACCAAATTCTAACAGAAGAGAAAGGGGTGTGACAGAGAGCTGTTGTTACAGACCCACTGTGTTGATTCATATTTAAGATGTGCTTTATATATAATTATCTTTTTTTCTCACCTCCAGGAAAAGCACAAAGAGGAAATTTCAACGATGGCCAAGTTGACAGAATCCATGAGTGAGTAACTTGAAATTTATTCTTCACCTTTGGTTTTGAATGGAAAACTACAGAATACTGCAAAAAAAACACATCCCCTTGTGATTATCCGATTATCTTTCACTCTTGTCATAGCCAAGGTCTATTTAACACAGATCATATTGTGTTAATGTTATGTTATGCATTATTCAAAATTCATCTCTCACGAGGTCCAATTCTGTACTGAAATGGTCACCTAACGTTTGGAGCTAAAGAATCAGAATGGATTTTATTTGTAACACTGCACTGGGCATTGAGAACCACAATAATTTTAAGCTGACTTAAGAGGTTTAGACAAAGTCTAAAGCTGAAGTTTTGTGTGCAGATATTCCATAGGCTGGATAATTTAAAGAGAGCAAAAATGGTTTATTGTTATTAGACCTGTTAGGTGGTTCAGAAATTTCAGAGAAAACCATTAACCAGTAGTGGAGTACTTGAGATGTAGGCAGTTGCAATGATTTAGGTTTCAGATCCATCCGCAGTATAATGCTCTAAGCCCTTAAGCCAAATAAGCAGGATACACGAAGCGTTTTGTAGAGAACAGAAAAAATTAATTATAATAAATCCTGCAAACTGAGAAATGCAATTTCCTGTGTTGACATTTAAATATTGAAGACCATACGGATATGAAATAAACAGACCACACAGACTTTTCCCCTTGGAAAGGTACTTTTCCCGGTGATAGATTTCACATCTAAAGTGGCAAGGCAAACACCTCTCCATTACCCTCAGGGCCATAAACACCTATTTAGAAGCGGCCGGCAAATTAACCATGGATCTGGCCCACGTTTAACTGCCCCTCTGTCTCCTCCTGCTACTATTTCTCAAATCCCGAGACGATTTAAATACGCCTGTTTTCCTGTAGCACGGATAATGAACCCTTGTCTCTGAAGGTTCTGACTCCAAGGAAAGGGAGCGTTACAAGATTCTGTGCATCACTTTCTCTAATTCCTCACCCCAAACCTCTGCCTAACCACACCGTGTAAACGATAGCTCTTAGGGACTTAGTGAAGAACAAGATGCTTCACTTCACATGCCTCTTTTCCTCTCTCCCTTCTGAGTATCCCCTGCCTTTACTCCGTTCTACCCTTCTCTCTGCCTCTAGCCTTGCAGACATAGAAACGTTCAGAGGACTTACCACTTGATTCAAAGAACACCAAACTGGTTCTTTGTCAGGGAGAGGACCTTGAGTCACAGCAGGTGTCCTTCTCAGACCTGGAATGAAACAGTGAGGGTACCAGGACCACCATGAAACTGACATGCCCGGGCTGTCAAAATATGGAGTGAGATTGTGACACTCCAAGTAATTCACCATCCATAACACATCCACAGACTTAGTACTCATCTCCAAGTCCAAAGCCATCAACACAAAAGACACAGATTCTCTGAACGCTAGAAAGACCAACAGCTTGGGACTAGCATCAGTGTCCAGGGATGGAGTCTGGGGTGTACAGTGCATTAAACCAAATAGTATCTCATGTGAATTGTGATGCTAACAGGTTTTATGATGAGGATCTTATTAGTATCTGATATTCTAGTTCAGTGAATATTTTTTAACTTACCGAACTAATTTGTAAACCATTAAGGGCCCTATAAGAGATCTACTGGTCAGTATCTCTGATAAAGTTATTTTCATTTTTCTTCTCTATTGGATTCAGATGGATTTAAATAAGGGCCTTCCCGGGACCCTCCCTGATGTGTTGGGTTTTGGTCTTATGTCTGCCCCTGCAATTATTCTAGTGAATTTGATCTATGCATCCACTGGCTTAACAGAATGACACCAAAATTTAATTCCAGACCCTCAGGTAGATAAAAGTGCATAGCCATTCTTCTAGAATTTGCTCAGTCTTTTTATAAATAACATATATGTGCTCAATGCACAAAGAAAATTTAAAGTTTGAAGACAGACCTTGGAAACATATCCAACATTTCAGTCCCTTGATCCTAACAAAGATAAATAACATTATAAAATGTGTGTGTGTGTGTGTGTGTGTGCACGCGCTCAGTTGCATCTGGTTCTTTGACACCCCCAAGACTGTAGCCTCTCTGGTTCCTATGTTCATGGAATTTTCCAGGCAAGAATACTGGAAAGGGTTGCCATTTCCTTTTCCCATAAAATGTATAAGATGCAATATTACTCTCTGAGGGGCTCACTATGAAAGTTAATCATGTGGTCAACACTAACAAATGTTTCACAAAAATGAAATTCCTGAATAATGTCATATACAACCTTATATTTATTCTACATAGGAAAACTTCCTGCTATGAAATGAATACATACTTATGGAAGGAGAGTGTATCTGTAGGCTAAGAAAAAAATTAACATTTAATTGTTGCTGTTGTTCAGTCCCTCAGTCATGTCCAACTTTCTGGGATCCCATGAACTGTGGCACACCAGGCTTCCCTGTCCTTCACTATCTCCTGGAGCTTGCTCAAACTCATGTCCATTGAGTCCGTGATGCCATCCAACCATCTCATCCTCTGTTGTCCCCTTCTCTGCATGCCCTCAATCTTTCCAAGCACCAGGGTCTTTTCCAATGAATCAGCTCTTTGCATCATGTGGCCAAAGTACTGGAACTTCAGCTTCATTATCAGTCCTTCCAATGGATGTTCAGGGTTGATTTCCTTTAGGATCGACTGGTTTGATCACTCTGCTATCCAAGGGAGTCTCAAGAGTCTTCTCCACACCACAATTTGAAAGCATCAATTCTTCAATGCTCAGCCTTCTTTATGGTCCAACTCTCACATCCATACATAACTACTGGAAAAACCATAGTTTTGACTAGATAGACCTTTGTCAGCAAAGTGATGTCTTTGCTTTTTCATATACTGTTTAGGTTTGTAATAGCTTTTCTTCCAAGGAGTAAATGTTTTGGTTTTTTTTTTTTTTTTTTTAATTTCATGGCTGCAGTCACTGTCCACAGTGATTTAATTACTGCATGATAAACTTGATGGGAACATCAAATCCATGATCACCAGGGAAAAGAGACAAAAACAGAACCACGAATGCCCAGGACACAGCACACTGAATGGGTTTCCAGAGCCAGAGAACATTTTGCTTGTTAAACTGCCGAGCAAAAGCCATCTGGTTGCTAGAACATCCCTGTGTTTAACTAGAACTGGAGGGTGCTTCTTCTCCAGTCCTGTTGGGGTTCACATGCTTATGATGGCTATGCCAGTGCCCTCACGAGGATGGGGGTCTCTTCTTTGTCTTCTACAGCAGGATGGGGAGTATTTCTATCACTTGCCATTAATCACCCATCTCAAAAACAAACAGCATTCATCACTTTTTAAAAGGGCAAGCAAGGGACACAAAAATATTAACAGGGTTTTTAAATGTTTAATGAAAAATGGGCTCCCCTCATAGCTCAGTTGGTAAAGAATCTGCCTCCAATGCAGGAGACCCAGGTTCAATCCCTGGGTCGGGAAGATCCCCTGGAGAAAGAAATGGCAACCTGCCCCAGTATTCTTGCCTGGAGAATCCCATGGACAGAGGAGCCTGGGGAGCTACAGTCCACGGGGTCACAAGACTCAGACACGACTTAGCAACTAAACCACCACCAATGAAAAAACAACTTGAATAAATACATGACAAGACTTCAAAATGTATTTGTCTCATTGTTGAAGTGAAGAGGGGATATGATAAGAGAAAATACAGAAAGGAAGAAAAACAGATGAAATATAAGAAAATGCACCTGAGAGAAATACAGGAGGAAATATATATATATATATATATGAAAGTGAAAGTCATTCAGTCGCATCCGACTCTTTGTGACCCCATGGACTGTACAATCCCTGGAATTCTCCAGGATAGAATACTAGAGTAGGTAGCCTTTCCCTTCTCCAGAGGATCTTCCCAACCCAGGGATTGAACCCAGGTCTCCCGCATTGCAGGTGGATTCTTTACCAGCTGAGCCACAAGGGAACCCCAAGAATACTGGAGTGGATAGCCTATCCCTTCTCCAGGGGATCTTCCCAACCCAGGAGTTGAACCGGGGTCTCCTGCACTGTAGGCGGATTCTTTACCAACTGAGCTATCAGGGAAGCACATATATATAAAGTATATCTATATAAAACCCAGAAAAAGAGCTGATAAGAGGAAAGAGACAGAATCAGGGGCAAAGACAAGAAGAGAAGAGAAAGGAGCCAAGCAGATATATTGACAAGGAGGTTCAGGAGGTTAAAATTCATACACTGCACACATGGGTTCATTGGCCGTGACTTTGAATGTTTCAAAGGCTATTGATTTTTGCCACTCCCCTTTGACATTTTAATCTCTGTTAGCATCTGTTAAAAGTGGATATTCTCATACTTCAACCATCAGAAACCCTGTTCCAAATGGGCCAGCAGAAAATTCCAGACTAGAGGAAGTTACTCTGAACTTGGCCGTCACGAACCCAGATTTTACTACCCACCCAAGAATGGAAACCAAGCTGAAAGCCTGACCCAAGTGGAGACTCCCAACCTTGCCTATAAATAGGCACATGGTGACCCCAACAAGGAAACCAAATCCCATACTTTCTATCATCAGAGGTAACACTGAGGCTCTGTCCTGGCCCCTAGAATCTAAGTCAGACAGTGACAAATTGGAGGTGTTGAGAGTCATGCAGGGGCTGTGCAATCCTGATCCTTAAGAGTGCCTTTGTAGGTCATTCTTATATAAATTTTCTGTAGGTAATTCTCTTCAGGGTTGTCGATTGCCAGTATATCTCCCCCATCCTTGGGAATATGTCAGACACAGCACAAGAAGTCTCACAGTATGGGTCCACTAACAATGTGGATTGAAATCAAATGTCTGGTCCTGCTAGCAGTGATGGAGTTGTGGGGCAGGACAGGTGGAAATGCTTGGCCAGGACACCTTCTCCAGGCTTCAGAGCCCCTTTCCAAGCCCCACTCCAATCCCCAGCACTCGGCCTGAATTCCTGGAGCCCCCTCTTTTGCAGCTTTCTCCACATCAGGCACAGGTACAGAGCACATCCCTGAATCAGTAGGCGGTCCTCGGGGCCGGCCACTGCACACTCAGAATCACAGAGGGAGGAACTGACTCTGAGGTTTTCCACTGTCCTCTGTCCAACCTCTCTAGGGCATGTGAGCCCCAGAGCACCCCTTCAGGTCCTCCCCACGAACCATCCTACCCAGGCTGTGCCTTCCGTCATCCCTGTGATCATCGCAACTATAACCCACCTGCACAGCAAAGAGTTCCCCATCACTATCTTCAGATAAACAGCAGAGCAGCCACTGTACCCCGAGCAATCCTCTCCCAGTCAGGACCAAGGTGAGCGAACCGCAGTCCCTCCCATTGTCCACAGACATGGCCTGTTTCCTGAGGCACTTAGAGATCTTGGCTGCCTGCTTGAATGAAGAGGGAATCCCTCCTCCTGCCATGAAAGAAATCGTTCAAATTTAGCCCAGACTCCAAGCGTGCTCGTGTCAAATGAAATGAAGAGTGAGAACCAATTACAGTCACTGCATATTAAATTAGCTTCATTAAAACACAGTGGTTTTAATTATTCATTCTCTCCTGAGAATGAGCTGCTCTGATCACTCCAGCATTGTGTTAAGCCCTGGAAGACAAGAAAATGGGGTCCTTGCTCACAACACGTGCAGTGTTTGGGCTGAAGGAGGCGGAGACCAACGGGTAGAGCACCCAGAATGAGGGTCTTGCAGAGGTCGCTTGGCAAGCACCGCGGTTTGAGGCGCACCGCTGTGTGCCGGGCGAGGGGCGGGGGAAGGGAGGGCGAGGGCGGGGGCCGGGGGGTGGGGCGGGTGTTTGCCGCATAGCTCAGTCAATAAAGACTCTGCCTGCAATGCAGGAGACCTGGGTTGGATTCCTGCGTCGGGAAGATCCCCTGGAGAACGAAATGGCAACCCACTCCAGTATTTTTGCCTGGAGAATTCCATGGACAGAGGAGCCTGGCGGGTTACAGTCCATGCTGTCGCAAGAGTCGGACATGACTTTGTGACTAAACCACCAGCCCCTGTGTGCAGGCATTATATAGGCACCCAAAGAATATGCAGGTTTCAGGACTTCCCTGGGGGTCCAGTAGTTAAGAATCCGCCTTCTAAAGCAAGGAATGTGGGTTCTATCCCAGGGAACTAAGATTCGCACATGCTATAGTGCAACAGGACCAAGCACCCAACCAAGACCCAGCACAGCCAAAAATAAATCAAAACAACAACAGCAAAAGGCTGTACGGGTTTCGCCAGGCAACCAGTGGGAATGTGAGTGCCCACACCCAGCACCCAGGATCCAGCTCAGGGAAGCAAGGGAATGGCTAGCTTTCGGGACAGCCAGCACTGACGGAACAGCAGTGAAGAGTCAGGGCATCAAGACAGCTGACAGCTGGGCACGCAGGCAAGAGTCAGGTCATAAAAAGGTGAGTCCGAAGCCTGGATTTTTTTCCCATGGGTGACAGGGAAGCACTTAAGTGCAGCAAAAGAGCTAAGAGGGGAAAGGTGAGTCCAGGAGCTGAGAACCGAGAGCCAGGACAGGTCCAGCAGAAAGCAGAAGAGTCCGCAAGGGCAGGGATGACCACCACCATGGCTCCAGAACCGGCCCATGGAACAGGAAGCTCAAGTGGGAGCCCCAGGAGCCCAGGAGAGCAGGCAACGAGATTCTCCACAGGGGCACCTTTGTCCCGGAGTGTGGGGTTCCTGTTGGCAGGAGGAAGGAGACAGTCCACTTCTGTATTAAACTCTGGCCCTGCACTGCTTGCTGTGGTGTTGAAAGCCCTGTATCCCCTTTGGGAAATGCCTGCCCACCCTCTCAATGGCACTGTTGCCCACGCCTACCCCCGGCCCCATTGGGCAGGATATGGGATTTCAACACAAGACACCAGTTTCGCCAACCCCTCCCCAGTGGAAAGGGCTTCCCAGGGGGCTGGAGATAAAGAATCCAGCTGTCAAAGCAGGAAATGCAGGTTTGATCCCTGGGTTGGGAATATCCCCTGGAGGAGGAAATGGCAACATACTCCAGTATTCTTGCCTGGGAAATCCCACAGACAGAGAAGCCTGGTGGGCTACAGTCCATGGAGTCAAAAAAAGAGTGAGACACGACTTAGTGACTAAAATAGCAACAGGAAACAATAACCCCAATGGAAAAGGACGATGTCACCTTCCAGGCAGAGGTGGGTACCCAGACGTTGGTCTCTGTTCATGGTTGGTTCAGTTCAGTTCATTTCAGTCGCTCAGTCGTGTCTCACTCTTTGCAATCCCATGAACCACAGCACGCCAGACCTCCCTGTCCATTACCAACTCCCATAGTCTACCCAAACTCATGTCTATTGAGTCAGTGATGCCATTCAACCATCTCATGCTCTGTCGTCCCCTTCTCCTCCCACCTTCAATCTTTCCCAACATCAGGGTCTTTTCAAATGAGTCAGCTCTCCGCATCAGGTAGCCAAAATATTGGAGTTTCAGCTTCAACATCAATCCTTCCAATGAACACCCAGGACTGATTTCCTTTAGGATGGATTGGTTGGATCTCCTTGCAGTCCAAGGGACTCTCAAGAGTCTTCTCCAACACCACAGTTCAAAAGCATCAATTCTTTGGTGCTCAGCTTTCTTTATAGTCCAACTCTCACATCCATACATGACCACTGGAAAAACCATAGCCTTGACTAGACGGACCTTTGTTGACAAAGTAATGTCTCTGCTTTTAAATAAGAGACCCCATAGCTGGACTGGATGTAGGACAGTGGAGGGCATTTAGGACAGGGCAGAGCAATTCTTTGCGTAAGGTCATTGGGGAGAGAAATGACCCTCTCTCAGGGACTAAAGCTGTGTCAGACCCACCAGATGGTGCTTTTAAAAATGTATGTTCTCCTTCCCAATAAAACTCGACACTTTCAACATGGAAATCTGTCTCTCAGACTCACGCTCTCACAGGTAGTCGCAGAATCATCACAAAAGTAACACAACTTGATTTTTAAAGGTTATACTCCATTTATAGTTATTATAAAATACCTGTTCTATTCCCCATGGCCTTTAAAAATTGTGAATCCCTGTATTGTTCACCTGTATTTATATCATTTATACTTCAACTCTCAGTTCAGTTCAGTCACTTAGTCATGTCCAACTCTTTGTGACCCCATGGACCACAGCATGCCAGGTCTCCCAGTTCATCACCAACTCCCAGAGTTTACTCAAACTCATGTCCATTGAGTCAGTGATGCCATCCAACCATCTCATCCTCTGTCGTCCCCTTCTCCTCCCACCTTCAATCTTTTCCAGCATCAGGCTCTTTTCAAATGAATCAGCTTTTTGCATCAGGTGGTCAAAGTATTGGAGTTTCAGCTTCAGCATCAGCCCTTCCAATGAATATTCAGGACTGATTTCCTTTAGGATGGACTGGTTGGATCTGTTTGCTGTCCAAGGAACTCTCAAGAGTCTTCTCCAACACCACAGTTCAAAAGCATCAATTCTTCAGTGCTCAGCTTTCTTATAAAGAAAGCTTTCTTCTCTAACTCTCACATCCATACATGACTACTGAAAAAACCATAGCTTTGACTAGATGGACCTTCATTGGCAAAGTAATGTCTCTGCTTTTTAATAAGCTGTCTACGTTGGCCATAGCCTTTCTTCCAAGGAGCAAGTGTCTTTTAATTTCATGGCTGTAATCACCATCTTCAGTGATTTTGGAGCCCAAAAATATAGTCTGTCACTGTTTCCATTTTTCCCCCATCTATTTGCCATGAAGTGGTGAGCCCAGATGCCATGATCTTCATTTTCTGAATGTTGAGTTTTAGGCCAGCTATTTCACTGTCCTCTTTCACTTTCATCAAGAGCTCTTTAGTTCTTGTTTCTGCCATAAGGGTGGTTTCATCTGTGTACCTGAGGTTGTTGATAACATCAACTCTACTTCAATTAAAAAATGAAAAAGATGACAGAATACTAAATTCAAATTCTGAGGGAAATGATTTTCAACCTGAAAATTTATACCTGGCTGACTGATGGTTAAGTTGGAGGACAGAATACAGGCATTTTTAAGTCAGAAAGCGTGTGCTTACTCGCTCAGTCATGTCCGACTCTTTGCGACCCCATGGACTGTAGCCCTCCAGGCTCCTCTGTCCATGGGATTCTCCAGGCAAGAATACTAGAGTGGGTTGCCATGCCCTCCTCCAGGGGATCTTCCCAACCCAGGGATTGAACCCAGGTCTCCCACATTGCAGGTGGGTTCTTTACTGTCTGAGCCACCAGGGAAGCCCCCAACCCCATGCAACCTTTAAAAAAAATCAATAAAAGGAAAAAAAAAAAGAATACAAGAAAGAAGACAAGATGGGTTACAAGAGTAGTGAAAGAGGTGAAAATTTTCTAAAGTAAATGTATGAATCTAGTTCATAAAATTCACGTTAATCACTAGACCTAAAGCCAGATACTGTCTACAGTTCAGTTCAGTCGCTCAGTCATGTCCAACTCTTTGCGACCCCATGAACCACAGCATGCCAGGCCTCCTTGTCCATCACCAACTCCTGAAGTCCACTCAAACCCATGTCCATTGTGTCAGTGATGCCATCCAACCATCTCATCCTCTATCATGCCTTTCTCTTCCCACGTTCAATCTTTCCCAGCATCAGGGGCTTTTCAAATGAGTCAGCTCTTCACATCAGGTGGCCAAAGTATTGGAGTTTCAGCTTCAGCATCAGTCCTTCCAATGAACACTCAGGACTGATCTCCTTTAGGATGGACTGGTTGGATCTCCTTGCAGTCCAAGGGACTCTCAAGAGTCTTCTCCAACACCACAGTTCAAAAGCATCAGTTCCTCAGTGCTCAGCTTTCTTTTTAGTCCAACTCTCATATCCACACATGACTACTGAAAACAGCATTACCTTATTGCCTTTGAGGATTGAAAGTGGGTAGGAAGACCTTTTTGTGTTTTATACTCTTATTATCTGCATTTATTTTCAGTTTGGATATAATTACTTGTAGTAAAAGATTTAACAAAACTTCAAAAAGGCATCCCTTAAAAAAAAACAAGTAACACAACTTAAAGTCAAACTTAGGGCTCTTGAGCACTGGTTCTTGCCCTTACACAGGGTAAGTCATCGCTTCATTCCTTGTGACGAGTATCCAAATGAGCTCCTGTGCCAGCCGCCCAGGGAAGCGTCGCTGCCTCTCTTTGTTCTAACAGGGAGGTTTCAGGGCTTCCTAAACCACCCCCTGGCCCCCATATCTGTCAGCTCTCCCTGGCCGTGTGCCCTTGACTCTCCTTGCTGTCTCCTCCTTCTGTGTCCCACCCGGTCTCCCTTCTCACGTGTCTTCCTCGTCAATAGAGGACACATGTTGCTCGCCCACCCAGCGTCTCCTCCAGACCCTCCTTTGGGGAGCTTCCCACCTCCCCTCCTTTGCACCTCCACACCTGAGATGACAGCCGGTCCCCCCCCTTGCAGGTGAGCTGATGTGGACGAGCCGGGGGCTGGGTGTCCGGCCGGCACACATGCCACAAGCAGCCCCGCCCTCCTCAACAGCCCTGCCACGTGCTTCTGGGACCAGGTTCTGGAAGTCCAGCCTCCAGGCTGGGTCTCTGACTCTCCAGGGAACTCTGGAAGCTCCATCCTTCCCCTTATCCATCCCGCCCACACTCACACTCGCCAGACTGACTAAATCAGCAACTCTTAATGGGTGCATTCTCCCTTTTTGTGTCTTTTTTCCTGGGTTCAGGACAAGGGGAGGGGGTGCCCAAGAATGGATGCCCAGAGGGGCCAGCGTGGAGGCGCAGAAGATGGTGTTGTATGTCGGGTCCCCACACCATACATTGTTTCAGTCCCACCGTTAGGCAGAAATGCTTCCTTTGATCCAAAATGATAGAGTCTCTTCTCTGGGTGTGCTCCTCTAAAAAGCTGGTTTTTTGTTGTTGTTTTGTTTTGTTTTTTCACTAAGAGGCATACGCTTTCCTTACTGGAATACATCTCTTTTGAATTCAAGGATGATCGCATCCTGCCTGAGATGATGGACCTGTTGAGTTGGAATCAGAGATTCTAGCTCAGAGGTGAGAGGACCTGAGAAGGCCCATAGACCTCGTACCGCTTAATGGTCTAACCCACCACGCCCTCCCTGGTCCCCCCTTTCCTTCCCTCCCAAGTCGCTCCTCATGGGGACTTCCCTGCTTCTGTGCTTCTCCTGCTCCTAACACCCAGCTCCAAACAAGAACGAGGTTTTCTCTTTGCCATCTCTGCAACAAGTGTGCCATTTAAAGGACTTAACTGGTAGAAACACACAGCTGTGTTCGAAAAACAGTGAATTAAGTAAGTAAATTTCAGCTTAGTGTGCCTGACATTTGTCCAGGTTATGACTGTCCTTCACACAGGAAATGGAGAAAATCTATTTTCTCAAATTCACTTCCCTCCCTTTATGATTTTGGAGGTCACCTTGGCCCTCACCTTCTGATTAATGTCCCTGATTCGACTGGTGAGGAATTCATCTCAGGCACCAACCACTCCTCTGGGGCGCTCAGACGAGCTCCACCAGGGCTTATTGCCTTGGGCATCACTGACATCTGGTTCTGGATAGCTGTTTTGTCGGTGGTGCCCTGGGTCTTCATTGATGAGAGCGCAGGCTTTCTCTAGATGCAGCAAGTGGGGGCGACTCTCTAGTAAAGGTGTGCAAGCTTCTCATTCAGGTGGCTTCTCTTTGGCAGAGCACTAGGCTCTGGGGCTCACAGGCTTTAGGAGATCTGGAGCAAGGACTTAGTTGCCCCCGGAAGCATGTAGGATCTTCCCTGACCAGGGATTGAACCCACATAGCTCAGTTGGTAAATAATCTGCCTGAAATGCAGGAGACCTGGGTTCAATTCCTGGGTTCGATTCCTGGGTCGGGAAGATCCCCTAGAGAAAGAAATGGCAATCTGCTCCAGTATTCTTGCCTGGAAAAGCCCATGGACAGAGGAGCCTGGCAGGCTACAGTCCATGGAGTCACAAGAGTTGGACACGACTTAGTGACTAAACCACCACCACCACCACCCCTGCATTGGCAGGCGACTCTTAACCACTGGACCACCAGGGCAGTCCCTGGATAATTCTTCACTGTGATGTTGTACATATTGAAAGATGTTTGGCAGCATCCTTGACCTTAGCTCGGGCTTCCCCAGTGGTTCAAATGGTAAAGAATCCGCCTCCCATATGGGAGACCCAGGTTTGACTCCTGGGTCAGCAAGATCCCCTGGAGAAGGAAATGGCAACCCACTCCTGTATTCTTGCCTGGAGAATCCCATGGACAGAGGACTCTATCGAACTACAGTGCATGGGGTGGCAAAGAGTCAGACGCTACTGAGCGACTGGCACTTGACCCTAGCTCCCAAAGTATCCATGCACCTTCCCCCAGTTACCTTCCAACATCACTAAATTTGTTCTGGGAGGCAGGTCACCACCCCCAGCCCCCCACCCCCAGTGGGAGACTGGGAATCACTGCTCTAGACCAATGAGCACCAATCCTTTGTGCTTCTGTAGCCATGGTGGGTTTTTCCAGTCAACTGCAGATCTTCCCAAGGTCTCCAGTATCACTCCCTGCTGTATCCACCACCTTCGACTTGATTAATGCAGGAGTGGATACCTGAGTCAACCCTGGTGGCCACCAAGAAAATCTATCTGCCTCGATTGCCTGCTTCCGGGGGCAGCCGAGTCACTAGTATTTCTGTTTCTATTGATGATGCCATTGACTGAAGCTCAGAAGATAAAGGGAATTTTCCAGCATGATAATGTTCAAGAAGAGAGTTAGAAATGGCACAACTCCTGGGGCTGGCAGAAAGGGGAAAGTTGGAAGGTAGGGGGTGGGGAAGAGGTGGAGACCTCCTTTCTCCCAGAAGCCGGGAGGAATATCATTCTTTCCAAAAGAGCAGTTTTAGGACCTGCCCATTGGCTCTGTCAATAGCTTTCCTCTCGCCCTTTGCCCTTCGGAGCTGCTGATGGTGGAAAGCCCAGCTCTGGGGCGCTGCATCGGCTCAGCCCTTCCCTGATGGTTTCCACATGCCCTGAGCTCAGGGGCCACCTGAGTGAGTGAGTGCCATCAGCACCTCACTGGTGTGTCTTTCTCTCATTTGGGGTCACAGGACTCTGCTCTTGTTGTTCAGTGGCTCAGTAGTGCCGACTCTTTGCAACCCATGGACTGCAGCACATTAGGCTTCCCTGTCCTTCACTCTCTCCCAGAGCTTGCTCAAACTCATGTCCATTGAGTTGGTGATACCATCTTAACCATTTCACCCTCTGTCACCCCCTTCTTCTCCCGTCCTCCATACCTGGGCTCTGGTCCTCCATTTTCTACCCTGCTTAGAAAAGGTCATGGCATGCAAAGAAGGTGTTTGAGGCATATAAGTCACTGTGCCACCAGCCCGGCTTGGCCACCTGGAGACAGTCACCCTAGCCAGGCTGCCACCACCATCTGCGGCGGGGCGGGGACTGGCCAAGAACAACCAGAAATCTCTCTCCATCTCCGTCATCACCCCCACCCCATCCGCACACATCTCGGCAGCAGTCCGTGCTCCCCAATCTGCTCTGCAAGCCCCTGGGGGAGCACAGGTGATACCCCAAGGCTGTCCAGGAGCTGGGACTCCCCCTGGGGAGCCAAGGGCAGAGCGCCCCTCCCCGAGTTGGGGGCCCAGCTCCCCAGCCCTTGCCCTAGCTTCAACCCAAGGGAGAAAAGTAAACAAATCCACGTTTGAACTCTCCTGCTTCCTCCGCTCCCCTTTCCTGCCTCCCACCCTCTGCCTGTCTCACTGTCCTCCCCTCCCCCCCCCATGCTGCCCCCTGGAGCCTGCCCTGTCCTCCCACCGCCTGTCACCCCCACTTGATCCCTCCCCTCCCTCCTCCCACTGCGTCAGTTCCTGCCCCCCTCCTCCCACCAACTGTCAGACCCCCTTTGCGGAGCCTCTGCGGACGACAGGTCTCATCAGGGGAAAGAGTGGGAAAGAGATGCTGTGGCCACTAGCGTGGGGCCAGAAGCGGGGGAACTCGGAGTGTCAGGCATCTGTCTGGGCCCTTAGGCTGCAGACAGAAGAGTCCCCCGCCCAGAGGCATGGGGCCACGAGAAAGGCAAGAAGGCGGGGACAGATGCCAACCCAGAGCCAAAGGGCGCGATCCCGTGTGTGTTTAGCAAGCGCTGAGCCTGAGATAAGGCGGGTGCGCTGGGAGTGAACAGATGGTCCAGGGAGCAGCCAGCACCGCTGACGTACCAGGCTCCCGAGAGCACGGCACAGGTTGGGGTGCAGGGGTGGAGGGTTGCCCTCCACACCTGTGGCCAGGTCTTTCTCAGACCCGGGCTGATGGGAGCCCCTGGGTGGAGGAATCTGTTTCTCAACCTGCCCAACCCTGTCTGCCTGGCTGACACTTCCAGCAGCAAGACAAGGATGCCCTCCAGGGAGCTGGTCATCACTCACCTGTCCCTAACTTGATTCCCCCAGGCTGGGCTGGTGCCGCTTATCCTAACACCCCCTCCCTTTCCCCCAGACAGCTTAGGGTTCTCCCGGGGGCTCCCTCCACCTCCCTGAATGTGTCTGGAGAGGGCACACATGGGCACTGGCCAAGACTGAACTAGGGTGAAGGTAGATGGCAGCTGATGGGAGGGAGTCACTTCCCAGATTTCACCGAGTCTCGGCTTTACCAAGAGGAAAGGGCTGCGGTGGGCGGGTGGGAGGGTGTTCAGCAATAAAAACATCCCTGCCTACATTTCTCATATGCTTTTCTGCTTTGATTTCATCTCTCCCAAGATATCAAATTTCAGGCTCAAAGGCGTTAGGAGGAAGGGAGGCGGGGGGCGTCTTGATGTTTCAATACTGACTCAGAGAGTCTCTCTGAAGCCCAGAATTGCATTCATAAAGGTTTCTACATAGTTGGCGAAACATCCCTGGCGTGCTGGGCCAGTGTGATCCTTCTAGGGAGAGCTCCTTCCGTCAACGTGGTCTTCTGCAGGATCTGACGGCCACTCGGCCCGCTCCAAGTTGGGAGCCCCACTCACAAACTACTTACCCCTTCTTCTCTGAGTTTCTGTGGGCTTCCCTGATGGCTCAGTTGGTAAAGAATCTGCCTGAGATGCGGGAGACCTGGGTTCAATCCCTGGGCTGGGAAGATCAGCTGGAGAAGGGAAAGACCCACTCCAGTATTCTGGCCTGGAGAATTCCATGGACTGTATAGTCCTTGGGGTTGCAAAGAGTCAGACAACTGAGTGACTTTCACTTTTCACTTTTCTGAGCTCCTACAACAGAGCTTAACAGCCACCTGGCAGTGTTTTGATAATGTGTATAAAGCTAATGGATATGTATATATGAGCTAATATGTATACTTATGCACATGAGCATGTATAAATAAATGTATTTGAATATGTATATACATGCATAAGCTAATATACATGATTGAAAGCTAATAAATATATATATTCATATGTCACATAATGTACAATGCATAGAAAGCATTTGGCACAGCAGTTGTCCCCTATTAGGCACTCAAACACAAAAATGAACCTTCTACTGCTCCTCACACCTCACTTTACTTGCAATCCTCAAGCCCATTGTAAGGCTATTCATACTGGTGAGTTTGTCCCCTTGTTCTATGTTCTATTCTCTTAAAGATGCAAGGATTGTGGCATGGCTGTATGATTTTATGAGTTGACATTAGGTACTAAAACTTTCCATTGACTGATTTCAGTTACCTTGGGGATTTTAGTATGCAGTGTTCGTTACCTGTAGCCCGTTTGTTATGAGAAGTAATATTTCACCTTCTACTTGAACTTTCATCCTGGCCAAAGCGTCTCCTCATGGGTTTCATTGCTAAATAAACTGTAAGCCTTTCCACTCATTATGCAGACGCTTTCCTCCCAATATCATATGCTCTGTCCTGGAACAGATGTGATACTGATGATGTTTGCTCCCTGGATTCACACGGTCCAGTTCACAGAATTAAGAGAGAGAAACCTGACTGTGGATTTCCTGAAGCCAGACCAGGCATCACTCCCTGCTGGTTTGCAAGGGCTGCCTTCTTAGTAGATATTTAATTCAGATGATGGCCCTGGCTCTCACCTAGGAATAAATGTCCAAGCAAATCAAAGAAAGGTGCCCCATATCAGTGTGTCCTGACTTCTAAATAATCCCCTTCCCCAAATTATTTTCTCCTCCAAGTTGCTGGGTCCCTAACCTATCGGCTTATGACTTTGCAGCCCCTCTTTTTTTTCTCCCCAGCACACAGTCTCAACAAGAACGCTCTCGCAAAAGAACAGATAGGAAGAAACAAGCCTGAACTTTTTTTTTTTTTAATTCAGGATGCTCCTCTCCCATGTAAGATCCACATTCTTTTCCCGTCGCTTTAATGAAAGAGAAGGTGTCAGACGCATGTCTGAGATCCTCCCATGGAAAAGATTTTCTCACAATTTTCTCCTGCCAGATTTGCACACGTTACACCATGACCATCAGCAAAGGAAGAAATAAGACTCTGAACAAATCAAGGGTTGTGTTCCTCAGAGTGCAGGATTCCTCCCTGCATCCTACTTTTTTAATCTAATTTTTTAAATAAATCAAGGGTGTGTGTGTGTGTGTTAGTCTCTCAGACATGTCCAGCTCTTTGAGATCCCATTGACTATGTAGCCCACCAGGCTTCTCGGTCTGTGGGAATTCTCCAGGCAAGGTTACTGGAGCTGGTGGCCATTCCCTTCTCCAGGAGATCTTCCCAACCCAAGGACTGAACCCAGGTCTCCTGT